>NC_134461.1:87471386-88120672 GCF_047948215.1 Lycorma delicatula
CCAAAAGAAATTTTTTTTATTACATTTATTTTGAAATTAAGTAGAGCAGTATAAATATTTTGACCTCCACAACAGAATGATTATAACTCTCCATTTATTCCATTTTCATTGTATTTTACTACTTAAGTGTAGTTGTAGTTGCATTATATCACTTTAGCAGTAGTGGCATGAAACACTCCTATTCATTTTATAAAATGTGTTTTTAAAACTGCAGTTTATGACCATGAGAACTAGCAATTTCTACTATATAAAAATGAACAATTACTTTCAACAAATAATAATATAAAGTCAATTCTAATGGAATGTTCAACACTATGTGATGGTAACATGACATGGCTGCAATAAACAATCTACAATTTTGCTGACATGATGATTACCATTAGAAATTATTAATTTTTAATGACAAACAAAATCATATTTTAATGAAATAAATTTTTTTCACCTATATAAAAATAGCAATAGCGTCTTTCTTCAAAGAAGAAAGCTGATGTTTTATACTATGGTTCCTGCTGAAATTATTTTAGGCCACTGCTTAAGAAAGGAGGATACATATTGTTCCTAAAATATAAACACACAAAAATACACCATTCTATTAAATGAACAAACACACTTTTCAGTTATATTCTACATAGTCTTCAGACAAAAAAATCAGCCAGAAGTAACTACAGTTGCGAGTACAGTGAAAAAGTTCTTTTATTATTGCGGAAGGTCACTAGAGTGATTGAAAGAGTTTTTATAGAAGTAAAAAAGCCAATTAAATAAGCATTGATTGAGTTTGTCATAAAAAAAAATTAGTTTTTTACAGAATACAATATTGGGAAGATATATAATTAACTCTATTAAGAACGTAAAAACAATTTCTTGGAGATGAAAAATGTACATTCATTTTATTTACTTTTTGTTACTTCTACAGTTCTACTTATTTCTTTCTATGTAAAAATAAGTTATGAAACAAATGTAACATAACCTATTTACTTAACACATATAATAAATGTAAACAGATATTTACTTATTCTTTTTCTTTTTTTATTTAACATTATATTAATATATTTTTTTTTTAATATTTATTTTATATATAAATAAAACAAGTGCCATCAAAATAAAGAGAAAGTACCAAATATTCTAATCATACCTGTTTTTAAGATTTTTTAATAACTTGATAAATATAAATATAATAATAAAAACTATGACATCTTACATAGTTTTTTTTTTTTTAAATATAGGATGTCTAAACATATTTAAAACATTTAAAATGTCTAGATTGAGAAGTTTTGCATTCAACTTGTGGTTTGGCAGTTTTATCTTTCAATTTTAAACTCAGTCGTATTAAGCAGCATATGTTTATATGAGTTAGCAATTAAGAAATGCTCTCAGAAGCACCATTTTGCGAGCATCATTTTAAATGTGAAAAAATGGGATTTTAACATTGTAATTCCCAAGCCTGATATTGTAAAATATAAACTTAGATCACCCTGAACAAGGTAAATGTCATACTTGGACCAGAATTGCATTTTTTTTGTTACAAAACATAATTCACAACTTATTTACATGGATACGTGGACAAAAATAAATGTATTTTTAATTAAGACAATATTTTTGACATGATCACTTATGTACATATATTGACTTACATAAAATTCTGTAACCACATTTGGTATAAACATTCCAAATAAATTAATTTAGTGACAAATACATGGTACCTTTTCCGCAACAGCATTCAATTAAACAAAATATATTAAAATAGAGACAATAATTATATAAAACATAAAATTAAATAAAATATTCAAATGAAAAATCAGTCAGTTGTAAAGTAATTTTTCCTGAAATAGTTTGTATACTGCTTTTGTTTATGGAGAGTTAATGTAACCTAAACCCTAGTTCATACAATCAATCATTGAGTCTTTAGTGAGTTGTTTATCTACTTAGAGTAATTACTTTTTGCCCTGGGAGGTATATTGAGCTTTCAAATTGATCTCTGTGTAAGCAAAATTGGGACTTGCGATTCATTCAATCTAATAAGTGACAATTGGTAAAACTACAAATGTACCAGATTTGATACATGTGAAAGTAAAAGTGGTGCAGATCAGATGTAAATGCCAGAAGAGAGTAATAAATGTCTCCTTTCAAGAAAGTTATTATACTAATATTGAAAAATTTATGCTAGATTTTAATTTTAAAGAAATGATTTATCATTTTAGGAAATAAGGATAGCCCATACTGGATGACAAATCTATAATTTTAAGTATTAATAAAAAAAGGGGTTAATTTTTTCTTTTCAGGAAAGCCCCTAAAGCAGATACATAAATATATCAGAGATTTATGAATATTTTTATCATATATGTTGTATTATTACACTTTATGATAAATATAAATTAGATTTATTTTAAAAGTATCATATATAATAATTGAAAGAAGATTTTTAATAATAATTTTATTGATATGATACAAATTTTGATATAATTACACATGCAGTAATTTAAACACGTACAAGATTAATTGTTGATTTATTGCTAGTTAAATTTTAAACTGTACAATTTTGGTCCTTTATTGTATGTTGAGAGCAATAAATCTTTACGATTTATATACATATAATAAAATTTATATCATATAATGATTTACAGGTATATCATAAAAAGCAAGCACAATTTATGCAACTATGTAATATGTATACTAAACTTATTAATACAGTAATTTTTCACACGATAAAAAGCATTCAAAAAATATATACAGTTATACCACACATCAGCTTTAACAATATTAAATAAATTATATAAAAAATTAACAACACAATTTATCAATAAAAATGTAATATTAAGGTACATATAAATGCATAAAATATTTATTATAAGTAACACTGCACATGTAGATTAAAAAGAAAAAAACACCACTTTTAATCAAGATAACAGTTATTCCACATTTTAAGTCTAATACAGACGAAAAAAAATTCTAAAAATAATACAGTTTTGAAAATTAAAATTAAATAAAAACAAGTACGGCAATCATTTAGGAGTATTTAATAGAAACAATTATTTTGTAATAAGAAGTAGTTAATCTTAAGAAGCATCTTGTGATGGATTATTTTTAAAGTATACTGCTACAAGTAAAAATGATAGATGATCTAAAAGGAAACAGAAGCTTGGAACTCAAGAGTTATGAATTGAGTTGAATCAGAATGAGGCAAGGAATCTGCCTCAAAGTAGATAGCCATTATAATGTAATCATGCATTGTCACCTAATCATAGGAGAAAAATACGCATCTTCTGGTGCAACTCAGGTACTCTATGTAAATGTATTTACATCAGAATTGTGATAACTTATTGAAAATAATTTACACGTTTCGTAAAAGCATCCTTCCTATCAAGCTTGTGAACAGGCTTGTGCAAAATTTATTCAGCGATAACTTTCCTGCATTATAAATGAAATAGTTAATAAAATTTTGCAAACTAATTTTTCTCTACTAGATAGGTTGGTTCTATTCACATTCAAAAACAGATTAAAAAACCTTTCAACCTGTAATTTTTAATATATTATGTTTAACCACCATTATCATTATGTGTATGATTTTAAACATTAATTTTTATTTTGCATGAATAAAATGAGATTAGTCTTTCACCTTTTTTTTATTTCTTTAATTTATGATAGGTTTGTTCCACCGATAAAGTGACATGCTTTCCGTTTCAATATTCCTTATGTTTTATATGCATGCTTATTTAATATTAAATTTTATAAAGAAAAAACTATTGTTATTGTATAATATATTTTTGATTTAATGTATGCAACTTTTGTAGAATGTGTATGTGTATGTGTATTTGTGTGTGTGTGTGTGTGTGTGTGTGTGTGTGTGTGTGTGTGTGTGTGTGTGTGTGTGTGTGTGTGTGTGTGTGTGCGTGCATGTACATATTTTTGTTTGTATAAACAAGAGTTACTACTGATAGTCTACAAAAACTGGGGTTGTTAATAATATTGTATTTTTTTCAGATCATTACTAGACCTTAGTACAAGTTATTGTCCTAGAAGGGAGAGGACTTTAATAGGATGACTGCTATGAGACCTGATTCTGGGTCTTATGTTATATCTACAGCTGGGCTATGAGACCTGTTTTTATACCTCAGTGTAGTATTGATTTCCAACTACTAAGGATTTTTATTGCGTTACATTTTTCAAGACAAATATGTAATTTTACAACAGAGAAAATCACAGTGATTTTAATGTTAGCTTCTTTGTGAATTGCCTCATTCAAGAGTTACTAAGTTATTTCACAAAAATTATAAATTTTACATTGTTTTAAAACAAAAGCTAATTTTTAACAAATAAATTTAATTTGTGGAATAATTTTGTTATTTAGGTAGGCAAAGAAGTTAAGACCTAATGTTGGAGACATGCTATACATGTGTGCTGGATTGTCTTTATCAGATGACTGAAATAGTTTTTTTCTTTATCTCATCCTTGTAAACAAAACAATGTATTGTAATTACAAGACTCATTCCCATTTAACACTCATTCATGTCTATTATAATGTATTATTATTGTTATGTGTGTGTGTCACTTTTTTATTATAATTACACAGAACTGAATAACAAAGGAAGTGAATAAACTGAAAAGAAAAAAAAAATTGGAGAAATAATTTTATAGCATTCTAATCAAGTATTGCTGGTTTGGGTGAAGCAGTCAACCTATTAACTCACAGTGTACTATTAGATGAATTTTTTAGCCAACAAACAGGAAACACAGCCAACAAGCCGAAAGGTCCACAGCCCATATGCTGCCATAAAATTATATCAAGGTTAATTTATTTTACAGATCTCAGAAAAAAATAATAGGGCATTATGTATGCATATTCACTTATCATAAAATAAGCAAGAAGGAAATTAGGATAACAAAAAGGGAGAAAAATAAGAAACGGTGATCTATTCAAACATAATATGAGATGAAAACCCTACCCACAAGATAGATTCAAGGTGTGGGCACAACCCCTTGGGAGTTCAGTACATTTTTATTCAAATTCAAAGCAGCTCATTTACTCCTAAAAACTTTTGTGTTGTCAATTCAAAATGTATGCTGCAACTAATACTACTTGCATCAAGAAATTAAAGAATCATCGCTATGGCCAGTCTTCATGAAGAAACACTCTTGTATATACCTATAATTGAGTGGCATGTGGGAGTATCCAACTGAACTATAACTGTTTATACAATCCTTCCTCTAGGAGAGGGGAATATGCTAAGGATGGATTGATCTTTGAATGAAGGTCACATAATGGGGACTGTTGCAATATGCCAATTAGTCATTATGTTAATGTTAACCATTATCATTTCACATCCCACTGCATTAGGATGGATCTATTTACTTACAGTTTAATTACTATACTAGTTAATTAATTTTATTACAAACTCAGGCTTGCAAAGTAGAATTCTTACTGAAATATGATGCATATAAAAAGTTGTGATTTAAAAAAATAATAACGTACTTTGCACATGATGAGGAATCATGGTCCCAAATACATGTAAATTATTCATCTGACATTACTAATATTTTGTTCTAATAATTAACTTCTAAATCAGCTGATTTATGATGATGAATTTTACCACTAAACCAACCCAGTGGGTTAAAATTAATTTTGATACATAAGATTTTATCTAATTACCTATTATATGATTATTTAATTCAAATATCTTTTTTTTCTAAAAAATTAAAAGAATACAAAAATTTTCTTGTTTTAAATAACATAAAAAGAGGAAAAACATTTGGATTAACTGTCATATTGACAAACTTGTGTCTGCATATAAAAATAAATAAAATACTTATGAAAAAAAAGACTAATATCTGTATGATAAGGAAAATACACATCAAAAATTCCTATTTTTAAAAATCACTTAGTTTTTTACAAGCAAATGTAAAATTAATTTAGAGTAGAAAATAGTTTTATTTATTTACATTTAATCACAAAATTATATTGCATTACACTTTTATTATTTGTTTACCAAAGATTAAAGCGAGATAAAATTCAGTTCAAAATAAAAAGAGATTACTAACAATTTTAAAATGTTATTTTTTTATGAAACCTTTGAGATAAAATTCATTGTGGTTAATTTGAGAGTAGTTATACTGAGTTGTTACTTGTCACTAACTGAAATAACAGTAGGATGTGTAATAATAATTTATTTTTTAACGTCAACTAGGCAAAATTTATTTTAACATTATTAAAAATTTGGTGCTTTTAAATTACTGGAATTGTTCTTCCTAACATACTTCAGAGCTAATTATTCACCTCCTTCTTTAGTAGAGTTACTATCTGCAATAAATTGATAAAGGTGCCTTTAATAATGGAGTAGCTAATAATGTCCACTAAAGAACGAGTTGCACAATAATCTCCTTAACTTCTCAAGAAGTTTTATTCCAATATGAAAGTTCATCATATAATTTTTAATATATTTAATTTTATCACAACGGTCAATTTTAGATTTTTATTATAGAATAGATTTATATTGTCTGTCAATCATGGAAATTCTGATTTTGTGGCATGTAATGGTGATGTAATGTTAGGATTGCTAAATGCTTTATTGACGATCTACTTTTGATCTGTAATTGAAGTATTTCTACTTTCTGTATTTTACAAGTTAGTCCATTGTTCATCAGAACAACAACATTCATTAATCGCTTAGCAGAAATAACTGAGATGGATTATTCATTTTGAGATGATATTCACAATTAAAAAAATAATAAATTACATTTTTTTTAAATAGTTTAAATTAATAGCTGAAGGACTTTAATTAAATTATGCTTTAATCTACACATCTGCTCACAATCTGTTGATTTTACTATATCTGGAACATCAGAAGGTAGCATTTAAAAAGAAGTAAACCAAGAAAAATGCATCAGTAGTTAGTTATAATTAGAATTAGTTAGTAGAAAGAATTCTTTGTGAAATATCCATTCACATAAAAATGTTCTTGTTATTCAATGGTTACTAATAGCAATAAAAAAAAGAAAAAGATACATAACATAAAAAGGATGAATTTTGGTCCCACTCTATATCTTACATACCAATAATAAAAACTTAACTGCATGTTATTTGCATGCAGTTAAGTTATAAAATTTTAAAAACTTTCCTTAAAGCAACATAAAATAATTAAGAAAGCTTTTGATATGTTCATAGATCACTGGCAGATCCAAAGAAGGCAAAAAAGTGATGAACTTGCCCAAACGTTTACTAACTATTCAGCAACTATATATGTTGTTGAATAGAAGGTTTATGTAAAATAAAATGTAACATTGTACAACTTAGATTCAAAATCGGAGATTCTGCTAAATGTATTGTAAACTCTTACTAATTCAGAATAGACAATGATTTTAAACTATTAAAATTTTCTTTTGGAAAATTTGAACACTTATATATTTTTTATTAATTGTAATCCAAATTGTAAAAAGAAATTGTCAAACAATTACTAAAAGAAGTTCAAAAAAGAGTTTAAGATGAAAATAAAACAAAATTTATAGATTTTGTGGTTGATACAATCTTTAAGATCAAGCTAAGTCATCTCTGCATTAGAACATTGTGTTGTACAGAAGCATAATGAATACTGATTCAAACAAAAGAAACAAAAAAAAATGCTATTTTTATGTCTTAATACACAACATGTATGAAACTTTTAAATTATACTTTTTTATCATAAATATGCAACTGTACATTAATGAAATTTATTTCCAAAATACTTGTATTAAAGATAATAGTATTTCCGTATAATAATAAAAATTGTAAGCTATATTATTTACAATACAATGGGTCTAATTTTCATTATATTTCTGAATTTTTCATTTTACTATTATTACATATATAAACAGATTAGAATTATGCTTTTATAATGCTGATTATTATTTAAAATTCTAGTTCAACCACTTTCTTTTATGTTGTTAACGAAGTTGTCAGTTGAAATATTAAAAACTAAATATCTTCTTTTCAAAATATTATAAATTAAATGGATAAAATATAGAAAAAAACAAAGTGCTCTCAATTGTGTTTAAATTAAAAATGATTATTAGTTTTCACATTATTTTGCTACTACTGTAAACATTTTTTTACATAGAAAAAAAAATTGCACTGATTTTTGTTTATCATATTTAAAAGCCTGCGTGTGTTCTTGGAAACACTTTTTAAAATCTCTTTCTGTCTTACCTACATAGAATTTAAAGATAAATCATTTCATTACGTTAATTTTATATATATCTGTTTTATTATAGATGTTATTTTCATTGGTTTTATTCTAATTAATAATTTTTCATCATTTATTTTAAATATTACTTTTTACTTAGATAAACAGTCAGTAGATAATTTTAAAAAATGTATTGGCAGTATTTTAATTATATGACACCATTATGTAGCATTTAATGTTTGTAATTTGTATAATTGTAATAGTGTTTATTCTCATTTTTGTTTGTTATAATTATATTTACTATCTTTATACTATAACCATTATTTATTGGCATGAATTTAAATTACTGCCATAATTGTGTTTGTTTAAAATATTAATATATATTATATATTATTATATATATATATATATATATATTATATATATATTATTTATATATTATTATATTATTATTATATTATTTATGATTATATTATTTATAAAGATAAAATTTTTTTATAAACTAGAATTGTAATTATTTTCTTTTCATTCCTCTCTAAATTGAAGACATCTAAAAGTGGACATATTTTCTGGTCCCAGTAATGTACAGTATTCAGAGATTTCACTGTACAATGTACATGCTAAAAGAAAACCAAAATACTAGTTTTTGACAACTAAGAAATTGTTAATTTATACACCTTTCCCGAGCTGTTCATGTAACTTTTGATGCAGCATTTCAGTAAAATATCCTTGAAAATAAAGCTGTAACAGAACAGAAATGTATTGTACAAAAATGAAAGCACTATGCTGTTTATTGATGCATAAGAAAATACTAAATAAAATCACAAATGATATGATTATTAAATTATAACATAAATCCACCTTTGCAAGAAGAGAGAAATATTGATAAGTGTGACTTTTTAAGAAATCCTTTTTCATATTTCTGTAACTCCTAAAGTTTCATTGTGAAAGATGCAGTTAGAATAGAAAAAAAATGAATAACATTTTCAAACACAGGCAACAAAATATATATTATAAGGAACAAAATACAATTATTTGTAACAATATTGTAATAATATTTATAACAATCAATGAAAAATAAATTAGTTGAAGAATTTGTTTTAATGAAGGTGTTTACCAGGGCTGCGTGCACCTCCTACACTCTTTAAAATATATATGATATAATAAGGAAATTGGAAATAGAATTAATCTATGGATTAATGTGTACAATACAAACTTAAATACAATTTTATTCACTGATGATCAAGTTATATAGCACAACGAATATGAGCTTCAAAGAGCATACATACATACAACAAATTTGTTTAGACTACAACATGAGGACATCTGCACAGAAAACCAAATCTATGGCTTACCAGACTATATGAAAATAATTTTAGATAACAAGTTAATATAACAAGCATCTCATCTCTATTAACTGGGTTGTGACATTACATATGATGTCGATCTGGATATTGACCATAAACTTAACAAGTTCCAGTCAATACGTCGAACAATCTGGTGAACATTAATGAAGAAGACTAGGAAAGAGACAAGACTAAAATTTTATAAAACAATGGCTGCAGTGGTTGTATTATACAGGTGCATGTATAAAGCATAAAAGCAAATTCAAACATCAGAAATGTGGTTTCTGAAAGCTGTAAAGCTTGTACGACAATAGGTTCTACAATGATATCATCTTTTCCTTTCTTTTCTGTTTAGCCTTCAGAACCACCATAAGGTATTACTTCAGAGGAAAGATGATATGTATGAATGTAAATGAAGTGTAGTAATGTACAGTCTCAGGTTGACCATTCTTGAGATGTGTGGTTAATTGAAACTCATCCACCCAAGAATATTGGTATCCACGATCTAGTGACAATGATGTCATCTGGAAGGAGTTAAAATGTATATAAAGCAGTAGATACAATTTTACAGTATAAACAAAAATGGTTAGTACAGCTGGAGAGGATGTCAGATGAAAGGTTACCCAAGAAGGTATGGAGATACAAACCTATAGACTGAAGAGAGGTGGGAAGATTAAAGAAGCATTGGTGATATGTTGAGGCATTCTTTTGAGATCAGTAAACCCTGAAGGGTGAAGAAAAGAATAATGATAAAAAATAATATTAATTTCTTAGAATTATTTAATAGCATAATATACAAAACATAAACATATAAAATTTCAAAAATTAAGTTTGATATTTTAAAAAAATAAAGGGAGATGAAAAAAATATAATCTTAGATTTGAATTAAAAAACGGATTAAATTCACATATCACATTTTAAGAAACAAACATTATGTTTATCAGTGTTAGCTCCAAAAAAATTTATTATATTGTATAAATAAAAATATTACACTACACATCAATAAAATATTTATTTTATAAACAATAATAATTATATCTCAAAGATTTCATTTTATAATAGATAAAAAAATCTTTTTTTTTTTAATGACTACCTCAACAATGGTATAATACCTTAAAATTACTAATAATACAGCTGTAATAACATTTTTTTAAGGTGTAAAAACATTTCATATAAAACTATGAATAACATAAATATAGCTTAGTTCTATAAATATGATTATAATAATTTTTTATATCATAATAATTACAATTATTACTTTTTTAAGCCCTGCACATAATACATTTGGTTATAACTTGAAAATTATATGTTGGAGAAAAAAAATGTTTTGTTCATTATAAATAACATAACCTTTCCCAACAATAATGAGAAGTACACACACATGGTTTTATAGGATCTTAACATGTTTTAACTTATTTTATAATCAACACATAAATAAAAAAAATATAAAAATATGTTTTTGAACATGTCAAATAAGTTTCTGGTTTATAAATATCATATTAAAAAATACAAAAAAAAACTAAGAAACAATGTATTATCTGTATCTACTTCATGGTGCATTAGTCACATTAGATACTAATTTGCTTAAGAATATATTTTATAAATAATTGAATAATTTTAAAATGTCTATGAGAACTGTTTTTTTCTTTAAATGAACACCACTGCAGAACATTGAGTTTAAAAATTCAATTTTAATAAGAAATTAAAATTGAATTAAATTTATGAATGTATTAAGTACATTCATAAATATAAATAAAATCTGCAGCACTCAAGAAATAATTCTCTATTACATTTTAAATGCATATAAAGACACATGCATACATTTTATGAATAAATAAAAATATAAATTTTACCAATCATTAGTAAATTTACATTTAAAAAATTCTTACATTTTATCCAGTTTTATTCAACAAAGAAGAAAATGTTGAAAAGATAAAATATTTTATTATATAAGGAAAATATTCGACAATGGTTAGTAGAGATTGAAGAATAAAACAAAATACTGAGTTTGTTAAAATCAGAATAATAAAATAAAGAAAAAAAAATCAGATGGCAAAATAAGGTGAAGGACCTACACAAGGTAAAGGGTTTTAATAAAACATGACCAATAGAGAATATTTTTCAGTTGCCAATAATGTACCTAGCAATTGGGCAGTATGGATAGTATCTGCTTATTATTATTATTTTAAAAATTAAATGGTATCATTAACTTTACATATTAGCCGCAATATAGATAAGTTCCAACAGCAGGTGGTGAAACTTCAATGACCAACAGGAATCAGATTTATTAAAATATCATTTTAGTCTTTGATAAAATGCATAAAACTAAAACTAAATCTTAAGCGGCAGGTGAAATCCCAACCTAGCCCCTGGGTGGGCACTCAATAGGGTGGGTAACCATTCAAATTAAATTATTTTGCTTTAAGAGATCACTCATTCAAAACAAACTTTTCATTAGTTTGTTATTTTTACTACTACCTTACAAAAGTGGGCCTTGTATACACTCTTATCAACAACATACCTCTTAAATAGGGCAAGGCTAAAATAAAGAATAAGGAAAGAATTATAAAAAAAATTAACACAAAGAAAATATGTACTGTTCAAAGTGAAAAATAATTTCTTTGTGGTAGTCCACATCATCATCATGATGCTATGAGCAATACTGCAATCACTATATTATATTTCACAACTAAGAACCTTAAGTGAAATTTTTACGTTCTATCTTGTAAATGATGGATAATCTGTAAATTACAGTGAAAAATAATGCTATTAAATAAATTCATGCAAATATGTTTAGGCAGGTGATAGAATCTGGTACAATGTTCATCAGAAATAGATTACCTAAAAGTTACGCAGTTAAAGATGGATCTCCTTGTAGTGGAATTTTATGATATTCTATTTCCAGATATCTAGTGCGGCTGTCTTGATTTGGAATCTATATGGCAACTGCAACTCTTCTTATGTAATAACTATACCTGTTGCTAGTTACATCTATGAATTACCACACTAGGGTATGTTGTAAATTAGAAGCGAACAGGGTGGTGATTGGGGATTGTATTAAGCAGATATTTTTGGTAAAAATATAAGTGTTCAGTCTGCACCAAGCAATCAATCTTCTGCAAAGGTAGGCCAATACTAATCACCTAAACCAGTTTGATATCCACTTGGAATATGTCACCAACCTTTTTGTTTTAGATATTATCAAAATTAATGGGTATAAAGAATGTTATTGAATATAATGACTACAGATTATTTCATATTTATATAACAAAATGTAAACCAGTGTTAAATAAATTTCAGTTGTTTTCAAATAACTGTTGTGTACTCCTAGAAAAAAAAGTAAAATTATAAATAAAGAGCATAAACAAATTGTTTTAACTCTTTAAATAAATCAGAATGTTTATAGAACATTTTTATGAATTTGAAAACATAAAGAGTTATATTATAGAAAAGATATAGAATTATCATCCTCCATACCTTAAAACTACAATCAATAATGTTTTCTTGTACAGTTTTACTACAACATTAAAGTTTATGAAGTAAACAAGTAAAAACCAATACTATTTTAGAAAATAAGTACTTAAAAGAAAATCACAAAGTATTTTATTATATTAGGCAAGTTTTTTTAAATTATAACATCTTTAAAAGTATACATTTCACTTGATTGGAGAATTATTACATAGATACAATGAAAAACCATAACTTAAATGTTACAATCATAATATTCATTTCACTTCTGTCAAGTATATCACATTAATAAATGATACATTGTAGAATGAAAATATTGATTTTTTTTTTCTATTGTAAAATTGTAACAAATATGATTATTATGAACCTGAATAACAATTACAACAACAATAACAATAACAGTAGTACAAATTTTATTTTGTAAATATTGTGTTATTTATGATATATATATATATATATATATATATATATACTGATTTCTTTTTATATACAAAAATTTTAATTATTTTTAAAATAAATTTTAGAAAAGTTCAATTTATAATTTTATATACATTTATTATAATTGTATATTTATTAAAAAAAAATGAAAAATCAAACATTCATACAGCAAAAAGATTATTACATTAATAATTATTTTGAGCAGATATAGCAAGTAAAATGGTAAGCGTAACATTATGTAAGCTATTAAGTTACAACATACTCTAAATAGTTAAAACAAACAGTACATAAAACCTAAATTTAAAAAATAATTCTTGTAGCAGTAGAAAGCAAAAGTTATGAACCAATTTTTAGAAATATTCTAAGGAGTAAGAATAGACAGTAATGTAGGCAGTAATGTATATATATATATACATTGTATTTTTATAATTAAAAAACCAACTTGAACACCCAAGTACAGAATTACAAAGTAAATGAAATGACACCTTATTTTTTTATTCCAAAAGCATTTTTGTGGGATCCCGCATCATCTGTTGTGTTGTATATAAGAAATAATTATGAAAAATTACATATCAAACATACAAATTGTTATAAATTAAAATTACAATCAAATATACAAAAACATATGAAGTCAAAATAAAAAAATAAAAAATATATATATATAAATATGATGTCCTAATTAAAAAATAAAAATTAAATGTAAAAATAAAATAAATAGAAAATTTATACTATGTAAGCTGGCCAGCCAGTGTTACATTATTGAGTGGATTTAAATTAAATTATTTATATACATTATGATTACATCTATTTTATCTAAAGATTGCTGGCAATTTTGTTGCCGCTTTTACAAGAGTGTCATCTTCATACACTGTCAGAAAGTTGATCAAGTTGGATATTCTTTTGTATTTATATACATATAATCCCTCCAAAATGTCAAAAATTTTACTATTATTATTTTTTTAAATTAAATTTCTTGATTTCCACTATTTACAAATTTGTCCAAATATCAGATACAGTATGTTTGTTATTAATAAGGTGGTCAGCAACATTAGATAAACCCAATCTACCATTTTTATAATCTAATGTGCTCTAAAAATCTAGTTTTAAAAGACCTGTTAGTTTTACCTATATATATATATATATATATATATATATATATATATATTTGGTCACAATCATTACACTTTATTCTATAAATTCCACATGAATTATATAAGTAAGTGTGATTGTTATTTTTTAAATATTTTATTTTATGATTGTTTGTCTTGTATGCCAGTTTAAATTTTCTTTATCATAAATATTAGTTATATTTTCAACAACATTATCAGTGCATAAATATTTTAAATATACACCAATTTTTTGTGTATCATTTATAGGTGTAAGAGTTGTAGTACTATTAATTTTTGAGTTTTGTTTTATATATATATATATATATATATATTATCAATTAAAGAAACGTTATAATCTTCTAATGTATATTTTTAAATTTATTTACAAATTCATTTTTATATAAATATATTTTATATAGAACTGATGATGCAGGATCCCATGAAAGTGCTATTGGAATAAAAACAAATAAGTTAAGTGACATTTCATTTACTTTGTAATTCTGTACTTGGGTTGTTCAAGTTGGTTTTTGATTATAAAAATACAATATATTGGTACAGAGTAATATGGGTCTTATAAGTATTGACTTTGAAAAATATACATACATATGCAAGCACATTTATTTAAATGGTTTTCTATTGGGCTTTTAGAAAACATTTACCAGGTTTTCTTGACTTAGAAAGAATTATTATAGTCGGAAGTCCTTCCCGATATCAAGCGACTAAATACTGTCAGCATTCCATCATATAAATGAATACCAAATCTATTTATTAATAAATCAATCAACCTTCATTGCTCATATGGGTACCAGTGAAATAACCTGTCTTCTGATATTTAAGGAGAATATTATTAAAATTACCAATTTGGATAACTTAGTGTGTAATTATCATGTTTTAAATTAATTTGAAAAATAATTTTTGTCAAATTTGTACGTGAATTGTATAAAAAATTTATATCCGTGGGAAAAATTTCAAATAACAGATAAATACTGCTGTTCAAATGCTGGTGACTTCAAAATCTATCTGAATGCTTTACCCTTACAATATTGTAATGTAGCTTGCAAATAGTTTATTTTTTCAAATAATGTTTCAAATTATAAAAAAAGTAATATTCATGATCAATCTACAAGTACAATTTTACAACTTTTATCAAATGTATGATAGTACAGTCTGGTAATATAAGATATTTAAATAGATTAAACAAGAAAGTTTCACCAATATTTAAAATTGCTCGAATAATATTTTAAATAAAAATCAGTAATTGTTTACTCCCAAAACTTAGTAGGCTTAACACACTGTATGGTAACATATATAAAAATAGTGTTATGTACAAAAGACAAAAGAATCAATCTCTCAACACATGTATGTCACACTAAAACAATTACTCTTATTAATTTTAAATAATAAATTTGAAATAATTCTTAATTTCATATTCTTTAAACTTCATGTACTTCACTTCCTTTTAAACATGATGATAAAAATTAAAACTAAAGAAAGTAATTGATTTTTTGGAATCTCTCAGCAGCAAATAATTAAGAAAATACTATTATAACAATAATTTTATAAATAAATCTTTGGATATAAATATTATAGAACATGGCATTTAAATTTCACAAGAATTAACTAACATCCATTACATATTTATTTGCTGATTAATACACAGTAATAATGTACTGCTTCCAAAATAATTTGATCTTATTATATGACAAAAGTATATGAGTATAACTTACAAAAGTCTTGGTCAATAGAGTTTATAGTATGATATATCATATTTCTGTCGGTTGGTTGTCTTCTTTTAATATACTCATTCCCTTTCTTTATTAATTATTTTCTACATAGATATTATGGGAATCATTGTAAAAGTTTGTATAGGAACTCTATTCCCTCTCTAGGTATTCATTGATAAGCATGATCAGTGGCTTCATTACAATTACATAGTTACTAGGCCTCCCAATTTTGCAAAGCTTACCTTAAACAACAGCTAAAACTACATAGTTAAAAACGTCTGTTAAGAGTGTTCAATTGTTATGGACCATTGAATAATCTTACAAGATCTGGAGAAAATTTTAAAAATAAAAAAAAAAAACAATCAAAATATATGAACAAAAAAGATGGATATACATAATCAATTGATTAATAATAAATATAACAGACTAAAATAGAGTAAAATAAATATTAAAACATTTACTGCCTTCTAAAATATATTACATTTTGGGAAAATAAAATAAATTAATTTTTTTGAAAAATCAGACTAAGTTTTCAGGATACAAAAATAGAGAGTAATATCATTTTTCTTCAAACAGGTTGCTGAAGGGAAACAAAAGAGTAAAATATAATCATAAAAAACAAAGTACCTAAAAAGCAGAATGAAATATTTATGTTACAGTAATTTGTAGAGGATACATGACAAAAATTTACCAAAAATAATATTTTTAAGCAAAAGAAGATAAACCTAGAAGTAAAAACCCAGAGAGATTATGAACAGTAGGTAGAGATGTTTGGAGAATGGTCTACCCTGAAAAATGGAAATGGATAAAGCCGTCAAATACAAATATGAATATAACATGTTATATAACATTACAAATATGTTATATAACATTTATAACATAATTATTAACATTTATTACATGAGTTATTACATTATTACATGTTGGAATGTGTAATAATGCTTTATAACATTCCAACAGCACAATCACAGATGAGTAATTACTGGTAAAGTTACCAGTAAAGTTTTCAGCTTCACTTTATTAGTTCTATCAGTCATTTTAAAGGTTACACTATTATGACAAAAGTTTGGTACTGCCAGAGAAAAAAAAATTGAAATAGTTTTTTAAGTCTGGCATTGCAGAGAATGGACACCACTCATTACTGGTAAAGTTTCATTAATTCTACAAAATACACAGGAGACTTCATTACATCAGATTTCTAAAATTACAAAATATTCAATAAAACTTTAAAAAAAATTGTTGTAGGTCAGTTACTGTTTCTAATGTTTAAGAAATCTTCTGGTCATAAAAGAAACGATAAAAATATCAACAATTAATAATTTATTTATTTATTTTTAAGAAGATATTTTAATTTATATAGGATCATCAGTAAGTTCAGTAAATAGTATCCTTTTACAATCTGATATTTCTACAACACTGAGTATGTCTCAAGGTGTAGCTTTCTGAAAATTGAAGAATAACGTAAGGACAAAATGCTAATAGCTGAATTCATGTTTCATAAACTATTTTTTAGTAGATAACTAAAGTTAAACATTTTTTTAAACATTAGTCATTTACATCAATAACCAAAATATACCGTGCACTTTGATTTCATAACTGTCTATACAACTTCTGTGTATAATCGATTAGGACATGTCGTTAGAGGGAGTGGAATCTTGACAACTGTATTGGAAGGGCCAGTAGAAGGAGAAAGAAAATGAAGAAGAAGAGGGTTGAAGTTAATAAATAAGATGGAGATTGGAAATTACAAGGAGAAGAAGAAGAAAGCTTGGGACAGAAATGAATGGAACAGCAGACACCTGCTACCAGGCAGACCAGAATTTGGTGACATAATCACAGTATATTTATTCATTCAGTCTTATTTTATAGTCATTGATCAATTAAATAATACTAATTTTCTATATCCAGATACATTGTAAAACATGGATATTGTGGACATATGTCATATCTACGTGAGCATTTAAAAAATTGTAACCGCAACAATGAATATAATGGGACTAGATTCATAAGACATTTTTTTCTTATGTTATTTTAAATGTATTGTATTTGATTTTTAATTTTTTATAAATTTTTTCTGTGAGGGAAAAAGTCATAAATGAAAGTCATATGGTGAAAAGAAAATTGATGTAGCATTGTTTTCAGCTTCACTTTATTGGTTCTATCAATTATTTTAAAGGAAACACTAATATAACAAAAGTTTGGCACTGCCAGAAAAAAAAAAATTAAAATAATTTTTAAATCTGTCATTGGAGAGAAAAAAATTGAAGTATCTTTTCATAAAGGTATACAAATGGTATAAGTTCAACTGGTAAAAATTAAGTAACATTCATTACTTACTAACAATTTATTTATCAAAATTCCCATGAAACAAAATGATAGATTTTACAGCTAACCATATTACTAGTTTTAATTTTGTTTTCTATGGATACAGCCTTTAATAAAATTATGCAATTATTTGCATTAATGCAAATATTAATATCCCCTATAATGCAATATTATAGGGGATATTACTAACTATAATAAAGATTTGCTTTTGTTTACATCTAATAATTTGTTTTGCCATTATTCACCGACTGGTTGTGATGTATTCTTCATTCCTTTTTGTTCTTTGCTAATCTGTTAACCTCAATATATTAATTAATTCTTACATCCTTAGTTATATGTTTTATGTATTCTAATCAGTGTATTTCTTTACAGTTTTTACCTTACATTCCCTATTAAATTAATTCTCTTATTAAGAGGAATTCATTTTAGATGTCTCAGTGAATGTCCCACTGATCTAGTTTGTCTCATTACAAAATTATGTCACATATTTCTGCCATCTTTCTTTAGGTAGTTATTCTATTCCAGTTTTTCTTTTAATTTCTGTACTGCTTCGAAATGTAATATGAAAAGCAATGGAAATGTAATTTATCTTTGTCTCACTTTTTTCTGAAACAGATCTTATCTCCATTCTGAATACTTATCTGATTCATTCATAAAATGTAAATTTGCTATAGTAATACAATCTATACAATTATATTATTAAGTTAACTTAATGCAGTTTATTTATTCTCCCTTCAGTAATTACAATGTAGACCCAACTACAACTACCCTAACTTATTTTATATAATATAAAAATGAATTTTATAACATGTGAAAAACATTCCAAGTCTGACTGATTTTTAAACTCAGAATCTTCTGTTTGTATTGTAAGGATGCTACTAATCTGCTATGACAGTCAGAAATTACTATAAAAAAGCTCAGTAATGAAATTTCTATATTTCAATGAATCACTTTATTGGTTACATGTTTTTTTTTTTAATAATGGGATTACATTATATTACAATTTGGTTAAATTCACCAATTATTGTGTATTCTACATCGTATAAAAATTGCATTGTTTGGAATTTGCATCATGTTTGAAGTGACATAAGTACAATGATTCTCATCCTTACATTTCTCCAAAATTTAATGCCTTTATTTTAGCAATAAATTTGTCTTTAATAAATGCATTACTGTATGATTTTGGAAAGTAAAAAAAGTGCTTGATAATTTCTAATCTAGCACACCTTGATAATGCAGGCCTTCTTCATGTAACAGCTGAAGAGGAAGAAAAGAATTTTTTGATAGATGCTCAGAGGTAAATCCTTTGGGACATGATATATTTGAAATGTTTTGAAATTGTAAGATATTTTATTTTTTTATATTGATATTGAGGATTTTAATTTTTTTTAAATATCTTAATTTAATATTTAATGGACAAAGTAAACAATATTAAACTTTATTTTAATGTTTAATTTAATTAAACACAAAAAATAAAATTATATAGCATATAATTTAAATGCAATAAAAATTTAAATTATATTAACTACAGATAACAATGAAAGCAGTATAATATGAAATGCAATTATGAAGTAAATAGCTGAAGCATTATTTCAGTTGTTAAACAAGTATTGCGTCATTATATATGTAATAGGCAAAGGATGTAAATGGATAGATAACTGAAATGTCAAAGGTCAGGAAGTTGAATGTAGGTTCACCAGTATCACTTAACTCATTCATTCATTCATTCAATAACTCAATTTCAATTTCATAAAATCAACAATTTTATAATACAAATATATATTTGTTTGCATATTACAATATAATTATCTTGTTAAATTTATCATATTATAATCTTTTAATTACAGATTCTCTCAAATCTATTGTATCAATTATTAACTAGAAAACAATTAATTTTAAAATAATAAAATGATTAAATATACAAATAGACAGCTGTTATTTTGATTTTTAGAAACATATTTAAATTGATTAATGAATGATTTTTAAACAAAAGAATTTAGCTATATATTACCCAGTACATATTATCAGTTTCTGCTACCGATCAATAACACAGCAAAATTATAAATCATTCTACTGGCAAATAAAACACCCCTGCGATAATTGGTGTACCAAAACACAAAGTATGAAACACTACATGAGTGTTTATTGAATTAAAATCGTACTAACTCTCACTGTAGGCTACATTTCTACACTTAAGTAATTTTATCTTAATTTAGACCTTCACTATTAAATCAGTACCATTAATTAAAACCAAATAATCAAAATACACTACTGGTAATACGAGCACTCAAAATCAAAATAAACGAGTATAAAAGTATGTATTTATTTGGATTTAAATCAAACATATATCTTTTATTAAAAAAATAGTATTTTATTTTCAACTGAACACAACTTAAAATTCTCAGAAAAAGATTTTCTGGTAAAGAACACTTACCAAAATGAAAGATGCTTGAAATTATGTTCTACTTCAAAACTGATAAATAAGGTAAAACAGACTAGTCAAGGCCAGCTTTTGAAATAAATAAGGATATTTTTTCCTACCTGCATTCCAATAATGCTTTTTATATTAACTAAGGTAAAATATAAAATATTACTCTTTGTGTTTATTTACATATCATTTCACTTTTGAATCTGAACACGATTCCTTGCAACTAATCCTGACAAATCATAATGTGATACAAAAAAGTAATCAAACAACTATTACGAGTATAACTCATTTACATATTGAAAAATACATTTTTTTTAGCATAAAACTGATCCAAAGCATGCACTTCAAGTATTTCCAAAGTTAATTTGAAAATATACCCAGATGAGCAGTTACATTATTAATCTTTCAGAATTGAAATATAAAAGGAATTTAACTTACAGCATCTAGATTTGTTTGAAAGTAAATTGAAAAGTTTTCAGATTTCCTCCTATTTTTAATTAAAATTAATGAATCTGAAAAAATCTAATAAAATTAAAAAAAAAAAAACAAGTAAACTAAATCTAATAATACATTTTGGATTACATATTTAACTGTGAGCTGTTTTGTATTCTGCTTATCCAAGCTATTACATTTTGAGTAATACAGTAACATTAATTTAGGTTTTAATTTATAATGTAAACTCTAAATTCAAATTAAATATTTGCTACTCAGGTCACAATGATGATTGATAAAGCCAAGCATGATAATACTGAAATGAAGTACAATAGAATTTTGCATACCTAACCTTCAATAACTCAACACTGTATAAAATATAAAATGTTATTGCTAGGTGCTGGGGATTATTGATGTTTAACATTCATTGAAAAAACCAGTTCGTCCCTTGTATGGTCATGTTGATAGGGAAATAGTTTGTGACAGTTTGTCAGTTAGATTATATAACATCATATATGCTCTTTTTTTAAAACTACGAATTTCTTCTGAAACTTCACCAGATAAAAATTTCTTTACAATTTTATTTAAACATGAAATAAAGTATTTTAATCAATAAAAGAGATTTTGATTTATGTTTTTATTATTGATTAGACTAGCATTTTTTTAAAATTTATAATGAATATTAAGTACTTTTTAAAATTCAATAATATTGGATTTAGTAAAGAAAGTACAACAAAAGGTTAATTTGTTTGTACATTTATCAAAAAATGGATTTATAATATACATTTTTTTGGCCATATTTTAGAAGTGCTTTTGAAGCTGTGACTACTATTTAACTCATTCAATAAACAACATTCCCAATAACAAATCTCATTCAAGCCCAAAGTAATTGAGTTTGCGATATTGAATTGCATTTCACACATCACATGCATTTGAATGAAATAGTTAAAATCTTACTGTTTTAAGTGAGTAATTCTATTCTACAACTACTACTATTATTACAATGAAAGTCATCAGCTGAACCCAGCTTACCATATATGGGTGAGCCTGATAAAGATACATCTTTTTACATCTAATGTAATAAAATTCCCAGATGGGGTACCAGGATCAGTAATAAGAAGATTGGCAGAGTGCTATCCCTGGGTCCTGTTGGAGGTGCTGAATGTGGCTCTTGGAAGGGAAGACTTCCCCTACAACTGGAAAGTTGCAAGCTTAGTTCTCGTCTCTAAACCCAGAAACCAGATGCAGGAGAATAAGAATTATAGACCTATATGTCTTATTAATTCAATAGGAAAATTGTACAAATGGATGATTGCTAGATGGATACTAAAGGAGCTCTCTGGTGGTTTATCATACAATCAGTATGACTTCATCCAGGGGCACTCTACTGTTGATGCTATGAACTACGTGATGCGATGGGATGTGAACAAGGCCGCTGGAACAAGGAGGAAGAGACAAATTCCCCTGTTAATTTTCGTGGACATACGGAATGCATTTAATAGCATTCTATGGTGTGTGGTGTTGGATGAGCTGCGAACAAAAGATGTAAGCAGATACTTGTTGGCAGTCATCAACAGGTATCTACATGAATGAGCTGTACTGGTGGATATAGTGGAAGGATGAGAAGACATATGTTTGGTGGCGTCCCACAGGGTTCGGTCCTCGGACCAATACTTTGGAATGTGGCGTACAATGGCGTACAATGGAGTTACTGGGGGGCTCCAAGATGGTCGCATATGCCGATGATTTGACCCTGTTGGTGATTGCAGACATAGAGAACTGAGTTTAAGAGTTGGCCAATGAATCTATAAGGAGAGTCAGTGGCTGGCTCAGAGAAAGGTGGATGGAGCTGGCTCCCAATAAGATGTATGTTGCTGATTGTTAGCTGACAGAAATTGAGGGATATGGCTGTGCAACGGACAAATAATAAAGGAGGATAAGGTAGTTAAGTACTTAGGGGTATACTTGGAGAGATCCAGGAAATTTACTACCCATGCCAGGGAGGCTGTTGCAAAAGCTGAGAGGACAATTATTGCTCTACGAAAACTGATGCTGACAAAATCTGGACCCAGAACTGATGTACGGAAGCTTATTTTATCAGTAATAACATCTGTAATATACAGCCCTGGCCTGGAGGTCGGTTTGAGAAATTAAGACGAGCTGTTGGCTTTTACAGTCATTCCAGTGTAGACTGGCGATTGCGTCAGCTATGGCATACCGAACAGCATCCAGGGCAGTGGTCAAAGTAATAGCTGGTGTGTCACCAATCAGCCTCAGAATTAATTTGATTTGCAGAATTCATGATAGGGTTTCCAAGAAACAGAAAACCACATAATGATGGAAGAATGACAGGCGTCCTGGTAAGTCTCAACTAAACCCTCAACTAGACATAACCAGACGTCTGATTCCCCGGCTTGAACCCTGGGTCTGGAGGGGGTATGGGGGGGGTGTCATCCTTCTTCATGAAAGTCCTCTCAGGCCACAGGGGATTTGGGGCATACCTAAACAGGTTCAAAAGAAGATCCTCATCTGACTGTATATATTGTGGGGCAAAGATACTCTGGAATATGTGTTCTTTGTTTGTGACAGATTGAATGCTTTTAGGGTCTTGCCTGAACTAGCCAGCTTGACACCAGAAAATGTGATAGAATTTATGTTGAAAGAAAGTAGACAATGGGAACTGGTATCAAGTGTGGTAGCAAATATTCTCAGTACAATTGAAATAAAAGAGAGAACTAGAATACTGGCTGACTGACCTGGGTATTCGGTAGGACTTCTATAGTGCCATCAGCCGAATGATAGTTTCTGGGAAAGGTCCTCTGAGAGACACAGAAGAGCATGACCAGAGGACAAAGGGGTAAAGGACAGCTCCCAAGAGGGGTGGCCAACCATCTGTGGAAGTGCAAGAGGAAGAAGACCTTTTTATTTTGTAAAAGCCAAGAACGGTGAAGTTGTTGGTCAAGTTGCCTAGGAGTACAAGAGAGTTGCCCAAGAGTACAAAGCTAGGCCTTATTGGCCCAGCTTTTGAGTCAGGCCAAAGAATCCTTGGCCTGGCTCTTCATCCAGCAGGAGGCTGGATGAAGAAGAGGAGTATAGTCTTATTGGGATAGCAGGCTTGGAGGAAGCAATACTGAAACTCACTAAGGAGATGACATCTCTTAATGAGATCATATTGGGGAGTAGCCCCAATATTGAGAGGGAGATCAGAGACTCCGAACTCTGATTGAGGATCAGATAAAATAAGTTAGCAATCATCTAAGGATGAATGTTATAGTTATGTGTAGAGTATCATGGATAGAAGGACCAGCAGGAAATGTGAAATGCAACTGAAGAGTGAGGTGGCAAGGCGAAAGAGTGACAAGGAGAAGGCCAAAGTCAAAGGAAAAGGGATGCAGCCTGATGGCGAACCAACAAAGATGATTATAGTAAGAATAGATGGTACATCCAAAGCTGATGTACCAAAGCTGATGTTCTGCGTCAAGGTAAGAGTGAAGTAGGAAGCAAAGCCATTGAGGTGTCAGGAAGAAGGGGGAGTGATGAAGACATTCAAATTATGGTGAGAGTGGCAGGAGACTGCTGAGAAGTTAAAGAATGCCATTGTCCAGAATATACCTTGAGTAGATATCAGAATGGGAGCGAAAAGGAGAGGATTGTGCAACTCAATGTAAAGGATGTTTGTTAAGAACTCAATGTTAAGGAGGTATCACTTCTACAGAGGAGGTAGAATAAGCACTGGTCACAGCACTTGGGCAAACTGAGCTGGTTAAGATCATCTCCCTGAGGCTGGCGTATGGTGGTGCCCAAAGTAGCAATGGTAGCGATGATCACTAGAAATGCAACAAAGCTGACTGAAAAAGCATAAGTTGTCGAGTGGATCTCCTGCAGAATGGATTGAGGGTGGCAAAGGACAGATGCTTCACTTGGCAAACTGCGTATGAAATGTGTCTAGTGTGGCAACAAGAAAAGACACAAGAATAGCAGAAAAAGGTGCTTAAAAACTGCTAAATGAAAATGCTGCAAATTAATATTACCAGGAGCAGGGAAGTTTATGACCTACCTTGGGCAACACATGAAAACTGGATGTAGATGTCTTGATCATCAGTGAACCAAATCGTTGTACACTCAAGAAAATTCTCTGGGTGATGGACGATGACAGAGATATGCCAATATGTAAGGTGATACAGAGTTACTCAATAACTGGCTGGGAAAGAACAAGGTTATTCCTGGTTGGATATTGCAGGCATTATGATTATGAGTTGTTACATCTCACCTAATATCCAGATAGACAATTTAAAGAGAAGGGTAGAGGGTATCTTCGAGGCTGCCATGAGTAGTAATTGCCCTTATCTAGTGGCAGGCGATTTTAACTTGAAGTGTGGCAAGTGGAAAAGGTCATGTACTGGATTGAAGAGCGGTGATTCTAGCCAAAGCCTAAACTAACTTACAGTGTTTTAAGTTAACACTTAATAGTAAACGAGGCAGTTCTTGGCATCAGGCATACTAGAAAACTGCCGCTGGTTGCCTGGCTGGATGTCATTGCCTGCCTTTAATAGTGCAAGGTGGGCAGTCATAATGGACAAGCTGGAAAGAAGAATATATCTCCCTAACTGTGCAGGTTAATGTAGGCATACCTCAATGGGAGTTGGATCTCCGCAACTATTGAAGGCCAAACGGTGGAATTCTCTATGGAGTGTGGTGTTCCCCAGACTTCACTTTACTGGGACCTTTGTTGTGGAATGTGATTTATGAGAGGTGCTCAATTTGGAATGGCTGGAGGGTGTGGAGCTGGTGAGGTTTGCTTATCTAGTGGCAGGCGATTTTAACTTGGGCAAGTGTGGCAAGTGGAAAAGGTCATGTACTGGATTGAAGAGCGGTGATTCTAGCCAAAGCCTAAACTAACTTACAGTGTTTTAAGTTAACACTTAATAGTAAACGAGGCAGTTCTTGGCATCAGGCATACTAGAAAACTGCCGCTGGTTGCCTGCCTGGATGTCATTGCCTGCCTTTAATAGTGCAAGGTGGGCAGTCATAATGGACAAGCTGGAAAGAAGAATATATCTCCCTGCCTGTGCAGGTTAATGTAGGCATACCTCAATGGGAGTTGGATCTCCGCAACTATTGAAGGCCAAACGGTGGAATTCTCTATGGAGTGTGGTGTTCCCCAGACTTCACTTTACTGGGACCTTTGTTGTGGAATGTGATTTATGAGAGGTGCTCAATTTGGAATGGCTGGAGGGTGTGGAGCTGGTGAGGTTTGCTTATCTAGTGGCAGGCGATTTTAACTTGGGCAAGTGTGGCAAGTGGAAAAGGTCATGTACTGGATTGAAGAGCGGTGATTCTAGCCAAAGCCTAAACTAACTTACAGTGTTTTAAGTTAACACTTAATAGTAAACGAGGCAGTTCTTGGCATCAGGCATACTAGAAAACTGCCGCTGGTTGCCTGCCTGGATGTCATTGCCTGCCTTTAATAGTGCAAGGTGGGCAGTCATAATGGACAAGCTGGAAAGAAGAATATATCTCCCTACCTGTGCAGGTTAATGTAGGCATACCTCAATGGGAGTTGGATCTCCGCAACTATTGAAGGCCAAACGGTGGAATTCTCTATGGAGTGTGGTGTTCCCCAGACTTCACTTTACTGGGACCTTTGTTGTGGAATGTGATTTATGAGAGGTGCTCAATTTGGAATGGCTGGAGGGTGTGGAGCTGGTGAGGTTTGCTTATCTAGTGGCAGGCGATTTTAACTTGGGCAAGTGTGGCAAGTGGAAAAGGTCATGTACTGGATTGAAGAGCGGTGATTCTAGCCAAAGCCTAAACTAACTTACAGTGTTTTAAGTTAACACTTAATAGTAAACGAGGCAGTTCTTGGCATCAGGCATACTAGAAAACTGCCGCTGGTTGCCTGCCTTTAATAGTGCAAGGTGGGCAGTCATAATGGACAAGCTGGAAAGAAGAATATATCTCCCTACCTGTGCAGGTTAATGTAGGCATACCTCAATGGGAGTTGGATCTCCGCAACTATTGAAGGCCAAACGGTGGAATTCTCTATGGAGTGTGGTGTTCCCCAGACTTCACTTTACTGGGACCTTTGTTGTGGAATGTGATTTATGAGAGGTGCTCAATTTGGAATGGCTGGAGGGTGTGGAGCTGGTGAGGTTTGCTGATGACACTATCTTAGTTGTGATGGACAAATCAGCCCAAGGTCTCATAACAAGAACCAACAATGCCATAGCCATGGGTAAGGCATGGTTGGAAGAGAAGGGGCTGAGATTTGCTAGAGAAAAGACGCAGGTCATTCCAGCTGGAAGAAGGAAGCTTCCATGAATCCAAATACAGGTGGGAGAAGTAGTTGTTGAGCCTGCTGCAGTGATAAAATATCTGGGAGTCTGGATAAACAAGAAAGTCTCAGGTTTGGGAGGCATGAAAAGCAAACAGAACTGTCACAGTGCTTTCTAGGCTGATCTCAAACACAGAAGATCCTTGATCATACCATACTGGCACATAAAATGCTATATTGGCAATATATTGCCAGTATGGCATTGTGCGCTGGAGGAGTTCAACAGATGAAGCAATAGGAAACAAAGGTGCAAAGGTCCTGGCTTTAGAACTGCATCAGATCACCAAATGGCAAGACTGATGGGATCTTTCCATGGTAGGATGGTGGACTCATGAGCTCATACCAGATATACAATCTGGACTAGGTGGAAACATGGTGGGTTGACTTTTGGATTACCAAAATCCTCACAGGACATGGTGCTTCAATGAGTATCTCCTGGAGCCAAAGGAGATGAGAATTGTACAATTGTGCGTACAGTGGTTTAGCAGATATGGCTAAAAAAACATTCTTTGACTGCACTAGGTGAGCTGAAGAGAGGAGAGTATGCAAAGGTTTTGTGGGCATGCTTAGTCCTACTAATCTTACAGAAAGGATGGCTCAAAACAAAGATTGTTGGAAGAGAATGGCAAAGATGGCTAAGCAGACTACAAACAATATTAACGAGTGCTGCAAGGGGGCAGTTAGAACACAGAAGAAACTGGGGACCCCAATAGGGATTGCCTTTTGCTGCTGATGTGACTGGGACTCTATGAACTACAGCTCTTAAAATAGTTTCTGCATTGTACAGTGTGCCTGGGTAATGCCAATTGGCGGGTGTCAGGTTATGCTGTAGCACATGGGAAGGAGTTTTAGTGGGTGAAAACCGCACAGTCTCCTTCAGTATGGGCTGATGGGGATCTATAGTAAGATTTCCTATCCTCTATGAAAAAAGAAAATAGGTGGTCATCTAAGGTTGACAAATTTTAACCAATCTGATCAAAAAATGCAGAATAATGTTATTTTTAATTAATTTTTCCATTAAAATATAAAATAATTTTCTGCTATGCTAATACTCTAGGTAAAAGTCAAAATAAGTATCTTATTTAATAATCTAATTAATCCTCTAAAAAAATTACAAATATGACTGTAAATATCTTAAACTTAATTTGCATTACAAATTTTATCCACTTATAGTGTGCTACATTTAAGATGTGCAAATGCATATGAATCATTGCTGCAAGTTGAATTAAGTGGATCTATGAAGAAACACATAATAAACAAAGATCCTATATGCGCATTAGCAGGATAGCAATGCACATGCGAGACAGGAAACACAGCCGAGTATTAGCATTCTAGTCTCATAATTGAGAGTTCTAAGGTTCAAATATCTGTGACATTTTTTCTTTATACTTATACTTTTTTCTTACATATACAAAGTTTTTTTATTATGTAAATTTATAATAATAATATTTATAAATAGAAAAGAGTATAAGAATTTCATGTTTACTGATTATTATTTTATTTGAATATAACAATCACTAACAAAAATCTTTACATGTAGAAGTAAGGGTCCTATAAGGATGAAAGATTAACAATCAGTCAACAAAGGGATTATGTTTTATAAAACTTGGAAAACTTAAAATACCGTTTGTTAGGTTAATAATTGTTATTATTCAAATAGAATAGTAATCACCACAACATGATGAAATTCATGTAGTTTCTTCTTCAGATTCTCATAAATATTACTATATAAATACTACATAATAAAAATGAATCCATATAATAAAATGGACAGAAGAAAAATAAAAATGGTCGATCTGTGAAAATGAAGGAAATATATAAAAGAAATGATACTGGCTTGGTCCCTACTAGGCTGCTTCTAAATAAAAAATCAAAAAATCATCTGCATTAGTGTATATGTAAGAAAAAATAACATGGAAGCTTGAACCTGAGACCTCTTAAGTATAAGACCAGAACTCACAGTCAATTGCTGCCCCGCTATGAATGTGGATAGATATACAAATAAGCTACTTGAATCACTTGAAAATCTTATTTAAGAGTAATTTATTCCAAAATTGAGTAAGTAGGAAGTTGCCATTTTTGAGTTAAAGTAAGGATTTAAAGTAAAACCTCCACTCCCACCACCCCTGAAAAAGAGCATCAATAAACTCTGTGGTAAGCTGACTGTTGCACTGTAACACTTTTTAAAAATTTAATTAAATGAAGTCAACAAAAATAGAGTTTTTAAAGATACAAATGAATAAATTGATTTAACTAGTTCAAGTGATAAAAATTTGTATGAACATGGTTTAAAGAAGGAATATATATACTCATATACTTACTTGATTTTGCATTAAAAGTATACCATTTGATACATGCTATTAATTCAGTTCTCAGTCTAACATTAAAATAAGAGTTATGTTTTTATTAATTGTGAAACATCCTATGTATTTTTCAATTTTTTTTCAAGGCTTGTTTTTCTTATTTATTCGTCATTTAAATTTAAGTGTTATTTAATAAGAGAGGTTTTTGAAATCAATTATGTAGTAGAGCACCAACTGTTTAGAATCTGTTAATTTCACCTACCCAAATACAGTCAATTTTTTTAAAATTTATTATATTTTTTAGGAAAATATTATTTAAAGTGTAATTAATAACAACTGTAATCACTAACAGATAATGGTATACCTATTTACTTATTGTAAGATTTTAAAAGTTCTGAAGATTTAAAACCTAAAACAGTTAAAGCAATTAGTTATGTCCAGTTGATTAATTCTAAAACAGTTTCATTAATCAGTTTTCTATGATAGAATAATACTGGTAATGTGGATATTTAAATCCAATTAAATTTTTTCTTGTTATTTAAAAATTTGTTTTTTATTATCTTTTTTTATCATGTCACAAGTGACACAAATGGTGTGCTTACTTCCTGTAAAGAAGACTGAAAGATTGAGTCCAGGCTAGACTAGTTACATTTTAATATTATTAGCTCCTTGACAGTGTTCCTCGGCACCAATCATAGTTAAAATCTAGAACATATCTTTGCTTGGCAATCCAAGATGTAATAAAGAAGAAATAATACTCACTACATAAATAAATAAAAAAATTAAAAACGCTTTTATTTAAAGATGCTTTAAAAATAAAAATAGTTTTACTTTCACATAAAATCAAGAATAAATGTTTATAATTAACTCTTTGATTAAATTCAATTAACGTTATACATTGATGATGATCTATAATCTGTTTCCAATCCATGTTAGTGGATGTACTTTTATGTGAACATTTATTTAGTACACATCTCTCAGCTACATTTATTATAATAATGCATACTGAATGAATTTATTAACACAAAATTTTTTACATTTTATATGATAAATAATAAAAGCGTGGGGTATCCTTCATTGTATTACATATCAAATTATTAATGAAATGATTATAAAATGTAATGCATTTAATCTTTTTATATAATGTATTTAATCATGTAGCCATGATTCAAGAGTGAAAATGAATAACTGACTCAAAACACATTTGCGCACAAATCAAAGAGCAGAGAGTGGTACAATGACACTAATTTATATAACCTTTCTTCACACTATAGGCTATTCATTTGCTTGGGTAGCAGAAAGCACAGCTGACTGGCACTCAGCACTAAGTCTTTTGTGTGCATGCAAGGTTGTTGAAATTTCTGTTATTTGCAAAAAAATTATCTATGAAAATACATTTTTTAATGAAATTTTTTATTATCACAATGCACTGTCATCAACAACAAGCATGTGCAAAATTTCAGCCTTCTATCTCATCTGGAAGTAGAACAAAAATTGCTGACTATCCTGCCATGGGACACAGTGCACAGAACAAGTTAAGTAAAACCATATAAAGAAGTCAGTATGGTGATCAGTAAGGCAGTATGATGAATAGCAGCATTATAAAGTTAAATAAAAAATTAACATTTTAACAGTTCTTATTTTCTCAAAAAATAATATTTTTCCTGTGCACTTTGTGAAATAAATATTATCTGTAGTTAATCAGTTACAAAGTGACTGGAATATTAACTACCAGAACAGAATTGATGAGTATACAATAAAAGGGCTCACCAAAAAACTGTTGTAAGCTAAATCTTTCTTACTACATCATTTCTATTAAATATAATTAACTAACTATGCACCGTTTTTAAAAGTTAAATATTATAATGAGACTAAAGAGAAAGCAAACACACATTATTTGAGACATTATGTAACACTGAATGACTAATAATTTTAAGTTTTTTGAGGAGATTTAAATTATGTATTATAATTTTTCATATTTCTTTTTCACAGAATTAATACTGTTCTTGAAGTAAGAAATATAAATAATTATCATATCTATTTAAAAATTTTTGTTGGAAGTCATGTGGTGTCCACATCAGATTTTTTTTTATTTAATGATTTTACTAAAAATCAACTGTAAAATGTTAAAAACAAGCAATATAATAAAAAAGTACAATCGCTAACTAAAAAAAATTACTTTGCATTACCTAAACTCCACTAAGTTTTATACAAAAAAGTATTTTATCTGTTTATTAATTTTTACTTTTACAAGTAAAAGAATAATAAATTTAAACTTTTCAGGATACTATCAACTACCTTAAGCCAGTGCTATACAATAACCATGAAAGAAGTACTTTGTCACACACTGAACAATTGATAACTGTAAAAAAAAAACACAAAAAATCTACAAATGACTGGATTTTAGTACGAAAAGTAAGATGAATGTAAGTTTTAAAAAAAAGATAACAATTTTTAATTACAGAAAGAAATTTTTTTATGAAATATTTAGTAATTAGATATTTTATTCTGTAAGGTAAGGTCTTTTTAAGTACATCTTCAATTTGAATATGAACAATAATCAACAGTGAAACATACATATGTATATATATATATATATAGATATATATACTTAGATTAAATTTTTTATAGTCCATTAATTTCCTCTGTATGTTAAATAACTACATATAATGTCTACATTATCCTGACATCAAGAAGATTATAAAAAGCATTTATCTGAAACACGAAACATTTTTGGAAGTAGAGAGCAATGCACATTGATTCCAACAGTTTCGAAAAATCATCATAAATTTGTGTCTTATTCTGTAAAGTTCTCTCTAAAAGTATCCTTGTTTTACTAAGTTCTATTAAACATACCATTACACTCACAAATCTTTTAATGTTACATTTAACATTGGTAAATACATCTTAAATTAACATAGGTTTAGAGGTTTTTGTTTAAAAGCAGATTTATAAAATACCAGGAACATACTATAAAACACTATGGACTTTGTTTTAATAAGTAAAAATTCAAAACTATAAATATTCATAATATTTCACAACTTAAACGGAGATTCCAGAAAATATATACTCTCTATATTAAAAGAGCTGATCATTTTCAGTCAATGTTAAAAAAGAAAGAAAAGCAAGAAATTTATTCTTTTATTTTGAAAAACTGTTAACTTAAAGCCAGCCAAAATCTTAAAGATTTTTTTTTTTAATTCAACTGAGCATGTAACCAGTTGAAAGATTTAAAAAAACTGCAAAATTTTTATAAACTAGTATAATGTTCATTTACTTTATTACTACTAAAGGACATTACAATCAAAATAATAAATTCACTTATTTATTAAATGAAAATAAACAGGTTTATAAACTTTAAAAAAAAAAATTAGAACGGGGTCCAAGTAATGTAAAAATAAATCAAATTAGTATTTGTAAAATATCATTTTACATTATGAATAAGTAATAGTAATAAAAATATGTACAGAATATATAAAACATCAATTAGGTAAAACACATAAAACACAACACATAAAATGTATATACATTACAACATAATTACTTTCAATTATGTATAACAATTTGTGCAATAATCATTAACTACAATATTCATAATACAGCTATATATATTTATGTATATATTTTCTTTTTATTACAATAATGCTAATAAATACATAAATAATATTATAAATTATACTGTACAATTGATAAATATTCTCATAAAAATTATTTTGATATACACATCTCTTTTAGCAAAAAAAAAAAAAACTAAAAATAATGATAGTACTAATATTATAGTAAAAAAAATTAAAGAACGATGAGCAATGACTTTGTTTTGTATTGTTAAAATTATTATTATTAGTATTATCATTAATTTTAATAATATCAGCACATTTTTGCTTTTTACAATAAAATATTACACACATATGATGACCCAACCTAAGTCTACAGTAGAGCACAAGGGAGTATAAATAGACATAAACGAATGACAAGAGCTTTCTCATTCCTCTACAAGGTATTTATCTTACCTTTTGTAACGTGGACTCCACTAGCCTTTATAAAAATTATCAACAATTTATTAGACTATAATAAGAATGTCTAATATTAACTACTCTGATTTAGATTAATTCACTGAAAAAATAATTTACAATAAATATTGCTACTCCAGGACTACTATCTATCTATAAATTTTACAACTCAATTGTTTTGTTTATTCATGTATAAATTTTGTATATTTTCAGCAGTTACCTGCACTAACATTGTATCTGTTATTCGTAGTTTCTTAAAAGAATAAATTATTAATATTTTACTTCTATGATTTATCTGAAGAAATATTTGCATCATAAAAGCACTCGCACAACAGGAAGAAAATTACAAATTGAGTAAAATTAAATATATAAATATATATAAAATTAGATATTAAAAAATATACAAGGTAGAGTTCATTTAATTAAAATATTTATTTATTTCTGTTGAAATACTCCTTATTTGGCCATTCTTAAAACAGCAAACCATCCTTTTTATAATTGTTTATTTCACAGCATCTAGAATCTTTAATAGAATAGTATCTTAGAAAACGTAACTGACCAAAGCTATATAAACTATATCCCATTGATCTGTAAGGTTAACAATCCTTGGTGAATTTTTATTAACTTATATTGGATAATGACCATTGTAGTTATTCTTAAAATATTATTAATAATAATCAATTTAGATGATAAATTAGAAAAAGTCATTCATGTAAGCCTTTGAGATTACTGCATCTTAAGCAGACATAAGGATTAAACAAAGTTACAGAAATATTCAGACAATTAAAAAAATTTTAATGCAGCTGTTTCCATATTTTTTACTCCCAAAGCTCTTTTTAAAATTAATTTCTATGGTAGAGTTTCTTAGGCCTATGTCTTGCAAGATAATAGTGCATTACAGGAGGGATAAGTAGTAAGGGAATGCAAAGTAAAGAAATATCTAAATAATTGCACAATGAACATGCAATTAAATTATTTTTTTTTTAAAACGATAGAACCACTACTATAATATATTCAAAATACAAAAATATAAAATTTAAACATGATACAAAAATATAATTAAGATATAACATTTATAATTTTGTAATATGTATGGAATAACTGGGACTTGGGCCAAGAACCTTAAAATATCAGAAACTATTAACTTATCAAAAATAGATAAAATGAAATATGTTAAATTCATATTTTATTTGGATACACATATTACATCAAACTGGAAATGTATAGCCTTCTGATAACAAAAAGAACTTGTTGAATATTTCTCTGGAATTATCAAGGAAATCCTTTATCAGAGAAATAAATCTAAAATTAATTCATTAGAGAAATCTAAAAACTAATATGGAAGAAAAAGAAGTAGTGATTATTTACATTCTTATTTGAAATCATAATTATATGAAATAACAGTGATTCAATCACATGAGTGCAATCAACTAGATAAAATCACTACAAATATTATAACAGTTAAAGATTAATAATAGGATTCATTAAAAAAGTTTGTTTAATAAAAACAAAATTAAAATGCCAAGATTAAAATTTTGTAATAATCATTTTGCAATAAGGTGTAAGTTATCAAGCTGGTTCAAACGCACTAATGTAATGTTTACTAAAATGTATGAAACATATCAATTTTATATATCAAATGTAAGACCCCAGAATGACAGAAAAGCTAACTATTTAATAACTGAAAAAAAAAGAATATGCCATAAAACTGCCAAAACACAAGCTAAATAAAATAAATTGTATTAATTTAGGATATGAAGAAGTTAGAGATAATAATTTTTGAGAAATGAATTAATAATTGGGAGAACAATAATAATCTGGAGATAAGAATATTTGTTCAGGAAAGTCTTACTAGATTTTTTATTGATAACTGGTTTATCTTAAAAATCATCCAGAGAGTAATATTGTTTTTAAAGTGGGAAATATTTTAATTTAAAACAACTTTGTCAAAAATTAATTCATTCATTAAAAAAGAGGTCAAAAGCATAAGAAGTCCCTTTTTGCTCACAAAAGGATAATGTAATGAGTAATTGAAAATAATTCTGTTGATCGGTTTGGTAGAAATGGATCTCGTATTCTTTTTTAACTAAATATTAAGGTGGTAGATGAATTCAAAGATATTTTTCACAAATAGGACATAACTTAGCTCAGGGTATTTGCCTGAGACAGCTACCAGTAGTTAGTCAGTGAAAATGATAGTGGTAATCATACGACCTGCAAATTTAAGGAAGAGTTTGTTTTGCAGATGATATCTGTAAATGATGTTATTTACTACACAGGAAAATTACAGAGAGGGTCAACTCCTGGATATGATTAAATATTGTCTTCATTTGTAATTGAACATATAAATGTTTTTCTCAAACCTCTTCTACATATGTACGATATAAGTTTGTTGTACAGTATTTTCCCTGAAGCCTTTAAACTAGTTAAAGTTGTTTATCTATATAAGGGTAAGGAATATACTAGTAGGTTCAACTATCACCCAATCTCCTTACTAACTTACTCTAAACTTTTGGAGAAACAGTAAAATATCAATTGTCCAGACACTTAAAAAGGTAACATACATCAAATATGGGTTTAGAGTGTAAAAATATTAATGATTAACTATTTACTGCAAATACAAATTTCTATAAAGTAATTAATAACAGCAAAGATTGTTTAATTATGTTTTTAGACTTGGCTAGGGCATTTGAAACTATACACAAGGAAAAATAAATGAATAAACTATACCTAAATGGCATTAGAAGTAGCGCATGATCATGGTTTCAAACATATTTTGAGATCACGAAACAAAATGTAACATTGTGTGATGCCTCTAACCATATTAACACTGTAAATTATGGCATTGTACAGGTCAATTACCCAGGGGCCTTTACTGTTTCTGTCTACATATATGATGTCTCAAAAATTGATGTCGGTGGTAAAATATTTCTAATAGCTGATGACACTGCTATATCTTTTCAAAGAGTGATGATTGGGATTCAGTTTACCTCTTTGTTCAATGGAATTTTGTGAAGTTGAAATTGTGGTTTGACCATAATATCTTAACTTTAAACCTAACAAAAAAATTCATACCTCTTTCACTAAGAAAGAAAGGTGAATCAAGACATAACAGACTAAAAGTGCATATTTGTGGCTATGTTACTAATCAGAGTTGTAGTTATGAATAGATCCAAAGAGTAAACAAATATAAATATTTGGGTTTACCAATCGACCTTAGGCTAATATCGGTACCTTGAATACAGAGTATTATAGTAAAAGAGTGAAAGTGTATGTATTTGAACTGACAAAACTGTATAAAAATAAATTAATTGAGGTTACTGTATGCGCTCATGTCCAATGTCAATTTTGGGAGATATTATTGTGTGTGGAGGAGCCTACAAATCTATAATAGAACTGTTGAATTTTGTACCAAGATTTTATTATGAAAGCTACTCTTAGTAACAACCATTTATACCACATGTAAAGTATTTTCAACAAATTTAAAGTTTTAAGTATCAGACAGCTATTTTTTAAGACTGCTTGTGTTCACTTATAACACTCAACAAATTTTTGAGACAATTGTCCATGAAAACAGTACATGTGGTATTGCAAGGAATGAGATACAAAATTTAAAAAATCGTATTTTTTTAAAAAATCATGCTATATTATCCAAATTTTCTTCAGAAATATACCAAACAATTTTAAAATGTTTGGTGCAATGTCATTAGCAACTTATAAAAAGAAAATTAATGATTGGTTCTTAAAAATTGTACTGTAAGTATCAGATAATATCATCCACTCTGCATAAAAGTAATAGAAACTAAAATTGTTAGCTTTAATAATGATTTAACTGGCAATATACATAGACTTTGTATTTGCACAATATATCTACTTGAATTTTGTGACGTAATTAATGAAAAATTAATTATAAATGTAGCTTCTATCAAAATGCAAGCACTATTACAATAACTGTATATATTCTTTCATTGTTTTATAAGTAATTTATATTATTATATTCATATTACCTATATAACTGGAATGTATATTACAATTCTAACTGTTATGAAAATGTTATATATTTTTTGATTGATTATGAATGTAATTATGTAGTACTATTCATATAATACTCTTATCCAAGAACATGTCACTAGTCATATTTGGGTCATAATTCCATGTTAGACAATTACTTGTAGTTTTATGAAAACTCCTTTTATAAAATTACATCTTCGTTAATAATTTGAAACTTATAAAGATAAAATTATATATTTATATATTAATTAATTTTAGATATAATATTAATTTTATATATATAATAATGAGACTTATGATGTAAAACTCTGTATAATTTAATGGAATAAATTTATTTTGATTGGTCACTGTTAATTATTTCTAATATTCCCACATAATGATATGACAACCAATTTTTACATCCTGAAAACTTGATAATATTATTGAATGTATAATGAGATATTATATTTTGGAGAGGAATTTCCTTTATAGATATAATAAAAATACTTAATAATTATATCTCAGTAGACAATACTTAAAGCCTTTTAGTTTTTGAGTATCAATTGGGTTTTTTTAAAATTTTATATCAAGTTCTACATTTGTACCACCTCCATTTTTATATCCATCTATTTACAAGTTAATTTTACAAGTATTAAATACAATAACATGCAATCAAAATTGGAAGTAATATGATAAACATTACAATTATTTACTTTTAAGCAACAAACAAAATAACTTCTATATACCTAAAATATATTAATATACAGTATATGTGGGTAGCGTGAAATAGTATTGTGTCATGATGAGTACGCAGATGTTTATAAATCAAAATGTAACTATGTTGGAGTATTGTTTATATTACAAAACACTAACAGCTCTGTGCTTGCATAACATACATATAACATCATTGTAATATTAATTATCCATTATTAAACTGCATAACAATTTCATACTTTTGCATTTTTATTGAAAAAATAAATATTCAGAAACAGCAGTGAAAAAAAACACAGATTAATAACTGTTTTCTTGTAGCTCACGTTAAATTTGATGATGATTATGTTCATAATGAATACCCAAATATCTCAGTAAATAACATAATTACTCAAATATCCCAGTAAATAACATAATCATTGGGCAAGTGATAGAATTTTTTGAGGACAGCATCAGAAGTTGAAACAACAGTGTGAAGTTGTTGCCACATCATGTTTGTCAACTCATTGCTCCAGTATGTTGTTAAAACATGCTGGTCAAGAAGTTACCTCATAAGCAGACTGTTACATGATAAGTCATCAACTACCAAACTCTCAATTTGGCATCAGTTTATCTTTACTTCTTTTATAACTTGAAACTGATTCTGAAAGGAAAATGAAATAAGGTTACTGAATGAAGTTCTTATTGATGTAATGAATTGGCTGAATCAGATTTCTAAGAATGAATTTCAGAACATTTATAAAACTACGAGGATTTGCAAAAGTGCAGCTATGAAACATAACTACTTAGTTTGAAATATATAAAAATTTTAAGTGTATATAATTTTTGTAAAATATATGTATTTCCAGAACATTTTGAAATTACCACATATATACTTATTTTTAGACAGTAAATCTCTGTGTGAGTAAAGACTACATTAAAATTTTATTTGATACATTAATCATTTTATTATAGTTACTCCCAATACTAAAATAATAAACATATGTATGGAATTAATTTATTAACCAGGAATTAATTTACTAAGTTTCCATCAGACTGAAATGGATTGTTTACTAAGCTGAGTAACTATTCTTAAAAATATTTAAATAAAAATATCACTAATAGAAAGTTACTACACCTATTTTATTATACAGGAGAATGTTATTAAAATTAACTTTAAGGAATAGTTACATTTAACTATATCTATTAATTTTGCTACCTGTGTTCTTTCATCAGGATCAAATAAAAAGCACAATTTATGGAATGTTCAGTTTAAGTCTGGATGAGAGCAACACAAACTGTTACCAGGTTAAGTCTATTGCAAGGCAATACATACAAAATAATGAATGAAGATTTACAATTTAAGGTTGTAAAATTGATGAATGATAAAACCGTTTAAATGTTTTGGTATAAAAATGTTTGCCCAGGGAATATCAGCATTCCTGATATAATTATACAAAGAATAATCAGCAGATTTGTGATTATGACTAAACAGTTATTTGAAAGTCTGATGATTTTAACTATCTTGCAGCAGCTCGCTTGTATCTACTTCAACTTCACATGTGCTCTATTGTTTAATAATTTATTTTACGAATGTAATAAATAAGCTAATAAAATTAACTCACCTTCCTACTGAACATTCTCAGTTGCAATTATTACTAAAATTTAATTAAATTTAAATATTTCACTTCTTAATTTGTAATTTTTAAACATTATTAACATTTTTTATTCATTTAAAAGCGATTCCACTGAAATATTAACAATTAAATGTTACATGTTATAATAATGACATACGCACAGTATTTATTAAGTATTTAGAATAATTATAAACAGTTTTTCAAACTAAGTTTTACAACTATAATTTTAATTTATGAAGCACAAATCAATAAATCATTCTATTGTATACGTGTGCAATAAAGTTAGTTAATTTAAAAAAACGCACCCAACACGTAGCCCCATTATCAGCTGAAACATGGTATTACAGAAATGACGATAATAAACATCGTATTATAAAATAACAAATGACACATTATAGCAATGGCATTACCGGCACATGTGCATTAACATCTTGTGCTTGTATTCTGTAATAGATTATACAATAATTAATATATTATTATGTTGGCGGTGGCATCTACATTAAAATACATAAACGTGTGTTCGGCTATAATGATTATTATGACAATAATAATTTATGGTTAAGGCGATGCAAGAGCTAGTGTTGTAGGTCGTTGTTGCTTATTTCGGCCTCCAGGTGACATCTGTTGAGAGTCCCTGGAAGGCTCGCTTCAGACGTCCGCTATCGGCCCAGGAGGCGTTAAGATACTCGTCGTCATCATCTTGTTCAAGTTTCTGTAAAAAAAAGAAAATAAATATAAATATTTAATAAATAATTAAAAAGGAAAGAAATTTATTCAACAAACATATAACGAACGAATTGTAATATTAATTAAACTGTTTACAAGTAGATACAAATTTTTATACAAAATAAATTCATAAAAATATAATTGATGGTATGTCTGTGCTTCGGTCGGATTTATAATATTTTTGAAATTCTTACAAAACTATTTAAAATTAGTCCATTTTCTCATTTCTGTTATTAGTGACAAGTGATTTTGCTTGAACTTATTGGAAAGAATTTATCTTCACTTTGATTGCAATCTAGTTAATGACGAAAAATAACAATATTGTTACTGGAGGTCCTCTTCTGGCAATATAAAAACAGAAGATAAATTTTGAAATAATTTTTTAATGAATTGGTTTTCATAATTTAAATAAATTATACAATGCTAAGAGGAATATAACTATTTAACAACATTAATAATTATTAATAAGTAGGCTACAGCAGATAAGAAATTCTTGATTTATGAAAAAATGAAGTTTTGCCTGTCTTTTAAGACAATTTCCTGTGAAGTAGATTTATTTAACACCAACTCCTTTTCTGCATTCTTGATTCTTTCCCCATAACTGGTTTTATGAGTGTAGGTATGACCTTGCTAAATCCTCCATGCTGAGGATGTCATGAACTTGATGTAAAACCAGTGTACCATCAGTATTACCTGATAAGTTGGTGTATGATTTTAGATCAACTTTGGTATTGTTTTTTTTTTCTCGCAGCTGCACAATAATACAATAATTCAAATGCTGAAGGGCTTATTATGTAACTGCATTACAAAGTAAAGATTAGATTAAGCCATCTTCTAATATCTCCCATAAAAAATACAACAAAGCCTAAACAGGTCAACCATTTTTAGTGAAATTTGTAAAATGGTTAATACTGAATCTTAAATTTTTATGACTGATTTAATAATAGCAACCTAACATTGATGAAAATCAAATACAATTTATCTACCATCCAATTATCTAACTAATTTTCATAATAACAGAATACTTGCATGAACAATATGTAAAAAAAAAAAAAAATATTGGAATGAGTCAGTTAATTTGCCCATCAAGTTGTCTGTTGGTCAACTTTTGTTGTGTCCTTTTGCTTTTCTTCAATGTGTTTAGCATTTTAACTATTTTTAGGGGGTTATGTTAGGTTTACATAATTATAATAAACTTAGATAAAATAACACTTCAAAAATAAACCCTTCTTGACTAAAAACCTTTTTGAAATTTCTTTACTTTGAATTAATTTTAATAAAAATTAAATTCAAGCAAATCTAATCCTTAAAAGAACTTTGAACATACTTTCTAAAAAACAATATCTCTAACAATTGTAAATAAATAGTTATTTATTAAATCATTTACATAATCACAAGAAAAATTATATTTTTGATAATGGTAAGGTAGTAAACTACAAATCCAAACAACACGATTACTACTACTTCACATCACAAGGAGTAAAACATCATGGAGACATCAAATGCACGCAATACAGCAAAATTCCAATCGTCAAAGTCACATTTAATAAACTGATACCTATAGATTACTGAATTATTAAACAATAATGACTACAATATCACTAACTGGTATTGGTATTGGGATTTACAAGTGGTAATGATCATACTAAATGATTGTTACATAAAAACTATATTTATAAATTTATTATTATCTTTTATTTTAGATTGATTATTAATAATAAATCTGTAATACAACTATAATTATTTTTATCACTAATAAATTATTTTCTACTGTAAGGTGATATAATCCTAACAGTTGTAGGCAAACCGACAAGAGAAACCAGTCATTCCCAAAAGAAATTATTTCAAGAATTGCAAAATGACTTAGTCAACAGGTCTTCAAAAGATTTTAATAGCATAAGAGTTTTAGAACTTGTAGGCACACCTCAAGAAAGAAAGGATCAATGATAAGAGATAGAACAGATTGTAAGAAATAACAATCGACTCACAGAAGCACCATTAATGAACCCACCCAAAGGAGTGCTTCAAGATTCCTTTAGGTAGTATTTATCCCACCATCTTATCTCTCAATGCTTCTATCTCATGATTCCTGATCTTAAAGGAAGTATCCAACTGAACTGTAAACTATACAATCAGATTCCAAATAGAATGGCAATTTTCATTTATTTTATTTATACATAAATTTATTTACTTAAAAATTATTAATGTGATATATATAAATCTAGTAGTTTAATACCAGTAATCAAGTCTCATTCTAAGGATGATTTCAGAAGTCTGGAATCATTTCATATAAAAAATAAATTGTAAATAATTTTCAGATACATTTCTATAATCATGGAGAGTAGAATAATCCGACTTGTTTCAATAATGTATTATTTATTGCAACTTAGACAAAATTCTAATGTTTCTTCATTTTGTATGAAATATTCAAGAATTTATTATACTATTTATAAGATAAATATCATAAATTAAGACAATAACAATAGGTTAATTAAAATACGTTACGTACATTTTAATAAAATTAACATTACTTTGAATAACCTTGACAGATTACTTATGTATATAAAATATAACAATTAAATTAACACAAAATAGATAAGTCTCATTTGCATATCAAGTACCTTAAAATAAAATAAAACTGTACTAGCTGATGACGTAAACAATTTTCTACATAATTTATCATTTTAAACAAGATAAGTAAAAAGGAAGAGTAGCAGCATGTTTTAATTAAGTTATTTATAAAATGAAACAATCAAATAATGAAAAGAAAATCTGCATTTAAAATGAATCAGCTCATCTCAGTCATAGATGACAATGAAATGATTAATCAGTCACCTATTTTATTCAATTTTTTCTCCTAATCTAATAGCATAATCATTATTTTATTCCATTTTACAGTGATAAGGCTGATGTTGCATTGAAGTAAATAATCAAATATTTACATTCCAATTGGATTTTATATTATTTTATGGAAATTCTGTTATCACTACAGAAGTTTTTTTTATAGATGATTATATTAATCATATTAATAATTACCGTACATTACATTAATATATTAAGTACCTCATTATTGTTATTAAGATAATTAACAAATATTGCAACTCTGTTGGGAGGAGGGTGAATTGGAATATTGTAAAACAAAGGATGCATGAATTAATTGCACTATTTATTTCACATTTTGATTCATAATTTTAGTAATTTTTGTTTAATTTTATATATGAAAATAATATCTGTATTGAAAAACAAAATTTTTTTTCTATGTACACAAGTGAAATGGTAATGATTTTTAGAAAAATGTGGCAGGAAAGTAACAAAGTAGGAGCTGTACCCAACCAAATTCCCTTTTTTTCATGTCATCTTTATTTTCACATAAAAAATATGATGTAACAGGAAAATTTGATTTCTTGTATGCATTCTTATTACATTATAAACCAATAATGGATACTATCAACAAATATTGGATACTGAACCTAGTAATATATTTAATTTTATTCACATTCAAACAGCTTCTTTTTTACATTATTATATCTTGAGCCCTTACATACTGCTACTATTTTCTCAAATTATTTATAAACACACATGAATGTAATTAAAATATTATAAAAGTTTTTTTAAATTTGGAGAGAAATTTCTAAAATGTGGTCTTGTAATCAAAACTTGATCAACAGAATACTATACCTAATATCTTTATAAATTTAAATTTACTGTAATTCTTAATCAAAATTGTATATAAAACTCTTATTATTTAATCTAATATGTCCATTTACTATGAGTAACATCTTGTACATATAATGTGCCAAACTGTATCTGACATGAGAAACAATAAAAAGAAAAAAAAAATTAGTTAGTACACAAATAAATTCTACTATGCCAGACTTATTGGTGAAGAGTGAACTGGTTTCTTTCCCATTCACCTCTGCTTTTTAACTGGCTTTCTTTAAAAATCCCAACTGACATATCAAAAAATCAAACCCAATGACTGCAAGTGACATTTAACCCTATAACTGACAACTTGATCATTACTCTAAGAAAAAAAAAAGCTGAGCTGACAGTATCTCATACATTTTACATGAGTCACAGTCATAAGGAAGACTGAGACAGATATTATAAAGCAAAAAATGTTATTTCTTAGAGACCACAAAATTAATTAACAATATAATGAATAAAAAGGGATAAAACAGTTTAATTAGAACTATTTTTTTCAATTGTAATATATATATATATATATATATATATATGTGTGTGTATATATATATATATATATAAGAATCTGAAATAAGACTTTTTTTTAAATTTTATGTTACATAACATTGTATGGAAGATTTACTAAAACTTAAATCCCAATTAATAATAAACTCCTCTTTCTTCTCTCTTCATGCTATGGTCTGACTACACAAGCTGATTTTTCTAATGCCTTCTTGGAGGACCTTTCTTTCTTTTTCCTGTTTAGCCTCCGGTAACTACCGTTTAGATAATTCTTCAGAGGATGAATGAGGATGATATGTATGAGTGTAAATGAAGTGTTAGTCTTGTACATTCTCAGTTCGACCATTCCTGAGATGTGTGGTTAATTGAAACCCAACCACCAAAGAACACCGGTATCCACGATCTAGTATTCAAATCCATGTAAAAATATCTGGCTTTACTAGGACTTGAACGCTGTAACTCTCGACTTCCAAATCAGCTGATTTGGGAAGACGCGTTAACCACTAGACCAACCCGGTGGGTTTTCTTGGAGGACCTACAATTCTTCCAATTGATTTATATTTATACAACTTGGGTCTTTGTTTCATTATCATCTGCAAATTGCTTACCGCTCAAAAATTCTTTCAATTTCCCAAACAAACGGTAATCACAAGGAGCTAAGTACGGACTGTGTAGTGGGTAATCGTAAATTTCCCATCCAAATGTTCTCAGTAAATTACGTGTCAGACCCGCAACATGTGGACTTGAATTATCTTGCAGCAGGACGATGCCGTCGGTCAGCCGCTCACATCGCCGATTTTGAATGGCGCACTGTAACTTACGTAGAGTTTCGCAGTAGGCTTCTGCATTTATAATCGTTCCACGTGGCATGAAATCAATCAGCAGTACGACAACTTACAGACAACAATGCAGTGAGTACATTACCAGCGTGGCCATGAACCACACAGGTTCACCAATCTTAAGGAGAGAAATTTCCCAGCGGTCTTTACTTTAGAGATATCCCTCTTATATCTGGCTTGAATGCATAAGTTGTTTGTTTTTAAATACTGTAAAATTTCATCTTATAAATATAATCCTTTGAAGTAGTCAAAACATTTAAATATTTATAAAATAAATTTAAAGACTGTTTATTAACCTATTTGGATTAATGTTTGTTGATAAACTTTCAAACTTAGACAGTTTATTTAAAGATTTTTAGATGAATTTGAAAAAACCTGTTTTTACAAATCTGATTCTAAAGCCCTTACTTTTGTAATTATTACTCATAAAATTCATAACCAGTTCTAAAGCCCTTACTTTTGTAATTATTACTCATAAAATTCATAACCAGTTGTTTAAATGTTTAAATATTCATCATAGTGTTTTAAGTAGAATCTCATAATACAAACTTTTATATATTTTTATTTTTGATCTTTTTGCCAAGACATGATATTTCTTCAATAAAATCTCATAGAGATATGTGGCTTGGGATATGGGCTTAAGGGAAATAGATCCCTTAATTTATAAAATTTGGCTGCATATGAAAGTAAATGAGAATATCCTTTCAATTTCCTTTTTTAGGATTGGACCTTTAATATCAATATAAAAAAAATTTGGTAATAAATGAATCTGTTCATCACTTCGCTTAAATATTTAATTTATTTATACCACAAACTCATAATACAGTCAACATAATGTATTCCATATTTCTATGAGTTGTACAATACATAATAATCATGTAATGCGATAATAGTTATGCTTTTATGAGTATACTAAATGATTTTTTATAATTACATGTACTTTTTACTGTTTGTAAAAATATACAGATCTGTAATTTGAGGTATAGCACATTCATTTCTGTAATAAATAGCGCTTCAATTTTATATTCTGAGTTAGGAAATCATAAGTTCTGTTCAGCTAAACCAAAATTTTTGTATGATTTACTTACAAATAAGAATACATATTAAATTAAGTTTGAAAGAATTTAAAGGGCAATCAATGAAGATAAATTTGAATAGGCAAACATTCTCTGCCATTTAATGAAAATATGGGATCATTTGAAAAATAATAAGATAATAACTAATTTATAATCGCTAAGATAATGTACAACTACTATTAAAGGGCAAACACTACTACAATGGATACGTCTTTTATCTGGTGGTACACTTGTAAACCTTCCAGTACCAGAATGTTTGATTTTGTATTATAGTTGACTGGAAGTATACGATCCACAGCCACAGGAGGCTGCAGGTCCACATGACAATGTTATGAAAAATTCACATTCATTCTCATGTTTACATTGATAAAAGGAACTTTTATGTAACATGGAAAACGTGAATAACATGAAAAAGATAAGTAAAATTTATCTTTTTTTTAACTTTTTTGTTTATGAATTAGGTTGTTTAGTGACTATTTTGTCACCACTTAACTACAGATATCCAAGAGCAAGAACAATTTCTGTACAGTCTGTTTTTTATAATTTATGTTGTACTTTTTATGATAAAATAAAACGTAGGCCAGACTTTTAAGTTAAAACAAATCTTATGTAAAAGGACAATATTTTATTTCTCTCAAAAAGCAGTACCAGAATGGTGTTCTAGCACTAGCGGACCATTTCTTCTATCTAAATTGTAACAGTTTGAAACATTACATTTTACTTTAGTTTATAACATGGATTCTATCACTTTTTTTATCCTAAATCAAATCACTCTCATAGCTTGGATAGTTCATTGTCACCAGAATTCTTAATGATCATCGTTTACTAGTTTCTTTTACTAAAATTATACACTCTTCTAAGCTCTTATTCTGACTATTAAGACCTTATCCCTAGTTTTGATTAAAAAGACGTATTCTCAAAACAGATTTAAATATATTATAATAATTATAAAATAATGTTGTTATAATGTAAAATAAAAAGGTGATGATTGCATTAATAACATAAAACTGAATAGAATATGAAGAAAAATAAGTAATATTCTCATTGCACAACTCAGAGTATACAATTAGGACCCACTTATAATTTTAGTACAGAAATGATTCATTGTTTTATCTTATTTTACAATTTACGATTTTTATTTTTTTGTAATAACGTTAAGAAAATATGCCCAATTATAATCTTATACTTAAGTAAATAATTAGAGATCGGACTATAACATAAAAAGCGTGAAATATGCTTGAAAAATGCTTACAATATGCATGAAAAGTGTCAAAATATGCAACTTTAAAAAATAAAAAAATGGTAATTTTTAGTTTTTTTATTTCAAAATCGGCATACAATTAGTAAATAGTTGAATAACATATTGATAAATTCAATATTTAACAATTATTTAACACTTTGCTTCGTTTGTAAACATAAACAGTCAGAGGTACTGTTCCGCAGCTGCTAAGTGCGTTCTAAGAGCCGTGCAGCTAATAGGTTTGGCCGGCTACAACGTAAGATTTCATTTATTAACAAGTTACCCTACCAAAAACTATTGTAAATATAGCGAAAATATGCTTCATCACTAGATTTTAAGGAAAATCTGCAATAACTGGTGAGAATGGGCTTAATATGCAAATGCATATAATCTGGCCTCTATAAATAATCCTCAACACTCGTATAGAATTTAATACGTGAAATAAAGTTTATTTTAGTGACTTTAATAATTAACAACAGTAGTAAATTTATTCACAAATAATATTGTTCATAGTGATAGATTTATTCCTAGTACGCTACTCTAATATGCATTTCATTAAAAAAATATAAGACAAAAATAACCATATCTAAAACAACCATGGGAAAAACACTAATGTAATAACAAAAATACAAACATAGAATTCTGCTGACCACTTCATCCTTGCAATCTCTTTTCACAAATGTTGAGATTCATTTTACCTGTTGCACATATTATTTATTTTATTGTTTTACTATACAGAATTGTTCATGAGTTACGATAATAAGACCTAGGTTTTGGAGTGTCCTTACTTCACAGACATTATTATTAACTGCATTTATTAATCTATGTATGTCATGATACTTCATTTGTACCCTGCTTTTGTATACATTTCTATTAGTAATTTCCCTAATAATTTGATATGATTAATTCAATTCAAACCTCAAACTTAAGTAAAAACTCATAATTCCTGTTGGTAAAAATATGATATAAATAATCTGATGTCATGCACAACTTTGTTTTGTCATGCGCAACATAATTTTTTTTTGTAAAACATTCTTTATCTCAACTTGTATTAATATTTAAAAATATTTTTAAAATGCTTATGACTAACATCAAAATTTTTAATTCAAAATTTGTAAACATGGAAGAAAATTAATTTAAAAAAAAATTTTAACTAATGATTCACATACAATGGCTACACTTTTTTTTTTTTGAACTCTGATGTCATGTAGAATAATGATAATAGTATAGTGATTAATACTTTTGTGATTAAGTTTATAAAATTATGTAAACACAGAACTTTCCAAATAATAATGTTAATAATAAAAGTAAAACATTGTAATAAAGCGGTACAATTTTATTTTATTAAATTTGTACAACATATTTTTTTACATGAGTGTAGCATATGCATCAAGCCTTTTTTACGGGGCTCTAAGCCTGCAAACAGTTATGATACCGTATAAACAGAGTTTGTCAGCCGGAAAAGATCAGGATTATTCTCGTGTTTTGCCCACAGTAGAGTTTATTAATGGTCTATTTGTTTACAAACTCTCTCCTTCAATTTTATTCCAATTATAATTTTCTTAAAAATAAATTATTATTATTATTATTATTGTTGTTTCTTTAAAATGAAAAAAAAATTATTTCCTATCATTTAACGTTAAATTTTTCCCACGATATAAGTAGTCCTGTTTTAGAGTCAAAAGCTAGCGATTATAGAGGGAAAATAATAGTGTAATGAATAGATTACACGAATAAAATATGAATAGGAAACAGCAAGTTCCTTTTAATACATTTATATAGTAGCCTATATTTATGAACAGGGAACGGGTTACTACGGAGTAGGGGAAGAAACTCCTACACTGTAAGCGAGGACTCACGTTAAATTAGAACGGACGTGTGAAAGAATTCTTGGTGACAAATTAAAAAGGGAAAATTCATCATCGTCTTTTATTCCTTTTTTTATCTTGTCTTCCTTTTCCTTTTTCTTCCTTTAAGACAGCGAATTAGATGGGAATGGATAGAATAATAGTTGTCATGAAATGAGCGTAGCGAGAAATAGGATTTTTTTCTCTTATTTTATTATTATTATTTTTTTTTTAACAGAAGACTAAAATATTATAAGAGGGAAAATACTGAAAAGATGAATGGGTTTTAATTTTAAGAGTAGTCGTCTCCTTAGAACATATAAAAGTAGAAAGCTGAAAAACAAACAAATAAAATAAATAACAGAGCTTAAAGTAAATACGTCCACGTGGCCTATATAATCGATTAGGGCTAAGCAAGTGATTCACTTGAAAATCGTGAAACATAAAAGCAAAATAAAAATAAAAAACAAACATCTAAGAAAATTATCTTAAATAGTTATCTTCAAATTACATCTAAAAGGAAAACAGGCTTATACTTTAACATAAATAATAATAATTAAGTATTTTTTATAATTAAATCCTAAATATCATACCCATGAAAATAAAAAAAATTCTTAAAAGTATTGTGAAAATAACAGAATTTTTATTCACATAACTGTTGAGTGCCATCAGAATTTTTTTTTGCTTAAATAGAAATTAGTTGACCCGGCAATGCTTCCCATTGCTAGATTTGAGTATATATATAGATTAAATGAACACAAATAAAAGTTTGATCGAACATTAAAAACTGAACATTACAGAACTTCACAAAATTGAACCTTTCCTTTTTTAATTCTTCCATTTTCCCTTTTCCCCTTCTTCCCTTTTTTTCCTTTTCCTCTAAAATTTTACATGAATATTTGGAATTTTTTAAAAGTTCAAGTTCAAACGATTAAAATGGGTTTTTTTAAAACCCGGCTATTTTTTTAATTTCTCGGTGACAAATAAAAATATTTACTTGATTTTTGGTCCGTGTAATCTTCATGTAAATATCTAAAAACTTATTTCTAGATTTTTTGTAATTCCAATTTTCAAGAGTTAAAATTAAGTTTTGAATTTTTTTTTTTGCAAACCGAGCATTTTTTATTTTCTTGATAAAAAATAAAGATATCAGCTTGATCTATGATGTGTAAAATCTTCTTGTGAATATCTAAAGACTAATTTGTACATTTTTGGAAATTCGACCTTGAAAATGGTGAAGAAAGGTAAAAAGATTTTGAACAGTTAATAGCAAATTTCTCCCATTTCCAATTAAACTATACGAGACATTCAGCAGATTTGAGCTTGAAAATATTCTACACATAAATATCTAAAAATCATTTTCCGGCTGTTTTCTTTAAATTTCGATTTTTTAAGCGGTGCGACTGCATATGGCGCGAGAGGGGCGGCTCAACAAACACAGTCACTGTTACTGTATATGCGATGCGATTGGCTGCACCTGTCTAAGGTTACTTGACTAAAAAATCTGATGTGGACACTACACGACTTCCTTGTACGCCGATTGAATTACATACACACATTTTTTTTTTAAATGAAAAGTACATAAAATTTTATTTCATTAACTTCTGATATTTTTTTTTTATTGTTATTATTGAATTATTATTTATCGTAAAAACATCTTTACAATCAGAGGTTAATAATTATTAATAAATATTTAAATTAAAAAAAAAGTTTTAAAAAAGGACATGAAGTCTGATTCGAACCGATGTTTCTTCTTCCCCTTGTAAGATCCAAATATTTCATTAATAAAAATTTTATTTGGCTATAACTCTGAAACCAATGAAAATAAGTACAGTTTACTATTTATCGTTGAAAATCTCTCAATGAGGGCTTATTATTGCAGTTAAGAAAAAGTCTAAAATCCTTTTTTTGGATTTTGGGCTTTCTTGGACGCTTTTGGTCCAGTCGATTGCAATCAAAAGGGGAGGTGCACAACTAGATGTTACAACAGTCCCAAAACCAAAATTCCAACATCCTACAGCTAATCGTTTTTGAGTTATACGAGATACATACGTACGTAAGTACATACTTCACGCCGAGACGAGTCAAAATGGATTCAGGGATGGTAAAAATGGATATTTCCGTTGAAATCTGAAAATCAACATTTTTCGCGATCACAATACTTCCTTTACTTCGTACAAGGAAATAAAAAGGTAAAAACTTGATCGCGACGGGTAACGGAAGTAACCATACATCGCAGGCGAAGTCGTGACGGGGATGATAGTATTTTTATAAAATTGAAATGAAAAAATTCATAATAATCTGGTAAAAGTTTATTGTAAATTAAAATAAAAAATGTAATGAAATTAAACAAAATGCGACCAAAAAGTTTATTTTAGTTAATTTATTAATTTTAATAATGATATTTATAAATACTTGCTTGAAAAATACGAAAACTGATAATGATAAAATGCTGTCGACCAAAACAGATTTAAATTCTGATTTTTCATGACAAAAAGTAAAAAAAAATATTCCAGCCCGTCACCCATCACTCACTAACAATTACATTAAAAGTTAAATATATCTTTTCTTTTTTCTGTTTAGCCGCAGGAACCCACCGTAAAGTATTACATCAGAAGACGAGTGAGGATGGTATGTATAAATATAAATTCAGTATAAATTCAATGTAAATGAAGTGTAGTTTTGTACGGTCTCAGGTCGACCATTTCGGAGATGTGTTGTTAATTGAAACCCAACCACCACTAGATCGGTATCCACGATCTAGTATTCAAATCCGTATAAAAGTAACTGCCTTTACTAGGATTTGAACCTTGAAACTCTCGACTTCGAAATCAACTGATTTTCGATGAAGAGTTTAAGTACTACATCAACCCGGTGAGTTAAAAGTTAAATACACAGTATAAAAATGAAATATAAACATTTTTAATGAACTCCGATAAAATATAAAAAATAAAAACTATTCGGTGATATGATACGTATCATTCCACAAGGAATTATAACCGATTTTTTTACATCTCATTTAATCTTTAAGTGACCAACAGAAATATGTCATACCGAGAAGACGTTTCAAAATTAAAAACATTCAGCATTTAAGGAAAACGTTTCTTACTATCCTTCATTATCTATATTGCAATAATATTCATAAGGATATTTTTTTATTAATTCCTAAATCGTACTTTTTTAGTAATGATTTCATGGAAGGATGTAGATCAAGCTGGGAGATCCTGTTCGGATTCCCTTCTAGGAAGTCTGGAAGCTTTGTAAAGAAACGGTGGCAAGTCTGTACTCGCTTGACACAGTCAGTGCCTTCCCTCATAAAACTTGTTGAAATATAACTGATATTTCATATTAAAAAAAAGTATTAATGTACAGTTATTAAAATTTTAAATGATAATAAAAAACTGCCATTGGATGTCTTATTCATCTCACATATAGATTAATTAATCTACGTACGATAATTTTAAAATTCCCTAATGATAAAATCAGTATTAAGGTTTAGTAAATAATCAATGAAATTATAGAATTACTCTCAAGAATGTTTAAAATAATAAAAAATTAAAAATCAAAATCTCATAAAATTTTCTTCGAGTGATGAAACAATAATTAAGTAAATATAAATTAATATTATTTCTTTTTCATAGTGGATCGAAAAAAATCTCAAAATTCAATCTGATTTTCCCATTTTGAAATTTGAGTGTCGGCAAGCTGTAACGGTTTTCACAGATTTTATTCATTAAAATATAATTTGAGAGTACAGCTAGTTAAAAAAAAATATTAATAACGATTTAACAATTAAAATTACCGTAATTTTTAAATTAGTTTATTTCATAATTAAAAATTTACCAATTTCAGTAGAATTCGATTATCAATTTCACTCCGTTCTTATTTTGTAAATTTCTGTTTAAAAAATACAAACAATAAATAAACGGAACAAAGTTTTCGAAAAAGGTTGATAAAAACTTCTTTTTTTTTATTTTAATTCTCCAAAATATTTCCATAAGATAATTCGTGTTATATACTCGCACAATAAATGTCTCGATAAAATCCGACAGAAATATATGAAAAGATGACAGGTTTGAGGTAAAGAATATATAAAAAGAAGTAGGTCGGTAAATATTTATTGAGTCATCCAGGGTTAGTTAATTCAATTAAAGTTGATACAATAAATAAAAAATATATTAAAAAAAGAATTAACGAAGCAGACAATTAGGAATTTAAAATGATTTAAATATTTTAAGATTAAAAGATTTAACGTTAAGCACAGATAAACGAATGACGATAAAAATCATGAAAAGTATGAATATTAAAATATTAAAATAAAAAGCTTGGCCGGACGGTTTATTAGATATTACATATTCGTAATTTACTTGGATTTTCGGTACGTCATATCATGGATAGGCGAGGTTGTGCTTTTCGGAAATCTGAACTTTATTACGGCTTTGAATACGGCTCTCGTTAATTTGTTAATATATTAAGTTTCAGTGCGTTATGTTTACGTATGAGATATATGAGTGTTACAATTAATATGTAAACGAATTACACAATTTATACTTAACGTAATCATTACTTATAATATTCTTAGCCAAATTATATATATACATAGAACCTAAAAGAAATACTTTTACATGAAACAAATAGAAATTATATGATAAAAGAATAATAGAGCTAAAAAGGACGAACATTTTTTTTATCAGACATAAGGGCTAATGGAAAGTTCTCGGTCTGACAAAGGAACACAAGATATTCTAGAATTTATTATTTTTCAACGTAGTTATTTTGCAATTTTTATACATTCAGACCAACGACTTTCCAACTTCTTAATACCCCCAGTACAATGCCATTTTTCCAACTCTGCAATATAATTTTGTGGAGTTGTCAGCTTTGACCTCATCATTTTGAAATAAATTGTCGTTCACCGAGACATTTCTTACGGTTTGGGAAGAAGAAGTAATCTCTAGGAGTCAAATCCGGCGAATACAGCGCATGTGGAAACACTTCTAAGCGGAAGTCAAGGAGTTTTTCAGAAACAACCCTTCGAGACTTGAGAGCAGGCGCATTGTCGTGGTGAAGGAGCATTTTCTTTTTGGCCAAACGTGGATATTTAGCCTAAACAGCACCCTTCAATCGGTTGAATAGTGAAGCGTAACACTTCCCGGAGATGATCCTGTTTTTTCCAATAAGTCTATCTGTACCACACCAAAAGAATCCCCAAAAACGTAACCGAGACGTTTGGTGAAGATGGAAATGTTTTCGCTTTTTTGACGCACTTTCAACTGCTTCCATTCACTATTTGGTCTGTGGGGTGTAATGGTTAATCTACGTTTCATCTACTGTTATAAAACGTCGAAGAAACTCAGCGAATCATGTTTAAGTAAGTCTAAACACCCTCGGGAAGTGTTTAGTCGAAAGCGTTTTTGATTAACAAACACGGCAAGGCAACCATCGAACGAAAAGTTTTTTCATACCCAAATAATTGTGTAGAATGTACTGAAGACGTTTATCGAGATGTCAGCAAGCTCGAGACGTTTGTCGACAACCTTCTGTCGACAAATCATTTAATATCAAATCCACAATGTGGATTTTCGTGACGACTTCGTCGATCGTAGCGGTTTCTGGGCAGCCTAAACGGTCATTATGTTGAATGGGTGTTCGGCCACGTTTAAATTCAGCAACTAATTTTTTTTAACGCCGAAAACGAAGGGGAATAATCCTTTAAAGTGGAATCTAACTCTTCTTTTACGTCCTTCGGGGTTAAGTCTTTTAAAACGAACTACTTTATAACATCTCAAACTTCATTTTAGCAATTTTTCAGAAAACTTCAAAACTTGTTGTTTTATTCGATTTCCACAAAAAAACAACAAACCGCACGCATCTGAAACATCGAAGGACACCGTCTAAAGAATCATACTTGTCAAATAACATAGTAATTTGATCACATTTGTGCCATATCTTGTCAGGCCGAGAACTTTTCAAACGGACCTAGTATGCGAAAGCTCAGGTAAAGAATATATTTTGAGAATAAAGATTCTATAAAACTTAAATAAAGGTCTTCAAGAGCTGTTAGGGCAGACACCACTGATAATTTTTGCCTCATTCTTTATCTTTCTTAGCTATGGAAATCCCAAAAACCTCAAACCACACGCCAAAATATAATGAAGAATATTTTTTCACCAGTCACATATATTCAAAACTCTTGTAACATGTAAAGACCTCTGGGCAGCTTCCTTGCCACGTTCACTCTGGGCAGCTTCCTTGCCACGTTCTCTCTTTGTCTATACCGTATAAGTTTTGTATGTCCAAATTAATTCCTAATAGTTTAATAGTGAAAACGATACCTATATTGGTCGAAGGCTAAAATTTAAGATTTATATCTTGTTTTCAATGAAGAATTAAAAAACACACCTTAGCTTTTTCTTTTAAATGGTTATTTTCGACGGATCAAACGAAATATTGATTAAAATCGTGTCATCCGTGAAAAATATGGGTTTAAATGATGTTAAGCCTGTTAACGAATTTGGAACTTTTTGATAAATTTGTTAATAACGTTTTCACGGTTAATGTTTTAATAATTATGTTAAAATTTTATTGGATAAAAAAAGATGTATGCACGATACTGTTAACTATAATATTATGGGGATTTAAAGTAAAAAAACTAAAAAAAAAACATGCTAATTAGGATAAGTTAAGCATTGCTTTTCACTATCTATTCTAAATTACTTCAGTTGTGAAGTAAACGTATAAGATTTAATCTGCAACAGAAAAATACTTCCGTTAAGAGTAGTGGTGTTCAATTTATAGATAATATACATTTATATATATCTGCTATTATGCGCAACGGGAAACCACTTTACTACTTTACTTACATTCGATAATAATATGGTTATGTTATTTTTACGTGTTATTTGTGTCATATATCAAATCATCAAAAAACTTATCGTTTTTATTATCTAATCCATAATATTTACGTATAGAGTAATAATAAAAGAAGTTATATTTTGCAAACTTATTAAAAGCAGAAAAAAATAGAGTGGAGTAAATTTACGACTACAATTTGTTTTGAATACTCAACTCGAAATTATAAAAACTGTAGAAAAATTTTGTTAATTTAAAAAAAAACTAGTTCAATTTTTTAGTATAAAAAAAATTGTATAAAATAAATAGAGTTTGTGTATTAACTTATAAAAATAATAATAAATTGACTTCTAAAAAATAAATAAAAATAAAATAAATCAAAAACCAAATGAACATATTACTGCAGTGTAGACGAATATAAATAAATAAAAATACAAATACACGTTTAGAATGGTAATATTAAATTCGGGCACTCTGCCTAAAAAAAAATATACTTTAAACACTTTAATACTGCATAGCCAACCCTATTTTACTTGGAATTACATGCCATATAAAACACATTAGAAAGATTACAAAACGTTGTCGGACTTAAAAGGGGAAAAGAAAGAAAAAAACGGAAGGATGAGATTAAAACAAAATTAAATCATTAAAAAAATGTATAATGGATATAATAATAAGGTTTAAACAATTAAAAAGGAAATTGTATTAGCATTTTTAAAGCACAACAATACGTTTTAATAGTTAAAAAAATTCATAAAATAAAGAAAGATCAAGAATAAGACAAAAAAGAAACTACGAAGTTAAGTACCAGTCCCAGACGGGAAGGCAGACGTATGCGTAGACGATACAAAACGGAAGGAACAATATAAGCCTGCAGAGTGATGGCGCTCCGCCAAAGAAAATTTTCTCGATTTTCAAAGAAACATTGCTTAAGTTACACTAAACTGTATAAAATAAATTGCTGTTCCAAACAAGACTACTAGGTCACATCCGCAAAAAAAAAAAAAAAAAAAAAAAAATAGAAACAAAATATGTCATATAACATTTTCATACTTTTATATACACTCCCTCTGGTTATGAAGTTACTTGAATAATTATTGAATTTGAATAAAAGATGTAGTCTTTTTTACTTTTTTATAAAAGTTATTTTTATCAAGGTCATACAATTAAATATATTTTTTTTTAGTAGTGTATACTTGAGAAAGGAAAGAGGATCGGTCAGTATCCTGTTACGGTTATATGAAAAGATCTTTCCAGTAATGTCCAGATTTTGTATACCAACTGATTGTAAGTAATGTTATACGAGTCAAATCGGCTGTTAACCGTACACGGGTGATTTACGGGAAACAGATGTTTTATGAACAGCCAGTACATTTTTGTTACAGTGGTGGGGAGATTGAGGTTTGGTAATTCGCTTGCGTGCGTCTTACAATTTTAGTCGCAATGGAGCAGTGGACGATACAGCATCGTGTTTTCGCGTACGATACTTTTACTCGAAATATTGAGTCTATTGTCACAACGCAGCGGACCTTTCGTCGCCACTTCAACATCGGTTAGAATGGTACAGTTCCAAGCCGAAACACGTTGTTGTTGAGGCGTTCAGAACAACAGGAACAACACAAAGAAAAATCCACCAGGCCCTGCAAGAATCGTAAAGACGCCCGAAAACATCGCCAGAGTGAGAGCGGCATTAATCAAGAATCCGAGTCGATCTACACGCAGACATGCACGAAAACTAAACATGAGCTGTGATTGTGTAAGGAAGATTTTACGATTTGAAATTCCATCCGTATAAAATTCAGGTGGTCCAGCAAATAAAAATGGGGAACTATGAACAAAGAAAAGACTTCGCATTGCGTATTCAAGTGTTGTTTAATGATAACCCTAACGCAATACTGTTAATGAGCGACCAAGCTCATTTTCACCTAAACGGCACCGTTCGTTACTGGGCCCCTAAAAATCCCTGTAACGTTCATGAAAAACCTCTCTACTCTCCGAAAGTTACTGTTTGGTGTGCGGTTGCCCGTTTTGGAGTAATCGGGCCGTATTTTTTCGAGGAAAATGGCGTCACGATGACAGTGAACTCATACCGCTATGTTCAAATGTTGAATACATTTCTCGGATCAGAACTTCAGAAGCGAGGATTAAACACGAGAAACTTTTATTTCCAACAGGATGGTACCACAGCGCACACTGCCCACACATCGATAACAGTTGTGAGAAACATGTTTCCTGGCCAGCTGATTTCGCGTTTTGGTAACGTACCGTGGGCGCCAAGGTCACCGGATTTGTCCTCTTGTAACTATTTTCTGCGAAGATATTTAAAAGAATGTGCTCATACTCACAAATCCGTAATTTAACAGATCTGAAAGATGCAATTACAGAAGAGGTGCATTTGATTGAATAAATTTCCAACTAAATAAATTTCCAAATTTGAAAAAAATATTTATTCTCGAATTCCTTTTGTACTGTGTATTTACGACATGTACTTAAAAAGAAAAATTTTTTTAAATGTTAAAAATATAAAAAAATAAGCTATAAGATTTCAATATGAAGAAATTAAGAGAAATTCAGGAAAATAAATATATATATATATTTTAATGATAAATTATATTATTTAATAAACGAATTAAAGGTACGAGTATTTTGTTTGACGTTATTATTCCTTTATATTAGAACTGTTATAGCGCAATGATATGTAGCCTGAAATTAATATGATATTCAAAGAAGTTCTGGCAAAATTGGTTAAAAATTAGTTAGAAAACCTTTGGTAAAAAATATGTATTCCCGCATCTTTGAAAGCCATATTTCATCTTCCACTAGTCTTATTAAGTCAACTTATCTGCGTATCAAAGCAGTTTAGTTAACCAACGTCTACAGTAGATCGTAGCATGAAAGGTAGAGGGGAGGGAGGGACGATCACGCGATTCAGGGAGGGGTAGTTCTTACGTAAGAATGTATATCCTTTTCCTTTGTTCTAATTTTTCATGCCAATGTCCTGGGCGCGAAATTACGATGTTAATATTCTATTCAATACTCCATACTCTGGTGGGACTACGTTTTCATGACTCACTCTGTACTAACAGCTCGTTAATACTAATTCTTGACACAGTTTTTTATTGGAACTTAAGAAATCCTGGTCTGATGCTCCATGAACGTAACAAGTTTCAGGTATACTCATACAAAAATAGGTGCAGCTGCTTAAAGGACCTGAATCAAGAAAACTGTGCTAGTCATAAAGCCGGAAACTTTTGGAATATCATACGAACCAATGTATTATTTCTCGACAATCCTTTCCTGTGCTTTATTAATATTAGCTTTCAGCTGTACTACAAGCACTGAGACCGCTAAAGACCCTGTGGTTTCTAATTTTCCTTTACTGTGCCGAAACATGAACAATTAAAGGAGAAGAACTGATGCTTTAGCGGAGGGGTACATATAGGGGGATGCTAAAGGTAGCGTGTTGAGAGAAGAAAATAAAGGTATCAGTTTTCAAAGAACTCTGTGTTCAGAAGAGGTCATTTTCCATATCCTAGCGACGAATATTGCAAATTTTTGGACAGGAAACAACCTGAAGATCATTGTCAGGAAAAAATTAAACTGCTAAAGATCTCAGGGAAGTTGCCCAGTGCTATGAATAGTCCAGGTGGATAAAAAAACAAACAGAACGCTGGACTAATTAATTCGAGAAGCAGAAGTTGAGCTACATTAGGAACAAACAGTAAAAAACATTACCTGCAGGTAATTTCAGTATTGAAGGCTCGTTCTAATGACGATCATGTTACACGTCATTAGACTTGTGCTTTTTGTTTTCATACGAGCAGTGTTTTTTGTCAGCCTATGCGTATTATATATATATACAGAGAGCGGCAGAAATAACTCCCCAGTTTGAAGGGCTAATAAAAAAATACGTAATAGATTTTAGTCAAACTTTATTATACCACAATAAGAATTATCATTGCCATTTATTGTATATCTAAATGATTAAAGTTTCAGTTACTTAAAAATAATATCATTTAAATGGCGACCGTCATTGTCTATACACGACTCGGAAATTGTGCATTACTCTCGTCGTTATCTCTTGTGGAATTTCCGCGATTTTGTGTCGGATAGCAGCTTTGAGTTAGTCGGTTGTCCTCGGTTTGTTTTTGTAGACTTTACTCTTTAAGTAGCCCCATAGAAAGAAGTCACAAGCAGCAAGATCGGGTGAACGAGCTGGCTACGGCATGTTACCTCGCAGTGAGATTAAACGCCCTGGAAACATTTGTCTTAGGACTTCCATAGATTGTCTTGGTGTGTGAGAGGTTGCACCATCCTGTTGATACCGTACAACACGATTTCCAATTTCATTCAGTTTTGGCTTCAGGAAGTTGTTTAGCATGTGTACATAACGTTGAGACGTAACTGTAACTGTTCGCCCTTCCTTCTCAAAAAAATACGGGCCCATGATTCCAAAGTCTGCTACAGCACACCAAACTGTAACATTTTGGCTATGGAGAGGTCGCTCATACAGTTGTCTAGGATTATTTTCTGCCCGATAACGAAAATTTTGCTTATTGACATAACTTGATAAATGAAAATGCGCTTCGTCAGATGAGAGTACGACTGCATTGTTTTGAACATTTTCAAGGATAGTGTGACAAGATGCAATACGACTGGCCCGATCACGTTCACTAAGTTCCTGCATAAAGTGACAAATGAAGAGGTATTGCGGCAAATAGATGAAGAAAGAAGCATTTGGAAAAATATAGTTAAAAGAAGAGACAGACTTATAGGCCACATACTAAGGCATCATGGAATAGTCGCTTTAATATTGGAAGGACAGGTAGAAGGGAAAAATTGTGTAGGCAGGCCACGTTTGGAGTATGTAAAACAAATTGTTGGGGATGTAGGATGTAGAGGGTATACTGAAATGAAACGACTAGCATTAGATAGGGAATCTTGGAGAGCTGCATCAAACCAGTCAAATGACTGAAGACAAAAAAAAAAAAAAGTTCCTGCACAACCATTATTTTATACGGGTGGAAGTGCAGGTCTTGGTGTAAAATTTTTCTCACTGTTCGATCAGATATTCCCAAACTGGCAGCGTGCCTACGGACTGGACGCCTTGGAGATCGTGTAACTGCTTGCTGGAGTAGTTGAACGTTCTGTGGAGTTCGAACGCTGCGAGGTCTACCTGGCGGTGGTTTTTTCATAGCCGAACTCGTAACTCTAAAATTTCTAACCCGTGTTAGAATGGTTTTCCTGTCAGGGATTGCACCGTGTCGACTTATCCCGAAGTGTGTACGAAATAATCGCTGCGTACAGATTACAGAATCACCATTTTTAAAATAAGTTTCGATGACGAACGCACGATGTTCACCGCTCCACGCCATGTTAGCGACTGAAAATTGCAATACCAGACCTGCACTATGGAATCAGTCCGGACCCGCCTACTAACACTAGCGCTGAGCTACGACGGTGGCAAATTCGGGAGTTATTTCTGCCGCTCTATGTGTATATATAAAATTAAATGAAATATAAATTAAAAAAACAGCTTAAACAAAAAAGTTAAAGTTACTGAAATTAAATGGAAAACAAGGAAACTTTCAAAAGCTATTTACAAATAAAATTATTTAAATCTAAAACTAGATAACCAATTTCGACTGTTATGTAATAATCATCATTAATCATTGAGAAATTACTACGAGTACACAGATAAGTAAATGAAAACAAAAAATAATAAATTAAGAAGCAATACTTACTACACACTATTATAGTAGACGGTATATAGAATAGGGTAAAATTAGAAAATATATAAAAGCTAAAATAGGTTAAATTAATTTCTTCTTATCTAAACCTAAAGACAAAATAAACCAACCATAATATTAATAATGGAATTAAAAAAAAATGTCACAATTTCTTTTTAAAATCCGGTAAAAGTAATTCTGCAGTGACTTTTAATAAAACTGATGATAGTAACAGAGCTGGGAAAATTTTAGAAACGGGACCATATATTAAAATTAATAAGAGATTTTAAAGCAAAATAGTAAAAGTTTAAAATGGGCAGTGTAAAAGGTTAGATTTAAGTATGAAAGTTAATGCCTTTCAATTCATTAACAACTATTATAAACAATTAACGTTCTAATACTGATGCAATTATTACTTTTATTTTAAATTATAAATTATATAAAAAAAGTCTTACGAATTAATTTTCAATGCTCGCGCGTAACACACAAACAGAGAGAGAGAGAGAGAGAGAGAGAGAGAGAGAGAGAGAGAGAGAGATTAATTTTGGCAAATTATTTATATAACTATTTTTTTAATTATTTCAAACAAATCATATATGACTAATAAGTAGAATTTAATTTTGAATATTAAACAAAGAGTCGCCTTATAAGTCGGACTTAAATTATAGTAAAAATTTTAGAAATAAAAATACAGTGTGTTCAAAAAGTGACGCAACTTTATGAAAGAATGTTTGTATCTTTTGTTGTACGTTTAATTGAGGAAAACTGAAGAAAAATGGGTTACACAATGCAGCAGAAAATATTCATTGTGTCCCAGTGCATCGTATGTGCCAGTTATACCTTCACAGAAAATTATGGTATGGATGCAGCAAATAAGTTCTCCATCAAGCGGTTGTACAAGTTCCAAGAGACAGGGAATGTGCCAGATGCAGCCTAAAGTGATCGACCGAAAGTGCTAATATCAGAAAATTTGATCGACGTGCAAGCTGTATATTCTGATAATTCCAAGAAGTCTGTGCGACGCTTATCTAACCAGTCTGGTCTCTCCGTCGGTAGTATCCACACGGCATCGCGCAAGTGTTTACAGATGCATCCGTACAAAAATCGTGTCGTTTACGAGTTTTTACCTCCAGACACTGGAAAACATGTAGTGGTTCATGTCATCTGTAACGCCAGATGGGGAAGACTCGATGACTGGTTATGGTCTGACGAGACACGGTACCACCTAGATGGATACGTCAACGGACAGAATTTACGCATTTGGTGTACGGGAAATCCACAGCAGCTGCACGGACAAAAAGTGGGTGTTTGGTGTGCAATGTCACGTACGGAATCTTATGATATTCTTTTATGGCACAATGAACAGTGAGCGCTACAGACAGATGATGCAACCATTTTTAAACCGGCAGACCAGCTATGAGTACACGTGGTTTCAGGAGGGTAATGCTACGGGGCTCATACAGCCAACAACGCTATGATTTTCTTGGATCAGTGTTTTCATGGACAAGTGATTTCGAAGGTTTTACGGCCCCCTCGGTCTCCTGATTTATCCCCTCCTGACGTTTTATTGTGAGGATATCTTAAGGATATTGCTTACAAAACTCATTCTCACATCATTCCCGAATTGCATAGCGAAATTGAACGATGTATAGCTGAAATTCCTCAACAAATGTTACATGTGTTTAAGAACACACGTCGTATTCGATTACGTAATAATGGAGGCCACTTTCAACTGCCATTGTAACTTAATAATTTTTCCATAAGGCTGCGTCAATTTTTGAGCACCCTATTCGACTCGCTTATTTCAGAGGTATGTCAGCAGCGACAGTAGCAATAGTAATTCATCCCACTACTATATATACACGCAGTACAGGCCTAACATTCTCGAGAGAGTACGAGTATATAATACTTAATACGGCTGGTCCACACCAGAGAGATATTTGTATGTTCCAAATAAGAACATCTTCAAAGTTGTCTTTATTTACGTTCATTAATTTCGATCAGAATAGCTTTTAGCAGTTTATTAAACCGATATTGCTGTTTAGTTTAATTTCTTATCTCATATAATATTATGTTTTTATAATTATTTATATATCATTTTTTAACGATTAATATATGAAACAGTATTCATTATATTTTTCAAAAATACAAACAATAGTAAAGCTAAACTTAAATACTGTCTGAGACTGACTTCAGCGTACTTAGAAAGAAAGTGGTCTATGAAGAACACAGCTGCAAAATCCTAATTAAAAACATTAATTTTTACAAAGAATTATTCATAATTGTATCACGGTATTATTATTTTGTAAATAAAATAATAAATTTTATTTAAAAATAAATGTATCAGAGTAAGGGCTAGATACATTACTTGCATGAAAATATGAGCTACTCTTATGTTTTCTGAATTGGATTACTTAAAGACATGTCAATATTGTTTTTTTGTAGTGTTGGGAAAGTACTACCTGCATCTCAACGACCAGAAATTCAATCTCGGTCTTCGAAGTTTGAACAGGAAGGAAATCAAGGTACCGTGGAAAAATTAACAAATTAATTTTATTAGCAAATAATAATACTAATAAAAATTATATTAAAACATTTTTCATGTACGCTAACTTTTTTTTTTAAATATTAATTTATAATATACTTCACGATTTCATAAACTATTATACAAATTACAAGATTTTACTTTAACCTAAGCTGTGTAAAAGCCAAATCTTATTAATCGTATTTAAAAAACATCTGATGTGAACACCACACGACTTCCTTGTACGCCTATTAAATTACGTATACACATTTTTGCTGCACTTAATTTAAACTTATTTCGTTTGAAAGTGAGATACGAACCTCCAATTCTTTAATAAAATGAACAGTTAGTTACACAATTGCATTGTCGTGGACACCACATTGCATCACATTTTTTTGTGGTGTCTGTATCAGCATTTTAAATTAGTTTATATATTAAATTTGTTTCACGTTCTTCAATTAGTTATTTGGGGTACGTGTCAGATCCGTAAACATGCATTCATCAGTTCGAATCCGACTTCATATTCATACTTTTTTAATTTTTTTTTTTTAATTTAATATATTGATTAATTAATAATTATTAACCTCTGTAAAAATTTGTTAAATAAAATGTAAAGTACATCAAATTTTATTACACTAATAACTTCTGATTTGTTCATTTTTTTTTTCTATAAAAAGTTAATTATTAATAAATCAATATATTTAAATTAAAAAAAAAGTTAAAAAAGGAAATTAAGACGGATTCGACCCGATGTGACTTGCTCTTGTAAGATCCAAATATTTTGGATTTTGGGCTTTTTTGGACGCTTTTAATCCAGTCGATTTCAATAAAAAAGGGAAGTGCACAACCGGATGTTACAACAGTCCTAAATCCAAAATTTCAACATTCTACGGCTAATCGTTTTTGAGTTATGCGAGATACATACATACGTACGTACGTACAGACATCACCCCGAAACTAGTCAAAATGGATTCAGGGATGGTCAAAATGGATATTTCTGTTAAAATATGAAAACCGAAATTTTTCCCCATTACAAAGGAAGTAATGTTATTTTGATAGGAATCAAACTCGGTTTTCCTGAAAAATATTTTCATCCAATTCAAGTATGTGTATAAAAGATTCAAGCAGTAACAATAAATAAAAAAATTGTGTTTATATTCCAAAAAAAAACATGATTTTTAAGCTTGGATTAGTATTTTTTTTTTTTTGTGTTTGATTAATTAATCTGAGAATCTCAAAGCTTGTGTTAGGAATATGAAATGGACATTTTGTAGCGTATGTCATGTTTAACAGGGTTTTAAAGCCGGGATAAAAGATTCCACCGATGTCAATGGTAATAACTTCATTCATAATATTGGAGCAAGGCGCGATAACTGCACGATTCCATTTGACATCAGACACATAATTTCCAAGAATAATAAGCATTGCATGTTTATAGTACTTTGGAAAGGGGTAAAGAGAATGGTTTCCAGTTTTTTAACACACAGCCAAACAAATGATTTATGCCAAAATTACTGAAATAAAAGTGATATACTGCCTAAAAAAAAAGATTGAACGTCAAATCTGTTTATCATAATTATTTATTTAGAAATCGGATACAGTAATTCGTGAGTTTCAAGCAATTTTGTTTTTTAAGACTGTAAAAATAGCGTTAACTGTCAGTAATTATATTCCTTAAATTGTCATATACTTAATAAAACTAATGTGGATAAGAAAAATCGTTTTATATTTATTAAATGACAAATGGTGTAACCGTTCAAGATTCACAGTAGGATAAATAAACAGTTTACCCCAACACGCTAACAAAGATAATCAGAAAGTAGTGTAAATATTACTACACAAATTTTTATTCTTACACCGTTTTTTGTTAAAACTTATATAATATGACACTAAACTCTTTCGCCTAAAAGGGACCGAAGATATAACATTCACATTAAAAAAAAAAACTTTCCAGAGAATTAGTTACAAATTTTATGGGATTAAAATTATTTTTATTTTTTATTAATTATCAGCTATAATATGTAAAAAAATACATATGGAAATAAATCCCGAACAAATATAAGAGGGATATCTCTAAAGTAAAGATTGCTGGGAAATGTCTCTCTTAAAGTTGGCAAACCTGTCGTTCATGACCACGCTAGTAATATACACACTGCATTGTTGTCTGTAAGTTGTCGCGTTGTAGTATCTTTGATTACGTGTGAGTTACTACGTTATAAAATTAACAGAAACATCGATGTTGCAGCCGACTGTAAAATACGTGGAGTCATACGTTTTTTAAAGCATCAAAACCTTAAACCGGCTAAAATTCATAGGCGGTTGATTGCTGTGTACGGTGATAATGTAATAAATTAAAAAACGCCCGAAAATGATGTGAAAGGTTAAGAAATAACAGAATTAATGTGCACGATGAAGAACTTTCGGGGAGGCCCTCGATAATCACCGAAGACTTCTTGAAACGTGTCGATGATGAAATCGGAATAGATCGTCGCTCAACGATTTCCGACCTGGCCCTACTTTTTCCTGATGTTTCAAAAGCTGTTATCGGTCTCATTGTTCATGAACATTTAGGCTTCAGAAAGGTTTGTGCAATCGGGTGCCGCACGTTTTAACGAATGTCAAAAAAAAATATCCGAACGGGATCTGCTTTGGAATTTTTGATGCGCTACACTGAAAAAGGCCATGAGTTCCTTAATTCAATTGTTACCGGCAATGAAACATGAATTTCGTATTACATGCCAGAGAAAAGACGGTAGTCAAGTGAATGGCTTCATCCTCAATCACCAACCAGACCAATAAAGGTCAAGCCGCAGCCATTTGGACACAAACTGAAGGCCACAGTCTTTTGGGATCGGTTTTGCATACTGCTGATTGATTTCATACCGCGTGGAACGACTATAAATGCAGAAGCCTACTACAAAACTCTACGTAAGTTACAGCGCGCCATTCAAAATCGGCGACGTGGGCAGCTGACCGACGGCGTCGTCCTACTACTCGATAATGCACGTCTACATACTGCGGGTATAAGATTTACTGAAAACATTTGGATGGGAAATTTACGATCACTCACCACAAAGTTCGGATTTAGCTCCTACTGATTGCTATTTGTTTGAGAAATTGAAAGAATTTTTGAGCGGTAAGCAATTCGCGGATAACAATGGACTTAAAAATGTTGTTAATCAGTTGCTAAATGGGCTGGCGGTAAAAAAAAAAAACAAAAAACGACGAGGGTATATTCAAGCTGGTGTATAGCTACGATAAAAGTCTTAATTCATGTGGCGATTACATAGAGAAGTAGTATGAGGTATGTAGTTTATGAGAAATAAAAAATATTTATAAAGTTTTCAGAATAAATCTTTTTACAACGAAACAGTCTTTACTTTAGAGATAGCCTCTCGTACGTGTCAAACGGGACATTTCAAACAAATTGATAGTAATTTTATTAATCAAGGCCCGTTGGTATTGATATATAATTTATTTATATATTAGTATACCACTTACCAAGAATCTTTAATAGTATGTTCGAGCACTTTCGTATTAGTAATCCATTCTCAGGAAAATTGATATATTATAATTATAATTATTTACTTCACAAATCATTAATTACACTAACTTGAATTTTAAAAACAAAAATTATAAATAAAACAATTGATCGTCAAAAGGTAAAATATTTTCAACGTTATCCATCATGTCAGTATGAAGGTCTCAATCAATAGTTATGAATGACAACAATTGAGACCTACTTATCTACCTAGATACCTGAGATCTACCTGCGACCTACTTATCTCTTCATAACAAGTGAGACCTTCATACTGACATGACGGATTAACGTTTATATTATTTTACTTTTGGGACGATGAATTGTTATATTTATAATTTTTGTTTTTAAAATTCAAGTTAGTATAATTTTTGATATATGAAGTAAATAATTATAATTATAATACATCAATGTTCCTGAAGATGTATTACTAATACGAAAGCGCTCGAACATATTATTAAAGATTGTTGGTAAGTGGAAATTATTATATAAATAAATTTGATAGTTATTTGGCCATCTGCATAAAAATCAAAAATAGTATTACTGCGGTTTCATAAGTGCTTAATATTTTAATTGTAAGTACATGCGCTTATTACATCAATAAAAATAAAAGTTAGTTTAACAAACGAATAAATAGTTGGGATTTTAATTTTAATCAATAAATTTTGAATAGGTAAAATTTTCAATGTTAGGTAAAATTTTTTCAATGTTATGTACATGAAAGAAGTGGCAGGGCCATTATAAAAAGACCGAATTTTTTCTACTCCAACGTATTATTTTAAAGAGAAGGGTATTTTAGAGGTAAAATCCTATTTTACTCATGCACACACACACACACACACCCACAAACTCACAGTATAACGTAAACTTTGCAGACACAAGCGTGCGCGCGGTGTTTGTAAAATGGATGCTAATTTGTTAGCAATACATTAGCTTGTGATTTATAATAGCAACACAATGAACTAATAGCAAACATAAGCATTCTAACGATACATGGATAGTCTATGAATATATATATTATACAGTATGTATGTTGCACACATCATATTAAGTACACACATCGCAGTATGTCAATTACGAATAAATTTACCACTAGTTAAACTTTAATTACGATAAGGATTATGTTTAATATACTCAACAAGATACTGAAATTGACAGATATTACAGAAATTAATGACACTAATTTAAATGTATGACGTACCACTATGATTTACGTACGTAGATTTGGAACTACACCTAACGTAAAATCCAATCAGAAATTTGATATTGATATTTGATTTGATTCACTAACAACTGTTCGAATGTATTACTTCTGTTAATACAATAAAAACTTCAACGCAAGAGAAAAATAAATTCCCAGTAGATTTTTGATTAAAAAAAACAAAAACAAATTAAACGACCTCGTATTTCAACATTTTATTATTCTTGCATTTCAACAATCCATACTCATATTTTTAATTATTTTTTGTTTTTATTCATTCTTTTTTAATCTAAAAAATCATATCTCTTTCCTTTTGTAATAATAATTAATAACTACAACAAAAAAAACCAAACATAAAATATAAATAAATAATGTTTTTCTATGAATTCCACAAATTTTCTTCATAATTTGATCAATAGTTATAAAATATTTCTAAAGACAATCTACAATATGTGAAATTGGATATAAATTATTTACTATGTAAAAACGTATCTTTCTTTATTAAAAAAAAAAAACGTTTTTCCGCTTTTGAAAAAAAAGAAAAGAAATTTGAAAAATATAATATTTTCTCCTCTGCTTGGATGGTTAACAAAGCTACTGTTGGATGCCTAATTTCAAACTTTTGGCTTAAACTACTTTTTAATAATATTGACGATCATGTCAAATATACATATACTGTTACATCATAATACTACTATTAAAGTAATGGTTTACTAGGCCTAACCAGCGTTCCTTAAGAGAACTACATATCACTAATAGGATTTTTTATTAATTTAAATTTATTTGGATGTTACATCAAAATCAAACACTAAGCACAAAAGGCACTATGATAGCTTGTAAAATTAAAATCGAATATATGTGGAATTGTTACTACGCGCAACTGTCTCATTATCGAACTGATATCCAGATAAAGAACTAGTCGATAAAAGGTTTTATGCAACACGGCTTGTAAAGATGATACTCTGATAAAAAAAATGTGTAAATCAACGAATAAAGAAGAATACTGGGTGTAATTTAGACTAAAAATAAATTCAGGTAAATTGCCATTGAAAGAATTATTAAATAGCATAAAAGAAAAAGGCATCAATAAAAAAATAAATAAATCGGTAACGTGTTGCTTAACTTAATGGTAAATTATTCAAAATATGACCCCTGACTGACTTTATCAACAAACCCTTTTGAGATCCTTGACTTTAAAAGCATCAGTGATACAGTATCATAGTAATAATGTTATCATAGTATAATAAATGTGTAGCAAAATATATACATAGAAGTCACCATCCCAAATTTTAAGAATTTTGGTTTAGCCAAATATAACTAACCTTAAAAACTTAATAATTTCGAGTTGTTAACACACACACACATACACACACACATACACACACACACACACACACACACACACACACACACACACACACACACACACACACACACACACACACACACACACACACACACACACACACACACATATATATATATATATATATATATATATATATATATATATATATATATATATATATATATATACACATACACACACATATTAACTATAAATTCAGAAATGCAGAGTCCAGAATCGATTGTTGGATTCTTTTGCCCCGATTATTATCGGTGCGAAAAGTTAAATTAGATGTCTAAAAAAAACTTAGAAGTCTTTCTAAAATTATTACAAACATTTTTTTCGGAGATATTAAGAAACATCGTAGTAGAACTTTATTTAGGAAATTATGATATTTTCCATTAAAACATAATTTTAACTAATATCTGAATTATCTCGTAAATTAATACATTTTAGTAAAAATAAAATTGAAGTAAAAAGAAAGTCGAGTACATTTTGTTTTGTTTTTTCTTAATAAAATTATATTTTAAGGAAGTTTTATGGAAATATTTAATTTTTGTATTTATTTTAAATGTTATAAAAGCCGTATTTTGCTCCCTTCAGGAGAAGTAATCTTGTATCAGTCAGAGTACCAGCTTTTACGTCATCAGTAATCATATGAAGTGAAATTGAAACGTATATGTTAGAGAATAGATAATGTCGAAACAGAATAGCATATCAAAGGCAGATGAAAACAGGATTATCTTCAAGTACTAAATAGAATACATTTCCAATAATGTTCACATTACTAATGAAAACAGTATATTACTATTGTCATCAGAAAATAATAACTGTCTAGAGATTATTTTCATCATTTGAATAAAACAGAATCAATTTCTTTAAATTAAAGTGAAAAATAAACAAAATAATTTTTCTTAAAAACAGACGAGTTTAAAAAACCCATCTTTTTAGAAATAAAAGATACAAACATTCAGTTGTTTTTTAGCAGATTCCCAAAGAATTTGGAAATCGCTAAGGCGCCCGGGATGTTTATATATATATGTATAAGGTTTTTTCGTTCGCTCTACCAGATGCAAATCTTAACTGATTTTAACGAAACTTTGTGGGATGATGTAACACTATTGAGAATAGGGTCTTATTGATTTTCAAGGGACTCGAGTCACAGAAACCAGCGTCAGAAGCAAAAAAACTGGGTCTTTGGATATGTTTTTAAGGTTAACTAAAACCGGAAGTCTGCTCTTCTGACGTACTTCCTGACAGTTTGTTTTTAAATCTCAACTTCTAAATTTCACGATAAACTAAAGCCAAACAACTCTTAAACTATTTTCCTTTAATTTGGTTCTTCAAAAAAGTGAATACGAGTTTTTGTTTTAGTCTTAATACAACTTCCAAGGGGATTATTTTATACAAAGTTTTTTTAAAAATTATTTAAATTTTTACATGAAATGTAAAAATGCATAAAGAAAACTGTTATCAAGAAATGAAATGCAAGATAACTTATATCTTAATGAAAATAAAAAAGGAAGGACAGGAAAAAAAATTTTAAAGACGATTGACTACTACTAAACGTGAATAAAGTCGTTTGGAATTTGGGAACATATATAATTTTATATATAATAACCCAGGACAACGAGACTAATCACACGACAAAGAACTAAAAGGAAACTTAAAAAAATAAAATAAAATAAAAATAAAAACCTACAAACAAGGAAATGAACACTATTTAATTGTTTAAATTTCAATTTTTTGAAGTCAGGAACACCTACCAGCAACGTATTAGAATTTTATTTGGTACTGTCTTCCAATATTTAAAAATGTAAAGAACTGAATAATGTGTATTGTTCCACACTTTAAGGTGTTCTTTAGAACGGTTTTATGTTGTTACAAAGATTACTTTTATATATTTTTTTATTTTAATTTCTTTTTAAAATATGATACAGAGTCTGTACAAAAAAAACTGCCACTTTATGAAAAGAGGCTTTACCAGAGAGGTAAAACAAGCGTCTTTATTGATAATAAAAAAAGAATATGAAGAAATAACAGGAAATAACTACTATTGACTGTGAATTAAGGCTGTTTAGAATGCGAGAATACTTATTAATAATAGTAACAGGTAAATAATATTGGAAAAACTGGAAAGTTTCCAAGCCCAAGAAAACTCGCAGTAACTGTGTCAATAGGATGGATTCTCGGTTTTAGTAAAGAAAAATGTTGTACAACTGTAAAGATGTTTAAAAATAATATTGCTTTGAGTATTTAGCTACCTTTCGGTTTTTTTTAGTTTTTTTTATTTCATGTTATGTTAGTTTCATGCGTTCTTTTATAATACTGCAAGGTACTGTGTATTGTTCCAATAATTACGTTATATTTGTGTTTTTTATTTCTCCTCCTTTTCACATAGTTGTGACTGCCTCGATTGCTTAACACTGCTACTTGCTAACAACCCACTTTGATATCGTTACCTTGATATCTGTTCGATTTTGGAGTTGTGCTCACAAAATACAGGGTTATCATAAAAGAATGGTGCGGTTTTGAACATGGTTTAAATTAAAACAGAATTACTTACAGTTTATGTTTTTTTATTTTTCAAATTTGTCGTCTCAAACATTTTTTTACATAATTAATAAATTTCAATATGTGCGCCCTTAGTCGCTCGACAAATGTCCAAACGATATTCAACTTCTCTCCAAACATTAGTTAACATTTCTTCGTTAATGGTTGTCATTGCTTCATTAATTCTGCTTTTTAAGTGGTTTAGGTCGCGAATTTTTTGTGTATAAACAACGCTTTTGATGTACCCCCACAATAAAAAATCGCAAGGTGTCAGGTCTGGACTCCTTGGAGGCCAAAGTATGGGTCCTTGCCGGCCTATCCATCGAACTCCAAATTTTTCGTTCAAAGCGTCCGTGACCAATGCATTGAAGTGCGGGGAGCACCATCTTGTTGGAAATGAAGTTGATGAATGTTTTCGAGTTCATCCGGCTGAGGAAAGCAATAATCGGTTAACATGTCAAGATACACAACTCCATTAATTGTTTTTTCAGCAAAGAAGAAAGGCCCTACTACACGATTTTTCATCACACCACACCAAACATTAACTTTAGGCGAATCGCGTTGTTTCTCTATAATTGCGTATGGGTTTTCAGAGCCCCATATTCGTGAATTGTGTCTGTTAACACATCGATTCACATGGAATGTAGCTTCGTCTGTAAAAATTATATCATCTAAAAATGATTCGTTTTCACTTATTCTGTCCAACATTTCAACAGCGAAATTGTAACGTTTTACAGCATCATCGGGTTTCAATTCCTGCAGTATCTGGATTTTATTAGCGTGTAATTTAGGTTTTTTATGTAAACTTTTGTGAACTGTTGATTTTGGAATACCTAATTCGACACTTCGACAGGGGATGGACTTCCCAGGACTTCTAATTGCCGATTGTCTAATTAGTTCAACCGTTTCGTCTGGTACACTTGGTCTGCCGGTTGATTTCTGTTTCTTACTGATCCAGTTTCTTCGAATTGTTTGAACCAACGTGTTATGTTATTTTTGTGTGGTGGAGCTGTTCCGAATTCACGTCGAAACGCACGTTGAACTAAAATTACGGATTTTAATTCAGCCATCAATAAAATACACTTTGCTTTGTCTTTATCCGAGAATATAGTAACTCACCAAACTCACCGCAACAACAATACAAGAACTGACGTTGTGGTTACAACTGCTGATAAACAAACTTTTGGGTTGGAGGCTTTCAGGGATACCAATATAACATCTAGAAATTTCCCTACAATCTTCCTATGAATTACTGAAACCGCACCATTCTTTTATGATAACCCTGTATAAAAGGTTGACCGAAAACGATTAAAACTGATTTTTACTATACAAACTCCTTTCCTTCATACCAGATCACATTTTGAATTACTGCGAAACTGAAGTACTATATCGAAACTATCTGGCACCTAGCGGTGCTCGTAAAACTGTTATTTTGGCTTCAAACATGATATTTTGAATTTGAATCGTTGCGAAACCAGTTTGCACCTAGCGTCGTTCGCAAACATCTGATTTGGGCAACAATCATGATATTTTGGAACCATTGGGAAACCAGCTCACACCTCGTGGTGCTCGCAAAAATGTAATTTTGGCTTTTTAACAATTACCCTTCAAGTTAACAATATTAGAACCTTGAAAATGTACGAAAACCCCAAATTTTTGCCTCCAACTCCGGTTCCTGTGACCCGATTCGCTTAAAATCAATAGAAGTCTATTTCTACTAGATATACATCAATAAACGTTGCTTAATCTTGTTCAGGCGACTTAAAAAAGTAAAGAAAGGTTGGTCCCCCTCTCACCAATACTCTTCTTATAAAATCTAATCGAGTACAGTAGCGATTCCTATAAATTCTTTGGAAATCCGCTAAAAATTACGAATTAAGATTCAGTAATCGAAAGAAAGAAACGACACAGTGAAATGGTGAAGGAATATTGTAAAAAAAAAAAAACAAAAGAATAAGGCGAAATAAAAGTTGTAAAGAGGTCTATAGAGACCAAATCGAACAAAAAATTGACATATACATAATTCTTATGAAACATTATAAAACTAATATTTCAAACAGTATTTTTTAATAAGAGTAAAAATACTAACAATGGGTGACTATTTTTTGGGCGATCCTAAACAAATTTAAAAATTTAAACATTAAAATCACTGAAACATCAAACTCAAATTCTTCACCACCATCTCTGACAACGCACGCCTCTTATATAAGGTTAGTTAGGACAAAATTTTATTTACAAGAAACACAGAGATACCGTAAACTTTAAACTAAGCATGCATACCCTCCTATAAAGAAACATTTACGAGAAGGAATAAATACTTTATTTTATTAAGAGTGAAAATTCTCATAAAAAGATTTTTAATAAATTTAAAACTTCTAAAAGGCTGTTGCTCCTTATCTTTGTTGAAGAATTAAGTTACTGCTTCGTTAATGGTAAAGTAAGTTTCCCAACTAGCTACTTCCTGGTTTATAACGTAAATTTGTCAAACTTTCGTTTCTGATGAACTAACTTTGTGAACTGCCAATATTGGGCAACAAGCGATCTGTTAGTAATAATAATTATTCTTTGGTTTTTCTTTTATGTATGTATGTTGCAATGTATCCTATTTTCTTATTTTTACTTGATGATGATTATTTTTACTGATTGTTTAACAATGAGAATATTAATTAATTTTTGATTATAAGTAACATTTCTGTAAACGAGTTTTGAGTTCTTATGTTCCAATTTTCTTAAAAAATCTTTTAGCAGAAGAGTTATTTTCATTTATATGTATAAAATATAAATTTTAAATCCGAAATTTAAAGAAGAATTGAAAATTTATTATTATTTTTAGAACGGTTTATTTCCAATAGTTTTTTAAATTAATATTTACTTTTTAATTATATTTTAGCTAATAAAAACCGTTACCTATATGACAATAAACCGTTCGGAAAAAACTAAAAGTTAGTAACCTACGTAAAGATAAAAATAAAAAAAGGAATTCAAATAAACCTAGACTACTAAGTATGTGAATTAAAGTTCTATGGAATGCGTGAATAGACGTTACTTTTTTATCTTAACTTTTTCAAACAATTTTCATCTGCAAATACTTTCAATATCAAAATGATATCATTATTATTAAAAAATTCAGAACCATCCAATACTGAAAAAAATTTGTCAGAATATACCATTTTAATTGTTTTAGAAAAAGAATTTACATCAGGACCGTCAGTAAAACTTACTCTACAGAAAAAAAGGTATTGAAATATATTCTTCAAATTAAATAAAAATTATAATCAAAGTATTTCAGTTAGAAAGGAAAATGATTTGGGAATTGATTCTAGAGATTGAAAAAAGCGAAAAATGTCATATAAACATGTACTAAAACTCTTTTTGTTGTCGGTAACGGAGAGAGAAAAATTTTGCCAGGATTTCAGTTCCCTTGGTGAAATGAGGTCATATTGAAATTTTTATTCTGTTATATAATTGCTAAACTTGATGGTTTCTTACAGCTTTCGACCTGAAAAATCGAATAACAGGTCCTAGAACTTTATCGCCCGTAAATTTCATGATATTCAACGAAAAACAGAAAAACAGGTTTGAAGAACAATAAGATTGTTAAATAACTAATAAATGCGTAAATTTTATTATTAAAATTTGTAGAGAATTTAATTCTGAGAAAGTTGGTATAATAAAATCTATGAAAAACAAAAAAAAAATCAACTTTTATTTTAAAATCAAAACAGAACAAAACTTTGACAGAAGAAAAATGTTATGAATTTGTAAAAATTAAAAACGATAGTTTATAATACAATTAATTCAAACTTTTTAAATTAAAATACTTTTAATTTACTTGAAAAATAAAAATACTCACTGGTTTATACTGTATTAACTTACAATAAATGTAGAAAATTCCACCATTGACATTTCAGTGCACTTTTCAGGAAGTTTCCTTAAATTTTCTGCCGCCAACCTAATGATATCTTCGCGTTCCTTGATGAAGGCAGCAGCATTGAGAATGAGAGCGATCAGTTCATTACGTGTGTCTACCTAATGTCTGTATACCTTGCATTTCATTCATCACCATAAACAGTAAACTAAGAGAATAAGGTCCGGTTCATCACCATAAACAGTAAACTAAGAGAATAAGGTCCGGCAATCTAAGAGGTCAATTTACTGGTCCTCTACGTCCAATCCATTTACCAATCCTGACCCCGTAGGGGAAGAAATCTTTCGTCTACGAATTGTCTTACTTCATTCCTGAAATGTGTTGTTGCTCCACCAAGTTGATAGTTTCGATTAATTAAGTTTAGTTTCGACATTTCGATTAGTTTCGACAATGAGAAATTTTCAAGCTCTGCAAGAAATTCATTGTTTAAAAATTCCGGCTAATTTCTCACGAAATCGATGCTCTAGTATGAAAGGACCTATTAACTGGTTGACGATCATGTCACACCAAATGTTCAGTGAAAATCGTCGCTGGAAATTTGGTTCGACTACAGGATGTGGGCTTTTTTCAGACCACCGATATTAATTCCATGTGTTGTTTAAAACGTTACGTATAAAAGTAGCTTCGCCGGAAAATAGTATGAACGGAGTTAAGTAGTAATTATTGTTAATCCATACACAAAACTGTAGTCTTCCGGTATGGACACCAAGCTAGATGTGTTGAACTTTCTGAAAATAATAAGAACGCATTCGTGAGCACGTAATGTCCTGCATACTGTACTTTTATACATAATTGGTTTGCTTGGCATTTCTCCCGCCACCACTCCATTCGGTCGCCCTAAACCATACGACCAAATGTCTGTGCCAAAACGGCTACTGAGCCTCGAACAGTTTAGCGACCAGTATGCCAAACAGCTCGTAGAACTTACCTAACAGCGTGAGTGGAGTAAGCGCGGTGCCATACATCATCGGCTTACGTGTCCCAACCGCTCACTTTTCATATATTTGCTAAAATGGGTAGGCGCACCCCATCAACTACTGAAAATATATATGACATCCATAAATTAAAATTCATTTCGTCGAGACAGCAATTCGCTGCCATGCCTAGGTCGCTGAAAGTACCTGTCCACCATATTAAAGCGCTTGGAGCCTTAACTGGCTGGTGGTCAGCCATATATATCTTTAGGTTAGCTACCCACAGCAGTGCGGTAGGAGTCTTTTCCCTTAGGTAAACTACTGATGTCGGTTGAACAAAGAAACCGCATCAAGAAACTCCCACACGGTCCGACAAGCCGCTTACGAATGGCCAATTTCCCCCTTCACCACTGAAGTTCCAGAGTGGCCCGGCCTCACTTAACTTCCGCAGTTAATCAGTATTAACTGCGGAAGAGGCTGCATACTTCGGCGTACTGTACTTCATGGAATGTTGAGTCGTGTAGAAATCTTTCGCGTTTTCGTTGTAGGACTAAGCTGTAAAACTTGAAAAATTTTCTCTTTTCATCGCCATGTACCGATTGACATTTATATGACCATTCTCACGCAGATGAATAAAAATTCAACAAAATACTTTAAGGTTTGCAACTAATCGTTCAGGATACCTACGTCAATATTCTTCCACCGCAGCTGCAGCACTTTGATCGCAAAACCCGTGCATAAAAATCATATCAGCAAACTCTGCGTGAGTAAAGGACACGGCATTTTTCAAAATAATGAATTCAAAACAAAATCTCACTTTTTTAAATTCAGATTCAATTGGAAAAATGTAAGCACAGTTTAAGAGTACAATAAATACAAAAATAATTAACTTTATTCTAAAAAATAATTAAACAGTCAAAGTTATATCAAAAACAACTAAATCGCCGAACTATAATTATTAACACGAAACCACAGATAGTAGTATTCAAATTAAGGTTCTTATCGGTTCCCAATAATAAAATTATCTGCCCGTCATGTATTTTTCTGTTTTAACGGGTTTAAACACTAAGTAGTAATCAGTTTACATGTCAGCTACGTATTATTTACTTAAATTTCATTATGTTTTAAAGTTAGTGGAACAATTATTACGATTTGATAATTGTTATCTCTATTGAAAGCAGCGCTTTCCATCAATTGATATCTTTTGAATACTTGTTTTTATTCTAGTTTGTTTTCTCTTCAATTAGATCGGTTCGGAGTTTTGTGCTTCTAATTTACATTGTACGAAATGAACATTTGATAATTACCAAATACGGAAGAGAACGCTGCGCAGTTCTTTATTGAGTTTAGGTTAAGTTAGGTTATTTTTGGTAGTTTTTTAAACTTTAAAACATTGATTTAAACAACGATTGAACATGGCGGGCAGATACCGATAACTACCCAAATTAATTTCGAAGCAAACAGTTAGTATTGCCAACCTAATTATTCAAAAGTATTTATTGTATTACAGTATTTATTGTAATGAAAACAAAAGAATTTTAATACAAATTCATAACATTTTTCTATTAACTTTGGTTCTGTTTTTAATAATAAAAGTTGATATGTTTTTTTTTTGTTTTTCATAAACTTTATTATATCATTTTTTTCAGAATTAAATTCTATTAAAAAAAATTGATAATAAAATTTACGCATTTATTAGACATTTCCCAAAGTTACTGTAGTGTGAAACTTCAAAGAACGTGTTTTTTGAATCCGAATCTTTCTGTTTTACGTTGGATATCATCTAAACTACGGGAGATGTAGTTCTATGATCTGTTTTATCGTTTTTTTCAGGTCAAGAAGCTATGAATTTTACCACCTTATATAATGCCTTAAAAATTTTAGTATGACCTTATTTCACCGGAGGAACTAAAATCCGGGCGAAATATTTCGCTAGCCGTAACTCGATAACAAAACTTTTTTGAAACTTTTTATAATTTTAAAGCGTTTGTATGAACTTTTTCCATTATTTCAAGCTCTAGAATCAATTCCCACATTATTTCCCTTTGCTACTGAATCATTCATGTCTAAAAAGTACAATTTCAACTTTTAAAAGAATTATATGTTGTATGGAGGTAATTTTTCATAAATTGTGATAATATGTTAAGAAAAAAAAAAGTTATTATTTATTTTAAATGTTGCGGAAAAAATCACTGATGTGCAGAGATTATAAATTAAAAATAGCATATATTGGAGTCCTTTAATAAAAAAAATGAAAAAATACACATACGTAAAAAATCATATTTCATGAAACATTTTGCTGACTAATTTCGTTATTGAAAATATAAAAATGGATATATAAATCAAATAACAATAGACAATTTATAAAATGTAATGTAAAATATTAAATCAATTTCAATGAAATTACTAAATTTGGTGTGTGAACAGAACACACATACACACACAAACAAAACGAATGAACAATTTGGTTCAAAATCTAACACATACGCAGTGACCTATATACATTAAATGCAGCAATATTACGGATTTAGAACGAAGGATATCACAGGCAGTATTACAGCACACTGAAATATAATAATAATACATTCATGCATACGACCCCGATTTATATTAGTTATATACACACAGAGATGCCAAAAACACATTCACAGATTCTATTATGAAATACACACAAACTTAGTACTTAAAATATCATGCCCTAATAAATGTTCCTTCTTTCCCAATTATACGATCTTAAAAATTATAATAAAATTAAAATATATATATATATAAAATATTGGAGCTTAGCTCAAATAAACTTTCTTTTATTGATACCTTTACATTTTATATAAAAATTTAAACAAATTAAGGTATAATTTCAAAATGTTTGTAAGTTTTAAGGATGAATTCATCTTAAACTTGAAAATAATCTAGACTATACTTTTATTTAAAACATAATGAAGGATTAGTAGGAATGTAGAAACAGATAATTTTTCACCCGCTGCCAAATTTTTCTGAACAATATATAGTCTATTTTCTATCCACCTCTTAAAAAAAAATTCTTGCGCAGTTCTACGTAAAAGACTGACTTTTCGTTATTTTGTTTCAATCTGTCCCGTTCAAACACATACCTAGTCATCTCATCATGATCCAAAGTAGGTAACGATACCGAACGATGTTGCTAACAACAGATACCGTAGACAAAAAAGTTAACGTTCCAACTTGCAGCATCATAACGTATCACGCTTCTAATTTTCACCGTTCAAATTTTGTCCACCTTAAATTGAGAGTAACTCAAGACCGACTCAACCAATCTTCATAAAAGTTATGATAACTAAATTACAATGAAATTGATCAAGTAGTTTTGGAAATTTTTGAGCCAGAAAATTATATACACAGGCTTACAGTATGTACAGAGGAACCCGTGAATAACGAGCTCGCTTGTAACGAGAAACATTCCGAGATTTGTTTGGTTTTCTATCTCATTAATGATAAATTAATTAGCTTTTAGCGAGGTATCGACACATCATAAACTTGGTTATTACGAACATTTTCATTTTTTTAAAATAACCAAATTCAAAAAAGTTAAACAACCAAATAATCTCAACGCAACGGAAATTCCATTTCTTCATTTACGAAACATATATTTACGATTTATGAGTAAAAATCTTATCCTTGTTCAGGTCACGTGTGAAGGTGAGCAAAAGGTTTGTAACAGGACTACAGTACGTACATTTCTAGTCGTACAGTAAAAGTTCCACTGCGGTATTAGAGTGGCTGGTAGTTATTTTAATTATTCGGGTTTTTCTATTTGCAAAATTCTAGGAAAGACTGGGACAAACAATGATCCGTCAAAACCGCCCTAACAGGTTCATCTAACTCTATAGCATATTTTAAACGATTTAAATGAAAATTTGAAGAGAGGCGTGGTTAAAGATAAATTTTACCTGTCCTACCTCCACTGGTAAATTCAGTAGTCATCATTTTCAGTTTAAAAATATAATACTGTATGATAGAATCAGTTAAATAAACAGTATCGCGTTAAAGTAATCAATCGGATATCCAGTAGCCAAATACAAACCCAGCGGGTTGGTCTAGTAGTGAACGCGTATTCCCAAATCAGCTTATTTGGAAGTCGAGAATTCCGAGTCCCAGTAAAGTCAGTTATTTTTATACAGATTTAATAGTAGACCGTGAATACCGGTGTTCTTTGGTGGTTGGGTTTCAACTAACCACACATCTCAGTAATGGTCGAACTGAGACTATACAAGACTACACTTCATTTACATTCATAGATATTATCCTCTGAAGTATTATCTGAACGTAATTAACGAAGACTAAAGAGGAAAAACAAAAAAAAGTAGCCAAATACAGTACAGTAATACTATAGTCGCATCAGTGAATGCGTTTTCATTTTAGTGTTTCTTGCTAAAAAAACTGTACAGATTATTTAAAAAGAAGTGCACTTTATAAATTCCGGTTCATTTGTAATGAACGATGTCGGACATCAAAAGGAAACAACAGTCCGTGAGTGATAAAATCCAAATTGTTCAAGAACTGGAACGAGGCCTATCAAATTCAGATGTCTGCAAAAAACATTGACGCTCTTCATCCATTAATGTGGTAACTTATAGTCGTGTAGTTGATAGCGAAGCTGAAAATGAAAACGAAGATGAATCTACTACTCTCTCAGTCGTATCAGTGATTGACGCCAAAGAATGTTGTATAAAATTAACGGAGTTTAGTGAGACTAATAATGTAACTGATGAATTTGAGTACTTGAATAAACTACATAACCGTTCTGATGATTACAAGTATAAGATTATTAAACAAACAAAAATAAATTATTATTTTAAGGCTAATTAGTTTGTATGCGCAATTAAGTTAGATTAGAATGATTTTTTAGATTTAATAAATACAGTTTGTACGTAAAAACGTGTGACATAAAAATATTTGTATGGCGTTCATTTGTTGCTTTCCTCGATGATTTTGGTAAGTTTTACTGACACTTATTACAATTTTTTTGTTGATTCAATGAAAGCTAACTGTTTTGGTTAAAAACAAAACGTATTAATGTCCAAAAATTGTATTACATCAAAATTTTATTTGTTAGTCTATAATACAAAACACATCGATATTTTATTTTTAAACAGCTTATTCTTAGGTATACAGTATACTGTATTTTTTATATTATAATAGGTAATGACGGCGTAAAAATTTAAGGTTACGTGATGGCAACTCGGAAGCACCGAGCACTTCGCTGTAACCAGTATATTTGATCGGTCCTATATATATATATATATATATATATATATAAGGAACCCAATTTTAAGTGAAACGTAAAGAAAATTCATTTTAATCCCCCCCCCCCAAAACAACCATGGGACCGAAAGTAATATCGTACTTTTCTTTGAAAAGTCGATAAAAAATTCAGAATTTACACACTCAGAATGCATATTTTATAAAACGAAATAAAATGGAAATTTCCAATAATTGACATAATCCTTGGTTCAATTCAGTACAATAACTAAATTAAATTTTCAATTTATCTTTTTCGGGGAAGTCTCTTAACACGCTTTTACAACATAACGTTTTATGCAATAAATTATTTCAATAAGTGTTGTAATTATGTACGAGTACATGTCATGTCCCACGATACAACACAATTGTTGATAATTTTTACTTTTACACATAGTGTAATAATAAATTTATTTAATTTTAACTTCTCGTACTTGCTGTTTATTGGATTTAGATGAAATTAAAGAAAAAGACTATAGGAATTAAATGTTATACAAAATAAAATTGTTGACACAACTTTTTTACGAGAAAAAAAATTTACATTCTGACAGAAATTAACACCATAGTAATAAATAAGAACCCTTCCAGTGGAGTCGAATGGCTTATAGTTGGGTTGAATAATTTTACGCGCTATTTTAGGAATGAATTGAAGGTTTTATTTACGGAAACTTGAGCCTTTTCTAGAATTTAAAATTTCTTTTTAAATATATATCTCAGCTAGTCAGCGCAAATATTTTGTTTTTAAATAAAAATATTCCAAAGATCTGAAGGATTAGGGCGAGGTGGATGCCATCACTCTTAGGGGAAGGGAATGTTTGTCTAGTTTCCTGGATCCTATATGACGTAGATCTTTCCTTTCTCACAATTTCGCCATTCATCCCAATTTACTTTTCTCAAATCATTTACTCCTGGTGATGTTTAGCTCATGGGGTTCGTTCTAGGAAGATCGTGATTTTTTTAAGTACTTCGTCCTTGGTATTGTAAATAAGAGTCTCGGTCAAATTCGGCTCGAGTTGCTTAGTTGGGAATGCAGAATATTCTAATACAAATAGAAAATAAATTAGAAGTGATAACCAAAGGAACTTTGCATAATTCAGTTGGTATAATATTAAGAATATGTGTTTTAATTCAATAATCTCAATTTCGGAAATCAACTAGTAGAACTTTAAAATACCTGTGTGCGTATGCATGCGCGCGTGTGCGTGCGCTATTCTAGCTACTGCAGGGTGCGGGTACACACACAAGGCCTCTACATCTCTTATCTTCCAACTACTTCTCTTCCTACACCTGTTGCCAAATACATCTTATTCCCTCCACGCTATCCTTATCTCTCTCTTTCCATCTAGCCCTTGGATATCCTCTGGGTCTTCTTCAATCTACGTTCAGTTTTTCCATCATTCGGTAACTCTGTCCACCCATTCTTTTAACATACTACCGATATCTCATTCTCTTACAATTTCCTTTAATTGTTTTTATCATTCTGTTTCTTATAGTTTTCCCTTTTACGGCTATCATAAATTTCACATTTCACTTTACAACAATAGAAAATTTTTAATAAATCCACATCCGTAAATTGTTTTAACTATCACTTTGCTATTTTCCTTTCTTATTTTTAAGTTCGTATTCCTTCATAACCTCTTCGAAGCGTAAGAATATGTTGGTAGAGAGTAATTTTACCATCCCTCATTTCTCCCTTTCCAATCAGAACACTTTCAAAATAACTTCTTGTAATCTCTTTCCTTTATTTGTTTCTTTTACCTAACGGTTTATTCTCGTCATTAAAATATTGAACAGAACTGGGGCTAGGATTACTTTTTAACATTCTTTTAGTATAATCATATGAGACCGCGTTTTATATCCGTGAGCTCTTTACATTCTCTTAATTATATAGAGCGTTCGGCAAGTAGCTGTGCAGTATGCTTTAGAATTGTGTGGTGCATTCTATTCTTTAAATTGGTTGCCTTGAGGGTTTGTTGAGCGTTGCTCAGTAATAAACCAATACGTTAGTTGCCGAGTTGTGATTGAACGTGCTTAGTTACGTTTCGTGTTGTTTCGTTTATCAGAATCAATAGTTGCGAGAAACATAATGGTTCTTTCGGTAGAGGAAGGCATTTTTCTCGTTGAACACGTCTTTCATGAAGGTGACAGGTATACTGATTTAGTGACGCACAAATTTTCTGAAAAGTTTCCATTCTGTTCCTCATCGCAATGCGCTTCGAATTATTATCGAGATATTTGAGCAACAGGCTCTATTTAAAACGCTGATCGAAGTGCAAGACCACGTAAACTAAACGAACAGAAGCCGGTTGATATTTCGGATGCTATGGCCGAAAGTTTATCAAAGTCAAAGCGTAAGTTAACACAGCAGCAAGATATTGGACTTGCTACCGCACATAAAACTGTAAGAAAGGAACTGAACCTTTTTCCCTACAAAGTAATGTGCGTTCAAGAACTGAAACTTATAGACTATGTCAAATACAGACTAAATTATTGACAATAATTTAAACGTTTTATAAACCAAACTTCCGTAGGTATCCTCGACATTACGTTTTTTTTTACAGATGCAGCGCGGTTTCATCTGGGAGGATATATTAATCCACAAAATACACTAATGTGGTTGACAACTAAGCCCAATGAATTACAGTAAAAATTTTTACACGAAGCGAAAATTTGAGTCTGGGTCGTTATGAGTAGAATATGCAGTGTGAATTCAATCTTTTTTTGAAAATACAGTTAATAGTGATCGTTATTGTGCTGTTTTAATAAACTTCATTAGTCAGTTAACAGAAGTGTAAATCAATCACGGTTGGTTCTCACAAGATGGCGCTACAACGTATACAAGTCAATGACTTTTTTGGGAAATGTCTTTGGTGAACGAATCATTTCGCAGGGTTTGTGGGCTACACGATTACCTGATCCCCAGATTACTTTCTATTAGAAGGCAGCAAAATAAGCTGTGAATCGTAGCAGACCATGCATGATTCACAAACCAAAAACCGCAATAATGGCATACGACAGATATTCCAATACAACAGCTGGTTAAAGTGTTTGAAAACAAATTGAAAGGTGTGCAGTGTTGTGTTGATGTTGCAGGAAGTCATTTTCAATAACTTTTATAAACTATTCCAGTACTGTAATATCAGTTTCTATAAAATAATGAAATAAAAATACAAAGTAATAATTAAGAAGGTTTCTTCATTACACTTGAATAATTCCAGTACACAGCAACTTTCCGAACGTACTATATTTATCTATTAACTCAAAATATCTATTTCCCTCATTTCTTCCTAAGATTTTATCCTGAAAAAAATACAAACGTATACTTTGTCTGATAAAAAACATGATCACCTTTCTATTTCTTTTATTAAAAAAATATTTTTTTATTGATGAATTAATTCACCACAGAAGCTTACGACCAAGCTTGTATGTGAGAATATGAAAAATACCATGCCTGAGTAGGATTGGAACCCAGGTCTCCGGATGAACGGCCGAGACGACGCTGCCACTCCGTTACAGAGATTTTTCTTTTTATTCAATTTCAATTTCTTTTCATACTTTTTTCTACAAACTGACGAGTGGCAAAGATAAAAAAATTAATTATATAAAGAAGAAGAAAATTAAGAAAGTACGAATAAGAATATACAGTTTTATATCAAGTAACACAGTACTACAAATATTAACTTTCTAGTTTTCATTTTTCATTACTGTAACCTGTTTATAAAAAAAAAAAAAAAATTAAATTGTATTCAGCATTCTCAACTGCTGAAATATTTTCATGTAAAATAACAATTACAAGAATTTTACTTGATATTTTATCAAAATGAATTATTTACTGCAATGTATGCGTTTTTATTAGGCTTCTATTTAAAAGTAATGTTTGGCTTCCCTATAAGAATAAATTCCTCCAAGGCTAGATTGTCACCATTTTGAAATTAGTATGTTACGAAAAATCTTTAAATCATACTTTCAATATAACGACAAGGAATCTTATAAAATTTCATGACTTGCTTAGTTACTGAACAGTTAGTAATACTATCAAATTACTCGTGTAGCATAATTTTTATCCTATTATTTTTTTCTCTTCCTTACCACTGAGGTTGGTCCTGTTTTTTAAAGCATTGTACAACCTCAGTGGGTGCCTTGCCTCAATAAGATCCCAATAAGATCCGACAAAGTCGTGCCCCACGTGGGGTCGTTCACCCGGCAGGTCGGGACTCGGTCTTCACTTTGCCATGCCTCTAACCAGGGCCCACCCAGGAGGGCCCAGGCCGAGACTCCGGTCTTTTAGTACCCAAACATGCGGGGTCCCCGGTTAGTCATCGAGAGCGGCCCACCTAAGCGAGCCACAATTTCATGAGCGGGGCTGCCCTCAGAAATCCCTACCCGAATCCTTACGCCCCGTCCCAGTCCCTGGCATCCTTCTCTTTTGTGCCAATTATTCTGGTCGCCAAAGTCACAAACAGACTCTATTCGCGTCTCCCCGTCAATATGAATGGCATTGTCTCTTCTGGCGTGAGTCTTTGTAGCCCGAAATATGCTAATATTAAGTAATAATTAACAAAAAGCTACCCTTAGTTTTTGTTATTTAAAACGCTAACAATAACAGTATTAAGAATTAAACCACTATATGCATATATCGGATGATATTTAAGTAAGGAAACAGCTTTATAATGCATATCTGAAAGGTACTGGAGGCAGAAAGAAATGGGGTTCTACACAGTTAATAAAAATCTGCATTACGGTGGATTTGTAATTTTTGTCCGCCACATTGAATCAAACTTAATCATTTCAAAAAAAGGTGGACATATGACACATGGTTTCGATTTAAAATTTTACAAGAAAAACAATGGTGAAACCTGTTTTCTGTTAATGCCTTTATTATCGAGTTATAAACATTCAAAGTTGCAATGACGGAAAAATCGCGTTAACAATAAAACGAGATAAAACGCGTTGCGGTTTCACTTAAAGAAGGCTTTGTTATTTTAAGATTTAATATTTAACAAAACTAAATAAATGAACAAGGAAACTAATAATAAAACTTTCATCAAAAAACAAATTTGAACCACTAGGCCTACAACTTAATTTTTATTAGTACTATCAAATTTTACCATTACAAGTATGTTGAAGTAAAAAAGTGAAATGAGGAGTTAATTAGTTACATTGGTTCAACGTAATACAAACTGCATTGTTGTAAATTAACAACTGATAAGTTATAAATATCAGTTGATATTAACAATCGAAGTTAATTTTTATTTAAAAAATAATATCAGTTGATACAGCTGTTTAATTGTTGTGTTGGTAATCATTATTATTAGTTATTGTTTGTTATTATCAATATTATAACACTGTTTAAAATTCGTTATTATATGCTGATGAATGTACAACGCAATAAAGGTGTTCACGCAACGCGTTTTACCTCGTTTTATTATTAACACTATTTTTCTGTCATTGCAACTTTGAATGCTTATAACTCGATAACGAAGGCATTAACACACAAACGGCTTTCATCATTGTTTTTCTTGTAAAAATTTTAAATCAAAATCATGTGTCCATCTTCCTATTAAAAAAAAAAAAATTAAATTTGATTCAATACGGCGAATCCAAGATGGAAGACGAAAAACTAAAAATCCACCATAATACAGATTTTTTTTAAACTATGTAGAATCCCGTTTCTTTTTACCTCCAAATATCTGTCAGATATGCAGTATTATAAAACTGTTTCCATACTTATATCACCCGGTATAAATACGGGGTTTTAATCTTTACATAAAACTAGCAGTTAATGATGTTAAAAAATAATTTAGATCTGGAGTAACAGTACAAGGTGAAAAGACAAAGATGCTATGATTTGCTGATGATGTAGTAATTCTAGCCGAAAGTAAAAAGGATTTAGAAGAAACAATGAACGGCATGCATGAAGTCCTACGCAAGAACTACTGAATGAAAATAAACAAGAACAAAACGAAGGTAATGAAATGCAGTAGAAATAACGAAGATGAACCACTGAATGTGAAAATAGGAAAAGAAAAGATTATGGAGGTAGAAGAATTTTGTTATTTGGGAAGTAGAATTACTAAAGACGGACGAAGCAGGAGCGATATAAAATGCCGAATAGCAGAGGCGAAACGGGCCTTCAGTCAGAAATATAATTTGTTTACACAAAAAATTAATTTAAATATCAGAAAAAGATTTTTGAAAGTATATGTTTGGAGCGTCGCTTTATATGGAAGTGAAACTTGGATGATCGGAGTACCTGAGAAGAAAAGATTAGAAGCTTTTGAAATTTGGTGCTGTAGGAGAATGTTAAAAATCAGATGGGTGGATAAAGTGACAAATGAAGAGGTGTTGCAGCAAATCGATGAAGAAAGAAGCATTTGGAAAAATGTAGTTAAAAGAAGAGACAGAATTATAGGCCACATACTAAGGCATCCTGGAATAGTCGCTTTAATATTAGAGGGTCAGGTAGAAAGAAAAAGTTGTGCAGGCAGGCAACGTTGTAAAACAAATTGTTAGGGATGTACGATGTACGGGGTATATCGAAATGAAACGTATAGTACTAGATAGGAACTGATATGAACTAGATATGAAACGTCTAGTACTAGATCTTGGAGAGCTGTATCAAACCAGTCAAATGACTGAAGACAAAAAAGAAACTATACCGGGGAGATTCAATAATTAAAGAGACAAATTGATGTAGAAATGAAACAGTTTGTAGGAGGAGTTTTGTACTTTCATGAATTTAGGTTGGCATCACTGGAATGAGCTGAGAACAGCTAACGAATAAAAACTGTTTTGTTTATAACCTCAATACCGCATTTTAAGATGGCGTGTCCACTTTAAGTTTCCACATTAGTTGAACAACCCTTTTTGATTGCAATCGACTGGATTAAAGTGTCCAAAAAAGTCCAAAATCCAAACAATTTGATTTTAGACTTTTTCTTAACTGCAGTAATAAGCCCTCACTGAGAGCTTTTCAACGAAACATCATAAGTGGTACTTATTTTCATTGGTTCCAGAGTTATAGTCAATAAAATTTTATTTAATGAAATATTTTGATGTTACAAGGCACATTGGTTCGAATCAGTCTTCATTTCCTTTTTTAACCTTTATTTTTAATTTAAATATATTGATTTATCAATAACTAGCAGACCCGGCAATGCTTCGCTATTGCTAATATATATATATATATATATAGATTAGATAAACACAATTGAAAGTTTGATAAAACATTAACAAAATGAACATTACGGAACTTCACGAAATTTAACATTTACTTTTATCCTTTCTCCTTTTCCCATTACCCTGTTTCCGTTTTCCCCTTTTCCCATCTCCCTTTTTACCATATTTCCTTTCCCCATTACCCTTTCTCCCACTTTCCCCTTTTCCTTTCCTTTACTCATTTCTCTTTTCCTAATTTCCCTTTCCCCGTTTCTTTTTTCTTCTTTCCTCTTTCCATTTCCTTTTCCCCTTTTCCCTTTCTTCCCTTTTTACCTTTTTCGATTTTTTCCGATGTTTCCCTTTCTCCCTTACCTTACCTTAGTGTTGCTTTTACGTCCAACAGATAGGCTGTTTTTCAAAAAATTCCGGTTTTTACTTGTCACAGGTGTGATATCTTAGGTATATAATAGGTATATACAAATACGTACGTATTCGAATGCAAATTTCAAAGCAATCGGTGAAGAACTTTCGGTGATTTACGATTTTGAACAAACGAACATTTACATTTTTATTTATACAGATTATTAACCTCTGATTGTATAAAAAAAAAAAAATAACCAATGCTAGGAAAGTATAACAACTTTGTTGTAAGATTTTTTTATGGTTGCACGCGCTATCGATAGTCAACATTTATGATGTATAACATTTTTAAATAAATAGCGTACCTGTAGAAAATTACAAAAAAAATTAACTTAATTTTAACAGCTGAATGACAAAATAACCAAAAATTGCAAATAAAAATATTTTATCGTAAAAGGTTAGCAAACAATTAAAAAAATGCCGATGTGTGGCTGTATGTAATTCTCTGGACTGTATATTTAAAAAAATTTTTTTTTGATACATTTGCATTTAATTGTACACAAAGGATTTTGCACATTGATTTATAAACCAATATTTAACAGTTGATAACAGAAGCGTAATGTTTACATTGCATTAAATTACGAGTATTAAATTAGCACTTTTTCTCAATACATTAATAATATTTAATAGTTACATAAATAATTACTTAAAAGTTTTATGTTACTCCGCGCGTAACAACCTAAAAATAAATCAATATTGTGATTTACAATTTAAAAGTAGTTAAAAAAAGATGATTGTTTACAGCTTTTATTTATGACTAAACTTTCTGAAAATGAATAATAAATTATTACTGTTCACAATGTTATTATTCATTTCAGCGACAAAAAATATTAGATGAAAAAAAATAATGTAAGAGAAAAATATTAATAGTGAAAAAAAGCGACATGTTCTATTAACAAAAACATAAATTTTATGGTATTCTTAATGAAACGAAGCAATAAATTTAAAAAATATTCACAACTCTCTTTTTTTAAATTTTTATGAATTAAATCTTTTATAAATGTTTTTCTCAGACAAAATATTTTAACTGAAAAAATTGAAAATCTTCTTTTAAAATATGTTTCAAAAAATTTTAAAAACTGGCAACGATATTATAGAACTTTTCTGATATTTTTATTAATTATCAAGATCATTTCTATCATTTTGAGTTAGGTATTTTCTCTATTCCCTTTTTTAATGCTAATAATTTTTATTTTAAATAACATTATTTATTATATCAATAAGTTCAAAGTAATTCATATTTTGACTTAAGTAACAAGCATATTCGCTATTTATATTATTCAATTTGTCAATAAATATTGTTTTTAATGATTCATATTCATTCCTTGTATTTAAATAATTTTGTTTCTATTTTTGTTTTATAAATAAGAAAAAATGGAGCATTAGTATAAGTAACAGCGAATATTATTTGCCAATCCCCCGTTACTAACTGCAATATAAGTTACTTGTTACTGATAATAAAAAAAATCAGTGGCAATATTCGTAGGAAATAACTATTCAGTTCTCGACCATCATAGATTGTTACTTAAAGAGAATATCTGAGATATTGCTTCAAATATTAGCTTAGTTTTCCATCCTTCAACTCCTTTTCAGCTCATTCTGTGTCTAATGGGACCAAGATTTACGAACGCAAGCTAGATTACTTACTAAGGGTTGGAAATATATATGAATGTATAATCTGTAGACGGTATGACTCGTTCAGAACTAGCTAATAATGGTAATAAATTTGTAACTTAAACTTAATTTGACAATAAATAACAATTATAACTGGAAATTCCACACAAAGCTCTGAATTTATGATTCAAAGTAATAATATGAAGAGCGCATGAAAGAATTTTCATTATTTGAATCTGTAGCACAAGTAAGTTCAAACAAGAGTTTGAACTTATAAGTCGACTTTCTCAGCTAGCTAAACTTTCTCAGTATAACATTTAAATTTATCCCCTAAGGAATAAATCTGAAAATTATTTTAATCCTTTACGACATTACTTCTATTTTCTTTATTTACTTTCTTATCATAAAAACAACAAAATAAAAATACTAGTTATTCTAGGTTGATTTTTAAAAAAAATTGAAAATAAAAATAAAAATTAACGGAATTCCGCTCCAATAAAAAAGTAATCGGATATATTACCTCAATTGCTTTTTAAGAAATATGAAATATAATAAATACTGGGACCCCCTCCCCCCCCATGACCCTTATACTCGTACATAACATATTAATTTCATTGATTTTTAGGTGCTTTAAAGGAAAAATTATTTCTTTTGTATTTTTCATGTCTTTGAAGTGTAATAGTTTTTTGGTTTAATAAATTCTTTTAAAATTAATTTTTAATCAAATCATCTGTAATTGAGAATTTTTAATAGGATTTTAATAAAAAAGAAACAAAATTATATATAAAATTGCATAGGAAAAAATAAACAAAGAAACACAATATACAATTATATATTCATGTAGAGAAGATTTCTCTGAAGAATAACTTTTTAATTATTAAATAACAATATTTTAAATATTGTACCAAAAGTTAAAAATAAACAATTTTTTCAGTCACAAAAGTTTCATTAATCTGCATCTGTTTATTTACTTATTTATTTAGCGTACGACACCAATACACAACACCAATTACAGTCAAAAATTACAAACATAAGCTGTCCTAGGGCAAACTTCTTTGATGTTTAACAGTTTGATTTACACCACACTCGCAAAGAGGCGTCGGTGTTTTACCCCATTTATACAGGAATTATGCGTACCTACCATGCTGAGTTCCTATTCTGTTTAACGTTGACCATGTCTTACATCAATGAATACCAGTCATATGATTCAGAATTTCTTCCATCCCCCCAAAATAATCCAAAATATATTCTTTTTCATTTCCGGATGAACTGAAGCTTCTATTACTCCCAGTTGAATTTAGACAATGAAACGGATTGTTTTACAACAAAAAAATAGTTAATTTTTTTTTCTTTATACTGTATGACCCAGATGTTTTTGTAGTTACAACAGCATGTAATGTACCGAGATACAAGAGACTCCAATCAAAGTTGCTTTCTCCGAGATAATCGTGTTCACTATTACCCAGCCATATCCCGTTGTGAACAGAGTGAATGTATCCCTTATAGGGAAATATCACTTGTATTTTTATTTTAAAGACTGCTGTTCTCCTTTGCAAGAATACAGTTAACGGATTGTACAATTTTTACAATCATTAATTTTTTTTTCAATGCTTAAATACAATTCTAGTCATGTAGTAGAATGACTAATGAGATTAGTACACGCTTTTGATTTAGTATTACTTGTCTACTCCCCCACTGATTCTACTGAAACTTTACACTCCCTTTAACTAAGGTTCTAATAATTTTCTGTGACCATTTAAATCTTCTAGTACTTGTAGAAAAAAAAATAGCGGCCTTGAAACAAAAACATAAATTTCAGATAAATCACATTTTTTATGTATTACAAAATAGCTGGTAAAAATTGATGATGTATTGCTGAACTATTCAAATTGAATAAAACAGGTTAATAATTAGTCATAACCATGACTAATTATTGTAATTTAATTATTCTGGTTTTCATTATCATCTGTCTTTTCCCAGGTATTTTGTAATGAATAAAAAATGGTGGTTTATCTGAAATTGATGTTTTTGTTTCAAAGCCGCCATTTTGTTTCTACAAATACCAGAAGATTAAAATTTTCAGAGAAAATTTTTATAACCTTGGTTGAAAGTCTGTAAAGTTTCAATAGAATCAGTAGCGAAATAGGCGAGTGATACTAAATCAAAAGCGTATACCCCTTCGTGGAACTCTATATATATTGTCATCGAATGGGTTCGACGGCACGTGACACTTAATAACCTTGTAGTAGCCCTGAGAAGGGCTGTTGTTGTCGTGGATTGGCTTCGACGGGTCGTTGTAACTAATAACCTTATGGTAGCGTGAAAAGGGCCGTTTTTTGCGTTAGATATAAGAAGAGCTGGTGGGTCTGGAAGCTGGTCTCCGGCGAAGTCGGGGAGTTGCGGCTGCTCCATTGAAATCAGACCGGGCTTCCCCTCAGCGGCAGTTGGGTCACCACTACAGCGTAGCAGTGGTTGCTGCCAGAGCCCCGCAGTGTCGGGTCGGCGTCGGTCATCTTTCGCCGGTGCGGCCGAGGCGGTTCTCCCCGAGCGATCCCACGCTGGGCCGGCTGCTGCTACTGAATCAGCGAGCCAGGCGATTGAAGCCCGGCGAGCTGAAGCGGGAAGGTAACGTCTGCGCCAAGCGGCTCCCTCGGCGGGCCGGCCAGGTCTGTTGCTCCGGCGGGGTCATTGGCACCCGCCGGGAGGTCCCACGTTGAGGCGGCCATGGAGCTTCTTCTGTCTTCTTGATCTTCTCCAGGTGGTGGTCGACGATGAATTATAATTTCACTCTCGTGCACACTATTTTATTGGAGCCAGAGAGAAGGTGGGGCCGCAGCGCCGCTATGGTAGAAGAACTACGCGGTCATCTGCGCGGCGGGAGTGACGCTTGCATCAGCGCGAACGTATACTGTATTCTAGCTGACATCTGAGCGGCTACCGTATTCCTCCGTGGATATTAAATTAGGCATATATCTGATAACAATATATATATATATATATATATATATATATATATAATTTCTTTCAAGAAGTAAGTAGGAAGTGAATAAGTTTATTATGATCATACAATTCATTAGTTGTAAGCACTTTCATGTATTTACAATACAGTTCGACATGGACCATGAATAATTTCATATTCAATCTGAAAAATGGTAATAGTGTAAAATTTTATAGAGATTCTGTTTTGTGTGTGTGTGTGTGTGTGTGTGTGTGTGTGTATATATATATATATATATATACACACACAGTATTTTTTGAGGGCTTTAATTGAAAGAAAAAAGAATATAAGTTGTACGAAAAATCAAAAATTCAGATTTATTTATTAATATTACAAAAAATAGCTTGTTAACAGAGTTATATTGATTTTATAAAAAGAGATCATATAATTTAATTTTAAGTAAGTTGAATGGAATTTTATTTTTACTTTAGATGGAAAAGTAATTTATTTATTTAATAAAAATGTTAACGGAAATATAATAAGTTCGTTTTTCGTAAAACGAAGAATTTAATATTCTAGGGAGAAAAGCGTAAATCAATTTTGACAGTTTTCAGTTATAAAATCAATCATCACCATGGTTTTTTTTTCTTGTATAAATGTGAAATACAACTAGATTAAACTATTGTGTAAGGTTGAACATCTGTCACCAAGCATTACCAGATAAGAAAAAAATCTATAACAGACAATACTTTCTTGATAGTAAACTGAAAATAACTTTAAGGCAAGGAATTATCATAAAAATTTTTTTATAAAAATATACGAAGAAATATCTTATTTCTGTACAATATGTACAATATATATAATGTAGGGAGTAAAAAAACAAGTGAAATAAGTTACTCAAAGCCTAGCCAAACGTTAAAAACTTGTATCATTGGTTCAATTCCAAAATAAAATCGCTCAAACTCTGTATCGTATGTCTGTATGTGTGTTTGTGTATACATGCGCGGACGGGAGCATGTCAGTGTGATCTATATATATATATATATATATAATATTAAATCGCTATGTTATATATATATATATATATATATATATATATATATATATATATAACATAGCGATTTAATATTTAACACGTTTTTGCGGTTAAATGTACTAATTATTTCATATTAGTATGGTTATATTTTATGAATAGTTGTATTTAATTACATGAATTATGCATATTATTATTATTCATAAATATCATAGAATATTCAATTATTACAATTTTCACATTTCAATTATGTAGTGTTCACTTAACAATAATAATTTTATACAGAATTATCAGTTACTCTGTATTTGCTGAAGCGAAAAGATAATTTTAATTTTCCAATGTAACAGAAACAAACATAATTAGCAAACAAATTTGCTTTTAAATTAAATCGAATTACGACAAGTAAAAACCACATGATTTAATTTTTTTTAATCACAAAAGTAAGAAATTTCAAAAATTTTGAGTTTGATAAAATCGAGACAAGAATAACAAAGATTAAAAGCCATTTAAAAAAATACATTTTATATCCCATAAAATCAAATAAATAACAATATTTTTAAAAAATCAGGGAAAATAGAAGATTAAAAAAATTAAAAGAAATTTTCATTTTTTATTTTTAGTGTGAAAATTTCACAAAAAAAAAAAAAATACACCTACACGTGAACGTAAATATATTTAGATTGGATGAAAACTAATGGCGAAAAATTTTAGATATTCAAATTTATAACTTTCTACATAAAGGCAATTTAAAAAACCGGCAGAAGGTCGAATAATTTTCCTGGCTTCCCCATTGAAAATTTTTATTTGAAATACTTAATAGAGCTTTAAAAAAAAAATATTAGTGAATCTATTATTATTACTAAAAATCAATTAATTATAAAATACAAAATGGAAAACAATTTTGAAAAATCGATTTTAGATTACCAATTTCAAAACGACTGGAAATAAATCTTTATATAGTGTTACTGAACGTTCTGCCGATATTTCAGTAAGTGATAGAGGACACCGAAAGTAAAAAGTTTATCTCATGAAACGTTTGTTTCGATTTTGGCTTTAAAATATGTGAAAAGAAATATAAATATTGATATGAATATTGATAAAGGAACAAAAAAACTGAACCAAAAATATAATGTGTATAATGTATAAAATACTATAATTCTATTATGTTACATATAATATATCGTATATTATAATATTATAGTATAATATCATATGTTTTAGAATTATTAATATATTAATAATACGAGTATATATATATATATATATATATATATATATATATATATATATATACGAGAATTAATACGTTACGGCCGTATCCTCTAATTTCGGATCGGGCCAAAATTGAACAGAATTTAGTAGACTAATATATTCAAAGTTCTTTGGTTTTTTAGTAACCGTTTTGGAAATAAAAAAAAAAAAACTAGAAAAATTAAGCTAATTAAATTAGCTTAAAAGTTCGAAATACTTAAACAACTCAACTCATATGAAGTATAATCACTAAACAGAATTTCAAGTTCCAACGATGCCCTATAAAATACTGAAATTACAAAACATGGTAAACACTACATCAACCTGTCCGATTAAGTTCAAAATTGAACCTATCAATGCCTCACATACAGAAATATTTGAGCCAAATTTCAAGTTTTAATGATAAGGCAGTTTGTAGATATTTAACAAAATTCAGGCCAATATAAAATACATAAACTACATAAATAAACCTAAGACGATGTCACAAAACGTTGAGATTTTGAAAATTCACATCCAAAATTTTAAGCAATCACTATATTATAACTGTAGCATCAACTTTGTAGCTATTGCTACAAAGAAAGTATAAAAAAGAAGAAATTATTAAAACTTTAATATGGCACTCGAGAGAGATCGATACGAATCTATATGTAGGAGTAAAGAAATTATAGAAGTATCTACTTAAAAAAATTAATTTCGGTCAACATAAAATATATATATACATACCAGAATACATAAATGGCAAATACCACTCATTCATCATTTCGATATCTCTCAAAACAACCGTTCCTCGAGTAAAAATTTGAAAATCGGTTCCTCTGCTCCTAGGAGCGAAAAAATATTTCTAACAGGATTAAAAAGGGGTTTAAATCCTTTTACCTAACAGGGATTAACTTAAAAACAAATAAATTTTGTTTGGTTAATGATTAAAAAAGATGAAAATCAAATTTTGATGAAAAAATCTTTTCAGTAGTTACTGAGAAAAATGCAACACGTCTGTAAAAAACATATAAATGGAAATTATTAATTTGTTGTTCTACTCACTGAGATTGAGCTAGAACTAGATTTCCAAAAAAAACTTAAATCACATTTTTTCCAAATACTTTGAAAGAATACAAAATTTTTTTAACAACGTCAACAACAAAGTAAGGGTTAATCAAAATTAAATAAAAAATAGTTTATACTAAACTAAGTAAGGGTATCTTAAAAGCATATTTATGCTGACATAATTAATAAGCAATAATTAAAATAAAATAAAAAAGTAAAAACCTGAAATGAAAATATTTTCAACAATTTTTTTTTCAGAACATAAATTTTAATATTTAAATTGGATATCGATTTATCGAATTGCAAATTTTAGAATTGGATTCTATTATCCTTTAATCATACGAATTAAACTTACAATAAACTGTTTATACTTTCATAAGGGCTACAGAAAACTAAAGAGGAAGAATAAAATAAGTAAAACTTTTATTTTTAAGAGAATTGTGCTGTTCTACTGTTCTCTTGACAACTTTTAATTCTTCGATAAAGATAAAAAAAACTTTTGTATCAGCGTTATTTGATCATTTAAAGAAAAAATATTAAAGAATATTGAAGTTGACAAAATGAAAAGTTTAAAAAATATATAAAATTTAAAATTGTAAGATTAGTGTTATATTTAAATAAATTTTTTACAAAATATTTTAAATTATATTATTAAAAGTCGGATTTATGATAATATTTTTTTATAACCAAAAACATAAACCAGTAAAATTCCCGTGAAGTCCAACCAACCCCTTCAAGATATCACCAAACCCATTTACTTTTAAACATTTTTAGGACCAATTACCCTGCCGGCCTCCGTGGCGCGGGTCGTAGCGTCTCGGCCTTTCACCCGGAGGTCCTGGGTTCGAATCCCGGTTAGGCATTTTTCAAACACGCTACAAAACATTCATCTCATCCTCTGCGGAATGAATTGCTTGACTGAGGACCCGGAGGTAAAACAACCAAAAAAAATGACCAATTATCCTAATACAAGAAATTACAATACAAAACTTTATAGGTGAAACCCTTCCTAAGATATAAAGCCAAATAAATAAAAGCTCAACATTTATAAATGCACAAATTTTAATCTCGATTTTAATACTTTTGGATTCAACGGACCTCAACACATCCAGAAATTAAAAAATGCCCAGGGGGTTTACTTTTTGAAAAATTACAAATACCTACTAAAACAAACTAGTAAAAAATAATCAGGTATACTCTGTAATTAAATTTCTGATGTCGTTCAAACGAAACACTTAGGGATTTTTTTAAACCAAATGTATTATATAAGTATTGTTGCTTGTAGAAACAATACTGTATTTTTTGCTTTTTGAGAAATTTCAAATTACATTTTGGAGTTACTACTTTTTTTTTTATTTTGAAATCTTAATTCTTTTTGAAAATAATTTTATAAATCCCTTTTTACTTTCTTTTACGAAATAAAGGAAGTATTGTGATCGTGAAAAATTTCGGTTTTCAGATTTCAACTGAAATATCCATTTTGATCATCCCTGAATCCATTTTGACTAGTTTCGGTGTGACGTCAATACGTACGTATGTATCTCGCATAACTCAAAAACTATTAGCCGTAGGATATTGAAATTTTGGATTTAGGACTGTTGTACGTAATATCTAGTTGTGCACCTCCCCGTTTGATTGCAATCTACTGGACCAAAAGCGTCCAAAAAAGTCCAAAATTAAAAAAAAATTGGATTTTGGACTTTTTCTTAACCGCAGTAAAAAGCCCATCGAGAGATTTTCGGCGATATATCAAAGTAGTACTTACTTTCATTGGTTCCAGAGTTATAACCAAATAAAAGTTTAATTAATGAAATATTTGGATCTTACAAGAGGAAGGCACATCGGTTCGAATCCGTCATATCTTTTTTTAACTTTTTTTTTTTTTAAATTTAACTATATAAATTTATCAACTTCCCATTGTAAAAAAAATTTATAATTCAATAATAACAATAAAAACATCAGAAGTTATTAATGTAATATAATTTTATGTACTTTTCATTTAAAAAAAAAAATGTGTATATGTAATTTAATAGGGGGTCAAGGAAGTCCACATCAGATATTTTATTATCAGTTGATGAAATTTCATTTCTTTGAAATAAAATTATTTAATTAAATCCAAAAAGAAAACTTAGTACCAAATAAATGAATTACATTTTATTAAGATGAATGATTCTCAAATGTTAAAAAAATATTTAATTTTATTTAAAAATGTAAAGAAATGTCTAGTACGGGGTCAGTGTAAAATTAAAAATAAAATTACACAATTTATGAGAAATATATAATGCTACATTTATTTTTTTACTAGTATACGTTAATTTAATTCCTTTTTATTGTGTATTCCTTTTTGTTTTAATTTAATTCCTATTTATGCATACGGTTGTAGTTTTCTTAATTTTGAGCGCAACGTTTGAAAAGGGTATGCACAACAGATTGCAAGCCGAAACAAAACTCTACACATTACATTTTATCTTCTTCTCCATTATATCCTGTAGGAAATATATTTCATTGTTTAAAAAGAAGTTGATTATTCAGACTATAAACAGATTTATGCTATAATATCAAAACTGTGTCCATTTTTATAGAATATTGAGATCTCCTACTTATCAGTGAATGACGTAACAAAGTCATTACATAAGCCGAGTATACAATTCTTGTCAAAGAAAACCGAGAATCCGTAAACAAAAGGAATAATTCTGTAAAATCAATCCAACATTTTAAATGACTGGTTTAAAAAAATAAACATTTGTTGGAAAAATCGAACAAAATTTGTTCATATATGTTTTTTTTATTAAGAAAGATTATGAACCCTGATGTATTTCTAAAAAACGAATCGAATCTTAGAAAGTAAAGTTCTTTGGGTAGAAATTGATTTTTTTTTTAACAAATAGCAACCATGACGATCACATTAAAAAAAAGCTGAAACACAGTTGAAGGACTTTCCCGTCACGCGGTTATATATAAATAAAATATAATTAATATATTAATGACATATTGAAAAAATCCCGCGTTATAATTACAAGATAATAGGCCTGAGGTTAAAACCGCAAATTTCAAATCTGGTATTACTAAAAAAAAGCTTCTATCTAAACAACTTTAAATATTAAAATAGTTTTCAGCGCCCTTTAAAATGTGTAAATTGATACCTCACACAACCATGTTAGTTACATTTTGCGCGAATCCCGAAGTGGGAGTCAATTTTATAACATTTTTTTAAACCACTGATTACAATAAAAAAGGGTAAGAAGAAAAATGCTAAAAATGCATAACTTTCGGCCGGGTCCGGCCGCATCGTGAGGTATGGGGCTCCTAATTTGGTAAACATTAATTAATTTGCGTACTTAGACGTCAACAGAAGAAATAGCAATGAAAAACAACCATCTCAACAAAGCTTCAAAATTTAGAGAATTTTTTGGGGTGAGAGGACGAATTTGCAAAAAATTCTTTATTATTTTATTTAAAAATATTATTTTTTATTCGTTAACAAATATGCCTAAGAAAAATATGACCTAAATTAGGCGAAATATGGTGATACTGAGGGTGTCCTTGCTCTACAGCCTCACCCCCTAGACCTTTTAAGTTGAAAATGCAACGGCATCAATACCCCATACATAGAAGTAATCTGACCAAGTTTGGTCAAAATCGGTCCAGTAGTTCTGGAGATATAAGGTGATTTAGAGGCCAACACGGAACAAACGCGCGCGCGCGCACACACACACACACACACACACGAGTACATATGAGCATTATCATCCGGAAAATTTCCATTCGGTTTTTTGGGTTCCTTAGATGTCAAAACGTCAAAATAAGGTGAAAACTTCATATGTCCAAACTGGACCGATTACAATACTTTTCCTTCTGGACGCATAACTTTGCTGTAGGACTATCTAGAGGAAACTAAAAATTATTTTTTTATACCAAACTAAAACACTTATATCGATATCAATGTTCGTCAGTTTTAATTTACTCAAAATTAAAAAAAATATCATTATTTAATAATTTTTACTCCTTTGAAATTTTGATATTTAGTTTAAAAGAATCCAGAAATTTAGTAGCTGTCAAAGTATCTATATCAAAATTTTAAAGTTTTACATTCGGTTTTTCTTAGTAAACTATAAAAAACTATATTCGTAAAATAAAACTATAAACTATATTCGTAAACAACAAAATTCCTCAATACGATTTAAAATATTCTTGTTTCAGATTTTGTAAATTCCTTTTATTTTATTTTCTTAAAAAAATAAAATAAAAAAAAATAAATTGACGAACTTTCAAATTCCCATTTAATTAAAAAAATTCAATTTCTTTTTTTTTGTCTTCAGTCATTTGACTGGTTTGATGCAGCTCTCCAAGATTCCCTATCTAGTGCTAGTCTTTTCATTTCGGCATACCCCCTACATCCTACATCCCTAACAATTTGTTTTACATATTCCAAACGTGGCCTGCCTACACAATTTTTTTCCTTCTACCTGTCCTTCCAATATTAAAGCGACTATTCCAGGATGCCTTAGTATGTGGCCCGTAACTCTGTTCTTCTTTTAGCTATATTTTTCCAAATGCTTCTTTCTTCATCTATTTGCCGTAACACCTCTTCATTTGTCACTTTATCCACCCATCTGATTTTTAACATTCCACTACATTTCCAAAGGTTCTAATCTTTTCTTCTCAGATACTCCGATCGTCCAAGTTTCACTTCCGTATAAAGCGACAGTCCAAAGAAATACTTTCAAAACGTTTTTTCCTGACCTTTAAATTAATTTTTTATGTAAACAAATTATATTTCTGACTGAACGTTCGTGCTATTCGGCATGTTATATCGGAGCGATATAACATCGAAGCACGAGCTCCTTCGTCCATCTTTAGTAATTCTACTTCCCAAATAACAAAATTCTTCTACCTCCATAATCTTTTCTCCTCCTATTTTCACATTCAGTGGTCCATCTTTGTTATTTCTAGTACATTTCATTACTTTTGTTTTGTTCTTGTTTATTTTCATGCAATAGTTCTTGCGTAGGACTTCATCCATGCCGTTCATTGTTTCTTCTAAATCCTTTTTACTCTCGGCTAGAATTACTACATCATCAGCAAATCGTAGCATCTTTATCTTTTCACATTGTACTGTTACTCCGAATCTTAATTGTTCTTTAACATCATTAACTGCTAGTGCCATGTAATCAATAATCAATCATTTTACAGATCTAATTTTCCTAGAAAACTACTCCAACTTTTAAAAAAATGAATAATTTGTTACATATTAATGAATACTAACGTGTAAATATGAAAATTAATTAAATTAATTAGATGTATACTTTAGTGATAGCTTATTACAATTCATTAGTTATGTCGACTGTTCCGTTATAGGCATAGCGTACTTAACAAAAATGTGTTAAAAAATTCATTCATTCATTCTTTCAAGTGCTGCTCATCACGACTCATTTCAGTGACGCCATCATGTTTAACTGCGCCTATATTATATAGTTCGTATTAACTGTCTTTTTTAATTTTATCTTTTTTTTTGTTTTGTTAGTAAAAGCTTTCATTATGGTTAAAATCAATGTTTTTTTATGTACTGAAATATAACAGCTAATGTGAATTGTAAAATTTACAAAATATTATAAAGTTTGTAAGGTAATAATGATCAAACAACAAAATTTATACCTGCATCTAGGTAAAATCTATATGGTAAAATATAAAATAATAAACAAAATACGGAGCTATAAAATTAATATAAATATGTAACGGGCATACAATTAATAATATACAAAATTAATTACAAAAGTTAAAATATCGTTAATAAATTTTATAGAAATAAATTTATATTATTCGGAGGTATTTATATTGAATAGATTGCTTAAAATGTAAATTTTCCAGTACCGGAACGTTTGATATTTTATTATAGCAGACCGCAAGAATATGGTCAACAGCCATAGACGGCTGGTTACATGACAATGTTATGAAAAATGCACATTCATTTCGATTTTTACATTCATAAGAAGCAAAACTTATCTTTATCATGTCAAATATGTAACTTTTTTCGTGAATTGATTTTCAGCAGCTTATTTTGACACAGTTACCTACGGATGTACAAATGTAAGAATCATTTTCGCGCGGTCTGATTTTATGATTTATATTATGTCCTTCGTCACCCACCATTTAAGGAAGTGATAATATCTTTCATTAAGAAGTATAACAATAAATACTTAATGTTAAAATTAAACGTAAAATAAATTTTATGTGAAAGGGAATTTTTATTGCTCCCAAAAAGCAGTAATGGAACTGCGTTCCGGCACCAGTGCACTTCTGAATACGATTTCTCTGAAAAACGCGATAAAAAATAAATAAATTTCAACGACTTATTTTGATATACTATATAAAATTATTATTTTTCTACAAATTATAATCTTGGGTAATCATCTACTAGGTCATCTACAGAAGAGACAATTTTACGTTAAAAATACGCTTTTTTCTCAACAAAAGGACATTAATTTTTGTTGTACTCTTTTTCTAGTCTTTCTTACAGCAAAGACGCATATAAAGCACCTGAAGCATAACAGGAATTAATCAGAGTTTTTTATCTGAGATTAATGATATTTACTATATAGAAAATCTCTGTGAGGAAAAGAAAAAGTGTCTCTTACACAGCTCACTCCATATTGGTGGACTTGCATACCAATGTGGATATTTTTATTAAAAAATAATAAATTCTCTGGGTCAGAGAAGAAACAAAAGAATACTCACTCCTTTATTCCTTGTTTTCCCTTTTCAAGAAAAAAGTCTAGTAGAGGCTTTACTTTAATAGAGAAAAATCTTGTAAGCCTGGATTAGGATATACCAATATAAGGTATCATTAATATTTAATTAATGATTAATTTAATTAATGGTCGTCTACACGCAAATAATAATAAAAAAATAACAATAATATACCATGAATAACATAGATCACCTCTATTAAATTACACGCGCGCTCTCACACTCTCTCGCTCTCTCTCTCTCACACACACACATATATATATATTTTTTTTTTAAATGAAAAGTACATAAAATTTTATTTCAATAATAACTTGTGATATTTTTTCATATTCAATTTTTTTTTATTGCTATTGAATTATTATCGTAATGTTTTTTTACAATCAGAGGTTAATAATTATTAATGAATATATTATACGTTTACATTATTAATATTATATATTATTAATCAATATGTTTAAATTTAAAAAAAAACAATCTGATGTGGACACCATACACTTCCTTGAACGCCTATTAAATTACATATACACATTTTTTTAAATTGAAAAGTACATCAAATTTTATTTCATTAATAACTTCCGATATTTTTTCATATTCCTTTTTTACTGTTATTATTTATTGTAAAAGTTTTTTTTTTACAAGCAGAGATTAATAATTATTAATAAATCAATATAATTATTTAAATTAAAAAAAAAAGTTAAAAAAGGAATGATGGATTCGAAACGATTTCCCCTTCCCCTTGTAAGATCCAAATATTTCATTAATTAAAATTTTATTTGGCTATAACTCTAGAACCAATGAAAATAAGTACCACTTTTGATATATTGTTGAAAAGTTCTCAATGAGGCTTACTACTGCAAGTAAGAAAAAATCCAAAATCCAAATTTGTTTGGATTTTGATCTTACTTGGACACTTTTGGTTCAGACTATTGTAATCAAAAAGGGATGTGCACAACTAGTTACAACAGTTCCAAATCAAAAATTTCAACAACGTACGGCTAATCGTTTTAGAGTTACGCGAGATACAAACGTACGTACGTACGTCATACCAAAACTAGTCAAAAGGATTCAGGGATGGTCAAAATGGATATTTCCATTGAAATCTTGAAACCGAAATTTTTTGCAATCACAATACTTCGTTTACTTCGTACATACAAGTAAAAAATAATGTTACTTCGTTAACAATATTGTAAAGTTTGTTTCCAGTCATACTAATATCTGTTAGTGTAATATACTATTATTATTACCGAGCGATAAATGCCGAAAAAATATTTTTACTATATCATTATTTTTTTTATGTGTATTTTTCACATTCAATTAAAAATAATGTGTCCAAAACACCGGTAAAAATAAATTTATTGAGAATTAACATAATATTAAATAAATTTTCAAAACTAGGTTTAAATATGGAGCAAAAGCTAAGGATTGAAGTATCTAATGCATAGCCGCTTAGCGATAGGTTGGAGATATAAAGATACAATAATCGTGAACACAATACCAATCATATTATGTAGAAGTAAATCAAATGATATTATAATGTGAATATATATATATATATATATATATACACATATATATATATGTGCTTAAATTAATCATATTGTGAGATGCAAATTAAATGAAATTGTAACAATGAAGAATGTAAATAATAAATCCAATCATTAGAGATTGGTAACATGCATAACTTAGGCACAGATCTTAGACGTCTGCCTGTCATGACAAATCATAATTGGATAAGTTTGAAAGATTTGTTTGCGGTAGTGGTAGTACATCATTAAACACGATGTAGCTCTGTTCTTCCTTTGAATGTTTTGATTGTTGCCTTACATCTTGATAAGGATTACGTTTATTATTACTATCAATATTATTATTGTTTATTTTTAATGCTACTTTGATAATCGGGATTCTGTTATCCTTGTGAATAACGTAACGCATTTAAATTTATATTAATATTCGTGTTTGGTACACGCGATTCCTTTGCTGTGAATTGAAGGTTTTCGTTGGCATCCATAGGATTTTATAAAGTGAAAACTTTGTTTTTTAGGGGTAGAATCTTCCCTTTTCAGATACCGTAAATATTTATTTTTCGATTGAGGGATATTCTCATGAGATAACTTACGTGATCTATTTTGATAAATATTGTCACCTCGTTGCGACAGATATTTATGATTATCATTGATATTTAAATGATCTTGTTTATTCTTAGAATATTGTTTATTATTATTATTGTAAAATAGTTTGATCGATACTCTAGGTTGTGGTTTTTCGGTAACAAAATGTCTTTCGATGTTCGATCTTTGTTGTCTCATCTGGATTTGTTGATGCCCAAAATAGCATGAATCATGTTCTTTTAACTTTCTTTCGATTATGTTTCTCTTCGTTACATCGGCGGCACATGATATGAATGGTTTAACTCTAACCACTTTTTCTCGGACTGATTTGTAGATAAACAATAAGCATTAATTTCAGAGTTATTACTTTCTAATTTAGAAACATTAAATTTGTCCATATGGATGAATGTATTGTGTTTCTTAGCACAAATCTTATATCGATTAATGGAATGTCCTTTACACAGACAATTAAAACAACAATTATTATTTTCCAAAAAGGCTTTACGATCATCAACGGATAAGTTTAAAAATTCCTTACACTGATAAATGATTTGAATTACAGTACGAAGATTGATTAAAATTAGATTTAGCATAATCTAACTAACAGTATTTTCTTTATATTGTTTATTAGGCTTTAAATTAAAGCGTTTGGTTGTATTTATATAACGTTGTTCTTTGGTTTCGTTTTCTGTAATTAATTGCTTGTTTGAAGTGAACGAATTATTTTCTAAAAGTTGTCGTCTGGAATTAATAAACTCTATAAAGTTCTTAAAGGTGAGAAACCTTTCATTTGATAATTTCTCATTCCACAGTCTTAAAGTGTTATAATCCAACTTGAATCTTAGAAATTGGACGACAATAAATTCATATGTGTTGACAGGAAGTTGCATTGATTCGAGCGAATTAACAAGTGAGGAAATATCGTTAATAAATTGTGATAAATTATCTACTGATTCTATTTTTATAGAACCTGACCTTACAGTGCAATTAGCATTATGGGATGCAATTAAATATTTGTTGTCAAACTGTACCTTTAATATTTCTAAAACAATAATATAATTTTCGTTAGTTATTGGCATATTTCTAATGACAGCTAAGGCTTCTCCTTCAGAGAAGAATGTAGATAGTGTAATTTTTGGATATTAGATAAATCATATCTGTTATGTAATTAATCAATAAATATATTAAAATGCTGCCATTCTACGACATTACCTCTGAATAAAGGCGATAGCTTGTAATAGTAGGTACCTCTGAATAATAGGTTGTAACCGAGTTTGTTTAAATGATGAATTTACTAACTTCGTGAATGGATGATTTTCGATTAGTATTATTTAAATGGTGCAATTTAGATTCTATAATTAGTTTTCTTCGAGTAGTATACGATCCGAATCTAAAATCTCATCAAATTTCAATTCAATTTCTGATTCAATAGTGTTATATTTGCTTCGCAATTTAATAAGATTTCTTATTTTAATTTGTAAAGTGGAAATAGCATCTAATGAGGGATCATAATTGTGAATAAATGTGTCAATCCTGGTTATGGCGGCCTTTCTTATCCCTCTTTGTTTAATAAATTGTTCCTATCCATAATTATAATAATAATAACAAAGTGAATTATTAATAATGCAAATTAAATGTGAAATGAATTAAATGATATGACAATATAAATTATACGTAAAATAAATGAATGATACTCGTATTACGATAAATGATGTTGTATCTCCCTGGTCGTATAAAGTTTGTTGTGAATAATGATTCTTGAAATTGTAGATCATGGTGATGTAGATTATAATTGTAGGTTTCAAATGATTCTTCAAGTTGCGTGTAATATCCGCGAACGGATGACCAAAAAATATATGATTCTTGAAATCTAGGATGACATCCGCGGCCGGATGACCAAAAGAATATATGTATACGTTTACGGTCGAATATTATCCGCCTTCGTTAGCATAATTATTCTACGTAGTTACCGCTGGTTTAATTATTAAATAAATATAAACATTTATTACTTTAATTATATATGATACTTTAATATTTGAATGATATATATTTTATATATATGTATACGTATATTGTACATGAATATATAATATGCTTCTTAATGATTCCATAATTGATGCATTGTTGAATATTTATGTAATTTACTGTAATAGATGTTAACAGTACGAGTTGTAAATTTGAAAATGGATAATATGAATTAAATATATTTTTATATTATTTACGTAAAATACCAGCTGTTAGCAGGCCAATTGAATTGTAAAAACTTATATACTTTACATGATTAAGTTAATTTCTATATTTATAAATAATACATAAGTCTGAACAGGGAGATCATGCAATTTTCCTTCTAATAATGGAAACATTTCCTCTTTCATTCTTTTCTGGGAAAAATAAAAGCCGCCATAATCAAACTGAAAATTCTATGAAAAATCTCTACATATTTCTTGCTTCGCCTAACAGTAAGCAAACTTATCGTAAAATCTCATAAAAATCGTAAAACACATTTAGCCGTAACTACAACACAAAAAAACAGTTGCTTGCTTTAAGCTTGCAGTACAAATTTGGATCTCCTTTCGCTTTATTGAACGAAAGATATTTCATATTAACCAATATTATTTATTTTATAATGTCAATTTGTATGTTGCTTCTTGTTTTAATATTATGATGTAACATTAAAAATTACATTTTCTAGAAATATTATTTCTTTACTGTTGAAAACATTAAAAAAATTAGTATTCAAGTAAAACATTGTATTAAATTCTGGAATGGGTCAATGGCTGTTATTCAACGAGAATAAAATTTAACCTATTTAACGTCTCTACGTAAATACTACTTTGCACATTTACCAGCATATAAAAGAAATTATTATTCCCTTACGTATCATAATATTAAAGATATTTATCACAATTAAGATTTATTAATGCGATACAGTAGACTAAACTCCATTTTCATTCTCTCTTTCCTCTGTATATGTCTTTCACAATTTATTTATTTTTACTTTCTTAGCGTCATAGCTCTACTTTAGAATTATGCTGCAAGAAAGAAAGTTTGGTAATCGATCAAAAAATTTGGTATACGTCTTTTGCATTTATCAACGTTTCATGAACTAGGAACATCAAAAAAATTAAAAAAGTGGGGTGTAATGTTCGTACGTACGTATGAACTATTTGAACTTATCTTTTGATTAGGCAAAGAAATTTTATAGAAAAACACATGTATATGGGGGATTTATTGGTAAAATTTTGGGGTGAATTTTTCCAGGGGATGGGTTTTTTAAGCGGTCCATTTTCTCAAAGCACACAGAACCTTATATTAATTTATAATAAGCTCTTTACATGCGTTCAAGCTTATCTAAATATTTTCCCCCCAAACTTCCCCCTTCGCCAAAAATCGAAAAAAGCTATTTTTTATTTATTGCATATTTTTTAACAAATTTTTTTGTCTTCGTAGGCGTAGTAGTATTTTAAGAAACCCAAAGCTAATATTTTAGAGGATAAATTAGGGCTGGGGGAGCCGATCAAATTTTAAAAATATCGATTTTTTAAATCTTAGAAATTTTTTGGTTTAATTTTATGTATCATTACTTTTCCACTAGATAAGAATAAATAACCAATGCCAGGAAAGTATTACAACATTGTTGTCAGCTTTTTGTTATTATTTTATTCCAAGACTTTGAATTAATAAAAATTTTACAAGGACGTGGTTTTTATTTTAAATTACTACGCTCTTATTAAATCAAAACTATCATTAATAATAAACCGGAATTTTTTGAAAAAATTCATAAAATTGCCGTTAAGCATAAAATTATGATTTATAAATTTCTCGAAAATGAAAATTATTGTAGCAATTATTTTTCATTTTTTATAATAAAATTTCTATAATATATATTATTTCTATAATAGGGGTACAGAATTAAAGAAAAATTCTAAAATTTTTCTATTTCTGTTTCAACAATTCTAAATGTTTATCATATTTTTAAAACATAAATGTACATATACAGAGTGAGAAACATAAAACCGAACCCATAACGTAACCGCTGCAGTATCGGTAAGTTATGTTGGAATGAAATTTTATGAATGATATAGATAAATTAAATAAGAAAACATAAAACGTAATTTAAATGTTGCGTTTATTTACCTTATTGTTACAAAAGATGTTTAAAATGACCACCATGGGCATCTATGCACTTTTGTGTTCGACTGATCATATTGAGAACAGTCTGACGCAAAACGTTGTTGTCAATTGCGTTGATTTCTCGTTGAATGTTCACCTTCAGTTCATCAATATTGTGAGGAATAGATGCATGAACTCTTGCCTTTAAGTAGCTCCAAAGAAAAGAATCGCAAATAGACAAGTCTGGGGAACGTGAAGGCCACCGTCCTCTGCTGACAGCTCGTTCATTTGTGAGAGCTGTATGAACGTGATTCAGTGAAACGTTTGATGTGTGACACGTTGCTCCGTCTTCTTGGATGAAGCTGTATTCTTTTTCATTATCAGTTAATTGGGCAGAGAATTCTTAGAAAATTGTGAGGTAAACCTGTGTATTGACAGTCCGGTCAAAAAATATTAGTTCCACTATATGATGACCGGAAACGGCACACCAAACACCAATTTTCTCATCATGAAGTGGAAGTTCGATTATCTCGTGAGGATTTCTCACCATCCAATACCCGGTGTTCTCCGAATTAACGTGACCGGCTAAATGAAACCATACCTCGTCTAACATGAAATACGATATCGGGTCTATCTATCTACCAACAATGTTATTAGAAGTCAGTTGCAATAATCAAATCGTTTCGATTTGTCTGTCTCCTTCAATTGTTGCACAGTTGTAACGCGATAAGGTTTCAATTTTAATTCGTGATGAGTTTTACGAAAAGATACGTATTTAACACAAGATGATTGGGATAAGCCCACCGGGTTGGTATAGTGGTAAACGCGTCTTCCCAAATCAACTGATTTGGAAGTCGAGAATTCCAGCGTTCAAGTCCTAGTAAAGGCAGTTACTTTTATACAGATTTGAATACTAGATCGTGGATACCGGTGTTCTTTGGTGGTTGGGTTTCAATTAACCACACATCTCAGGAATGGTCGAACTGAGACTGTACAAGACTTCACTTAATTTTCCACTCATACATATCATTCTCATTCATTCTCTAAAATAATACCTGAACGGTAAAAAAATTTAAAAATCTATACTATATAAAGACGAAGAGGGTTTTTGTTGGTTCAGGAAAACAAAGAAACTACTCGATGAATCGCAACCAAATTTTTACCCGTGTTTCTTGGCATAAGGTTTTTAGATATATTCCATCTTGAAAAATTTCGAAGAACCAACCGATCGATTACTTCCAAATTTTCAGGATACATTCGTATTATACCAAGGAAGTGTTTAAGCCACAGACGAGGCCCTAGCTCCATTGAAGGTTAAAATATTAATTATTTCTTCACCACCAAGGAGGGTGAAATTGTAATTAAAAAATGTTCATTAAGAAAAAAAGTTAAATCCTTTTACTTTAATATTGAATTTCTGCCTCCATGGTAAAGAAGTGTTATGAATTTTTCGTCGTCAAAGATGTGTGTACTTTAGTTACCGTAGCTACTATTTTCTTTACCCACGGAATAGTGGTGAACGCGGCTTCGCAAATTAGCTGATTTCGAAGTCGAGAGTTCCAACGTTCAAATTCTAGTAAAGTTACTTTTACAAGGATTGAATACTAGATCGTGGATACCGGTGTTCTTTGATGGTTGGGTTTCAATTAACCACACATCTCAGGAATGGTAGACCTGAGACTGAAAAAGACTACACTTCACTTACACTCATACATATCATCCTCTGAAGTAATACCTGCCGGTGATTCCCGGTGGCTAAACAGGATAAAAAGCTACTATAATTCTGTTTTTTTTTTTTGTTGTAATTTAGTTTCTTTTCCAGTCTTTATAAAGCCTGAATTGTTATTTAACAAATTAATTGTTATTTAATCAATATTAATCTCATCAATCATGAGGATAACGAACAATGCGGGGATTCAGAGGGCTCTGCCCTCTGAGTAGACGGGAATGGCGATCGAAGTGAGCTCTGCGGGTGTCCAAGGCGCCGTCCCCTTGCAACACGGGAATGGGGATCGAAGCAAGCTCTGTGGCCCTGTGGCTACGGGGAGCCCCTGAGTTTGCTCGGGGGTTTGCCTGGGCCGACCTGGGCCATGAGGGATCAGGTTTTGGTAGACAGGTCGGCTAGTTCTTTTATAATTTAACTTTATTTGTGAAAATAAGTAAATCCAAAAGTTTGTTATTAATTTTTACTTTCATCTATTTAAAATTTAACCTGTATGTAAATGATGAAAAAATTCAACGACATCTTTGCACTTTGTTTTTTTTTTTTTTTTTTTTTAATTATCTTAGTTAATTTTTACTGGATTTTTTCTACAGGTCACGTGAAGCTACAAATTACGTTCTGACTTCCCCTGCAAATACAACAATAATTCAATTCGTTTCTCTTTTTCTTTCGTCCCCCAATTAAAACTCAAACAAGTGCGTGAGTTAGTTTAAAATAACCGTGGAAATGTGGTTAAAATGTACTTCAGTAGAAAAATATTGGATGAACAGGAATGTAATGTTACGGAGTAAATACATCTGATAAAGTAGAATAAAATATGAGCAAGGTTGTACATTTACTACTAACTTCACTGTGTGACGAGTATCATTAAAATTCTTCTGTGCAACTACATAGTAGCAGCATACTTTATGTTGTGACCGCAATACGAGTGCATTCTCCCCAATTAATTAATTTATTTATTGTCGGTATAAAACATTTATTCTTCATTTAATATTCCAACAACTACAGTAAAACAGTCCCAATTAAAATTAAAAGCATTTATTTAAAATTTTGTCGTATAAACTAGAAATTATAACAAACATTTTTATTTGAAGAAAAAACTAAGCGTTCTAGAAAACAAATTTTTGTAGAGGAAAATAACTATTTTTATGCAGGATAAAAATTAAAATAATAAGTTTTGGAGAACATATCAACATAAAATTTATTTACCACTTAAAATATTGTTTACAACACCAATTATGAGACATCCAATTTCATATAAAGATATCCCTAAAATAAAGAAAAACGTCGGGATTGAAATTCTAACATAAAAATAAGTATAAAAATCACAACATAACTATGTTAATGTAAGTTTTACTTAAACAAACGAAGTGTCATTCTGTTCAATAAAAATACATAAATTTTATTTAAATATTTTCCATATTTATTGTTTTCACAGAAAATATCAGTAAAAAAAATTACAGGATTTCATTAAATAAATGATATACGTTCTTAAATAAAAATTTCTATAAGAAAAAATTTGCACACAAAAATACTGACAAAAAGAAAATTTCTGGATTTATGTTTATAAGAACATTTTAATTTATTTCTTATAAAATGAATCCTCTACCAAAGTTTTCCTCTCATTTCACGACTGTATAAATACAGTGAACGCCTGCATATAATATGGCCTTAACGACTGCAAAAAACATTAAATTTTATTTTTGAAAATAAAACCTTTTTGTATAAATTAAAATTCCACACAAAAAATTTAAAAATATATTTCGGAGTTGCTACTCCATCATCAGGGATTTCTTATAAGATATTAATTCAAAATTCAGATATCATATGTATAATTATATTTAAACTAAACTGTTATATTCATGATAGTTGGTCGTCAAGAAATAAAAAAATAATAATTTTTACTTCTTACGGACATGACGTTACAATATTAATTGACATATAAATTATTTTTTAATTTTTTAACGATCGACTATTATGAATACAATTAAAGTTAATCATTAATAAAAATAGGAATAATTATATTTATCATTTCAGAAATAATCTTCTTGTTCTCATTCTTTTGAATATTTTTTCATTCAAGCCTCGCTCCATCAATTAAAATTGGGATATAACATTTTAAATTAAATATAATTATACATATGACATATGAATTTTGAATTGACATCTTATAAGAAATCCTGATGATGGAGTAGAAACTTCGAAAGTACCTGGAAATATATTTTTAAATTGTTGATAAGTGGAAATTTAATTTATACAATTGTATATAATCAACGGTGCCAGATGCGTAGAAAATTAAATCATCTTTTTACTAGGAGCCTACATTTTATTCTGTTAAAAACTGATAGGACAAACTCTCTTTTAAATTTAAAAGAGTTACATAAATAATTTATTGGGAAGTACAGTAGAATTAATCAATAGTTTACGGCTGGTTAAACGGTTTACAGTTCGGTTGGGTATTTCCAGTGGTTACATATTCTTATTTTCATGGCTCCATATATTTACGTTTATTTCCACTGATGAATGTACGTTAGGTTGTTTTTCAGAAGTCTTAACCTGTGTTTCGGTGGTTCTTTAATTTTTGTAACAAGAGATAAATATTTTTTTTTGTCTTCAGTCACTTGACTGGTTTGATTCAGCTCTCTAAGATTCCCTATCTAATTCTAGTCGTTTCATTTCGGTATACCCCCTACATCGTACATCCGTAACAATTTGTTTTACATATTCCAAACTTGCCTGCCTGCACAATTTTTTTCCTTCTACCTGTCCCTCCAGTATTAAAGCGACTATTCCAGGATGCCTTAATATGTGACCTATAAGTCTGTCTCTTCTTTAAACTATATTTTTGTAAATGCTTCTTTCTTCATCAATTTGTTGCAATACCTCTTCATTTGTCACTTTATTCACTCATCTGATTTTTAACATTCTCCTATAGCACCACGTTTCAAAAGCTTTTAATCTTTTCTTCTGTGGTACTCTGATCGTCAAAGTTTCACTTCCATATAAAACTACGCTCCAAACATATTCTTTCAAAAATCTTTTCCTGACGTTTAAATATTCAACAGATAAATATTTAAAAAAAGGACTGCCGAAAAAATAATTGCTCTTTAGTTAAGATAATTACTAATACAGCATAATCAAAGAGCGTGCGAGTGACTTTTGTATACAGTAGCATGTTTTTCAAATTTATTTTCTAAATCTATTTAATATATATATATATATATATATATATATATATATATACATATTTATAAAGCCTGTGACACTCCCAGTAACGTAAGGATTTGAACGTGGGGTCATACATCTAAATCGTTCACCATTGACCTACTACGGTGGAACAAACACACAGATACATACACCCTAAATACATTATACTCTTTTTTGGGTAATCGGGAAAAAAATCAATTTTGTCGTAGCGTGTATTCAAGCTGTTCAATGTCGAACATTAACTATGATCGACATGTGCTTATTTAAACTTTAAATTATATTCGTACTGGGTAAAGAAAATCAAGGAAAAATATTTTTTCTTGAAAAAAAATTGGAAAAATTTATTATCATTAAATTAATTCGGATGAATAAATAAATAAACTTATTTCAAACGAAACGGCGACCTTCCTAATGGCTACTCAGATTAATTATCGAAGGTAATTAATTATATTATTTAACTTTTAAAACTTACAATGATCTTTAACGTTAATATTTTATACAGAAAAATAATGGCATGTACGTAATTTTTTTTTACCTATGTAAGTACTTTTATTTTATAGTGCGTGATTGCTGGATTAATCTTTAGAATTTTAATAACTGGCTTTTATTCTTGTTGTTTATGTGTGTATGTAAATTAGAGTAACAGAAAGCTCACTCTTTACTAGCTTATTAATTAAACTTAATATACATTCGATTTTTTGAAAAATAAAGGTAACCCAATTTAATATATTTATTTGGAAATTTTCAATAAAAGTTAACCTACATACGTTTTCTCATGACATTCCGACGTACTACAAATAATCACTGATTAAAAAATTATTCAAAACGAATTGCAGTGAAATTGTAAACCGGACGGTAAGAGTCTCGCAGATATCATTTCTTCCGCTTTTTTGTTGATAATCATATCATTCATTTCATACAATATTTTTCCTTTTTTAATAAAACTAGTACAATAACTTTCAGGAATCGAAGATCCGTGATGTAATATTGCACTTATTACTTTGTAAGTGTAACCCTCGATTTTTATCGTATCCCTGTACACACTTTTTATATTATTATTACATGAACTTTTTTTATTTCTCCATCAATTAGTTCAAATTGTAGCATAAAAATTTTACCAATCGAATTTATTTCTATTTTATGTAAGAAATCTTTTTTTGCCACATTTGCAACATTTTTCTAGTGTTCATGTTTTATTAGTAGCTATATTCTCTTGTAAACTAATACTTTTATTTATTTTTAATGAAGTGATGAGAATTAAAAAAATTGTTTCATCTTTAGTACTTTCATTTAGATATTAAACACAGCATTTACTATTAAAACAAGCTGTAGTATATTTTCTTTTAAACTTTATATTTCAAGTATATTATCAAGTCTTTGTATGAGATCATTCGTAAATTTAAAGGCACCGTTAAGTACTGCTACCTAGCGGTGAGATTCCTAAATTCACCTTTTTGAGGAAAAAGTGGCATATTAAAATCCCGCGGTTCATCAAATGGAAGAAAAACGTTGTCTAAAATAATTCGAGGTACGTTTTGAAAGTATTCTTTATTACAAATCTATTGAACTGAAATATAATGTTTTCAAGCTTATTTTTAATTTTTTTCATTTTCATTTCACTTTTAGGTTAGGTCATGTTTATAACTGTAAATATAGTTCGTTAACTTCGCCGTGCCGTCCAGTTTTGCGGACACTTACCGGCGAAATTCTAAAGAACTTCTTGGTATCCAATCTACATTAAAAACTAACACATCAGATTAATTTTTTTTTTAAACAGTCATCATCTCTGACTAAAATAACTAATACTTCAAAAATGAACGGTAACTATAAAACCGAAAGAAAATTAGATAAGTAATTCTAAAACCTCAAAAACAAGACGATCAGAAAAATTAAGAAACTTCCTAATATGACATTTAAAAAAAAAATGTTTGAGCGGTTTACACGGGAAAAATTCGAGTTAGGTAGAAAAACAATCGAGAAGGATGTTTTAGTTATTATTATCATGAAAAGAAGTTGAAATAATGTAAAATTTTATAGATTAATAGAAAAGTGAGTGGGGAATAAGGTAAAACCACATTCGAATATTTAACGAACTGATGATGCTAGTTATAAATCGAGCAAGACATCTATAACGATAGTATAGACTAGAAAATTTACTGTCAAATAAAATCAATATAAATTATCATTCTGTCACCAGCGGTTTTATTTCATAATAATAAATTAACAACAAGAGAGGTTATTATAGAAAGATAGAAGCAATAATTGGTCAATACTACAAAACATCTAGCTCAATAGTACATTTTTTAATACTGTCTAAATTTAATGTATAATAGCTTATATAATCCATAATTTCTACTGAAAACTAGTTATTCACTTTAGTATAAGAAGGGGTGACTGAAATGTAGTGCAAAATAGAACGTAACGGGAGGACAACAAAATTTCGCACAAAATAAACAGATGCTACCAACTTGTTTTTTCATTCCCTTATTACTGACATTCCGTAACTAGTTGACCTATGACTTCGTTCTCGGTCAGTCGCCAATGGAGTTAAGTAATCTTGTTGTCAACAAATCTATAATAACATACGGTAATGGTATTTTTAACAGCGCAAAAGTTGGACAGCAGTCGTCGTCTAAAAGTCGTTTATGATGATGAAACTTTCGTTTATGACTGAAGTACTGTGAGTAGGCGGGCAATAAAATTTCGTGTATTAGAAGCTGATAAAGCGAATATTGAAGATGACTTCGCAGTGGTAAACCAGTTTTTGTAATTGAGGAGAAGAATAAAAGGAGGTGAATGAACCGATTTAGAACGGCCGTCACATCACACAACAACGCATTGTCACCCAGTTAGGTAAATTTAAGAACAAGTAGGACAAATTATTGCAAAAGTGGGCTACAGTAAAATCTGTTCGCGGTGAGAACCAAGCAAACTCACAAAAAAAAATGATTAACCACTTTTGTGTCTGATAAGAAGCGCCAAAAGGAAATTGATGAATTGATTTAAAATGATCTTCACCTCAGACATCAGTGAAAGCTTCTGAAACGCTATCGAGACTTCCGCAATTAATGTGGAATATTAAGGATATTCGTCACACGAAAGATAATGAAAACTGAAGGACCAGTGAAGATGTGGATCAAGGAAAGATCACCAGCATTTTACACTGACGGATGAGAAAACTGGTTCACTATCTGGAAAAATGTGTAGTTGTAAATGGAAATTATAATGTGGAAAAATAAATGTAAGTTTCTGTAACAAATAAATAACTTTTTACCCATATTTGTTGCTTTTGACTAATCTCTTTTTATTTGAAAATTATAAGCGAATGTGTATTACACATCAGCCTTCCCTCATTCCTAAAATTTAAACGATCACAGAATAATTACTTTGTATTGGGCATAATATTTCGTTAATTACATGTTGCTTATCAAAAAAGTTAATTATTAAAAAACCGGAATATAAAATAACGAAGAAATAACTCTTTTTCAAGGTGATTTTTTACAATCTTAATAATTTTGTTTTTATGAAAATAATAAACAATACAGTACATTTATCTTAGGATTAAAAATATTAAGCTAAATTACAGAGTATTAACGTTATTGCGTGGTCATGTTTCAGAAAAGAAACTAGCAATAATAATAATAATACATAAAACGATTTTATATCTAATGATACAAGACACGAGTTATCCGTCAGTCAATAAATGTCGCCGCCGTTATTTTGTAATACAACACCCAAGGACACACGTATTATATGTATACAAAATTTGCATATTATCAAAGCATGAAATTGAACTTGGCGTATTTGGCAGCAAATTGGTTTTACACTAAATTTATAATAATAATTCAGTCCAACCATTAAATGCGATATAAACTATAACAAAATAAAATTTGCTACTTATTTAGAAATTGATGAGACAACCACAAAATAATTAACAATTCGTTCAAGTAAAATCAATATTTTAATAAATATGGAACTGTTATCAAAATCAAAAGGTAAAAGATAATAATTTTTAAAACCAAACGCGCGCGCGCACACTCATTGAAATACATCTCCGAAACCAAAGAAAAAGTGTCCATAAGAACAGATAATGAAGGCACGTCTTCCATTATTTAAAAAAAGAACTTTCTTTTCTCGATCTTGATCATTTGATCTATATAGTCTGGGCGAGTGATTAACATGATGGTAACTGCAAGCGTCTATAAAAGCGTAATAACAAGCTTTTGATTGGATATAAATGATCATTTGTTTTAGAGTAGTTCAACTGCTAAAATTTAATTAATCACACTTTCTAAAGCATAGAGCAGTAATAAATGAATGTAAAGAAGCTCAAACCTTACAAATAATTGTAAAATATATCATTTCGTGGTTTCTTTCGCTGGGAAATTAAAATCAACCTCAATTCTTAATTTAACGTTACAGAAAAGGAGTATAATATTATTGTCACGTCTAATTACTTTAAAATTTTCTTTTGACGTAAATGAATATAATAGAGAGGGTTGAATCGTTATAAAGTTATTACCTGGAGATTAAACTCGAGATCACTCGTGCATTGTTTACAACTGCTTTTCTGAGCATTAATTTCTTTAATGGATTTACAAGTAATACTTTCCTTTACAAAGGAAAGGAAAGGTAAAAATGCTATCTTTTTGGAAGGTTTACGCAACGCCCATTTTTTCTATTTTTCAAAAATTATTTGAAAAGTCGATGGATATGAATTTTTGGTTGATCATGGATAACTCATTTGTTTTCTTTGACCTGAAGATGAAGATTATTGATTGAATTTCTAAAGGATACCTCGGAGATCAGTGAAAATGATTGAAAAAAAGGTGTGATTTATTTTCATTTTGAAAATCAAAATAATTACTGCAGCTGGACTTTTAGGCCGGTCCAGCAGCAGCCAATATACACTACAGGACCGATTAAGCGTTTTATTTTTGTTTATATTAAAAAACGTTAGTTGTAAAAAATTCTTAAAATAAATCAACATTTAGAAGACATTTACAAATTTGAGGGGAAACAGTACACAAGGTTGAACATATAACATTTAACACATAATTACTATTATTATAACAAACACAGTACATATTATTTATACGTATAAAACTGACCCGTTCATAGAAGCGGAATGTAAGAACGGCAAAGAGTCAGGCACAATACTCTCGCGGCTCATATCGTCGGCCATAGCCACTTTCAACTGATGTCCAAAACTGGCCATATCATCCCTGAATATTTCCGATGCGGGAGTCAAAGCACCGGAAGTGGGTGGCGGTTGAGGCGTGGCGACCGGCAGAGGCGTAACTTCGACGTTGGGTCTTCGACGAGGCGGTCGACGCGGAGGCGGTTCGGAATCATCATGATATATAAAAAAATAAGCGATAGTCAAGTATACGACGGAAATAATGAAGGACGGGATCGGTATGGCCATCGCGTAGACCAAGTTCATATATACACCCCACATATCCAGATCGCTTATAACGAGACCGGGATCGACGCGTGAATAATAACATGTATAATTTGTACCCAACGTTATATATTTTTTATAAAATATCGAACAATTTAACATAGGCGGATAACCGCATCCTTTAACGTTCGGATAAAGTTTCGCTCCTGTAAAAAACCAAAATGAAGTGTTACCTTCACCGCCATTGGAGGCGGTCGACGCGGACGCCGAAGGTTCTACTAAACCTAGCGGATATTCGTCGTACAAATCGTAATCGTACGATTCGCGTATAGCGCGTACGCGTCTCGCCAACGCTTCCGTTTCCGATTTATCGATGACACCATCCGTCGACGAATCGATACCGTTTTCGGACGACGAAGTAGAAGCGGGTCTTTCGGGTAGTCTATAGTTGACTCTGATCTGCGTACACTCGTATATTTCTTTGGTGCAACCTTCTCTACAAGAGGTCCAGGTACAATTGGAAACACCTCTTCTAGATTCGATTTCGACCGTGACGCACAGTGCCGGCGATTCATCGAACTGCATCAGTATAGTAGTAAAAGCGGGTTCGATGACGAACGGTACTAAAAAGAGAAAACCGAATAAACTGAACGTTCCTAATAGTATAAAGAATGCTGTCGTATAAAATAATAATTTTTGCACGGTCGTCTGTTCTTCCGGTTTTGCATCCTCTGCCATACCGTATTAACGCGACCGTATTTAATAGTGAAATTATTAAATAGCCACCGACACATAATCATCTCATGACGAAGCAGAAGCTGTAGACCTCAACATCAACATTTAGCACCTTAAGCGAGAGTGAACCTGATGTAAAACAAAATCAATAAATCGTTTATTAATTTTACGTTTTTAAAAACGTTTTTACAAAATAATAATTATCTATTTATAATTATATATATATATATATAATATATATATTTAATATATATATATATATATATATATATATATATATATATATATATATATATATATAATATATATTATATTATATTATATTATATATATATATAATATATTATATATATATAATATATATTATATATATACACACAAACACACACACCATGTCCAATCGTTACATCACTCAATAAGTTTCCAGCTATAAATATTAACAGACGTAAGTAAAAATCTTTCGACAGACTGACTTAGAAGCGTATAGAAAGAAAGGAAAAAAGAAAAAGAGAGATAGAGACAGAAATAGAAAGAGAGAGAGAGTGAGCAAATATATAGAAACGTCTTATATTTCTTTTTATTAAGTTTAAATTTTAACCAATTTCTTACACCATCACAATCTACATTTCAATACAACAGTTGTTTTTATCATCAAAGGGTTAACAGATTAATATAGCATAATTTAAAATAAATAAATAAAAGAGAAAGAGTAAACAATTTTGTTGTAATTTCCCGATATTTGAACGCAGCTAAAAATTTAACCCTTCCCCTCTGGTAAAATCTGACATTATTTTTATCAAAAATACGGTTTTTTATTATTTATTTTTCATTAAAAGTAAAAGAATAATTAATAAATGTAGTTAAATTAAATCATATTATAATATTTTATGTTTTTTTGAATAATTTTTTTCTAAATTTATCCTTAAATCTTGCCGGTAAATTAAAAATCTTTCTGAAATTGAAACCACACTTTTGGTGAAAAAAGTTCCAAATCGATAGTTCGGTATAATAAAATTTAATTAAATATTTTTTTAAGTTGTAATAATTAATCAATCCTAATTCTCTGATAACATTTTTAAATTAAAAAATATTAACAAACTAATAATATTTTATTTAAACAAAAACAAAGACTCCAAAGTAAAAAGGTTGAAGAAGTAAATGTTATTTTTAACTGATGGAAATTAAAAATTTTAAAGCGAAGGTTTTATTTAAATGTTAAATGGTATTATTTTTTATTATTAAAAACAAACCACGAACAAACATTTCTAGAATATCACTTCAAAATATATCACCTCTTATATTATTATCTATTCTTATCGTTCAATTTAAAAAAATCAATACTCAGTCAACTACTACACCAAATGATTAGATTTTTTTGGTGATTCAAATCCAAATAGAAGCACAGTAAAAAACAATCATATTATTTTTCTCAACGCAAGGGACTTTAAATCGTAGAGAAATAAACCATTCTATTAAGAAAATCCTCTGTTATATACAATAACCTATATTACCCGGTAGTTCTCCGCGTCATCAGATCTTTTATTACTTAGAAGATCCTCAGTCAAAATTAAAAAAAAAAAACTTTCGAACGAAAACATTTAAATAAAGTTAGTTTTTTTACATTCTGCTCCGGTGATCTTTTTCTAAAGTATATCCTTGACAAATAAATCACAAAAAACAAATTTTCCCAAGATAAGGAAGGGAAGGAATCCTATTAAAAATGTCAGAAAAAGTTTTTCATGAAAGTAACTAATAGATAAATAAAAAAATATATTGGAGAAATTTTTTTTCTAAGTATTTTCAGTAAAAAATAAAATTAAGTGAATCCATGACATTTGAAATGATATACAGTTGTCTCTCGAAGCAGACTACTGAGTTTAATTCATTTTTTTTGTTTTTGTTTTTTTTTTGTGTGTTTAACCACCGGGTCCACCGTTAGGTACTGCTTCAGACGATGAGATGAATGATTTGTAGCGTGTGTGAAAGTGCCATGCATGACCGGGATTCGAACCCGGGACCTCCGATGAAACGCCGAGACGCTACCATCGCGCCACGGAATTTAATTCAGTTGCAAAACCCGAACATTCAGAATGTAATACGCTAATAAAATTTAGCAATGAAAAAACATTTTTAAAACATAATACCCAATATCTAGACATAGTATATCATTAAATTATCCACCCAGCCAATCAGTGGTGCAATCATGAGAGTGATTTTTTTCTATATTTTTACCGTTAATTTTTTCAAATTTAAATTAACATGATAACTTTAGTTTATAATGAAATTGATAAAATATAGAAATGTATTTCTCGAAACATATTCTAATTTTTAGCCAGTAACGAAAATGAAATTAAGAATAAATAATGTACTAAGGGCAACCGCGCGGTACCCCAGGCAGAGATTTGCATTTAAATCAATTTATAAAATGTAAAATTTATTCAACAATCTTCTCTCTTTATTCAACAAGATATGATGTAACATCTTCTGATCAATAAGATTATATTGTGCAGATTAACAAAATTTAATTTCTATTTCTATTTAATATATAAAATATAATTTTATAAATAATAATGAAAAATATACCTTTCTTAAAAAAGTAAGTTAACACACTATGCAACGGTCTGCATAGATAGACGATCGGTCGGAATTTGTATTATCACGAAATAAGTTTTTTCATTTACCAACTGAAAATTTTTCAAAACGTCATCTAATCTTTTTCCTTCTATTACTTTTAATCTCAAATTCTTTTCATGCAGATTTGCCATTTTAATAAAATAATAACAATTGTAATGTTGAGATCTCTATATAATCTCTCGATTCCGAGAAGTATACGGTTTCAGGTTACCTGACCTCTTAAGTCTAGAGTCTACGTATATTAAAAGCCAGAACTAGAACGATTGTAGGCAATAATATACAATATAAAAATCATTCCTGGAATAGCAAAGTCATTCTCAAGATAACAAGCATCTTATGTCATACTTACTAAAGAAAGTAAGGAGTGAAATGGTTTCCTGTTGTCTCCTTCACTGAATCAAATATAATGCTGCAGATCAGTAAACCAAGCACATAAAATGCAGGTGATATTCAGCCATATAACTGGTAAAATTACTCTGTTCACAACAGGGACTGGCTGTAAAATGTTTGAGAAAGTAATTCTGTCTAGAGCTTCTTTTACCTCAGCGTTTTATATGCGTTACAATAGAAAAAACGATAAAAATATCTTATACATACATAATACGTATATAAATATGATAGACCGCTGTAACAATTTCCAAATTTCTTTGAAAATCCGTTAAAAAAGAATTTCATATTAAGATGTCTGGTTTTTCCATTAAAACTGACAATTTTCAGGTCAGCGTAATCTCAAACGACGAGTATAACTACTGAAAATTAATTTATTTAGTAAAATTATTTTGAAAAAATACAATTTTCTACTGATTTTTCGTCACAAAAAATCCATGGAATTTTTTTGGTGTTACATAACAAACAATAAAGGGTTTTAATTTTGAATCTCACAAAATAATTTTTATGGTTTTTACCCTAAATTATTTAATATAAATTTCAAACGTATTGTACATCGTTGTATTTTACTAATTTCAGTTCCGAAATAATGTTTATAGATAAAATTAACAATAATATAATAAAAGGTAACGATATCTATACTGCGATTTCAAGCAACTCGATTCCGAACGCGGATTGGCTGGTTAGTTAGCTCATACTAAATTTCTATTGGTCGTTTGAAGTTTATCACAGGCAATCACTACTAATAACGGTGTTTGGAACCAAAGTATCGTTTTTGCAAAACGGTTATAATAGATTTAATAATGTCTTCATACTTAATCGCGGAATTTTAATTTTGTATATAATTTAAAAAATGCCTTTTTTCTCTAATTAACAGAAAATACTTTTTAAAACGTTAAAAGTATTTTACTCTATCACTTCGGCGCCCGTTTAGGCGCATAGGTTGGATGTGAATAGAGTACTTGTTCAAAATTTAAGGAGTGCCCAGCGCAGAGCCTTAATTGTATGCACTGGTGTTTTTAAAACAACCTCCTATGAGGCTACCACCGCATTGGGAAAGCTCTCCCAATCGATTTAGTGGTGAAACTTCGGGCAGCCATGTGGAGATTGCAAAGAGGCCGGGAGGCCGAGGTATTTGGGATGCGGTTTCGAGTTGGGCTAGTACCGGAGCGGAACGGCGATCACAGTGCACCGGATCTAAATTTCGTTCAGTTGCCCATTTCCCGCCTACGAAAGAGGCTGCAGAGCCTTGCGATGAAAGCACGGCAATTGGAATGGAACACCACAACTAAGGGAATATCCTTATATAAGTTTATACAAGATTTCGGGGGAAGGTAGCCCAAGAACTCTTTTTTAAGGGCAACGGGTGCCCGGGTGCTCACCAGCCACGCTAATTTGAACCAATATCTGTTTCGGTTCCGCCTGGCAGCTAATGAGCTGTGCGTCAGCGGGGAGGTCCAAACAAATGAACACCTGATGTTTGACTGCCCTGCTCTTGGGGGGGCCAGAGACCGGACCACCCTGAAACTTAGAGGTCAAGGGGAAAATTGGCCACTCTTAAGCGGCGATTCAATGCGGCTAGAGCCGCGTTGTCGGACCGTGTGGGAGTTCCTAGATGCGGTTGCTTTGTTCAACCGGCATCCGTAGTTTGCTTAAGGGAAAGACTCTTACCGCATTGCCGTGGGAAGCTAACCCTGAGTATGGCTGATTATCAGCCAATTATTATGGCTCTAAGCGCTATAAGATGGTGGACAGGTAGTTTCTGGCATTCAACGACCTAGGCGTGGCAGCGAATTGCTACCTAGACAAAATAAATTTTATTATGGATGTCATATATATTTTAAGTAGTTGACGGAGTGCGCCTACCCATTTTAGCAAATATATGACAAGTGAGCGGTTGGAACACGAAGCCGGTGGTGTATGGAACCGCGCTTAGTCCGCTCACGCTGTTAGGTAAGCTCTAGGAGCTATGTTAGGATACTGGTCATTCGAGGCTCAGTTGCCGTTTGTGGCACAGACAGTCGGTCTTATGCTTTAGGGCGACCGAATGGGGTGATGGCGGGAGAAATGCCAAGCAAACCACTGTTACTATCACTTTCGGTAACAAAATCATTTTTTCTGAGCGATTTGATAAAGTAATAAAAAAAAAGAAACGAAATCTATTTCGAAAAATAAAATTTCATGAAATATTGCCAGATTTTATCTGTTAAATCACATTCTTTTCGTATGACAATTTTTTAAATTTTTACTTGAATTCATAGTTTGAATTTCATTATAGCCAGACAACTACAGTAAATCTTCGGCAACAAATGCTGAAACATTTTTTTTGTTTATTATTTATGATAAAAAACTCTGAAAAAGGTAATCGCAGAGTGGGATTTAGTATAAAAAAATTATCTCTTCTCTATCTTCTACTAAATTATTGAAAAAATATATCGAATTTTATTTTTATTTTATCATTTTATGAACACAAATAATGTTTCCTAATTGATTTAAAGTTTGAAAAAAGTAAAGGAAATCAATAAATTGTTAAGAATTAACAATTAGTATGAATTAACAATTCTTTATAAAGATCTACATTGTACTGTATTGTTTTGATTCCGCACACCAGCTTTTGGTTACCGTAATCTCATACAAAAAAACTAAAAGAAAACCTTACTTTTATAAAATACTATTGTTTCGTTAATTTCTAACAGCCAATTATTTTCTATAAATTTTACGATAAAATCACTGGTCACTACGAATGGGATAATAGAAACAATGTGCGTGTTTCGCAGGCCCGGATTCCTTTATCATGAGAAGTATTTTTTTTTTTTTAATAAAATTAACAGAAAGATATGCTTCATTTAATTACTCTCTGTAAAAAGTAATGTCTTCTGACTATTTTACATGAATAAACGAATTAAGAAAAGCAATCAAAATAATGATACGCGATCTAAGAATTTCAAACACCTATTGATAGTATAAAATTATATAATATTAAATAACATTTATGAGAATTTTTGAAAATTTCTATTCGTCGCTTGAATTAGATCACAGTTATTAATTTTTAGTAAATTTATTTCAAACAATGACTCGTTTTTTAATAGGCTAGGTAGTGTAGTTACGTTGTCGTAATTTACACTATTATGTGAAGAAACAACAATCTGTTTGTTTGTCAGAAAAAAACTCAAAATCTACTTGACCGTATAAAAAATTTCTACATTATATAAATAAATCATTTCTGCCAACTTAAAATCTGCTAAGAAACATTATTTATTTGCTTAAAGTGATAAAATAAAAAAAATTGATATCGTCATTTCTTTATATACCAAATCCCACTATACGTTATAATCCCACCATAACCTATATAGAAATAGCTATGTCATCCTACCGTACACAGCCGTTCCCTTTGGCACCTCCTTCATTGTAAAATGATTAATAATGGAAAGATAAAATTAGTATTGGTTTTTGATTGTGAGAAAATCGATTATTCATATTGAACTACAATGAAATGTGATTCCGATCCAGAAACGTACCATTACCGAGGTTAAAAGCTTTCATAACGTAAAGGGATACAAAGAGAGTGAAATTAGAAGTGGTATACAGTATGGTGATGCAATTATTACATAGGCTATTTTACCCAAAAGGGTTGTCTAGCGATTTGTGCTGTTCGGATAGAAAAATTTTGTTTTTCATTTCTGCATTTACAGTTACGAAGGAAATTTTCATATCGGCTCAGTAGTTCTTAAGTTACCAGTCAAATAAATAAATTACGTATAAAAAGTATATAAAAAACAAATGACTATAGCTATATAACGAAACATACTAATAAAATATATGGTATTTTACATATGGTAAAATTTTATCATTATTTGATTTAAATTTATTTATTTATTTTTTGTTAGGATACATTCTGGGCTAGTACATCAAAACAAATAATTTTGTCAAACATTTTTTTAGTTGAAATTTCTTTCACTGAAATTTATCCTGAACTGTTAAAAAAATTATAATAAATTCACAAAATAGATGCGTATGTTTTTTGATTGCATCTTGACTATTAAATGCTAAAATATATTTTTCTTCTTGAGGGGGTGATATAGCAGTTAAAATTTCAGTCATATTAACTGTTACGTCTGTTTAAAATAAATTAGTTCTGTATATTTCATTAAAATAGTTTCTGAAGTTTATGTATAAATCCGTGCATATACAGGAAAACGGAGATAAAAGCTAATATGATATTAAAAAAAACAGAGAAATGAACTTTTTCAATAGTACAGTATAAAATGTCTATGAAAATAAAAACCAACAGAGTTACTTGCAAACAAGTCAATATTATTTACAGATAGCAATCACTATGAAAACTTGTATAATTTTCCACTTAGCAGATTGCAAAATCTCATAGTTTTTTTTATATTTTTTAATTAAAAAAATTCATCAACTTAATGTAAAAAAGATATTTGAAATAATATTTTACAACATTTTCACATTAAAAAATATTTCTTTTAGCAGTGCATAAACTATGTTTCATGATGAAAAATTATTATTATTTTTCAACATTTTTAGATACGAGACAACGTAATTTCTATTTAATTGCTGAAAATAAGTTACCAGATTTCGATAGATGAAATCCAAAAACAAAAAACAAGATTCATATTGTTTTCAATATTTCATTCGTGGAAACCTGATAAAACGTAATAAGAAAATGTGATTTAGTCTGCAAATGTCAAGAAAAAATGACGATATAATAAATAACAAGATCTCGGTTAATCGTAAGTGCTTATCAATTAGATCCATTAGTAGATTTATTTATTTATATCTAAAACCTTCTTCAAAGTTCAGCGAATACAGTGGGATAAAGAAATATTTGGATAAGTGAATTCGTCAGTTTTAGGCGAACATTGTATGTATCTGCAAACAAGAACATTCAAGGGAATTCTGATTTTGATCAAGGTAACACCTAATAAAGGTAAAATATATACGATTTATAAAAAAAATGTCATAAGAACAGAGAATTATTAGTTAACTTTAATCAGTATAATAATCTGATTGGTTTTTCATAAATTAAATATTAAACGCTTAAGAAACAAAAAAAAAATGTATATAATAGTTTTCCTAATATCAAAAACAATATTGTTCACCTTGTAACCTTTAAAAGTAAATATTTTTCGACTAATTCGATAAATGTGTTGACACACATTTAAGATTTACAAAACATCGAATGAAAAGAATCTTTAGGTCATTCCGAAACTGTAATCGAATTTCAAGCTGATTACATTAGGATGAAATAAAAAGACAAAAAAGAATTGAAAAATAGTTATAAAACGTAACGAAATAATATATAATTCGTTAATAACAATGGTATATATATATATATATATATATATATATATTAAAAATAAATTAAAGAAGTTGTAATGAATGAATGAATATTAAAATGCAAATGGTTATATAAAATATACTTAAATTAAATTACTGGATAATTTTTAGAGAACTATTTCGGATTAAATTGAAAACAAATAATAGAAACCGTGTATAAATTTAAATATAATTTGAATATTATATTTATAATATTTATATTATATTATATTATAAATAATATTATAATATAAATATTTATATTATATTTATATATTTTTATTAATTTTTTTTTTTTATCAACTATTCCTCTATGTCTGATAATGGCATTTTAAACAATTTTTTTTTTTGTTAAAAATGTAATTTAACAATTAACGAGTTGGCGCATACTTCTCGCAAATAGTTTTTTCCAGTCCAACCTTGAGTTAACATAAATTCCTGATTCGGTTATGGGAAAACTTCTGCGTACAATATTCATTAATCAATGCACGAATAAATTTAATGACGATATTCAATTGTAGTAGAAGTTCTTTTATCAAGCGTCTTTCTGTAATGCCATTGATGTAAGATAAATTTATTTACCGTAACGGTACCGATCGTATTTATTATACAACTCCAATGTGTTCAGAAAAAAAAAACTGCATGAAATATCAGTTTGTCTTGCAAACCCTAATTGATAATGGTCTTATCGAGAACGTCACTGACAAACCGGGTGATTAAAAAAATACTTCACAACTATAAAAGCATATAAAAATTTATTTAGATAACTTATAGATTAGGCTGAGAGCTTATTTCATAGAAAAACATATCAAGCTTTGACTCATAGTTCATTAGTAACCGAATTAGGTCACCAGTGGAAAATGGATGCATTTATTGGTGCGGAACGTGCTCCCAATGTGTTTTGGTGTCACAATTTGCAGACAGTAACTGCAGTTCAACGTAATTTTCTTAAAGAGTAAGATAGGAAACCTCATAGTAGGCGTACAATTTACTCTTAGCACAGAACCTTCGTCGATACAGGGTGTTATGTTAAATATATAAAATCACCAGAACGTCCACGCGGCCCTGAAGCTGCTGTGGAACAACTCGGAGAAAGCTTTGCACGTAGTCCAAAGAAATCTAGTCGACATGCATCACGTGAGACTGGCATTCCACAAACGACTGTTTGGGACATATTACGTAAACGATTCCACTTGTAGTCATAAAAATTACCCGTGGTTTAACAAGTTACAGATGACGACAAAGTTTCTCGGTTGCAGATGAGGAAATGTTAAATAGAATTGCAAAGAACAGTACATTTTTAGTGATGAGTCGACGTTTCACATTAATTGCAAGGTGAACATCAAAAACTGCCGAATATGGGGTAGTATAAACTCTCATGAAACTTTACAGCACATTCCTGAGAGCCTTAAGGCCACTATTTTTTGTACCCTAAGCAAGCAAAGACTGTAAGGCTCGTTCTTCTTCCGGGAGGCAACCGTAAATGGTATCGTTTATTTGGACGACCTTCAAAATTTTCAAAATCCTCAGTTAGACCATGATGGACGCCATTACTATCAGCAATATAAGGCACCACCTCACTAACGACTAAAAATCCGAAATTTTCTTGATAATCGAATCTCACGTCGGTGGATTGGTGGTGAAGGTCCAAATGCATGACCACCTCGCTCCCCAGATTTAACCTCGTTTTTTTTTGTTTGGTGCTTCAATAAAGATCGGATTTATATACCGCCTTTGCCTGCTGATCTTATTGAGCTAAGACTTCGAATTAACGCCGCAGCTGCAAAGGTAACGCTGGCTAAAGTCTGGAAAACGTCAGGTGGGACCATCGAATCAAAGTGAATACTGGGTGAAAAACTTGATCTATTTCTATAAAATGAGACCTCAACCGAATCTGTGGGTTCATATCAAGAAATTTTTATACGTTTATAAATTGTGAAGTCCTTTTTGAATTGAATATCGGTATTAAAATGAACCGGTTAATAATTATTGAATTTATAACATGTAAGAAAAAATTAAAATATTGTAGATAAAGAGAATATGATCTAATAGACAACAAAACAAGTGATGAGAAATGTACTACTTGTGTAATACTAACTATACAATTTTTACCTGATTGTTTTTCGCAAAACAATAGTGTAAATACACTTGGTGATGTAAACATAGATATCCTACCGAATTTATCGGAAATATAAGAGAATATATTTTTAAACTGTGATCGTTTTTTAAATGATACATTATTTATAACATATTCATTTTAACGTCATTAGTGGTAATTTTTTTAGTTAGAGCCGTATAAAAAATATGATGACAAAGCATTATTCTGGAGGTTTTTTTTGAAAGTTTTTAACCTATAAAGAAATTAAAAACTAAACTCTATAAGTAATTTATTTTTGCTGACAGTAAAATTCAGTTAATTTTTTGTCAAACTGATGTAAAAGGGTAGGTATTTGATATTAATATATATATACATATTATTCTATAATTCAGGTGAACTTTTTTCCTAAACAATTCACGTGATTACGTTAACAATTGAATTTGTTTTCAATATCTATATTTACGTGTGCGCGCACGTGTGTGTATGATATGAATTAAGTACAAACTCAACCTCACGTATAAAAATTTGATTTTGTGTAATAACATTAAAAAGGAATGGAAAATATTTAATTATTCAAAATAGGAATAAATATTAACATGTATAAAACAACCATTAACAACATCGATATTTAAAATCAATTATCAGAAAGCCACAAAAACCAAGCCAAACTAAAACAATTATGTATGAAATAAAAGCTGGTATAATAATAAATGGGTAACCGTTTCAAACGCACTAACGAGAACAGATTAATAAAAACGTTTTACAATTATGTATTTTGTATACACACAAAATATCTATTAATTTAAGCATGAACGCTTTTACAACAGTGGTTTTTTTTGTATTTCCGTAATTTTATAAGGCTGAAATTTTAAGGAACACTTAGGACTACTTATGGTCGTGCAAAATCCCAAGTAACAAATCTTTATTTTCCACCACCCTTTCTAAACCAAGCAATAAAAACAAAAAAAAACTAACCTAAAAAAAAAATTTAAAATTTTTTGTTAATGAAGTTACAAAAATATTGTTTGGATCAGGTTCCGGTTTATTAGACACCACTTTTTTATTATACAAACGAAAGACAAAAGAAAAAATTGATACTATTTCATGTCTAGTAGAGGAGTTTAACTTACATTCAGCATCTAAGCATCGTAGAATAATACATATGCATATTCTTATATAATACAACATATATACGATGTCTGTAAATAAAGTAATGTCTGTAAATAAATGAGACTGGTTCAGAAAAACTTTTTTATTTACAATCCAATTATAAATCACCTTCGAAATAGTTCCCTTGGGAAGCCACGCAACGCTTCAAACGGGTTTCCCACTCTTCATAGCAATGTTAGAACTCAGAAACCGGAATATCCTTCAGATGGTCGGTTACATTTTTTTTTTAATGTTTTCAGTTGTTCCAAAATGGTGTCCATTGAAGTGTTTTTTTAAAATCGGGAACACGAAAGAATCGCAGTCACACAACTCAGGTGAATAAGGTGGTCGAGGGACTACAGGAACGTTTTTCTTTGTTATGAGAGTGCAGTGTGACAAGGTGCATTATCATGATGCAGCATCCAGTTGTCTTTGATGGCTGGTCTAACGCGGGCAAATCATTTCCGCAGTCTTTCAAGAATGCCTCGGTAAACATATTGATTTACAGTCTGTCCTGTAGGCAAAAATTCCTTATGAACAATGCCGTTACTTTCGAAGAAACAAATTAGCATGGTTTTGATTTGCTCAATTTTGCTTTTTTGGGACGTGGCGAGTTTGAAGTGTGCTATTCCTCGTTCTGGCGTTTTGTTTATCGGTCGTACTCAAATATCCAAGATTCATCACCAGTTTTTCATTTTTTAGAAATTTCATTTTTTAGAAAATCAGGATCAGTTTCAATTCGCTCTAGAAGATTGTGGCACACTTTCACCCTGTTGTTTTTCTGTTCAACAGTGAGGCTTTTTGGGACCAATTTTGCACAAACTTTTTTCATGTCCAATTAGTTTGTAAAAATTTGATGGACTGTAATATGGTTCAAATTGAGTTGTTCTACAACATTCTGACAGTTAATCGCCGGTTGTATTGATTCGCTCAACAATGTCATCACTTTTTTAATGTTAACGGCCTTCCAGAGCGCGAATCTTCCGCAACTGATTCCCGGCCATCTGAAAATGCTTTAAACCGCCTAAAAACGGACTCGTGACAATTTTTAAAAATATATAGTAGCATTTTCATCGAGTTTAACACAAAACTTGATTGCACAACGTTGCTCATAATTAGTATCACTCATTTTTGTAACGCACAACACAAATTTGCCTCAAGAAAAGTTTGTTTATGTCTCACGTGGCTACAATAGATTAAAAATATTAATACCTAATATAAATCAGCTGTTCATATAGCCATATATTTACTAGTAACTTTACAGTGTTGTCACTTTGGCTGCAAAAAAACTAATCTCATTACGTTATTTACAGACCTCGTGTGTATATATATATATATATATATATATATTCGTAGAATACAACTTTAGTTATCTGGAATAATGGGGACAAATCCTTTACGGATAATTTAAATTTATTAATTGGGAATTTATTAAATTTTGAGCATAAACATGTTTATTTAATAAGAAATAATATTATTGTTAAGGAAACTTATTCATTTAACGAGGGAAAAAGTCGTATTTATTTTTTAAATACTTGAAATAAAAATAATATTAAAAATAGTTACATCCAATTCATATGATATAATTTTAATGGTTCAACTTTTTCCTTGAAAAAAATACAAATTTATAAGATGTCTAATTTACAAAACAACAATGTGTATGGTATAAACAAATTAATGACACATGCAGCAATTTAAAAAAATGAAATAAAACGTAACAACTTATTTTTTTCAAGAATATCTTATTTTTATTTATTTATTTTTTATTTAATTATGTAAATTCTCTTTTACATATTGTAAACGTGTATTTTCTTGACATAAGTCGTACATTAATTCCATGAATCAATTTTGATTCAATTTATTCTTACGGCTGTGAAGCATTTATTACTAAAGTACAAAAGGGATTAGTATCCTTTATTCTGACAATAATAATATCTCTACGCACAATCCCTGTGGTTAACAAAGGAAAGACGTCAACTATATTTCTGAATTTCACTAGCACTTCGGTAGGCTTGGCATGTAAATATGTAACAATATATTTTGCTAAGGGAAAAAGCCAACTTCACTATTAACATTGTTAAATAAGCCAGAATGTTTGTTATCTAGAAATGACTATTCGAATTTCAGAAGTGGCTTGTATTATCAGGTTGTCTATAGGTTGTATTTAGGTTGTATTATAGGTTGTATTATACTTAAGTAGGTTGTATTTAGGTTGTATTATAGGTTGTTTTTTGGTTACATCGCATTACAAAGAAAAGTAATAAATAATTTTTTCTTCTTATATGAATTACGTTCGAATTTGAAAATGTTATACGAGTGCTTGAAGCAATACGTAAAAATTCAGCGCTGCACTAACGAACGAATGAATGGTTTTAGGTGGAGATTTCATAAGAAAGCCATCTATTGAATTGGGTACCACGATTCGACTTCTGGAAAATGTTGACATATCTTCGCGTTTCACATCTCCCAGACCCCAAAACCACCGCCAGCTCAAAAGTTTATATATACATTTATATACATATTTCACTTTCTTATGGACAAGATAACTGCCATAATTTTGCGCCAATCACTTTCACATTGTCCCTTAAAAATGACTCGTTCCAAAATCTCGCATTCCGGCGTGCCGAAAGGATTTTTTTTTTAAATAACATCGAATGTACGAATACAACAGAATCTTTTGAAAGTCTTAAGTAAAACCCACAGAAAACACGAAACGAAGGAATTTTAGTTTGGGGTTAAAGGATTAGAAAAACTATAGGTAAATATGAAAAAGACAAAAAGATATATTTTAAAGGGACTGGAGAACAAGGTAAAAAAATCCAAAAGGTGAGCTCTCCAAGCCCATCATAAATCGTTTATTATCTACATCAATTCGCCTACAATTCCTCAGTAGATCAGGATATTTTTACCTAGGTTAAGTACATGACATTACTGATTAAAATTTTATATATTAAGTTCAATTATATATACTGATCAAACTTTTTTCTTCAGTTACTAAAGAGCCAATTAAAATCAAGCTTATGACTTTCTTTAGGAAACCCTCTCGTCCGCACCAGGAGTCGTTCAGCAACTAAAAGTATCAAAATAACCTGTAAACTATTCAGCTAGATCTCTTTTTGAGGATGAAGTGTTTCAAATATTTTTAATACAGATTACGAGTTTATTATTTTTCTGTCGGTTGGAATTATTCAGTTTTAGACAAGGGTAGTTGTTGCGTACAGTTTTAAAACTTGACATTTGAATAAGCATTTGAGTAGAAACAACCGACAACAAAGTTGTAATACTTTCCTGGCACTGGTTATTTATTCTTATATAGTGGCAAAATAAACCAAAAAAAAGTTTTTTAAATTCAAAAAACCGATATTTTTAAACTTTGATAGTTTCCTCTAACCCCAATAATGACCCAAAAGTTTTATTTTTGTCACTACTACTATGCCTAGGAAGAGACATAATAAAAATTTGATTAAAAAATAATTATGCAATAAATAAAAAGATAACTTTTTAGATTTTAGGGGAAGGTAGAATTTTCGGGCATGATTTTTTTTTTAAATAGTAAGATAAGTATACAAATACGTACTAAACTTAATATAGAATGGGAATTATGTTTGAAAAATTTTGAGAATATTAATCTCAAAAAACTACCTACCCCACCGCCTGGATATATTGACCCCAATATTTTACCAACAAATTACCCCATTCAAACGAATCTGTGCAAAATTTCACCAAAATCGGTTTATCCAGTCAAAAGTTATTAAGCTTCAAATATACAAACACATGTATATAGAACCAACCCCCTTTTCTTTTGTTTTTTTGGGTTTCCTGCGTTACGAAACGTCGAGAAATGCAAAAAAAATATATATACACCAATTTTTTGATTGCTTCCTTCTTGCAGCACAGCTCTACAGCTACGATGCCAGGAAAGCAAAAAGAAGAAGAAGGAATTGTCAATATCAGTTTACATAAAAAAATCAAATCTTTAACATCTTAACGTAATATAAAAGTTTCTTTTAGTTTTCTTCATCTTGAATTGTTTCTTCTTTTCTTATTGTTTTAAAAGTACGACCAATAAAGTTTAAATTTATTTTTACTCTATTCGATCAGGTTGATACACCAACATCTTACTTGGAATGAACAATAAACTTCTAGAACAAATTAATTCAACAGTAACTTTTGTGCTGTAACTTTTTCAGCGGTTATAATTTAAAAAAATAAAGATAAGCTTCAATAACTTAATTTGTTAGTCAATTTGTTTTTGCTAACCAAAACCTAAAAATCCATCACTAAGAGTGAAGTTTTCCTAATTTCACATTATATTACGTTCAAAAAATAAAGCTGCCTATTTAGTTTACTACAATAAAAAAAAAACTTTCATTTATCGTATACAACAAAGAACCTACTCTGTTTGGGATTGGAATATCTTTTTATCAGTTATTACTGAATTTTATTACAACTAGCGGAAGTTACAGGATACTCAATGTAAGAATTACCGGTATCTATGAAATAAAGCTACTATTAACGAATCACACCATTCCAGCTTTAAATATAAAAAACAATTTGTGTTAATCTGTTTGAAAATATTTCTTTATTTTAGAGGATGATAATTTTATAATTCTATGAAGTAAAAATAAAATTAATATTTTTTACGAATAATAAAAACCCATTAAAAAATACATACTACATTCTAAAATTTAGTAAAAGGCCTACTGTAATTTAACGAATTTTTTCATATATTTTTATCCTTATAGCACAAATTACATTCTTATGTTTTATTATCTCCGTAGTACCATTTCATTTCACAAAACACGTTTTAAATAAAAAATAACTCTTCAACACAGTTTTACACTAAAAATCTATTGGGAATATTCTGGAGTTAGATTAAGGTCAATGGAAAAAGTTGATGCTACGCGTGGGCAATTTTATACAAGGTGCGGGGATGAACATCTCCACCAAAGGAACGATTGGTTTTGTGAACTCTGCGTATTCCCAGTCGTAAATATTTATTACATAAGGTAAAGCTACACCTGATAATTTTTAAACATTTTTAAATAGTTTTTAAAAGTATTCAAATGGTACATTTTTTTATAAATTAAAAATTTTCTGTCAAAAGAAAAATATATAAACAAGGTCAAAATCTTTCATTTTAACAAATAAAAATTTAATCAAATTTTGTTTAACGGTTGATTTTCTAAGACGAAGGTTCTGAGGTTCAAATTTTAGTCAATTTTATACGGATTTGATTACTAGACAAGGTATACCACTGTACTTTGGTGGTTGGGGTTTAATTAACTACACGTCACAGGAATGGTTAACCTGAGTCTGTATAAGACGACACCTCATTTACCATTCATAACATCCTCATTTCAAAGAGGGATGTGGGGTAGCTTATTATTTACTACTTGAGCAGTTTGCAACGTACACATTTATATAATTAATTAAGCTAATGTTACAAAAAAATAAAAATAAATAGATAAATAGATAATGTCGTCGCAACCGAATATCTTAACTTTTTGTTAAAATTTGTTTGTCCAAAAAACCTGTATTAGTGTTAGCAATACCTATATATACTTCTTGCCACCGTTCAGTTTAGTAAAAGCGATCATCGTTTACCAGTGGTTTGATGATTTCAGTTCACTATTAACTAATATTGATATCAGTAATCTGCGAAACGTTTAATTTAAAGATGTTTCCAAAACATATATATATACGTTGTATGCTTAAATAATCTAACGGAGTTGGTCAAGCACAGATAAGGCGAAGCAATTTCCAAGAATAATAATCATTCTACGCCAGGCTAATTAGGAAAAATAAGGAGTAATATTTCGTTTCATTCATCAACGAGCTGAATATACAGCTGCATATTAGCATTTTAAGCTCTCCGAAATATAGATAATATTCAACCGTGTAAGTAACACCCTTACTGATTACTGCAGGGACTAGTTGTATAACAAGCATCATTAAGCTCAAAGCAAATAGCTTTAACTAGTGCTGCTTGTATCCCTCAAGCATTACGTACCTCACGGTTGTCTGGAAAACTGGAATACATAAGTAATAGTGTAAGGCAATGATTCCCAAACTGTACGCCACGGCGCCCCGGGGAGTCACTACCTCTTCACAGGGGCGCCGCGAAATATTATAAAAGCTTCAAAATTAATTGAACCAAGAAATTTATAATTATTAATTTAATGTTAATAAAGTAAAAAAAGAATGAAGATAAACGAGTTTTATTTATTTTTATCTCTTACTTACGAGTAGTCATACTTTTACTTAGGGTAGGGCGCCATTGAAAAAGGGCGCCGCTAATCGGAAAAGTTTGGGAACCACTGGTGTAAGGTAAAAAATTGATGTATCTTTTAAGTATGATACAACTCACTACGTACACTGTTTCTACTTACGAGTAGTATGGAAATAGAATACAACAAATGTAAAATGTACTGTTAAGCCTCCATTAAATAGCCGATGGGATTTTTTTCGTACCTCTTACTTAATATTTCTTTGTATTTCTTATTTCATATTTTGTGTTTCCACAGTCAAAAAACAATAAACATCAACGTTACGAAATTTTGAAAACAGATTTATTTCTGTACTAATCGATTATCCTTTCAGCGGCCAACAATTCCCTTCACTTACTGATATTCCCAATGAGATTCTGTTTAGACATATGTGTGTTTGTGAGTATGTGATTGTGTGGATTGCTGACGTCAATTGCCTTTATATATCATGCATGATTAATCGTGAAATTTGATCATGATATAGTAGCTTTATTTGTACATTAAGAGGATTGATTCTACAAATTTACTTTCCCGGCGGATATAGATGGAATAGTTATATTAAAGGAGAAAGTGTACGGTGATGATGTCAAAAATGAGATATCGAGTTTTATGCAAATTTTTATATATTAGAGTCCATTCTACTAGTTGATCTAGACCAAAAAAACATGGATGTATGAACGAAAGTATGTATGCGGATACGTATGTGTGTGTGTGTGTGTGTGTGCGCGCGCGCGCTGCTTTTAGCCTTATATCTCAGGATTGGCCTAACCGGCTTTCTTCAAATTTGGCTCAAATGTTTTTATATATGCGGTATTGATTATATATATATATATATATATATATATATTTTAAATCCGTTAAGAGGATAGGGGATATCTCCAAAAATCAACTTCGGTTTTTTCTCAGGCTTCTAGAAAAAAAATTATTAAAGCAAATTTTTACCTACAATGATGTAGGTAATCCAAAAAATTTTGTTGATTATAATAAAAAAAAAACCTTTCAAAATTCAATACCCACCTCATTAAATTAAAACGTATGGTTTTTGTATTTTGCTCTATTTCCTTTCGGTTTAAAAAAACTTTTTAAAGTTTTTGAAAAATTATAACTCACAAATAGCACTATCAAGAGATGGCTGTAATTATTTAAATTATAGACCCCGATCCTAAAATGCTGAAAACGTTTTTGAAAAATTATTTTTCTATTTTAGGTTCTACTGACGAGATTGTTAGATTTAGAAAAAAATTTACTACGCGAATTTTTTAAACTTAACCCATATTTGAATATTTTTAAAAAGATTTTTATTAAGCTTGTACGATGATATCATCAAGAAAAACAAATTTATTCGCCACTTCTAAAAAAAACATGTATTCCATTTTCTTTTTGTTTTTAGGCTCTTAACTCTATTTAATTCTTATTAAACAATTTTTTTTCTTCACATAAAAGGGCTATTAAAATAATTAAAGTAGCTTTGGTACCTACATTATATTCTGGACCCAAAATTAGAAACAATTCTTTTTATTACTTTCATCGAAGTTATAGTTTATTTTATAAAAGTTATATCATGTTATACTAGAAAAGATATACAATACTTTGCCAGCGTTTTTTTTAAAAATCGAATTAGAAGACAAAAATGTAATACGAGTGGGTGCTTCATTTCATGAAGGATTGAGATTTTACGAAAATTTACTTCTAGCAATTTCTAGTTTTTGCAAAAATAAACTAGAAATGAGCAGTAGAATAAACAAATAAAAAATAAAATTTTCATGCAAATCCAAATGCGGAATTAAAAGTAAAAAAAAATAATAAATATTTTTCTTTAAATTAGAGGAAAATATATTTCCACCCCTAAAAAGAAAAATTTATAAATGTTTTTTCTTTAACATAGACAACATACTGGATTTGTGATTTTTTTTTCTTTTTTGATAAGAAAATTAGTAAGAGTAAGCGTCTTCAATTTTAACTGTGGGAAGGGAGTTAAATTTTAAAACCTTAAGCTCTGAATAAAATTAGTGAAGTTTAGAAATGTTGTCAGATTTATAAAAAATATGGTCGTTTCTATGTAAATTTTTCTATAACTTAAGAAAGTAAAGAAGATATGCAAAATCTAACCAAATATTCTTCGGTAAGAAAAATATGGTTTATTGGAACGATACTGTATCAATTAGATTTAATTTTTTATTAATATGCAATTAAAAAACGAGTTTATATTTCGGTTCTAAAATTAACACTTATATAATAAAGGACCGTCATTTATCCACCTCATCAAGTCTAAATAATAATTTTTAAATTACCGATACAAGAAATCATTTTATTCAATAAATCTCTTTCTAAACAAACATCTTTAATTACATTTTCATTTTAGAATTTTCGTCTCACAGTCTCATTTCCTCAAAATAAAATAAACCCAACCTCAAGTCGAACATGACAGAAAAAACGTAACTGTTTTATTCTGTCTTTGAACAGATAAAATAAATTATTGATAGAATTTCATTGCTTTCTAACTATGTAATGGAATAATAGACTATTACCTTCAAGTTTTATTACGTTTTTCATTGTAACGTCCGTAAATCGATAACGCTTTGTCCAGTATTCATGATATTAAAGTTGAATTAAATTTCTACTTTTATCTAAATTTGTGATACACAAATTTAAAAAAATAAGATCACGCGAAAACATTCTTTAGTTTAAATTATGATTCTTTAAAAAATATGAAAAATAATCTATTAATCTTTGTTAAGAGATTTAAAGAAAGCTTTAAAAAAAATAAAAACTTATAAAAAAACATAAAAACGATTTCTTTTAAAAATTTGCAATCGAGATGAAAACAAACAGCTATTTCTAACTTACTAACCCATAATTAGGTTTCAATTTAAAAATTAAAAATATACAGAAACACTAACTAAGTATTTCTTTTCCAAAGGAAAGTATTGGTCGCTTTTATCTATTACTGAAATTTATTTCATATCATATTTTTTAATTTTAGCCGCTTGCAAGATATGTAAAGAAGAAACACATGTGTTTTGATAGAAATAGAAATGTTGTATAGATAAATGACGTAATAGGATCACTACCGGAGCGTGAGCTACGGACGTAGATATTTTACTTTAAATTTTCCACCTAATTTTCTAGAAGTTTTGTAAGAAAATACTTTGAATAACAAAATAATTCCGGTTATGTAATATGGCAGCCAGAAATCGGTTCTAACGGGTGTTGTTTTTTTTTTAGAGTGATAGAACTTTTGATAGAGATAGCTGTTATTTGTTTTGATGACATTTCGTTTTGTTATTTCAGATCAGTGAGAATTGGCAAATGATCATGGAAAAACTGAAGTCGCAACAACGTTTACAAATTGTGAAAATATATTTCCAAAATTAATGTTCTGTTCGCCAAACGTAAAGAGCACTTCGTAAATTTTATGGTGCACATAATTGTCCATCAGAGAAACTTATTCGTCAAACTACTGATAAATTTCGAAAAAACATTTACTCTACTCAATGAAAAACCAACAACAAGGCAAAAATCTATACGTACAGGCGAAAATATCGGTGCTATCATTGATAGTGTTGAAGAAGATCCATGTCTCGTCAAACCAAAAGCAATCATCGAGTTCTTCCCCATTTGGCGTTACAGATACATGAACAGAAATCAGCTGATTTGGGAAGACGCGTTCACCACTAGACCAAACCGGTGGGTTAGATGACCCGCTGAGAGAAAGCTATACGTTTTCCAGTGTCTGCAAATAACTCGTAAAATACACGAATTCTGTACGGATGCATCTTCTAATACTAGGACAATTCCATGTGAGCACCACCAACGGAGGGACCAGACTGGCTAGATAGACGTCACACAGATTTCTTGAAACTAACAGATTATGCGGCTTGCACGTCGATCGACTTTTCTGGTGTTAGCACTTTCGGTCGACCACTTTTGGCTGCGCTGCTACATTCCCTGTCTCTTGGAAATTGTCGTACAACCGTTATATGGAGGACTTGTTTTTTGCAGCCACACTATACTTTTCTGTGAAGACATTCTGGATCTGCGTATAACTGGCACATCTAATGTATCGGAAGACAATGAATTCTCTGCTGCATTGTATAACCCATTTTCTATTAATTTTCCTGAATTAAAGTTGCAACAAAAGAAGGAAACATTCTTCCATAAGGTACTTTTTGAACTCTTTTTAAAACATGATTTCGATTTATCAGACACGAAAGAAACCGAAATTTTTTTTACCAAACCTCAAGATTTTTATATAATTTTCTTTGCTGAAAACTAAATTTTTTAAAAGTATTTTGGTACGGTCTACTACCACGAAAAAATATTTTATCATGAAAAGAAAAGAAGATTTTTTAATTCAGAAATATAACAGACTTAAAATAAAATCTAGATAAAAAAGTATACACTTGGGATATAATATGACGCGTTGAAGTTACAGACAGCTATATAAAAAACAGCATTTTAATCAAGATGAAAATAACTCGACATAATTAAATAAGCATTGTAGAAAGCTGTTGTAAAATTTAACATCGTAATTTCATACCAAACACTAAGCAGGTTTATTATTTATTCTTTTCCTAAACGCCTCTACATTTTATGATTACTGGCTTCTTCTCTATAATCCTTCTTTATTTTGTTTAAAATTATGAACTGCAATAAAGAGAAACGAGACAGTTACGCAACCATTTAGCTATTGATAAATGAGCGCGTAACTTTATTCTATACTGATCTGTTTATTTAAATATTACAACTGTGTATATTAATTAAATCCGCCATTTATTTTATGCCTATTTAAAACTGATTTTTGTATACTATATTTCAATTCAGCTTAAAATTATTTAATTTCTAAATGTAGACAATTAACTTGTCAATGAGATTAGTTTTTGAATTTCTTGTGTCTGCAGTTTTTTTTTTTTAAATAAATAGAATTATGGATGTAAAACAGTTTTTATATTATGTTTTTCAGAATTTTTGATCAACAAAAGAAATTGCCCGAAAGTAACTCCTAAATAAAAAGCCCTATCATATTTTATATAGATTAGTCCGTGTACTGACATTTATTTGGTAACCATTACGACATTCAACTTTTAGCGCTTCGGATCCGTTAAACGTGAATATACTTTATTTTATAGCCGAGAAGTTTACAGAAGGGTAAAAGAATTTTTGAGTGCAAGAGAAAGGATTTCAGATTTTGGGATAGCATAAGAGAAAAGAAATAGGAATCAGAGTATGAGAGACGGGAAAAAAAGAAGTTCTCGGTTCGTTTTTATCGAGGGATATGGAAGGAGTAGACGACCGACAGGCAGCGCAAGTCGCGCGGGTGGGCGGTAGTAGTCGAGAATTGGCGCCCGGCTGTCGCCTGCTCCAGTTCCGACACAACACGGCAAGTGCAGAACATCAGATCTAGAGGAGACCGTTTGGCGTGGTATACGTCGACAACGGCGGCGGCGACGATAAACATTGCTGTAGTGGTAGAACTGACTGTCCGGTCGATATTATATATACAGCTCTGTACGGTTGGTGCCACTGCACGCAGTCATACCACCCGTCCGCCGACGAACCGCCCACTCCCACCGTATTGCCAGAGCCACCTGCTAGCACACGAGAGGGTTAAAGCGGCAGTACCACCACCAGTATCAGCGGCAGTCAACAAAACAACACACGGAACGAATCCCTTATCAAACCGCAGCCGGCTGATTATACACAGAATACAGTACCTTACCGTATATACTTTATAATATAATACAGTATAATCTAATACACACATAACCTCAAAATAACAAACAATATCCCAAAATTTTTAATAAAAATAGCCATAAACCAGCCTACATAAAGAAAAGACAAAACGTAAACAATGTTGTTGTCATCGATACACAAAAGTAAACAAAGATGTATTAAAAACACGATTCTAAGAACAATAATTGACACGTAGGTAGTTAGTATGTTCGCTTATACATCAACTGATCTCGAACTGAATTCCCAGAAAAGTCGAATATTTTTTTCCTGTAATTATTTTATTCTTTTACTGTTCCTTCTTAATATATGGTGCCAAGGATATCGGCGATCTAAAATGAGAAACTTATCTAAAACAAAAAAAAAAAATGGCATAGCTAATTTCAGAAATAACATCGAGATTATACCAGATTTACTAGGAAAAATAAGGAGTTGCTTTTTATTACCTTTATCATTAAGCAGAATATATTACTACATATCACTAAGCCAATCCTACTAAAAATAAAGTGATATTTAAATACAAATGATATTGATTCTATTCACCACGGTTTAGATGGGTAAGTATATTATTATTCTCCGGAAACTGAGAATAATCATCAACTCTAACTTGTAACTGATATTATATACGTTAGGTCCATAACTAATTCACTCTATGTATACTGGTAACAACATTTAAATAAACTCGCCTTAGCTCCTTTAAAACAAAATAAAAGAGATTAAAAAAAACTCATACAACTTTTATAAAATAGAATCAGTTAAATTAATAGAAGACAGCACAAAATATCAAGTCACACAAAAAATATGGCAATGTAATACCTAACTTAAAAAGGTAATTTTTAAAATTAAAATGAAATGCAAAACAGAATTGTCGATGATAACAGATAACGGAAATTTTAGATATATTCTAGCGATACATTTTATTATATATATATATATTTATTAGGTACCTTCTAAAAACCCTTTTTCATTAGATTTTAAGTAAAGAAATAAAATTCAAAGTTAACAAAAAAAAAAAAAAAAAAGAAGTGAACAGGGAAAAAGACCATCCTCGATACTAAACTATACTTCTGAAGGGAGTTATAAAGCATCAAAAATGATGTTTGAAGCTAATCTAATCAGTTGCAGTGTGCGATCATTGTTGCTGTCCATTCTGCCCAAGGAAGAGTGTGCAGTAGCCTACGGTATGATCTGATTGGAGAGCACCAAATGTTCAATCTCTTTTAATACAATTACCAACAGAAACCTCCTCTTTACCTTTTCTCTTATTCTCTTCACCCCATCGAATTAAGATAACGGCAGCCAATTTAAAAAGAGGAATCTTATGAATAATTTTACACACATGCTCGTTCCGTTTAATTATAAGGAGCCTTAATCACGTAAATGTGAAACGCTCATAAAACTAAAAAAAAGTTCATTAATGTTATTGCCTAGTAAATAATCTTTCCTCATAGTCCTCGTAAAAATTCGGCATTTTTAGACGAATCGTTTACTCAGTTATCGTTGATGTTTCAAGTAGGCTAATATCTCGATTTCAATCAGGAATTGCTATTTTTAATTTTAAAAATTTACAAAAGCGGCATGTATGATTTGATAACTTGAATAAGAAAATTAGAATAATAAATAACTGTAATCATTATTTCCGTGGGGATGACGTGGCATAAAAAAGATAAAAACAAAAAAACAATATAAGATTAACTGCTGCGAAGAGAAAAAGTAATTTAATGATCACCTAATTACAATAAGCACCACCACCTTAATCAGTCCACCCACAATTTTAGTTAGATATGTCCCGAGTAATAATTTTTTTATGAAAGTTACTGTCCATCGCCCGCACCGGCAAATAATATTTATCCATTTGTATTAACTTATCTAAAAAAAATATATTTTATTATATATTATTATTTTTTAATATATATATATATATATATTATATATATATAATAATTAAGTATCTTTTTAAAAACCCTTTTTCATTCGATTTTAAGTGAAGAAATAAAATTGCAAAGGTTAACAAAAAAAAAAAAAAGTGAATAGGGAATAAGAAAAAGGCCATCCTCGATATTAAACTATACTTCTGAAGAGAGTTATAAAGCATCAAACTAAGCGGTAAAGAAACAACGCGACGAGTGAAGTATGGAATAAGCCTTAATACACACATAATATTACTTTCTTTTCAGTACATCAGATGAAAGAATAAACACAAAGAAAATTAAGAAAGGAAACATTTTTAATAGTATATTTTAAGGGATATTTTGTTTTACCAATATTTTTATTTTATCTATTCGATTTAACCGATTAATAATTTAGATATTGTATAATATAGGATAACCAGATCTGGTTATATCTGATAGGGACCTCAGCCACCGCTTATAAGCAAATGAATTAAAATAAAATTTATATAAAAGCAGCTTTCTCACCGGATCACAAAAAAGATTTACTGACTATAGCAAGCAGTATTCAATCTACTCCCATAAACCTAACATTTCAAAAAAGAAATTTTCAGTAAGGAAAAGGGAGGATGTAAAGAAAGGACGATATTCTCTCGGAAGAAATAAGTAATTCCATCCAGAGGGTACCTCTGGGTGGCCTCCTTTGCGCGAGTGGTAGCATCTCGGTCTTTCATCCGGTCCCGGGTTCGAATCCCGGTCAAGCATGACATTTTCACACACGCTAAAAAATCATTCACTTCATCTCTGAAGCAATACCTAACGGCGGTCCCGGAGGTTAAAAATGGGGGTTCCTCAAGGTTTTTATAAAAACAGCAAATCTTCCATTTCGTTTATAATTTCTTGAGAAATCGGGATCTTTTGTAATTAAAAAATAGGAGCGGTATTAATGAATAACGATCTGCGTTGACCAGCTTCAATATATGCAATAATAAAAAATAATTTTCCCGCAAAAATTAAATAATCACAAGAGAACAGGTTCAGGCATCCTGAAAGAATAATCTTACCTTAAAGAACTACAGACTACGAGATATAAAAATAAATTAATCATCATGTGATAAGTAATTAGTTCTGAGGTAACATAATTTTACTTTATTAACAATTAAACTTTTAAAATCTAGATAGCTCGTATTTCCTTTTAATCGTCTACAATTTTTACTCATTTCCGGTTCTTTTTTTGTACTTTTTACTGATCCTTCTAGCAATGTTTTAATCAATTCTTCCCCTTTCATAGTTAGCTTTCCTCTTCTAAATTGTTCTGATTAAGCTTCTATTCTTGTTAATTATTTTCATTTTTCATTTTTTCCCTCTGTCCATTTAATTTTCTCTGATCAGCTTCATACCCATCCACACTTCTAAAATCCACCAGCTATTCTTTTTTTCTCTTTTTCTTAGTATCTATGTTTCACATCTGTACAGAAACACAATCTAAAGATATCAGCTTCAGAAGACGCTTCCTCAAATACTAACCTTATCTTAAAATACAATAATTGTTTAATTTGTAAAATATTTATTCTTAAAATTTTCTAAATTATAATAGTAATAATAACAAACAGAATCACTTGATTAAGATTCAATGAAACAACTCCCGTTGTATTAAAAAAAAATAAATCAGAATAAGTAATGTTAATAAACTATATGTATTGTTAATGGATTAACTTTCTTCAGTCATACAGAAAATTATAATTTATTATTCATATAGGATATTCAGTGATTTTCAAAAAAGAATTATGAAAAACAATTTTAATTTCAATTTTTTTTTTTAAGATCGCTGTATAATAGAAAAAAAATCCCTTTCGGCACGCCCTTCCGGCGTGCCGAAAGGGATTTCACCGGTGCTAAGTAGGGGATAAAAAAGATTTTCACCTTAAAGTTAAGAAAAACTTCAAACTTACTCAATACATGTAAAAAAAAAAGTTTCGTATATTTAGCATACGACAAGCCCCATCTTCTTACAATTCCAGCAACGTTTTGGTCATCCCTTGCCGTAAGGGTTGGTCATATCAAAAATTGTTTCGAATAAAGGTTTTAGGAAATATTTAAAGGACTAACGACCCCTTTAAACTGATTCAATATCGTGCCTATTAAGAGAGGTATGATTTTTTTTGCCTTATAAACCCTATTTTTTCCACCCCCTGGGCCAACGATTGTGGATATAAAAGATTTACTGAAAAAAGTTTTAGGCCCTTATCCAAAGAATAGTAGGAACTCTAAATGAATTCGATATTTTACTTAATAAGAAACTTATAGCGATATTTTGTTTTTTCGAAAAACCCTAATGGTCCGATTTTGGCCGTTAACGAACTCGACCAAGATTTTGGAACAAGTTATTTTTAAGGAAAAATTTGAAAGTTATTGGCGCAAAATTACGGCAGTGTCCACAAGAAAGTGAAATATATATATATATATATATATAAACTATTGAGCTGCCGGTGGTTTTGGAGTCTGGGGGATGTGAAAAGCGAAGATATGTAGAAATTTTCCATAAGTCAAATCGTGGTATCCATTAAAATAGGTAGCTTTCTTATAAAATCTACCTAAAAAACTATACGACGTGTACAACATATCAACATACAAGTAAATTTGTTACTTAAACGAAATGCTTGAATGCGAAACATTCTTGTGATATTGAAAATAAAAATATATAAAAACCATAGTATAAAGATAAAAATAGTAAAATTCAAAACGCATCGTCAAATGAATGGCCTTACTAATGAATAAAAATGAATACAAAAGAGAAGTATAACAACAATACGTTATATAAAGGTTAAAATCATAACTAAAATAAAAGCAGGATACATTTGAAGAAAAGAGCACAACAGGTGGTATAAAATCATCAATGCATGATGAAAAAACCTCACTAAAAACAGTAAACGACACAATCGTAAAATATTATGAAGTGTCTGATTCGGATAAGATTTGATGCAGACAGAAAAGGAAAAATTGAATGATAGTAGAAACATTACTTGTTGTCTACAGGTACAAATATCTTGAACTATCATTCAGTGAAAAGGCGATAAAAACCATTGATGATATACAAAAATGCATGCATACATTATTAATAATGAATAAAAAATCCCGTTCTTTTCTTTGCATTTTTACGTTCAACTTTTACAATAATAAATTTGAAATACAGTATATCCTTCGAACATTTTAATTAATAAAGAAATTTTTAATTCAAGAAAAGTATTATTTGTTTAAAAGATTGTTACACGTGTTATCTATCTTAATTTAATAAATAAAACAAATGGCACGATAAATGGGAAAAATTACAATCAAATTTAAGGAGGAATCAAATAAAGAAAATAATATAAATATTATTCCTTGCTGCTTTTCAGGGATTTAAATAGCAAGGGAATAATAAACAATATTTGAGCAAATAACGCTCTTGTGAAAGTAAATATTAAGACTACAAAGCGAAAATGTCTCTTTATATATATATATATATAAAACTAAATTTAAGATCAGTTTATCAGTTCCAGTAAGGATTACTAAAGTTAAATAAACAGAAAAGCATGGTAAATTTTTTATCAAAGTAATTTAAACAATAAAAATTATTTATATATATTTAATTTCAAAAATTTAATTTTTATATAGTCTACACAACAATGAATGAATTCATTTACTCATTTTAAAATCTAGGAAGAGACTTAAACATTTCATTAAATATTTAACAGATTTCTATAAATAAAAGAAACATTTTTAAATACTCGAGTGTCTTTTATTATATACATATTAAAGACTTATTTTAATTGCTTTATTATTATTCTTTTTTTTTATAATTAGCATTGATTTAAATTATAGTTTTATGATTTTGTAAAGAAAGATTTTCGAAACGACAAATTACAAGATCTAGAAAGTGATTTTAATACTTTGTTAAAATTTATTTATAGTCATTACTACTTAGTTTTGGTTTATTATATCATTTTAATATTCAAATACTTAATGAAAAATTTAATATTTAATAGTAATAATAATAATAAAAATTTTAATTTACATAAAAAGTAGATATAAAAACGACTTGAAAAGAAAAACCATTTGACTTATATATAGAGTACCTACATAAATGCAAGGTAAAAGAAAAACATGTAATTTCACAATCCATAGACCTTTTTTAATGCTCCTAAGTAATGATTTTACATAGTTTTTCATCCTGACCTCCTTAAGGGAAGACACCCACCTTGTGACGATCCCGATCACCACACCACCCCCTCCGTTGCTAGCCCTGAGGGCTTTACCGGAGATAGACTTTTAGATCCTCTGAACTTGATAGTAAAACACAGTCATCAGCTTGGCCTCTATCAGGACGCCACCGATGCAAATGCCTCGGCAGACATTTCCATCAGGTATTTACACAACCTATTATCGCCTTCGTATGGCCTCATCCAACCACCACCACCTACCATAAGTTACAACCCTCAACTATTAAATTAACCGATTCGCGATAACGCGATCCCCGCGCCTTCCTCTAAACACCGAAGGGTTCACACAAAAACTTTTTCTATAAACTTCAATTAGACTAAGCACTCAGATCATTACTTGACCGAGTCTTTAAACACCAAAAATACTATCCTCATACCAAAAAAACAACTGTTGATGGCAAGAACGACAATTTGTCTTACAATTCAATTTATTGAAAGTCCTTTTGATTTACTTAAAATTGAAACAGATTCAAAAATTTAATAAGCCTCTAACGAAAATATACCCTATCTCTCTCCGCTTTCGGGAGCGAGATCAATGCCTACACCCTCCCTCATCGCAGTTTCATCACAGAATTTTCCATACATCCATCTCATTCTAACAGCGAATATCTCAGCTAACCAGAGCTATACCAAAACGCCTATCTTGGCGAAGTAAGCACCTAAGCGGGCCCCTAACCACCCGGGTTGCTATTCTATCTATAAAACTATAACATAATTTTACATTATAATAGAAATAATTGTATTCTTTTTTAACGCAGATCTGTAGTTTATTTTTAGAGATCTTTTCAGGTAGATTTTAATTAGATCCACCAACATTTTAAATTTAAAAAAAAAAACGACTAAAACCCCACTAAAAACTAAAAAAATGAATACTTTCATATTTAATTTAAAGCAACGAAATATCTTGTTTACAGTAAGCTATTTTGAGTGTAATATAATGACGATTTCAAAAATCTGAAATTAAAAGAAAACTAAGAAGCATAGATCTTTATTTATAAGTGCGTTTTTAAAAAAATCTGTATTAATTTATTATAAAGCAAATAATATTATTAATTTTAAATTATGTATTTCAATTCTTGTTTGGAATTTTTTAGAAACTATATTGCTCGGGAAATTGAGTTTTAGTTTTAGTTTTTAGTTTAGGCCTCAATACAATAACCTAAACCTAAAATTGTAATATAAAGCACTTATTGTACGCGTAATTCTCTATTTACAACATTCATTCAGATATAATTATTTATTTTATAAACTTATTTTTTTATAATTATACATATATTTCTATTATGAATTTTGTGGCTACTTTTCTATTACAGCTATATTAAATATAGTACTATAATACTATACTATAAATTTAATATAGTATTAAGTAATACTATATATTCCAAATGTGTGTGTATGTATGAATACACACATATAAAAATTTACTTGGATAACATACAGATTCGGTTGGGGTCTCATTTCACAGCAAAACACATCAAGTTTTGACTCATCTAATTTATTAGTACTGAATTCAGCCACCGGCGCTGTCACCAGTACTGTTAAAAATGAATATTTACTGGTGCGAAACCTGCTCGCTGTGTGTTTGTTTCACGATTTGCAGTCGGCAACTACAGCTCAACGTAATTTTCGTAGAGTCCGATAGGGAGCATCCTAGTAGGTATACAATTTAATCTTGGCACCAAAACTTCGTTGAAACAGGTTGTTCTGTTTAACATACAAAATCAGGAGAACGACCACGCATCCCTCAAGCTGCTGTGGAACAACTTAGACAAAGCTTTGCAAGTAGTGCGAAGAAATGAACTGGACGTGCGTTACGTAAGATGGTATTCCACAAACAACTGTTTGACGCATATTACATAAATAATTGCACTTGAAGCCATACAAACTAATCGTGGTTCAACACATTACAGATGACGACAAAGTTGCTCGGCTGCTGTGTTGTGTGGAAATGATGGGATAGATTTGCAGACAACGATACACATTTAAACAATGTAATTTTTAGTGATGAGTCAACTTTTCATACCGTGGCAAGGTGAACACCAATAACTGCCGAATTTGGAGTAGCGAAAACCCTCATGAAACTTTGCAGCACATTTGTGATAGCTCAAAGGCCAATATTTTTGTGCCCTAAGCAAACAAAGACTGTACGGCCCGTTCTTCTTCCAGGAAGCAATCGTAAATAGTAACGTTTATCGGTACATGCTTCAAAATTTCCTAATTCTTCAGTTACAAGATGAGAACCAAGACAGACGCCATTACTATCAGCAAGACGCCCAGAAGTCCGAGATTTTTTTGATACTCGATTTCCAGGTCAGTGGATTGGTCGTGATGGTTCAATTTCATGGCCACCTCGCTCTCCAGATTTGATCCTGATAGATTTCCTCCTGTGCGGTTTAATTTAAGATCGGTTTTACGCACTACCTTTGCCTGCTGATCTTATTTGCTAAGACTTCTAATTAACGCCGCAGCTGCAGAGGTAACGCTGGCTACAGTCTGGAATGAAATTAACTTCAGATGGGATATATGTCGCATTGCAAATAGAAGCTATATCGCACCAAAGTGAACATTGTTTGACAAACTTGATGTGTTTTTATACGAAATGAGACCTCCAATCTAATCTTAAGTGATCTCAATAAATGTTTATATGGATTTAAATTTGTGAAGTCCTTTTTTTGAATCACAAAAAAAGGACGTGTGTGTGTGTGTATATATGTACACATTTATGCCACCATATAATGTAAGTCCCTTTAATGCCAGCGTATAAAGAGCAGCCTCAGAGTTTAATTTTTTAAGGATAGCTGTACTACTTCATAAACCAAACATTTCAAAATCCATCTTTTTTTAATAATCTGACGTCTGCAGTGGAATATCAGACGCTAATATTATGGATTTTTTTGTCATGTCTTAACTGCGTTCACTCAAATCTAATAAATTATTTATTTTACGTAATTATTTATTGTCGTTATATGTATAAACAGAACACATTAATTTAATTACGTCCGATTTATTCAATTTTTTAAAGAATAAATTTTATAAAATAGTTCCAGTTCATAAATGAAATTATATAAACCCAAAACTTAAAAGTATAATATAATATATTTTTACATATAATATAATATATTTTTTTTTGCTAACTAATTGTATTTTTTCCATTTCTTCATGATGGTGATGGGTGGCTTTCTATTGAAAAGAGTTGAAAGGTTTCATTTGGAAATTACTTATTGAGGATTTTTTTTAGAAAAATTAATTAATAATACAGAAAATAAAAATTAAAGACAAAAGATTTTCATCAAATTATCTTAGAAAGTTATTTTTTAATGATATTGTACTTGGAACGAATGTCCAATCAATTCTAATCGTCCGATCATTGTAGTCGATTTTATTTTGTGATTATATATATTAATGAAGAACTTCCAAAAAATTTCAATTCAAACCACAAAAACTGTAGAAATTAAATGAATATTTTTTTTATGTTTAACAATTTACTAATTATCAATCTAATTCAACAAAAATAACATGTGAATTTAGATATAATTCTATGTAACAAAAAATTGGTTATTTATATCAATAATAATTTTGGTAATCTACAACATATAGTTACAATTAGCACGTAACATCAAAGCATAAACATAGTCCAAGCGACTGTACCACTCTCTGTTTATCTCATTTTAACACAACCTTAACGGTAATATTTACCAATGTTAGCTAGCATGGCTCACTTGTCTAGTTAAACTGTTAGCTTTTTCAAGTAATAATAATAATATGATATTTAATTTTTTCTTTAAGAATTTTTCGTAATATTTATAGTTGGGTGACTTTAATTAAAAAAGTATTTTCAAAATGACTCGCAGTAAGCCTTCAGTAGGAACTCTGTCTGACTGAACCGTCGTATATTTCACGTTGATATTTCTGTACTCTATATAATTCTGAGGGTGGCAAGGGTTTTCCTTAGGGAAGTATGAGTTTATTCTCGAGTGGCTCTTTATTTCCATATTTGAAAGAAAATCAATTCGCTTCTTTAGAAATTTAAAGCTGACAAACGTAAAACATTCATCAGCAATAAGATTCTACACTGATTAGACGCTGTACCTAAAAAAAAATTGTGAACAGGATGGATGTCTATAACCTTGAGAGGGCCATAAAATATTTATCTGTGTTGTTAGACTCATTTTTACAATTACTAGATGATCCTTTTTTTCTAACTAATCGTATTTTTTTCCTTTCTCCATGATGGTGTTGGGTGGCTTTTTTATTAGCTAGACGCTCACTAGATACGTACAAAGGATATCAGGACCTTTATAATTACAACGTTTATGGTCAAGTGGAAGTAACGGGTGTTTAAAAAAGGACGCAAACCGTTTGTTTAACGACGTGAATATACTTTACAAAAATATTAATGTTAGTAAAATACTTACATAACATTCAAATTATCTTTAATAGCTTTACAAAAGATGTAAAAAATGGTTTCCTGCGATCCCGATGCAAGTTAATGCACGTCTCACAACAGTTGCAGCCAGTTTTCGTAATGATTGCTTAGTAACATTTGAAATCCCACATTCAATGTTAGTCTTCAATTCGTGTAGTGTATGAGGATTGTTTTTAAAAACTACCCTCTTTAAATAGCTACAAAGGAAAACGTCTGCCGGTATAAGATCTGGGGATCTTGGAGGTCAAAAAAATTCTCTAAAATATCCAGCGTTTAATTAGCAGTATGACACGTTGCGTTATCCTGCTGAAACCAACAATCTTGTTCGTATAAATCTAATATTGCAGTAAACTGTTCGATTAAATGTTAAACCACACCGTCTACAGATTTTCAAAAAATAAAGGCCCTATTACACGACGCCGGGAGATCACACACCAAGCACCTATTTTACGGGCTTATAATGGTCGTTCATGAAACTCTTGAGAATGTTTAGCGTTCCATATTCGCCAGTTTGGCTGTTAATGTAGCCATTCAAGTGAAACCGTGCCTCGTCGCTGAAATAAACACGATTCAAAGTTTCAATACCGTTGTCATCAAGAGAAGGAAACCGACAACAATACTGTAAACTTTTTCGTGGCCTATTTCTTTCGGTTATTGAACGACACCGATGCGATTAGCATGCGATTTTAATTTTTTAGTAGTCCTGAAAAAGCCATAGATAGTGAAAGCCCAGCCTTTGAAGATAACTTTCTGAGAGATTTTCTGGGTAAGCGAGTCAAATGTTCTTTTACATCCTTAGAACTTCTACTGTTAGTTAACACTGATGGTCGAGTTGTGCTTTTCCGATTATGTACACTTGCAGTCTCACGAAATTTATTAATCAAACGCGATATTGTCGACCTATTAGGAACTGAAGAGTTGGGAAATTTTATCCGAAACTCGTCTTTCATACGTTCGTAAGATCTATACGCGCAATAAATCTCAATAATAAACACACGTTTGTCCTTGGAAAACTACATAGTTAACACAATAGAGACGAATTGATACTGGTATATCACTAGTACATAAGGACATTTCAACTTATATGTTCCTAACCTTGATTACAGGTCTGCCAACTGACATGCATGGAGAAATAGAATTTACTTATGCTTGATTTCTACCTTCTTAATATTAGGGTTGTTTCATTTTGAAACACCCGTTAGTTATATCTAAAGATCTTTGAAGACGTTTTTCCTCTCAGATCTCTGTAAAGAAAGCGAAAAGTGTAGCTAAAGTGCTTATTGAATAAAACTGGTTATCTAATCTCTTATAAATGATTAAATTTTAACAAAATTATTCATTCATTTTTTTAAAGATCTAAAACAATTAGGTAATTTTTCACTTTCAATTAGAATTCTCCATTAATCAATATACTTTTGAAGTTAGAGGTCAATTAAAGGCATTGTTTGAATAATCTTATTTACTATCTAATTTATGTCTTAACAGAATAATAACAGAGCTTTTTATTGATAAGAGATGAAAGGTTTATTTGGAATTTACTTACTGATGACATTTTTTACAAAAATAAATATACAGAATAAAAAATAAAAGACAAAAATTATTCATCATATTTTGTTAGAAAGTTTTTTTTTGTAATATTGTATATAGAATGTTAGACCAATTGTAATCATCTGAACATTGTAGTTGATTTTATTTTGCGATTACATATTGATGATGAGCTTCCGAAAAATTTTATTTCAAACCACAAAACTAAAAAATTTTATTTGAAACAAAGGCACTAGTTATACATTGGTTGGTAACATAGCAGAACAATTTTATAAAACTGAATTATTGGATATAAATTTTCCCATGATTTTTCTTTTTTTAAATCAAGCGTTGAAAAAATTGTTTTAGAAAAACGTTTTCCCGAATACAACAATAAATACAATATTTTATGCAACCTTTTTAAGTATTATTTTTTTCTATTATTTTTAAGGGTAATTCTTCCACCTCTTTTCTAGGAATGTTTCCTCCAAGATAGAAATTAATAACCGAAGGAATTTCTTCCTTGCAGTAATTACGTATTTACGATATAATGTAAAAAAATAAAAATTTTAATGAAAAGAATAATAGTTTCCGGTATGAACTACTCCAAGAGATCGACAAGTTATGGCGTCACTAATGTGTGACACCTCACACGACGGTGTGCTGTTATGAAAATATCATAACACTTGTTCTTAAGGGTCTTTTGTATAAATACACTACGTTGTCATACAGTCAGTGTGAAATAAAAAAAGTAATTTATAGAAGTTTGTTTAATATTTATGAATAATTTTTTTTTTAATTTTTACAAGCTTATGCACAAAACTTTGTTTAACAAATTTTAATTAAAATTTCTTAGTCGATAATAAATATATGCAGAATATGGATTAGTATAATATTATACGCTGATAACGAATAAAAATAAATACTAACGAAAAACGAATAATTTTAAGAAAGATTTTAATTGAAATAAAATTTTATATGATAATTTCTTAACGAATAGAAGTTACTAGAATTAAATATTTAATAAATGCAACTTTTTTAAAAAACCAAATCACAGATCCTCCAAAGTATATATACAACAAGCAATCATGCAAATAATCACACGTAACTAAAATGTTATAAACAGGTATCCAACTTTATTAAGAAAAGTTAGTAATAAATTGAAAAGAATGCAATATGAAGTAAATTTGTTACAGTGTCACATTTGTTACATATCATATTTCAAATAAATTTTTGTTTTTGCAATTTTATTTTTACACAATTTTAAAGTTTTGGATGATATTAATTTAGCCTCAATGTATGACAGCAACTTTTAAATTCAAGGACCATTCAGAAAATAAGTCAACTTATTTTACTTCCCTTCATCATTTTTCATCGATACCCTATCTCATCAACTCATATTAAAGTCACGTCATAATACTGTGCAGCTACAAGTTTCTGTAGTTTTTTCGCAAGAATCATATCAAAAAATATACACATTATTTGTCAGTGAAACTTTATTTTATTTATTTTCATATTACTTTTCAACTTTTTAAAATTTGTTATTTAAAGATAATTTTTTTAAGAAAAATCTTTTAGTGATGTGGATGTACATATTTATTTGTATTTTCTAGGTGAATGCATAAAGAAATAAAACTTAAATTTATGTTTTCCAGTTTTAAAAAGTAGGTAAGACCTTCTCAATAACGTAACTTAAATACTGTAGATGAAAAATAAACTTAATAGTTTAAAACTTGCACTGTCATGATAAAAAACCTTTACAACAAAAAAAAAACCTTCTCTAAATCTTATTTTTTAAAGAAATATAAGAGTAAAACATATATATTTATATATGTAGTCGATAACCTACCGTACAAGATAATCAAACTTTCCTTTCTTTTTCCTGTTTAGCCTCCGGTAACTACCGTTTAGATAATACTTCAGAGGATGAATGAGGATGATATGTATGAGTATGAATGAAGTGTAGTCTTGTACATTCTCAGTTCGACCATACCTGAGATGTGTGGTTAATTGAAACCCAACCACCAAAGAACACCGGTATCCACGATCTAGTATTCAAGTCCGTGTAAAAATAGCTGGCTTTACTAGGACTTGAACGCTGGAACTCTCCACTTCCAAATCAGCTGATTTGGGAAGACGCATTCACCACTATACCAACCCGGCGGGTACAAGATAATCAAACTAATATACACCATAAGCTAACTAGCGAAAATAGTACTACAAAACAAAGAATAAAACCGAATTAAAAAAATACGGCTATAATGTAAAATATAATATTTCTGAATTCCTTTTACTTTTTACTGTTATAGTCAAACCCAATAAAAAAGTAACAGTTAACCAAAAACCTTAATTTATTCAATAAAAAAAAGGTAGAATTTAAAAAAATGAAAAGATATTATTTTTTAATGTTTAGTACGTTTTTTAAAAGTCGGGATATTATTATTATTATTCTCCCTGCGAGTCGCGGACGAGGTTGTCGAGATCAAGCCGGCCGCAACGTACCACGGTATGATGATTGACCGGAAACTTAGCTTTGCTGAGCAAAAGCTAAGCCGGAGAGCCGCCGACAAAGCTGCGAGAGCCATAACCGCTCTAAGCCGGCTCATGGCGAATGACCTCTCCCCGAAGGCGACTGCTGATGTCCATGGTGTATTCCATCCTGTTAAACGGGGCGGAAATGCGGGCCCAGGCATTAGGATTCAAGAGAAATCGGGAGCCGTGGACTTGTGAGTCGCTTCCGCGTATCGCACGGTTTCCGAACCTGCCGTATTAGTGGTCGCCGGGGTTATACCCATTGCTTTTTTGGAAAGGGAGCACCAGGCGGCCTACAGGAGGCGACGGACAGGCGAAACCCGGGAGACCATCGCCAAGAAGGAACAAACTCGCACGTTCCTCGCCTAGTAAGAGACCTGGAACCACGAGACGAGAGAACGATGGACCGCAAGGCTTATCCCTTTAGTCAGACCGTTGACAGAGCGGCGGCATGGAGAGGTGGAATACTACGTGATCAAGCTTTTAACGGGTCACGGGCTTACCTCCATCCATGCTATAGGGAAAGCGCCGTTCCCCGTCTGCCTCTATTGCGTCGGTGTGTGGGATGACGCCGAGCACACCTTTTTCAATTATGCTCGGTGGGCGGTAGATCGAGGGACACTAGAGGCGAATCTCGGAACACTGAGCCCTCACAACGTGGTTGCGCTGATGCTCCGTGACCTGAGCAGTTGGGAAAGTGTGGCCCGATTCGTCGGGAGCATTCTCAGGCCAAGAAGAGGGACCTGAATAGTCCTGAGCCGGGTGAAAATTAAGAAGCAGCCTTCGCAGGCTGGATAGGAGGACTCTGCCTGAAGTAATGTGTTAAAACACATTTGTGTAGAAAGGGGGATGGGTTTTAGTCGGTAATCTGTTGATAGCGATTGGATAAGACCACCACTGGGAGCCCGACAATCCGTGGGTAAATGCATTTCCACCTTCCCCCCAAAAAAATAAATTATTATTATTTTATACTTTATGATTTTTTTTATTTTTATGCTTAAAATATGGATAAGTCAACAAAACATTCTGCCGGTATGAAAAAAGGTGTTCAAAAAACGAAAAGAAATTCTTCATCTAAACCAAAAAAAAAAAAAAACAATAAAAAGTGCAGAGAAACTATGGAAGCTAAACTACCGAACATGATGTAAGGCTCTCTAGTATGCGGATTATGTTTTATTATTTTATATTTAATAATTCTCTTGAATTTTTATTTGTAACTTTCATTATTTATTTATTCATAAAGCAACAATTGGATAACGTCCAATAATAATTACAAAGATAGATGATAGTAAAGTTCGTAACGTTAGAAAAATTCCATTCCTAACAGTCACTCGAACCCCGAACCTCCGGACTGAAGACCTTCGCCACGGAGATCGGATCGGTATTATCATGTTTACATCAGACTACATATTATTATAGCGGAAATTCCAACAATAACGAATAAAGGTCTTAAAAATTAATGTAAAATATATGAAAATGTCAATGAATAAAACTTTTTGTTCGAAAAACCGTTCAATTAATTGTCTATGAGACATATAACGGGCCAACAGAAGAATCTCCTATAAAAAATTAAAATCGGTTTATAACCGATTATAACCGGTTAAGATTAAAGCTTGAATACACATTAAAAAAATTGCAAACGGGTCAATGGATAACCCTTTGTTTAAATCTATTAAAATAAAGAGATTGAAACAAATAACTTGGCGGTTTTAAATTTGAATGTACAGTAAAAATAAATACTTCCGTCGATATATAACTTTATTATTACTATAACCATTTATAACACTTTAGTAAGATGGAATAGAAGAGTAAACCTACTTTTATGCAAGAAAAAATTCATGCGATAAATTTAATGATCTTTTTAATAATAATTCTATATCTGTACAATATTTTACTCTTTTACTTCAAAAGCTTTTGTATTAATTCAGCCTCCATGTGTAATGATGTCTTTTAAAATAGATTTAAATTATTTTATTCATTATGAATGCGACCTTATTCTTTGCATTATAATACCCGACATCTTCATTATTTTTCAGCTTAAGGATTAAATATTAATAACAATTCCATTTAAGTAGGATGCTGGAACTGATAGGAAAAATAATGATAAAAAAAAACGTTCAATATGAATTTCTTTTTCTTCCATATAAAACAGATATCTAATGACAATTTCAGTAAATTGTCATTATTTTAAGTCTTTTTTTAAATAATTAAGAATACGAGTTAATCCAAAAATAAAATAAAGGAAAAATCTGACAACAATGTTGTAATACTTTACTGACAACTGTTATTTATTTTTATATAGTGGAAAAATAATTGTACAAGAAAAAAGTTACCAAAGATTTCTTTTTTTGTGGTGGAAATAATTTATGATGAAGTTTTATTGTAAAATTATAATTTTATGTTTAAATAAATTAAATTATAATTATTTATATTATAGAAAGTAAATACGAGGAACAATCTCCTGAGGAAACTCCGAAGCAGTAAATGGGGTGCTAAGCCAACCGTCCTGTCGACGACAGCTAGAGCTTTGTGCTATTCAACAGGCGAATATGCATGTCCTGTGTGGAACAGATCAACACACACCAAAAAGGTTGATATAGCGCTGAACGAGACCTGTCGTTTAATAACGGGATGTATGAAACCCACTCCTATTGAAAAGTTGCACCGAGCGGCAGGCATGGAGGAACCTGGAATGCGTCAAGCTGAAGCCGAGTACATTGAACGGTTCAGACAATCTTTCGATACACGACATACAATGTACCAGATGGAGCGACCACCCCCTCCGAGACTGAAATCGAGAAAGGGATTTTTGAACTCTACATCTATCGAGCCCCCTCCATGGTTCCCAAAAAGAGCTCCAACGCTTCCAGGACATGACCTGGACTGGCAAACGTGGGCGACTTTAAACCGGCTTCGAACTGGGGTTGCACCAACCAGAGTTAACCGCGCTAGATGGCGTCAAATAGAGCCTAACGACCTGAACTGTGCGTGTGGTGAGATTCAGGACTCTGAACATCTCCTAAAATGCACCCTCTGCCCAACCAAATGCACACTAGAAGATCTGTGGCAAGGAAATGCTTCTGGTGTTTCGGTGACACAATACTGATCGCAAAGGTTTTAATACCTCATCGCTCGGACACGAAAACGTAAAATAAAGTAAGTATAATTATTTTTTTTTAATTTATAGAATCGGTATTTTTTCTGCTCCCCTACCTCCAAAATCACTTTTCAAAAATTTTTTTTTATTTTTCAAACATGTTTTTGATTTTACTACGTTAAATGGAAGAAACTAAAAAAAATCCGCTAAAAAACCTACAACCAATAAAAATTTATATAAGATTTTTTTTGGGGAGTGGGAATGAATTCTGATGAAATTTTATTACAATATTATTATTAAAAGTTTATTAATAATATTAACTTTTAATAATATTAAAGGTTAAATAAACAAAACATTTTGGAAAAATTCAAAAAGTTTGATCTGCTCTCCAATCCCCAGTATTGTCCCCAAGTACTTTTTTTGTTGGATCAGTTGCACCACTACTACTACTACTATGCCTATGAGATTAAAAAAAGTTGGTTAAAAAAATATGCAATGAATAAAAATAGCTTTTTTAAATTTTTGAGAAGCGGGAATTGATGGGAAAATTTTGTAAATAATGTAACATATCATTTTTACTGAGCTATATATAAACAGAGTTTATTTTTTCAAAATTTTGAGAAAATTGACATCCAAAAATCCCTCCCCCCCACCAACTGACCCCAAAACTCTGTCGACAAATTGCCCCATATACACGATTGTCTGTAAACACTTTTATTATAATCGGTTTATACAGTCCAAAGTTATTAAGCTTCAAACACGCCAGCACTCTTTACATAACTACGAACATTACCGTCACTTTCTTTTTTAGGGTTCTGGATCGTGGAACGTCGGAAAATCCAAAAAAACTCATACCAGTTTTTTTAACTGATTACTTTCTTCTTCTTGCAGCATAGCTTTCTTTGGAGCTACGGTGCTAGGAAAGTAAAAATTCAATCAAATTAGTAACATAATGAGGTACTATAATAAAGTAGTGAATAATTTTTTAACCTTCACCTAACCATTTTTTGTTAAAAAAAAACCAATTTCGGCATTAAAATCTATCATGATGAATGTTAACTACTTTCACCATGAATTACTTGTAATGATAACATAAAACAAAAATGCATGTGTTTATTGTTATAATTCTTAATTTTTTTTTAAATATACAGATTTATTAAAAGAACACGAAACACACATCTTTATTAAAACGTTAACATTTATATAAAATTCTTAAAACTCAAAAAATAGAATTAATAAAATTCTAAGTACACAGTGGTGTTTTAACTCTCTTTAAAAAATATAATGATGTTAAGATGTAGCAAGAAAAAAGACTAGTGACAATTTTAAAAGTTACTTTATTCCATCGTAAGCAGAATCTTAAACAGGTATTGTACTAGTGAAACAAATTATCTTTTTTTACATAAGATTAAATATCATAATTAATTATTGAAACATTATAGAAATAAAAATTAAGCAGTTTGGGAAATAAATTTAAAAGACGGTTTAAGTTATGAGAAAGAAATTATTTATTATGTCGTTAAAATGTATTTCATCTACTTTGATAAAAGAAGTGATGTATACTTCACATAAACATTTTGCACCCGGCATATAAAAACATCATTCAACTGATTAACCCTTATATCACTAAAATTATGATATCTTTTTTGAAAGGTTCCGAATAATGTTATTTTTCATGAGAATTATTATTATTTACACATTTTGCCCTTACTTAAAGATGATTATCATCATCCTATAAATTATTAAATTTAGAAAGCATCAAGTGAACGTAATTTATCGTAATTCTTCACGAAATTATCTGTAAAAAAATTATCTCTTTATATGTGTGAAAGGTTTCTTGTTTTTATATAGTGGTAATGTCAGCATTTAATTTTTTTTAAATTTGTAATGGTGCATTCTACAACAAGAATTGCGACTTAGCACCGTTGGAAATTTTTTATTTATTTATTTTTTTTTTAGGTTTTAGGGGCATCGACTGCTATAGTCATTAGTCTCTTGCAGATCAAAAAATAAAAAAATTAAAAAAAACATTTCCTCCTCTTAAAAGAACACAAGCGACATACTCAAGGACTAGTCTTGTCAAAAAGAGCATCTAAAGATAGACTTGTCAATGGTTATTGAAACCTCGAAAACAAAACATAACAAGGGGGTAAAGGCCCTTGTTATTTTAAAATTTTTCTAACTGCTGTATTTCTTACGAAATTTTGTCAAAACTATTAAACAACACTTCACTGTGATAAAAATTAAAACACATATTGAAAAAAACTTTTAAACACAAGATGACAAAGGTGTAAAGTTTCCTTAACATCACATAGAACAGTTATTATGAAACATAAAAAATATCAAATCTATCATGTTAATCAAAAATTACAAATACACCTTTTATTATAAAATTCTTCATGGAAACATACAATCAAGCTCTTCTTCAATTCTATCGTCTTGTTTTCCCTTTAGGCCGTACCTTTTTGCTTTTTTTTCATCTTCCTAAAGGCGTCGATGTCGAATTCCAAGGTATCTGAGGTCTCGGAAATCTTCCTTTTCCACTATCTACCCTTCTGGTTTCACGGATTCCTCGATGGGGATTTTTTCTACTTGCATTTTTACTTTAGATGTAAATAGGTTAGTCTTTCTCTCAGTTACTAGTTATTTTGGCTTAACTTGTGTACTTATTTTAAGCTCAAACTTTGGCTTTACGAAGTTCTTTTCTACGAAAATTTCTGCTTTCTTCTGCGTCAGCTTATTGGACTATTTCCTCTTGATGGTAGTTTCTTAATGTTTTGATTGATGATTTGTTCGACCATATTTGCAAGGACCGGTGCTATTTCCGACATTATGTCTTTTGAAATTACTGGAGCTGCAGCAATCTTCACATATGACGTAACCTTTGGCGTTCTGCTGATCACAATCTTCCTTTCTAAGAAGCTAATCTTTTGTATCTTCTTGACTTCCTTGTAAGTAGGACAAATTCGGGATCTAGCATAGTAGTGTCAATGAGAATCGGCACATACGGCTGGGTCCCTGCACGAGTCATCGGGATGCAAAGGCTAACCACAGACACAGATTTGGTTCCTGGTACATCTCGCCGCAGTATGTCCAAATCGTTGACATTCAAAGCAACCCAGAGCGATCGGTATAAAAAGACGTACATCCAATCTATGAAATCTTGCCTTAATCTTTCCAGACACTTTGATTTAGTGAAGATCAGGACATGCAACGCACAGAAAACAACTTCTCCGCTTCGTTGTGTATTCAAACGTCGACACGCAACAACCCCTTGAGCATGCAATTCTTCAACTACCTCCCCTTCACTGGAATTCAATAAATCTCTACATACAAAAACACCCTTTGAGGTATTTAATATACCATACGGCGTGACCTCAACGTCTACTACTCTAATTTTCTTAGCTCTAAGTAACCGTGATGTAGATGATCACGGTTTCGACAAGTAGTCTAACTGCAGTTTTCTTAACATCCTTTACCGGACCTCCGGCGGCTTCCGTGATGCCTCAAGCTATCAGTAAAGTGCTAGTCTTCGTAAAATCGCCTTCATTTTTCTTGATAAGATATTTCGGACACGGTCCACTACTCTTTGGTCGAATTTCGTTCGATCCGTCTTTTCCAAAACAATGAACTCTTATTTGTGGAAAAAATCGACGCTCTTCCTTCTCTTTGCAAAAATTATTATAATCTAAGATATTAAAAATTAAAATAAACTTAATATAATCCATGATATTAAAATAAATGAGTAAGAAATCAAAGTGAACTATACGTTTTTTAAGTAACCGATGTATTTTTTATGCAAATTAAAATTGCTGCTACATGGTTCGTATAACGTTATCAATTTTTTATAAAATACTATATTTTACTTAACTTCAAATCCGACGGCACTTGTCATGCAATCTTTCGTTACTTCAATTAAATAAATTTATATTCAACAACTGTTCTTTTCTACAACCAACATAATAATAACGGTTGTGTTTGAAATAATCTGTTACATAAACCGACTATTTAATAAAGGAAGAAATTATGGATGTATTTTTATTTGTAGATTGTATTACATATTAAAGGAGAGAATAAATTTTTTACTTATGTGCTATACCACACTTTAAACATATTTAAAGGCGATTCATTCTACTATATATATATATATATATATATATATATATATATATATATATATATATATATATATATATATATATATATATATGTATATGAAATAAGTTTGTTATTTATAAAGATATCAGTCGGGAGCAGTAATGGCTCGCGTAAAGGCACTGCAGAACTGCAGCATCCCCTATTTCACTTGATATTACCGATAACATCTAATATAATATGTCCTTTTTTTTCTTTAATTCTTTCGTTATACTTGTAAAATACATAATTCTTAAGCTTAAAGTCAGTAGCAACCCAGTTTATGAAAAATATAAAAAAATTGTTATATGGAACTGTGCGCTTTACAATTCCAGCGGCGTGATGTTTGGCTGTTGTGTGCATGTGGACATAAGAAGCTGCACGCGAGGCTGCGAGGGGGAAACAGCACTGTCGCTCCCGCAGTGCCGACTCTGGCGTGCTGGTGGAAGGTAGTTTTTTCTTACTCCGCGTGTGTATGGAACGTTCCTTGTTCGTTCCCTTTTCTAATTTAGTCGGTGGAAGGAATATGAAAGCGATTTAGTTGTATTATCAATAGTGATCAGAAGATGGCGGATAGCAAGAGCTCTGATTTCAAAATCTGTCCAAAAACACGCTGGAAGGGCAAAAGAGAGGATAATTAATAAAAACTAATTATGCATTTGCTTATGTGTAAATAGAAATTTAAATTAAGCACCATTGGACTATAGTGTTTATAAGCGGACCTCTTATTAAGTTATTATCTAATAATACTAAAAATATATTAGCTGTATTGACATTTTATAATTTATTCGGTTAAACCGAATACAATATTCTTGAATGTGATAAAATGTAGAATTAGATTATTATCCTGCTTCCAGCTATTCTATTCGATTCATTTTTTTAACAGAAAACTTTAACATGGCCTTGAAAAGGCCCAAAATAATTTTCTGGAACAACACCCCCACTAATTTAACTACGAGCCGCCACTGGTCGGGAGTGGCTCATCTAATTGTAATAAAACTCACAGAAAGCATATATTTATATAATAATTTATTAAGAGTAATTCCAAATATGCTATTATTTGGCAAAATATAGCATGACGGTTCGGCTATTAATAATGAAATTCAAAAAAATTGAGTCAAAAATCAAAAAATTGAATATACTTTTTAAAAGTGAAGAATAAATTTTAACTATTTTCATGAAACAAAAATTCATATATAGGTTAAGTTTTATAGATTTGCTTAAGTAAATTATTCTTTAAACCTAACATCCTCTTATAAGGGTAAAATAAGAAAAACAAATTTTTCAAAAAACTTTTCTGAATTTTATGTCCGGGATCTACAATTTAAAAAGATTATTAACATTTTTTTTATCGCTCTGTATACGAAATATACTCTTTCAACAAAATTTTGAAAAATACTTAAATCGAAGGGAGTTAGAACAAAAAAGCATATATTTAAACTTTAAGAGGTGGGGACTGATATTTTTCTAGAATTAGATTATTTATATATGCATTGTAGGTAACAAATTTGTTTTAATAAATTTTTCTCAACTGCCTCTGAAGAAAATTGAAATTAATTTAGCGATATACCCACTCCCTTACCAAATCTTGAAAAAAATTAACATGATCAGTATCCCATATATAGAAATATTTGAGTCATTTTGAAGAAAATCGGTTAGGTCAATTCTAAGATATAACGCCAAAAGCAGTGCAACACACATAATATATACGTACGCACTATGTGTTTTTTTGCCTACATGAACTAGTGGATTTACAAAAACCCATACTCCATTCTTGACATGCTTTCCTTTTTAATACAAATACCTTCATTCGCCGATAAAGTAAAAATAATAATTTTATAAAATGATATAGAAAAAAATTACAATTTTTTTGTAAAATAATCATCTAAATTTAACACGGCTCAATACTTAAAAAAAAAAGAAAATATATATTTATAATGTACAAATTACAAAATTAAACATTTTATTACACCATTAAAATACATAAATGTAGGAAAAAGTCATGAATATTTATATATTTTTTGTTAAGTACTATAGTCGTAATAATTGTAGACGAGCTGACAAGTGAATCACAATTTACTCCTATCCTCAAGAATAACACTTTGCCAGCTTACAAAGGAAGATAAGGAATAAAGCAATTTTCGGTTATTTTTTTTTACTGAGCCAAATGTTATATTGTTTCATGCAGAGTGTCAAACCACCAAAATGTAAATGACAGTAATACTTTTATTTTGGTCATCGTAGGGATTGGGTGTGAACTTTAATTATACTTAACATAATTACTCTCAAAGAAAAACAATTTTACTGATGTATTCTTTTTAACTCAGATTACTTAATAAGTATCACACCATAACAAAGAGTGGTATAGATAGATAGGACAAAGAAACAACTTAATATACCACACTCTTATCAAAAAACAATGCATTATATACGCTTCAATATCATTTTTTTTAAATTTATTTTAGGGAGTTGAAAAAGTATGTTTTCGCTAATTCATTTTATATACTTGATTCGTTATGTATCTCGCGTAATTGAAAGGTATCGTTTGATTTATATTAAAATAAAATTTATACAGTCAACCATTCTAGAGTAACAAGATTACAAACGAACACGACAACAAATATCCACTCAAAACATCTTACACTTCTCCTTCTGCCTTTTAATCGGTTAAAAATTAAAAAAAGAAATATTTAAAATAAAAAGAATTCTTGCACAGTTCTGTACAAGAAGAGCCGACGACTTTTCGTTATTTTAGTTTGTTTGGAAATGTATCAAGACATAATTTTTTTTAAATATTACATTTTTTTTTTTTTTATAAGAAAATGAAATTATTAAATCGTAATTTATTGAAATAATTAAAACTATTTCATTTTATTTTCTTAGATAAATACGTTGTTTAATATGATTTATTCAAATATTTATGTTAAAAATTTTGTTTTCGTAAATTAACAATCTTGCAATACTTACTATTTATTGGTATATACATAAAACATTTATAAAAAGAAACGTCAACGTTCAAACTTACAGCATCAGAACGAACCACGCTTCTAACTTGCCCCGATAAAAATTTTTCGACCTTATATTAAGCTAACTAAAGAACCACTCAACCAATATTCATAAAATTTCATATGCACAATCTCAGATAAGCTAGTGTAGCATAAATAAATTTCAATGAAATTTATCCCAATAGTTTTGGAAATTTTCGAGCCACAAAACTTTATATAGGCCTATATATATATATACTATCATCCCCACGTCGCGGCTTCGCTCACGCTATATGGTTACTTGTCTATATGGTTTCCCATCGCGATCAATTTTTTTTTAACTTAATGTTTTTTAGTCAAGTAACCGGAGGCAGGAACATCCAGATTAGATCGTGGATACCAGTGTTCTTAGTGGTTGAGTTCCAATTAACCATACATCTCAGGAACTGTCATCCTGAGACTGTACAAGACTACATTTCATTTACATTCATACATATCATCCACATTCATCCTCTGAAATAATACCTTACGGTGGTGCCGGATGTTAAACAGAAAAAAGAAAAAGAGGTACAGCCAGTCGCTTCGCACTGTCATTAACAATAGCAATGGCTGTATTGGTTGAACCGCCACGCTGTACACTGTCGCACTCCTTAAAAAAACTGAAATTCAAATATCCTCGAAAATGGTTTTTAAATATATATCTGAAGAATATTTTCAAGCCCAAAAAAATATATCATCCCCGTCGCGGTTTTGCTCGTGCTATATGGTTACTTGCGTTTCTTGTCGCGGTCAAAGAATATTTAGCCGGTCATGGCTTGCTTCGCTCGCCTTTCCTTCTAGACAGATAGGTTTGCCCCTTGGATCTCGTGTGTTCATTAAACTCATGGTCGTAAGAAAAATAATGTTAAATGAAAATTAAATCCTGTTCAATTTATAAAAAAAAATATCAGTGTACTGTAATTTCTTCAGAGCAACACTTTTATCAGTATAGGACCTGAAACTGAAAGTGATATATGAATGTGAGTTTCAAAACAGTCGGCCTACATCTTAAAATTTTTTGTTAAAACTGGTTACCCGTACTTCGTACAGGTAAAAATGAATTTTGCTCGGTTGTGAGCGTCACCCGACAAACACCACTAGGCGGTTACGGTACTTCGTTTCTTTTTTTAATTTTTTTAATTAATTTATTTTATATTTTTTAGTTAAGTAACCGGAGGTAGTTGCGATCAGACGCGTCACACATACAATAACAGTTGCTGGGTTGTTAAACCGCCGCGATATACATCGTCCCACCCCTTAAAAAAATGGGAAAACCCCAAAATGGTTTTAATATTTATCTGAAGAGTATTTGTAAGCCCCGATTTAGTAAATATCTTGTTTAGTAAAGTCGGAAATGGGGACATATTGCAATCATTGATCAAATTTTTTTCTACATTTCTTCACCCCTTTCAAGGTCAAATTCCGAAGAATCTAGAAATTGATTTTTATATATTTACATAAAACTACACACACCAAAAATCAAGTTAATATCTTCATTTGTTAACGAGAAATTTAAAAAAATATTCGGGGTTAAAAAAAAATTTAATCCATTTTAATCCTGTAACTCGGAATTTCAAAAACATTTTTGTTAGTGTACTCTTACACCGTAAGAAGAAACGTATACAAATTTTCATCTATTTAGCGTCATTGGTTTTTTTTGGTGTAGATGAATCAGTCGGTCAGGACAAGTTGCTTTATAGGTACAGATAAATAAATAAATAAATATATATATAAACTCCAATTTAAGTAATGTATTTTTCCTACTCCTCAAACCTCAGAAACGCAAAGAAAATAATTTTCCATCTCCCATTCCTACCAAGTGACCGAAATTAATACCTTACATGTTTCTTCGAAAATCGGTTAAAAAAAATACACTTTTTTATGTAAATAATTTTATTTGTTTTTACTTTATTTTCATAACGTCAAGAAAAACTGGGATATATGTATAATTAATGTCAAGTACTCTTTTAATTACTTTATTTTTTCTTTAGTAATTTTAATTTTCAGTAATACAAAAATATAAGAATCTAATGAAAAATTAATATATTATGGTTGATATGAATGATGGTATATAAAGTACCTAACTGTGTTAATCCATTGTAAAACTATTTCTTTTATTATTATTATTTATACGTAACAACTACAATAACAAAGAAAGCTATCGTCAACCTCGCCGCCTCGACGACTACTTTACGAAGGACCCTTGAATCCAGTAGGTACACCACTACGGTACACAAGAGGCCACTACTACTTTAAATACCCCTTCTCCTCATCTTCATACCCCCTCCGACCTTGTTAACTCCTCTTTTCTTATACACTCCTGACCTGTTACAACTTTAACTAACGTGTTATAGTATACCTACACTATAGAACCCCGGTAAGCGCTAGCAGGCAAAACCGTAAGACACATTCATCGGTTAATAAATTCACCCATGAAAACGAAATACCATACAACATGTATTAAGGCATAACGGTATAATAGGTGCCGTGCGAGTTAACGTTCGCGGGTTTGGGAAGTTTTGTATGCACATACCTCATTATTAAACAACACATACACAGTACGTACATGAAAAATCGTTTCACCTATCGCGCACATACATCAGTTATACGTATACATACACACAATTATCGTAATTTATGTAAATGCCTGGAAAAGGCGATGATGGGGGGAGAGAGTCAAAATAGTATAAAGATAAGAGGGTAGTACAGACAGGTAAAACAGACGCGGTTGGTTGTTCACGGCTGGTCATGCAATACTCCAATCTGGCTTATTATTATTAATTGTTCTAAAAAAATGCTCCGTTTCGTGTTTGATATCTCTACTAGTACTCAAATAATGAAAACTTTATAGTTAATATTTCATAAATAATAATACGAAGATATACGCTATTATTCGAATAATATAATACAATTTTATTCGACAGACAACAATAATTGTCATGTTTAAAATACATGAATATCTGAATTAATATAACAAAAAAAGAAAATTAGTCCGGGGTAATCCTGCAAATAATTTTCATATGTATTAACTAAAATTTTTAACTCGACTACTAAAAAAAAAAATGGTACAGAAAAGTTCATTCCAAACTGATTTAAGTAACCGTAGCATATGATGTTAAAGAACAATTTAGATTCGGAGTAACAGTACAAGGTGAAAAGATAAAGATGCTACGATTTGCTGATGATATAGTAATTCTAGCTGAGAGTAAAAAGGATTTAGAAGAAACAATAAATGGCATAGATGAAGTCCTACGCAAGAACTATCGCATGAAAATAAACATACCAAAACGAAAGTAATGAAATGTAGTAGAAATAACAAAGATGGACCACTGAATGTGAAAATAGGAGGAGAAAAGATTATGGAGGTAGAAGAATTTTGTTATTTGGGAAGTAAAATTACTAAAGATGGACGAAGCAGGAGCGACATAAAATGCCGAATAGCACAAGCGAAACGAGCCTTCAGTCAGAAATATAATTTGTTTACATAAAAAATTAATTTAAAGTCAGGTAAAAATGTTTGAAAGTATATGTTTGGACTGTCGCTTTATATGGAAGTGAAGCTTGGACAATCGGAGTATCTGAGAAGAAAAGATTAGAAACTTTTGAAATGTGGTGCTATAGGAGAATGTTAAAAATCAGATGGGTGGATAAAGTGACAAATGAAGAGGTGTTGCAGCAAATCGATGAAGAAAGAAGCATTTGGAAAAATATAGTTAAAAGAAGAGACAGACTTATAGGCCACATACTATGGCATCCTGGAATAGTCGCTTTAATATTGGAAGGACAGGCAGAAGGAAAAAATTGTGTAGGCCGGCTACGTTTGGAATATGTAAAAAAAATTATTAGGGTTTAGGATCTAGGGGGTATACCGAAATGAAACGACTAGCACTACATAGGGAATCTTGGAGAGCTGCATCAAACCAGTCAAATGACTGAAGACAAAAAAAAGCATAAATAAATTTGTCTTTAATTAAATTCCAGCAAAATAAACTAGTTTAATTAACCAGGAATAATGCCCATTACTTTATCAGTCATTTTTATCTTCCAAAAGAGAAACAGCTTGTTTAAAAATTTATAAAAAAATATTTTTTTAAATATAGTCCCTTGAAATGGTTTTACACAAAAGTTATGCAAAATGAATAAAAATAAAAAGGTTTTTGCCAATATGGGAATGGAACTACATAAGTTTCAAATTTATTTTTTTGATACCAGTTAAATATTTATTTTACTTTCCCGGCGAATTTAGGTAGAATAGCTCTACATTAAATGAAAAAATATATGGTAAAACGGGAAAAATATGGTGATCATGTCAAAATAATTGGTTATTGATTTTTTTTAAATATACGTTTTAGGGTTTACTAGTTCATCTACACACAAAAGAAAAACATGTATGTATGTACGTACGTATGTGTTGCACTGCATTTTTGGTCTTACATCTAAGGATTGACAAAACAGATATTCTTGAAATTTGAGTTAAGTATTTCTATAAATGAAGTATTTATTGATCGTATTCATTTTTTTTTTCTAAATTTGTTAATAGAGGTGGGGGAACATCGTGAAAACCTGATTTCGATTTTCTTCAGAGGTATTTTAAAGAAAACTATATTAGAGCAAAATTGTTACCTACAGTGCATATATAAATAATCCAAATAAAACTTTTAAAAAAATCAACCCCTGCCACTTCTTAAAATTGAAATATATATTTTTTTGTTCTATCTTTTTTCAGTAGAAAAAATTTTTAAAAGTTTATACTTCATGTATAGATCTAAAAAGAAATTTCTACAATTTTGTTAAATTATAGACCGCGGACCTAATACACAGAAAAGGTTTTTGTAAGACTTGACCGGCATAGCAGGGAAAGTCATGCTATACTTTGTCAACTTTTTTAAAAGCTTTTGCCGCAATAAATATTTATTAAATAATATTCTAATAAAATAATCATAAAAATTAAAGGATAATAATAATAATAATAACGAAATAAAATTTTAAAAAGTAATTTCAAAATCCACTCTAAAAAAAACTTAAACTATTTCTTTGTTTCAACTTTTACTTGTTTTTATTTGCTCCACTAAATGTATTAAAAATTAGTAATAGTAAATAATAAAAATTATATAATAGTTAATAAAAATTATCGGTTTGCATTACGGTACGCAAGTGTATTGCCGGATTAATTGTCTGCAATAACTCGACTGTTTGTCAACCAATTTTTACAAATTAGGTATTTTATTCAACATAAAATGCCTAATAAATTTTGTAATACGTAAAAATTTGATAAAACAAATAATTACAAAGGTACTGATGATTAAAAAATTAAGATGGCCGCCATTTTGATATCTTTAAAGGTGACGTTTTCAATTTTTTTTTTTTAAGACACTAGTCTTAGATCTGCTAAATTTAATTAACTAAATTAATTTAATTAACTAAATTTAATTAGTAGGCTAACCTGTTCCTGAGAAATAATATTTTTGTTGAAAATCACAAAATGGCGTCCACAAGGAAAACAAAGCAAAATAGGACTTATGTCGGTATGAACGTTTTTACTTATTTTAGTGTCCTGAATCAGTATCTGAAGTTCCGGGAATACGTCCCGGAACACTTCTTATATGAAAGAAGATTTAAATAAATTTGAAAAAAAAAGATTTTCATATTCACTTTTAACGTAATTGTATAAACAAAAGGTAGACTAAAAATCAATCTTTCCCGCCGTTTCTCTGATTACTTCTAATTTTTTAAAACAATTTTTATTAACAGGCAAGGATAGGGATTCTCGCCTTTTGCGTTTCTTTCTAACAAAGTTTTTTTTTTTTTAATAAAGATAGCATTAACCATATTATAAATAAAAATTATAAATTAAAAAAAAACTTTTAAAAAAGAAAACTGATTTCAACAATGTAGAAAAAACTTTTACAATTTTCTATTGAAACATTTCAAAGTTAGCGAAAAATTAACGGTTAATTAGTTGAGTTTGGGTTTTTTTTTATTTTTCATTAAACATAGACTTATAAAAACGTTGATATTTTAAAGAAGATTTGAAAAAAAATATTTGTATTTTTTTCTTTTGAAACTGTTTTAATGCATTTAGAAGAAAATAAATGATAAAACAAAATAAAAATGTTTAACTTTAAAAAAAAATAACAGACATAAAATGAAATTTTAATAATGTACATAAAAATACGAAATCGTTTACTTTTATCCTGTTTTGATTGCATTCTACATCGGTATGTAACTATTATTTGATTGGTTGGTCGAGTCATTAAGTTTTTCTATCGTTTGGTTGAAAAAACAGTTTGAAAGTGTATTCGTTTCAATTTAAGTTGTGCATTTAGTTTTCTATTATTGTTTCTATTTTTTTTCGTTTGTTTAATTTTCCCCTTTTTTCTTTATGCTTTTTAACGTAAATATTTTCTTTAATCAAAATTAGTGAAGTTAAACGAAAAACGTTATTATGGAACACGCATACTGATAAAGAAAAATCGAGAAAATATATATATATATAATACAGATGTCTTATATATATATATATATATAAGTATATATATATATATATATATATATATGTGTGTGTGCGTGTGTGTGTGTGTGTGCAGGTCATTTAAAAGGAAAGAGAACAATCAGGAAACTGATTCTAGAGCTTGAAATAAGGAAAAAAGTTCATACAAAGATATGTACGAAAATGTTTTGTTATTGAGTTACTGTTAGCGAAAAATTTCAGTATCTTAGAGGTAAACGTAATGGTTCTAATGTTTTTTTGACCTGAAAATTCGAATAAAATAGGCCTCAGAACTGTACGTCTCATAATTTTCATGATGTCCAACGTAAAACAGAAAAATTCGGTGACGAAAAAGATATATATTTGTTTGAAGTACAACATTGTTAAATTACTAATAAATGCGAACATTTTATTATCAAGACGTGTAAAAAATTTTATTCTAAGAAAATTGATTTAATAAAGTCTATGAAAAACAAAAAAAAATCAACATTTATTAATAAAAAACTTTTAAAAAATCTAATGAATTTGTAAAAATTAAAAACAGCTGTTTTCATAAGTACAATAAATTCAGATCTTTGAAAAATTAAAATATTTTAATTTAGTTTTAAAAAATATTCATTCTGATCTATACTATAATAATTAATTATACGACTGCCCAAAAAGGAGTGTAAGTATTTAGGGTGAATGTATGTATGTTCCACCGTCCGATGAAACGATTTAGATGTATGATCTCACGTTTGATTTCTAACGTTACCGGGAGTGTCATAGGCTATATAAATATGTGTAAATAAATTTAAAATATTTGAAAACAAAATTATACCATATGCAAAATTGTCACCCGCATGCAAAATTAAATAATTATCGTGTATTAGTAATTATTCTGCATTAAAGATCGATGTTTGTTTTTGGCAGGCGTTTTTTTTTTTAATTTTTATTATTTATTTTAATCTAGCACAAAAACAAACAATAAAATTTAGAATAAAAAAAAAAGATAAATAAAATCAGATTGTACAATAAAAATACGTGCGATAAGAACATTTTTCAAAAAAAGGTTTAGGAAAGTAAATAAATGAAAATGAAAAATTCATTTTCACGTATGAATAAATATAAAAGCTAGATAAATAAAAAATAAAACTGAAAAAAAAGAAAGGAAAGATTTTTGGATACGTAACACGATTACATACGATGTAGGTCAGTGAAATAAATCAGATTGAGAATACTTCTCTAAAAGTAAAGGTATCATAAGTAATAACAGGCGGGTTCCGTAACCGCTGTTTGAAGTAGTAATAGTGTGAAAATAAAACTGTGTTCCCACATACGCATATAAATAAAAGAATTGTTTTCTTCCTTTTTTAGTTACATGGAATCCTTTTCGCCCCTATATATATATATATATATATATATATATATATATATATATATATATATATACACACACTATACACATATATACACTATACACACTATATATATATATATATATATATATATATATATATATATATATATATATATATACACACACACACATATACATAGTTTGTTGTATAAATATATATGTATATGTATATATATTCATGAGGATGTGCTCACGTGTTGTTTCAACAGGTCAAAAAACAAATTATAACGCGCTTATATGACTAGAAAGAGAGGGGTATGATTTCTTTACAGTGATAAAGTATTGAAGGATGAGAATGGAAGGAAATACTATACGGGTTGTTGGAATAGTTGTTAAACGGAAGGGGAAGAACCCACAACGGTACCGGTCTTTTACATTACGTATTAAACACTCAAGAGAATAGGGATAAATGTAAGAATAACGGCAGGACTAAAACGGTAAAATCTACACCCGTTATATTATATAATAAAATGATAAAAATGACTTAAAATGTCATTTAAAATACACAACAAGTAGATTAACACACTACTTTAGGGTACGCGAATGGAGGAATCAAACACCAACGACGGTGATAATATTATACACATAGATAACATTTCAAACACGAAATATAACCAAATCAAACAGGTGGGAACAACCACAAACATCAACAAATACTTTTTAATAAAAATATCACTACTACAAATAAATCTGTAAATATTTCAGAACATCATTACCACAAATTTACTATTATATTATTATTATTGCCAATCTCCGTGGCGAAGTGGTATAATTTCTGCCTTTCATCCGGACGTTTCTGGGTTCAAATTATGGTCAGGCTTGGTATTTATAGGCTATAAAATTCATTTCTCATAAAAAAAAAATACCGCCATTATTGTTAGGTGTGAATATGTAATTGCGAATGTAAAAAAATTATTATTATTATGGTTTAAAAACGATTTCAATTAACTTGAAACTGAAAATTATTAAATTTGAGCAATACGTTACATAGAATTCTTTAAAAAAAATTATTCTTTATAATGTATCGCTACTAATAATATGTAAAATTATTATTATAAATATATATATATAAAATATAAATATCCGTATATTACTATTTGCCAATATTTTAAATAAAAAAAACTGAAGGTACGATCTGAATGGATTTTTAGTACTAAAAATCCATTGATTGATCCATTAGATCTGAATGGTTTAGCACTATAAAAGATAGCTAAAAGTTAATTTCTCTTACGTGTACATTTAAATCGGTAAAATTCAGAAATAGATGGGTAATTTTGATTTTGCGGTTGGTAGTAATCAACTGATAAAATTACTGGATCAGTTATAATTTCTTCTTTTTTTTATTTGTTGTATATATAAAAAAATATTGTCATTTAAGTAAACAAAAAAGGATATGTTTTTCATATCATTCATTATGGAAGAAAAAAATCATGAAGTACATGATGCGTCTTCAGGATATCATGCAAAATATCCTAATTCTCTACTACTGTCCTACACCTACTAAGTAGAGATGTACCACGATCCGTAGTCTCAGAACTAGTTGCACTTTAGAAAAGAATAAACTTGTTACGTGGATATTAGTAAGCCCTAAAAAGTCAATCAGGAAGGCTTTAATTACGGTTGGAAATATCTAAAGAAAAAGTTTTAAGAAAGATTCTAAAGAAATTGAAGTTTTACACGTTTTATCGGCCAAGATTACTTTATACAATACGAAGATATTTAACAGAAGGGTGCGATTTTCTAAAGAATTTATTATTAATTATGTAGCAGATCCTCATCACTGTAGCTCAGTGGTGTGGTCTGAAAAACAATATTCAACTTGAATGGAGTAATAATATATATTCTCATTAGTCTGATGAGAATCCCTCATATAATAATTATCAAGAAGGAACTTAGTGTAACAAGAATTCATGTATGGATGGTATCAAAAAAATAGTTGTGTAGGAATTTTATTATCAAGCTATTAAACAACCTTGTTTGAACAAGGTCTTTCCTATGTTTGGTAGCAAAGTGGGTTATCTCCTTACTGTGCTCTTAAACTTAAACATTTTTCTTTCTTTTTTCCTGTCTCCGGGAATTACCGTTCAGATATCATTTCAAAGCATATGAATGAGTGTAAATGAAGCGTAGTCTTGTACAGTCTCAGTTCGACCATTCCTGAGATGTGTGGTTAATTGAAACCTAACCACAAAAGAACACCGGTATCCACGAACTAGTATTCAAATCTGTATAAAAGTAACTGCTTTAACTAGGATTTTGAACGCTGGAACTCTTGACTTCCAAATCAGCTGATTTGGGAAGACACTTTCATCACTAAACCAACCCGGTGGGTTCTTAAACTACCTCAATCAAACCTTACGTAAATGGAAATGACACCGCGGAAAAACTAAATGGCCAATACGTTCATGTGATTCCATGCCTTAAAAGTTTTCGTTTTAGGGAACAAACAAAGATATGATAATTCATTCAAATCATAATGACTTTTAGATCTCGATTGAAAACTAAGCTAATTTCATCAATCGGGAAAAATTATTTTTAAAAATGTGTAATTCTTAATCGCTACCACGAATCGATAAGGTTATAAAGACTATACTTTAGCACTTCCTCTGTATATTAAATACCATATAATAAAAAATGTTTTTTTGATAAAATTTCCTTATTAGAAAACTAAATTTTAGTCCAATCAGCATTTACTGAACTTTGAAAAAGGTTTATAACGTAAATTTAAATGGATAACTTCCCAACTGCTTGAACAGTACAGGTTAAACCGAGGACCAATTTAAATTGTTATTTGTGTGTAGAAATAAATCAATAATAAAAATGTTTTTTAACAATTTATAAAACGACAAAGCTATTTTCAGTTCGAGCCACATATATTTTTTTAACGTATGATCAAGCCTTGCTTTGAACGAAATGTTAAGTTTTCGGTGATTCATCTTTTATTTTTTAGAGGAAGGAAGTTACTCGTAGTAAAATTCTTCCAGTTAACATTACCAGATGTAGGTAATTTTAACATTTGCTGTGGGAGCTGGTATGCTGTACGGCGCCCAGTAGTTGAAACATTCGGGGAGTTGGTGGCTGAAAGCGTGATCACCAAGATGCTCGAATCAGAGGCTGCATGGAATGCCGGTAGCTGCCATGGTGAAGACCATTGTTCGCGGTAGGGATGCGGATGAGGGTGAGTAAAAGGTTCTCTGATCCCTGTTCGTCCCCCTGCATATGTTTGGTTGTGGACCTTAGGGGCTCTTCTATATAAATTGATGGAGTCGTTTTAAGCGTGTTGTCATTTGATTATGTATATTTACAAAACGGATTGTATTCTTTTGGTGCCACAGTAATTTGTGTTGCAGTGGTGCTAACGTGCCGGGAAGCTAGTTATATTACTTTTTTGTGTTTCCACTTCTTGCGTCGTGTTATAGTGCAATTGTGTAGTGGTGGTGCAATCGTGCCAGATTGCAATATCTTTTTTTTATTGTGTTGATTGTATTATGTAAACTAATGCTTCTGCGTGTTCGTTTTAAAAATAAAAAAAAAATGTGATGTATAATTCGGGTGCTACAGTAATTCTTGTTTCGGTGGTGCTATCGTGCATTTTCGTGCATGTTTGTATCGTGCGTCGTGTGTTCGTACCGTGTATCGTATCACGCGTGTTCGTTTTATCATGCTACGATAATAACGAAAAATTTATATATATGTGATGTATACTTCGGGTGGTACAGTAACTCTTGTAGTGGTGGTGCTAGCGTGCATGTTCGTATCGTATCATGCGACATGTGTTTATATCTTGCATTTTCGTTTTATCGTACTACATTAAAAAAAAATAAATATATATATATATATGTGTGAGATATACTTCGGGTACTACAGTATTTCGTGTTGTAGTGGTGCTATTACGTAAGATTGTAATGGGTGAATAATATGTGTTTAGGTTTTATCAGGTTTAATGTTTCTGCTTCTCGTTCTTCATTATTCCATGTAAAGGGGGAAAAGTATGAAGCACAACATTGTTCAGCATATGAAAACTGTACTGAACAATTATTTGCCATTGTGTGGCCGAAAATTATACGTGATAGCAGTTTGTTGCAGAGGACCTCTTGCAGGGTGGGGACTGAGTTATGCTTAAAAACGTATTTTAAAAATGAAGTTTAAAACGTTGACTTTAAATTTTAAATGTATGTATCTATACATATACATATGTATATTTTTTAAAGTAAATATAATACATATTTCAGCATACCAGGATAACTCTTTCAGAAACTCTTACATCGTTTTTCTTCATCTAACAGTTCAGACAGTTCATCGTTTTTGTTAAGACGATAAAATATAACGAAATATAAGTATTTTAAAGCTAGGAAATTGTCGAAAGAATTGAGAATTACGTAACCAGTCAAACAACCAAAGGCAAAAAAAAAGAAAAAACTCAAATGGAATCGTCAAATATTGTAACTTAATAAATTTTCACAGCATAAAACAAAATTCTAACAAAGATATGAAACAGGTAAAATTTATTCCAGTCTGTGATATAAATTTATACCCTTAAAACGAAAGCTTTAGTTACAAGTAGCGTGCTACAATAGTGTTTTAACACAGTATCACATAAACATTCAAATATAGTTGATTAAGAATACAACAATAAAATGTTTTGAATTACGTAATTTCTAAACCAAATGAAAGCATATAGTAAGTAACAAAATGCACGAGAGAATTTTAAAATAACTACAAAAAAAATCGCAATCCACCTAATTCTTGTTTAAGTTAAAAAAAAGAAAATAATCATGCTTAGTTCGCTCTTGTTTGTTTTCTTTTACATTTTTTTTTAATTTTATTTAACTGATACGATAAACAGAATGTGAAACTGTAAAAAAGAAAATTACAAAAAGAAAAAGAGTAATAACGAAATGTACGATAGAAAACGTTATACCGTTGATGTCACGCAATGTAACGTAGCCGTAGTATACGGCTACGTTACTAACGTAACGTAGTATACAACAGTTTATCCAAGAATGTACAGGAAAATTTTATATACGCTACACCTTTCCAACCCCAATATATACATCAATATTCATTACATAGCATTACACAAAATATATATACATATATATTTTAATATATTTATAAAACCTATAAAAAATCGGAAATCAAATATTTATTTAATTAGATAATATTATTTTTCTCAAATTAGAATTTAGAACGATTAAAGTTTCAAGTCAAAAACAACCTTAGATTTAAGAATAATGCAGAATAACCTTTTATTCTAATATTTGGCTTTGGTTTTTGTACTCCTTATCAAAAATACTTGCATATTTTATCTTTTAAATTTTATCACCAAGAATTTATCAGGTTAAGTAAATCACGGAAAATATTAATTGAAATACCTGAACGAAATTTCAAAAATAAAATTTCATTATTTATCGCCATTTATTTTTGTGTTATTGTTTATTTTTCCTAATCTAGATCTTTTCACCAAATTTTCCAAGAAAAGTACGATATTACTTTCGGTCATGTTTTGAGATTATGTTTTGAGGTATGAGGAGTACGAAAATACCATTCACTTAAATTACGGTACCTTATATATATATATATATATATATATATATACAAGAAAACAAAATGATGAGGCTCGAAAATTAATTAATTAACTACTGGATTTATTTCATTAAAATTTAGAGAGTAGTCTATCTGAAGTTGCGCATGTCAAAATTTAATGAAGATTAGTTGAATCGTTCTTGAGTTACGTTCAATTCAAGGTCGAAAAAATTTGAGCGGAGTACATTAGAAGCGTGGTTCATTATGATGCTGCAAGTTGGAACGTTGACGTTTCGTTACTTGCGCTACCAATAGGTAGCAATATTGTTCGGCATATTCGAGTATGTTTTATTTTCTAATGGTTATATTGAATGTGTAGTGTGTATTTTTCATAAGTGCTTATGCAGTAAGTCTCAGTGGCGAGCGAGTTGAAAGTTGATGCTTGTGTGTTATCACAAAATCAGCGCGTTTCTGACTGCAAAACAGTAATGGCGTCAAAATTATTAACTTATAACTGATTTTCTTGTTATAATATATTAAAATGATTTATTTTTATTTATATTTGTCAACAGTTTTATTTTAATTTGCTTCTTGATTGTTTATTTATTTCTTAATTCGTTTTCTTTGTAAAATTTTAGATTAGAATGAGTTTATAATTTTTCAAAAGGAAACAAGATAACGAAAAGTTGGTCTTTAAGATTTTTCTTTGTTACATAAAATAATAGGTACATTAATTTTTAATAATGCGTATCAAAGTCATTTTTATAGTTGTGACACATGTTGTCGTTAAATTCCTGAATTTCAAGAAGAAACAATATACAAGTTAGTGTTTACACTAATCACTACACATATACACATACACATACACTTACACTAATCTAAGTGTATACTAAGTGTATACACATACACTTACACTAATCAATAGACATCATGTTGATGTCTAACAGTACATTCTGTTAAGTAATAAATGCAACGGGATTTCACTGCATAATTTTACCGACCAGACCTGAGGTCCTCTGGGACATTTTCATTTACGCTTGGTTATCACTCCAATCACTAAATTTATTAACATATATGCTGTCGCGGCATGAATTACTGAATCAATCGTATTGTAAAGTGGGTACATACGGATTAGGTGGTGACAGATTCGTAATAGAGTTAGGCGGGCGGAGTCTTTGATCTTCCGCAGGTAGGCAGTTAGGTTTAGCAGTTCCTGAGGGCTACGTGGTAGAGTTAGGTGTCTGATGTCTTTTAAGAAGGAAAATTTTGACTAGGGTGAAATTTACTGATGTGAATGTTTTTCGAAACATTTGCTTCAGTGGCATCTCATCGAGGCCGACTCATGACTGTGGAATGTGATCAGTTTGAGGGCAAGAAGATGTCCTTCGATTTAACCAATAATAGCTACGAACGGAGGGGGTGGTGTGGCAACTAGACATGTCACAAGGCGAGTGTTCTTCTACCTCGGTGGGAGGGGAGAAATTGAGATGCATAGTTTTACCAGTTAATCTTCGTATGGAATGAACTTTTGGTGTGACTAATGGCTCATGTCAAGTATCCATTTATGTCATCAGAAAGATAATCTTTCCCCATTAAAATATGCAAATAAATGCGCATTTACAGCGAGTAAATGCTGAAAAAAATACTTTATCATTTAGACTGAGATTGAACAGGTCATATATAAAATAAATGAAGTTTGGAGGAGGTAAAAATAAATCAAGAAATATGAAATGTACTAAATAATAAAATAACTGTAAAATACGACTAGTTTTTTATACGTGTACTAGCTGAAGTACCCGTTCTCCGTACGATATTTTGTATAATACGTCCTTTCCAGCTCAAGAACACAATATGTATTTGCAAATTCGATATTCAATCAATATGATAATCAAACTAATTTAATGTCTAATCTCTCATCGGAATATACGAATAACTATATTATTATACAGCATTGTACGAAGAACAGAATTACATTTTTTACAAAAAAAAACCACAAAAACTTTAATTTTGTAAATTAAAAAAATAATACTTGTAACATTTTCAGAATAAAACCAGAAATGTGAAATTTCTTTACCCAGATATATCCTCTTTGGAGTGGATTTAAAGAAAATCAAAAATAAATTTTTTCGTAGAGTATCTACAAGCCAAATGTTGGCTTTCATTCGTGTTACAAATATCTAGGGATTTCAGGAATCAGTATTTCACCACAATTGTGAATAAAAAGGAAATTTTAATTATTTTTGTAAAGATCTATATAATAAAACAATTTTGTTAACAAACTAAAAAAAGTTAGTGTTTCTACTCAGTAACTAATTTAGTTACAGACTTCATTGAGATTTTGAAACACTCATTGCATTATCCCCCAGATATTCACCGACTACGCTCATTCAATTATAAGAGGAATTTTAAGGGCACATAGTTTTTCTCATATTCAAAGAGTTACCTCAATGATATTCAAATCTATATACATTAGCAATTAATTAAAATACAGAATTCGTTTGGTTTTAAAACACTCACCACGTCATCAGGTTAGAAAATTAAGATGAAGGTCCTGCTGTACCTCACGCAAGAAGTGTTCCTGTTGTACCTCACGCATCAAGAGCTGCTACTGTTCAAAATCGATTAAATTTTTACGTTTGTGGCCACTTTTGAAAGTATTCAAACTTACTAAAAATATACGATACAAGATAGACGAATGTGAATTTCTGAACTTTATACCAGTCCAACAATGAAAAACTTGATTTGATTCACTTGCCTACATCCCTAATTTCAAACGATGATATTGTTAGTATAATATATGACTGAATTTTTTCCTTTTTTTTCCAGATATCTTCAAATCTTTCGACAATTGCAATTTTGCACAAAAAATGAGCACTGTGATAAAATCAACAGAAAGATCTTATTCCAGGAAAATCGAAAACTAACATACAGCGAATAGATTGATAACAGAGGAAGTGAGTGAACTATGGCAATTTTCCACAGAATTTTTAAATAGTCTCGAAATGAGTGGTTTCCCACTCCAGATATTAACTTTAAAAGAAGGTAACATCTGCGAGATTTAAATCCGGTGAAGGTATTATTATTAAATGGAATATATAATGACTTTAAAGGCTTTTTTATTTTACAATTTCGTAAAATCTTTTACGATTTTATTTTGTTTAGAACTTTGTTTTAATTTTTTTTAATTTTATTGTTTTTTTTTTACAACTCTTTAGAAACTTTTTTACGATTTTAAATACTACTTTTTTACAAATTTGTAAAATAATATATCACTACTCACCGGCGTAGCCGGGGAAAGTCATAAATACTTTGCCACCTTTTTTTAAATTTACTATCAAAGTGTGCATTTCCGTTGATAATGTTTAGTTTTTTGTGAACTGAAATGATTTGTAACTTTATTTTATACAAAATTGTCTATTATCTTTTTATAAATAATGAAATTATAAATAGAAGAAAAAATAAAAATAAAATTATGAACAGAGCTTTCCACAATCAGCGGTCAGATAAAACACAATATAACTGGAAAAGTACTGATGCAACCATCGTAAATAAATATAACTCAAATAAAAAAACTTTTTCTGGGTCTGTCTTTGAAGATACATAAACGGAAGCTGTAAAACAGTTAATTTTGCCTTCAATATTGAGTACAGCAGTTATAAAAAAATTTCTTCTATGGAAATTATCCAAAGAGTGAAATTTGAAGTAACAAAAGAAGTAGATGAAAATAACTAATCATGAAACAAAATAATTAAAAATGTTAAAATTACTGAATATTAAATGACTCGCTTTCAAAGTAACAGAATTCTTCATTTCAAAGGATCTTTCGCACCTAATTACCAGCAATTTCTTCAGTGAAAACCGATATTTGTTCACTAAGCAGGATCGTCTTTCGTCATTAAAATACCTTAGCAAAGTCCTTTAAGAAAGAATCCCATTATTTAGAAAGTCAACCAACCACTTGATATTTAAAAACTTTTAAGTGTTATCACGTTTCGTCATGCTTTTTAACAAAAAAAAACATTACTCAATTTTTTTTTAATTTAAAAAAGTTAACAAAAGCTTTGTTTAAAAGCATCTTCCGTGTAGTTAACTAGCCTATATCAATATTTGTAGGGACGACTACGATATTTATTTAAATACATTTATACAGTAGTGTACAGTAACAGAAGGCTTGAATCCAACTTATTGATGGATATGATAATGAATTTTGTAGCGTTCGAAAAATGCCAAGCCTGACCTGGATTCGAATTCGGGCCCTTAGGATGAAAGGCCGACTCCAATTCGGAGGTCGGAATATTAAATAATATATTCCAAAATAAAAAGTTTGTATATTAATTCTTTCGTTTCGTATTCGTTACATTGTGAAATAAATATTTACTGTTGGCAAAAGTGCGTTTTTTTTAACACCGTTGGTTATACGAAAACTATAATCAGGAAAATACTTAAAGGGGTAGATACTCAATAAAAAGAAAAATAGCGTTGTTCAATAAATCTAGTATAAAATATACCAACACTGAAATTTAATATTAAATCTCATAATTACACAATACGTAATCAATTCAAATAAAGCCCAATAATTACATATTTATACATCATGCCTTTCAGGATAAGTAAAAACATCGTAATATTTACATTTTATATACAACGTTCAACAAATATCTTCACTAAGATATTATTCTAAGACGTAAAATTTTTCCGAAAACCTATTTGCTAACTTAAATCATTTTCAAGTCCTAATGAGACATAATAAAAATAATTAAGTGCATTTTACAAAAATAAACAAACAAATACATCTATAAAAAGAGATTAAACAAGTAAAAGATAAAATTTGTATCATTTCAGAACCTATATATAAATTTCAACCTTAACATCACGTCCATTTATCAAGTATCATTACTTTATTTCTTTTCTTGCAGCAGTAAACGGAATTTAACAACATCGATTAATCGTTTACGATATGACAACAGGACGATAATAATACGATGCTTTTTCTCTGATAAATAAAAAAAAGTAAAAAAATAATAATAGTAATACAAAGATAAATCGATTTTATTTTACACTACCAGATCGACAGTACTTCGTATTGGTATATTTGAGTATGTCTATATATATATATATATATATATATGTATAGATAGATAGATAGATAGATTATATGAACACAATTGAAAGATTGATAAAACATTAACAAAATGAACATTACGGAACTTCACAAAATTTCTTTCCCTTTTTCCCTTTCTTCCTTTTCCCTTTCACCCTTTCTTTTTCCCCTTTTCCCCATTTTAATTTTTTAAATATTCACTTTCCACATCTTCGTTTTTTCTCCTCCTTTCCATTTCACATTTCTCTTCCCCCTTCCTAATTCCCCTTTATTTTTTCTCCTTTCCTTTTTCATTTCCTTTTCCCCGTTTCCCTCTTTTTTCCTATTTTCCCTTTTCCAATTTTTTCCTTTCTCCCTTTTGCCGGCGCGTAAACCTGTCCAGTAGTTTTTTAGTCTACAGCGAACTCACATATCGGAAACACTAAAATGGAATTGTAAAATATTTAGTATAGCGGGATTTGCTTTTACGTTCAACAGATGGCTCTGTTTTTGTAAAAAAAACAACATATTTTTAACTGCCACAGGTGTAACATCTTAGTATATAAATAGTGGGTAAATAAAAACACGCGCGTATTCGAGTGCAACACTGTGTCAAAATTTCAAAGCAATCGGTGAAGAACTTTTGGAGATTTAAGATTTTTAACAAACGAACATTTGCATTTTTATTTATATACAGAGTGTTTTAATTACTTTTAAAGATATAAAAAAAAATTATAAAAACATTCAGATTAGTAAAAAATGACAAAACTATATGTAAAGTAAAGAGATATTTGATAGAAATATTTTACAATAGTTTTTGTTTTATTTTATAACACCGAAACGTACAGGCAATCTCATTAGATATCCATTTCTGCTGTTTTATATTTTAAATAATAAATAAATGCGGGTACGTAAGTTAGAAATAAATTGTAAACTTTCCAAAAACAAAACTTAAATTGCAGAAATTTCCAGATTAAGTCATTTCATTTATTTTTTGTTGTTTATTTTTCAGTAAAGTTTTTTAAAACATTTGATTTTTATTGGGCATTTACATCACTTATTTTATTTTTTGGAATTAAATTCTCTACAAGTTTTATTAATAAATTTTACGCATTTATTAGTCACTTAACCAAGTTATTGTATTGCAAACCTAAAAAAACGGTTTTCAGACAACAAATTTTTCAGTTTTACTTCGGGTATCGTGAAAAATACTAGATACAGCTCTGGAACCTATTTTATTAAATTTTTCAGGTCAGAAACCACAGGAAATCTTTAATTTCGCTCCTCAATTAACGTCCTAAAAACTTCAGTACGACCTCATTTCAATGAGGGAGCTGAAGTCCAGGCGAAATCTTTCGCTAGCCGTAACCCGCTAAGGAAGTGTTTCCAGACCTATGTGAACATTTTTCATTCTTTTGATGAGAGGAATACACTGTGAAGTATATCAGTTTCCTTAAGAAACACCCATACAATATATGTAATAAACGCCCAGAAAAACTAACTGAAGATAAATTGACGAAAAATGTGTACACGTTCTTTCTTTTTCGTCAATAGTTCCTCACCAATGAGGTGCACACACCGAAAGGATGTTTTTGAAATTCCGAGTTTAAAGAATGAAAATGGAGTAAAAATGAAACTACTTTTTTTGTAACAAATGAAGATATGAACTTGATTGTTGATGTGCATAATCTTCATGTGAATATCTAAAAATCAATTTCTAGATTTTTTGAAACTAGACCATAAAAGTAGTGAAAATGATTAAAAAAAATTTACCTATTTTCTCAACTATACTAAACGAGATATTCATTCAACTTGGGATTGAAAATTATTCTCAGATAAATATTTAGAAACAATTTTTTTGTTTTTTTTTAAATTTCTATTTGTTAAGGGGGGTGCGATGTTAGGCGCAGTGGCTCAACCAACACAGCTACTGCCAGTGTTATTGTATGTGCGATGCGACTGGCTGCACCTGCTTCCGCTTTCTTTGGCTAAAAAACATAAAAACATAAGAAAAATTGACTGCGACAGTAAACGGGAGTAACCATATAGCGCGGGCGAAGCAGTGACAGGGATGCTAGTATATATATATATATATATATATATATATATAATAGTGAAAATAATGACAAGAAATAGATAAAATAGAGATCGAAAAATTTGTTTCTTTATGACACGATAAGTAGACGATATTAAAAATAACTGTAAACAAATAACAAAAGGATAAAACCATAGAATTGACAAGGACGACTAAAGTAGTTTAAAAAATAAACAGGTAAAACAAGAAAGAATAAATAAAACCATCTACTATCACAAACTGAAGTGAACTTAAAGTGTATTAATAAAAAAGAAGAAAAAACACAAGTGAGATTGCACGCGATGAGCGACGTCTCATCTTCATAAAAATAAGATATTATTAAATAAATAAAGAACGAAAACATAGGTTTCAAAAATATACTGCACATATAAATGTTTATGCGTTAAAATGGCCTTGTCAAATAAAAAGTTATTTTTTATGTTTATTTATATTTTTTTTTAAGAAAATAATCGTCTTAATTAATTAAGACGATTACTGTATGTTTTTCAAATGGGAAAACTTTTAATTGCTCGTTAGTTACTTAATTATTCCATTTAAAGTGTAAGTGATAAAAGTCTTTTCGCTGTATATTTTAGGTCACAGACAGGAAAATAACCGTACTCTGAGGGAAGCCGCTCTTTCATTTAATATAAATTTATGGTTTGATACAGTAGCCAGTAGGCCTACATTATAATTTATTATAATTTTACATTTAGCGTAAAAAAATAAAATAAAAAATAAAAGCGGTTGAATGTTATTGAAGTTTTACAGCATTTACATTAAAATTTAGCCTTTTCTCAAGCGATAAAGCAGAACTTTTTTAATCCAAAAAGGTTATTTATTTATTTCCTTATCTAAAAAAAAAATAAAAAATAGTTCTAATCTTTTGAAGCATATAAAAATTTCAGAAAAGTTTCCGATTCCTAAAAAATCAAATTTGACCTAAGATACACTTTTTCAAAATTATACTAGTAATATTATTGTACAATAAAAAAAATAACAAAATATTGTTTCCTGTATCTTTGATTATATTGACATCAAAAGCTAGAAGGGATGATCAAAAAAATAATAAAACTGGAGAAAGACGAAACTGAAAGTCGGACAAAACCACAGATTTTTTTTTTGTACTCTACAGTCACAACTCAAAGTTTCACCATACGAGCGCGTCACTATCTCCCACAAATTATATTCATTAACTACCGATGAGATCAGTGTGTTGAGATAATTTTGCCGAATTAAGTAGTATAAAATTAATTTATTTAAAAACCAAAATACTGAAAATTTGGGGTTAATTAATGAAACAAAAATAATTTAAAGATTAAACCGGTTTTCATTTTGATAAAGTTTCATTTCAAAAAAAAAAACTTTTCAATCTGTAAGTAGAATAAGGAAAAATACATACAACTTGTTTCTGTAATGGTGGGCTGGCTTTTGATTTTTCGGATTCTCCATGTAAAACTATACAAAAAATCCTTAGGAAAAATTACTCCTTCGTTCTCCCTCTGTCCGCCAATTTGTTATTTTTATATAATAATTTATATTTAAAGTTCAAATAGACGAACCACATTAGTATTTGGTAAGCGTCTTGGTAATAAAGTTTTAAAATTAGCAAAAAATCAGGACTTAAATATCTTTGCAACTTACAAAATGGCGTCTATGTTTACTTTTCAAACCGTTATATCTCCATAAATATTATTTTATCAAAATTTATGCTATTTACTAAAATATAAAGCCTTTTATTTTGAACAAAATGATATTTTATTTTTTAAAAATCGGTTAACAAATAGTTGTTATGGGAGAAAATTATTGTTTAGTGATTTTTTGTGTGAAACCTTCGGTGTTATAGAAAGGCGCGGGGATCCCGCTTTTGCGAATTGATTTATTTCATAGCTGAGGGTCGTAAGTTATGGTACATGGAAGTGGTTGGAAGAGCCCATACGAAGGCGATAGTAGGTTATGTAAATACACCGATGGAAATGTCTGCCGAGGCATTTGCTTCGGTGGAATCTTGACAGAGGCAAAATGATGACTGTATTGTGTTATCAAGTTTAGAGGAAAGACGACCTCTGGTTCTTAGGCCCATTAGGGCTAGGTTCGGAGAGGGTGATGTGGCGACCAGGATCGTTATAAGGCGGGTATCTGTAAGGTGTATCTGGTAAGGTGGTCACGACGTTCACCTAGGCACTAATGTGAAACACTGACTCATCACTAAAAATTACACTGTCTAAAAATGTATCGTTGTCCACAATTCTATCGATCATTTCCACACAAAACTGCAGCCGAGCAACTTTATCGTCATCTATAATGAATTGAACCACGGTTAGTTTGTATGGCTTCAAGTGCAATTATTTACGTAATACGCGCCAAACAGTCGTTTATGGAATCCCACTCTCGCGTTACGCACGTCGAGTTGATTTCTTCGGACTACATACAAAGCTTTCTCCGAGTTGTACCACAGCAGCTTCACAGACGCTTTGGCGTCCTGGTGAATTTGTATGTTTAACAGAACACCCTGTCTCAATGAAAGTTTGGTACAAAGAGTATAAACTGTACGCCTACTAGGAGGCTCCCTACGGTACTCTCTACGAAAATTACGTTGAAATGCAGTCGCCGAATCCAAATCGTGAAACCAAAATACATGGGGAGCACGTTCCCCCACCAGTAAATGTATCACTTTTTAACAACACTGCTTACAACGCTGGTGGCCTAATTCAGTACTAATGAACTTTCCTTTCTTTTTCCTGTTTAGCTACCGGTAATTACCGTTCAGATAATACTTCACAGGATGATATGTATGAGTGTAAATGAAGTATAGTCTTGCACAATCTCAGTTCGACCATTCCTGCGATGTGCGGTTAATTGAAATCCAACCACCAAAGAACACCGGTATCCACGATCTAGTAATCAGATACGTGTAAAAATAAATGACTTTACTAGGACTTGAACGCTGGAACTCTCGACTTCCAAATCAGCTGATTTGGGAAGACGCGTTCACCATTGGACCAACCTGGTGGGTTGAGTACTAATGAACTAGTGAGTCAAAAGTTGACGAGTTTTGTTATGAAATGAGCCCTCAACCGTATCTGTAAGTTAGCTAAATAAATTTTTATATATTTTTAAAAGTTGTGAATTCCTTTTCTGAAGCACCCGATATTATGAATTTTTTATCTATCCATAGTATTTTCCGGTACGATCACATTACAAAATACCTTTTTAATCTAATTTTGATTTAATGCCAGTAATTTTGCAACACAGAAAAAGGATTAAACTATTCCATAGATAGATTTTTTAATTACTTCTCCACTCCGTGATTCAATATTTTCTTATTTTTATTAGTATATCTCATATATACGATTACCACATTAGATATGATTATCACTAAAATAATTCTTTAGTAATAATGTCAAACAGACGCTTATAAATAAATAACTACAATGAATTTTTTAAATAAATATTCAGAACGTAAATCACTTCAAAACTCAGAAGGTTATTTATAGTTGCTCGTTAGAAAATAGAGTTCCGAGATACATTCAAAGGTCGAACCTCACAACTCAATATACAAGTACCAAGGATTCAATAACTTCTTTAACGGTTGACAGATCCTTAATATATATATATATATATATATATAGTCTACTTTAAACCGATCCATGTGAGAATTGATCAGCATAACAAAATTAATTGAACAGTGAGAAAGGAACATCGAAATGATACAAACAAACCCACCTGAAATTTGCTTCAATATCCCTACGGGTTTGAAGAACAATCTGATTTCCCTAAGGTAAACCCTCAACGTCCATCCTCAAAATTGTTTGATACATGGATGATATTAACACCACACGTAAAAAAAAAAAAACGTTTTGTAAGAGAAAACTTTAACTTAAAATTATACAAAAGTTATGAACTTTAATTCAATTTTAATGAATTAAGAGCCCTTTAAATCCTGTGATTACATGTTCACAACCACAGAAAATATCCGTTACTAAAAGTTAGAACAGAATAATGATTAAAAATACAAAAATAGAGGAACAATTCACGAAATAAAAGAGTTATAAAAAGCCACCTATACTCTTTAATAACAAGTAAGGTTACATTATACTTATAGAAGATTATAACAAATGACACAAATAAATTACACGATATCAGTTAACAACAACCACCAGGTACAGGGTCACAATAAACAAATAAATAATAAAAGGAAGTAAAAAGTTGGAAAAACATGTAAAAAACAGCAATAAATAATGAAAAATATATTACAACTTTTATTGGAAAAATAATAATAATAAAAAAGAACTCAAGTCATGCACTTGTGAATGGAAGTTAAAGAAGCAAGTAATGATGGAAAAGTTTGGATCGAGCTATACTTTTTCTCAAACGAAAAACTATAACAATTATGACGTAACAACAGTTGTGCCAACGTAATGAGACTTTGATATTAGTTTTTTAAAAATGAATAAAGGTCATCGATAAACAAACATTTCATCTAAACATCATTAAACTAACTGGTTAAATTTACGTAACAGACTACAATATAAACCAAATCGACAGAGAACTATTTATGAAATTAGCAAAGCTAACTATTTATGAAAAGCACATTATTTTAATAAGTAAAATATTCTATTTCAGCTTTACTAGGATTATTAGAATAAAAACGTTATTTTGAGAAAATATTAAGGAAAACAATGATCAATATTTTTAATTCCTTTATTACCAAAAGAAGAAAAATAAATAAATTTATGCCTTTAAAATAAAGAAATAAAGATTTCTTTTTATAATTAAGGGTAATATATTTTTTCTCATTTAAAAATTTAATATTGATTTTCAATTTATTTCTTCATTAAATGTAATAACTTAATTTTCGCAAGATGAAAATTTAATATTACAGTATATATACATACGCATTACAATGCAGTACGCATACAGTAAGAAGCACTAGGGGAAAATCAATTTGAAAACCCAGTTTACTAAAGGTAAACATAGAAAAACCCCGTTCTATCTCAAAACTTGAAAAATGTTCCCGTAATATACTTTTTACATTTTCTTCTCTATTTTTTGGGGGCGATAAACGCTTTCGCGTTATTATCGCCCGGGACAAAACTATAACAAAAAAGCCACTTTCTTGGATATCAAAAATACTAATAAAATAAGATGAAAACTGTGATAATAACAAGATTAAAACTAAAAAAATAAAAGAAACGTAACCGTTAAGATAAATATAAATATACAACACGAGTAACAAATAAAATAAAGATTTATAATTGATTAATATTAAATTTTATGAAGTATATTGATACTTCTTAGAAATAACGGTCTACTATATTCTTATCATTGCCCACAATGCGGTGAATGTTCCTCGGTAATTTAAATTAAGACGTAAGGCCGCATAACATATGCAATTCAAATGGATGGGGTGCACAGTCAAGGAGCAGTCACATCATACGCATAGTGGTGTGTTTTCTACTATCAGGTACCCATGAGTAACTCTGTTATGTCCTAATGGCAATCGGCAGATGACCACTTTCCTCGGGGGATTTTTCTTTGATGTGTCTAAGTTTATTATCCTGTACTTTATTTATATTTTATATCTAGTACTGTATTAGAGATCACAACAAAAAGATGTTCTAAAAAAATGTTATATGTAAATATAAAACGGAATGAAAATTTTATTTTTTATTTTCTTAATGTGTTACGTTGCAATCTGTATAATTAGTGAACAGTAAGCAACCCTCTCCCCACGGCCCAATGAGATAAGGATAACATATATAATATATAAATGAGGTACAGACTAAGCCCGACCATTCCTGAGACATGTAGTTAATTGAACCCGACCACCAAAGTAAACAAGTAGCCACTGATAAGTATTCATATCCACATAAAACAACTAACGTAATTTTAAAATTTGAACCTCAGAACTTTCAGCTTCAAAAATCAGCTGTTAAACAATTAATTTGCGCCGACGTGTTAACCACTAGATCAACCCAGTGGCTAAAATGAGCATAAAAATAAAACAGTAATGTGTTTTACGAATATTTAAAAAAAATTAAGATATCTGATGTGGACACCACATAAGTTACTTGTACGCCTATTAAACTACATATACACATTATTTGCTGCAGTTCATTTAAACTTATTTCATTTAAAAGTGAGATAAGATCCTCCAATTCTTTAATAAAGAAGACAGTTACACAATTACATTGTGGTGAATACCACATTGCATCACATTTTTTTGTGGTGACCGTATCAACATTTTATATTAGTCTATATATTAATTTTGTTTCACGTCGCTCAAGTAGTTATATGGTGTAAGTGAGAACGTATCGGATCCGTAACCATGGACACATCGGTTCGAATCCGATTTCAAACACGAATATTTGTTTAACTATTTTTTAATTTAAATATATTGATTTATTAATAATTATGAACCTCAGTAAAAACTGTTGAATTAAATTAAAAAATACATAAAATTTTATTCCATTAATAACTTCTGATTTTTTCATATTTTTTTATTGAGTTATTATTTATTGCAATTTTTTTTTACAATCAGAAGTTAATAATTAATTATTAATAAATCAGTATAATTACTGATTTAATATTAATAAATTACTATTAATAAATCAGTAAAAAAAAAGTTAAAAAAAGGAGATGAAGTCGGATTTAAACCGATGTGCCTTCTTCTCCTGGAAGACCCAAATATTTCATTAATTAAAATTCTATTTGGCTATAATTCTGGAACCAATTAAAATAAGACCGCTTATGATACATAGTGAAAAGCTCTCAATGAGGGCTTATTACTGAAGTTAAGAAAAAGTCAAAAATTAAAGTTTTTTATTTATTTTGGGCTTTTTTGGACGCTTTTGATCCAGTCGATTGCAATCAAACGGGGAGGTGCACAATTATATGCTACAACAGTCCTAAATCCAAAATTTCAACATCCTACGGCTAATAGTATGTACAGACGTCACGCCGAAACTAGTCAAAATGGACTCAGGGATTGTCAAATTGGATATTTTCGTTGAAATCTGAAAACCGAAATTATTCGCGATCACAATACTTCCTTGTATTTACTTCGTACAAGGAAGTAAAAATTGGCTGAAAAAAAATTAAAGAACGTATTTGAAAATATAAAAGAATCTGTTAAGTTGTTAATAGCTAAAAATCTTATGTTGTTGGAAAACTTCGAATAGAATTCGGTACATTTGTTATTTTATTTTTGTGGATTGCTAATTTGGAATGAAATTTTAAGTATAACTCTTGAGTAGCCATTTTTACGAAGGAAAACTTTAAAATTATAATATAATGTATTATATAGCGTCCAAATGGATTTAAAAAGACATGTGTACACCAATAACTTTTATTTTAAATGAATATATGACTTGAAATCAATGAATAGATTTCAGACGAATAACAACTTTTACGCCTTTACCCAGCGTTGGATGAATTTTTCTGTTTTCATCTTACTACCTCTTTTTAATTTTTGAGACTGATGTTTTGTCCAACATATTTAAATTTATCAGTTTTCTTAATGTTTTCATAACTTGTTTTGAGTGTTTATGGTTCAATCTTATCAGTGGACATATATACAATCTTTTTTTTTCTTTTAATGAAATTTGTAAACCTACTTTTTCTGCTGTTCCTTGTTCTAATCTCATTGTAGAATTTTTTAGATCAAGATTTTATGTAACTAAATCATCTGAAACAGCTAAACATCCAATAGATTTTTTTAATTCTTCTCAGTTTTATACTTTTACTGACATTACGATCTTCATCAATCTTTTTCCAATTTTTAGTAAATTTCTCAAAAGCAAAATCGCAAAGAAGTGGAAATATTCCAACTTCTTGTCTAATTTCAGTTTTAAAAGGTTTTGAAAGATTTCCAACAAATTTAACTTTAAATGTATTTATTAGTAGTGTTTGTCTACTTATTTTCCAACGTTATCTTATTTTAACGTTATTATGTTATCAATATTATCTGCCTCAAATTCTTTAAAAATTTAAAAAAGTAAATCTCTACTGACAACATCATAAGCTTTTTGGAAATCTAAAAACATCAAGTTTATTTTTACTTCCTTATAAAGGAATTAAAGGTAGTACTGTGATCGCAAAAAATTTCGGTTTTCAGATTTCAACAAAATGTAATGGCCCATAGGAGGTCGTAAGAACGTCTGCTCCTCTTAACATTTAATTAAATTATTTCTGGCTTCCCATACATTGCCCACTGCTTTCATAGTGGCCCTCCGCACCATATTTTTTACATCCCGTCTTCTCTCGTCATCCCGCCTTGATATGCCCTTCCTTGCCATAGCGGAAGAACCTTTTAGATCTGTCCGGGCTATTACACAAAGCCGCCCGGTGTGTTTCTAAGAAGCATTCGCTTCATCCTTGACCGTGATTTATGTCCTTTCCCTGACCCTTACGGACAAAGAGAATTTCTGAGTCCCCTTCGTCTACTCTTCCCTTTATCTCTTTGAGAATGTCATCGAAGGTCTTCTTGCCCTGTGTATCGGCCGCCTTAATTATCAAGGTCTTCTCCGCGAGTACTCTGCTGACCGATCTATCTCTTCTGGTCTTGCATCCGGCCGTTCTCTCAATATATAAACCAGTTGTTCTATTGGTACTGGAACCCGCATACACCAGCACCTTCCTGATTACATGGGCCGCATCACCCTCAATAGTACAATAGTATAAAAGTATCAACCCTCACTAGCCATTATCTGTTTCGGTTCCGCCTAGCAGCTGTGTGTCTACGGAGAGTTCCAATTAAATGAACACCTGATGTGTAACTGCCCTGCTCTTGGGGAGGCCAGAGACCAGGCCACCCTGGAACTTAGAGGTCAAGAGGAAAATTGGCCACTCTCAAGCGGCGAGTCAATGTGGCGAGAGCCACATTGTCGGACCTTGTGGAAGTTTCTTGATGCGGTTGCTTTGTTTAACCGACATCAGTAATTTATCTAAGGGAAACGACTCCTTCCGCACTGCTATAGATAACCTAGAAATATGTATAGCTGACCACCAGTCAATTAAGGTTCCAAGAGCTTTAATATGGTGGACAGGTACTTGCTGGCATTCAGCGAACTAGGTGTAGCAGCGAATTGCTGTCTAGACGAAACAAATTTTAATTTATGGATGTCATATATATTTTTAGTAGCTGACAGGATGACATACCTATTTTAGCAAATATATGACAAGTCAGCGGTTGAGACACGTAAGCCAGTGGTGTATAGCACCGCGCTTAGTCAGCTCATGCTGTTAGGTAAGCTGTAGAAGCAATTTAGGATACTAGTCGCTAAACTCTTCAAGATTCAGTTGTCGATTGTGGCACAGACATTCGGTCTTATGTTTTAGGGAGACCTAATCAGGTGGTGAAGGGAGAAATGCCAAGCAAACCTAACCAAACCAACCCTCAGTACTACGGATATAGGAGTATTGTCGTCGGAAATGATGTCATCCAAAATGGCAGCTGTCGGCTATATTTGATGACAGCACTTCCGAAGACCGTACCCTGCCAACCACGCACACTTCCGGCCCCACCCCTCTAGATCACAGCTCCCTTCCGCCAAGATTGCGACTCTTGGCCCCAACCACTTCCACCTGTATATCTTATAACGGAATCTTATTTTATCTTATAGCGGAAGTGAGCGGAACCAAGAATCGCCATCTTGGGCGAAGGGGAAAAGGGCCGGAAGTCGGCATGGCCAAAGTGGTGTGGCCACGCGTGGAATTGGGTGTGATGAGAAGGAGTACGGTCGCTGGAAACGGCGTCATACAAGATATCCGATAACCGCCATCTTGAATTACGTCATTTCCAACGACAGCACTCCTATTTCTGTACTACTGTAGATATACAACGCTTCCAAAACAATGTAACGAGGACAACACAGAGGCACCATGGTTTACACGGAATGATGAGATTCACAAGTATCTGAAGCTTACGGTGGTTCGTGAGGTTGTGAGGCAGCGCACTGTTAAATACCAACAACGTTTAGAAACTCATGTCAACCACTAAGCGATCAATCGGCTTGATAAGAGAGAAGACGTCCGAAGGTTGAAACGTTTTGATGTGCTTAGCTTAGATGCTACTGAATGACGGTTAATAGATACTACCGCCAAATCTAGTGATGTGGAACAAAAGAACATCTAGTGATGTTCTTTTTTCGACTAGCTATCGCTTGATTATGTGTTTGTTTTTATTTTTATTGAATATTTATTTGTTTATTGGTTTTTATGGACTATGAAGTGAAGGAAGATTATTATTTTATTAATGAACGTCGACGATTATGGCTTACTGATACCTTTTGTTATGAATTAACTTATTATGGGAGTTCCTTAAGAACCCCCCCCCCCCCCCAAGCAATAATTTACTTACCATCAAACTATTTATTTATGGTTCCACTTAAGGAGCTCATTGTAAAAATACTATTTGTAGAAGAAAAAAAATATCGGTTTAAAATTTTTTGAAGATAAAATCTTCCATTTTGAGAACCTACTTGATATTCTCTAATTGTATTATCTGATTTGGGAAATTGAATTATTATCTTTTATTATATATTTTTTTTAAATTGGTTAGTACGTGAATAAACTTTATTTTTCCTTTGAGGCTTTAATTTTCTGCCATTTCTCAGTTATAATTTTTCTTAGTCTTTCTCTATGGTCTTCTGAGATTTTCCTGTTGTTGTTTTCTCTACCGTCGAAAGGTCATTTTAAATCTTTTAAACTAAAGTTTTTTTTTAAATTTTCTTGTGTAAAATTTCTTCTTCTTTTTGCAATCTCTTGTAGATCCTTTCTTATCTCTAGAAGCTAATTGTTTTTATTTTCGATATTATGAAATAAAGTGAAAATTAACCTCTCTTCATTTATTGTATTAGATCCTTTATTAATATAATTATCATTATTATTTTATATACATATATTTGTTTAATTGTAAAACTATAGATGATGAAGTTTATCGTAATTTATTATAAGAATTTATTACACTTTTAGAGAAAAACGAACAAAACTGTTGATTTCAGCAAGATAATGTCAACTTTCATGTTATTAATCTTCTTGTAAGATTTTTTGTCATCCTTTAATTTTAAAAGATTGTGACCTACAATATCTACTGATATTCAATCATAAAATGTTTTCATTAGGAAATAGTAAATTTTTTTTAACAAAAATCTTCATACACTTAATCAACAAAACTAAAAATGAAAATAATACTCGTATTTAAAAATATAAATATTACGAAAAGTGCCTGAACATATTAAACCTGAAGATAAAAACCAGCACTCACATTCTTTCAAAATCATTTTCAACGTATTTATTTATAAGTATATATGATCTAAACATTCTTTGCAGTTAAACCTTTGCAAAAAAAAAATCGCTCAATTATATATTATTAAAATTCAGCAGACACTTTTTTTGAAACACACTTCTTATTTTTTAAACGAAACTATTGCAAACCATTTAAAAATAAAATTAATCTATACATATGTAAAATGTTGTATTAAATAAATAAACTTCAAGGTCAAAATTATTAAAAAAATATCAGAAATATATTTCTACTGTTACTATAACATAGTGCAATTCTTACTACTTAAAACAAACGACACGGAATTAAGTAAAAGTGAAAAAAATAAGTTTAAAAATAAATATAAAACAAGCAATCGATTGACGCTGTTTTTTTTTTCTTTTTTACTAGAATCCCATGTTACAAATTGAACACAATACAATATATTGTATGATAGGAATGAGACATGAAAGAGAGGAAAACCGGAGGTAAAGTGGTTTTAACTGCGAATGCGACGAGAAATATTAGAAGAAAAATGGAATGAATATACCTGTAAGTAGACTCAGTACAATGCCTTCATGATGATAAAAGTAGACATTATCGATTCTTTTTGTAAGTAGAATGTACGTTACAATATACTCGTATTACATTGACATTTTAAACTGTGGCAGAATCACTATCGTTTTATTACATTTATTATTATTTTTAATAAATAATTTATAAACGAAAAAACGATGCGAAGTGCTGTTATATCATTACAAATAATGAACTGTAAATCACAAAAAGCTAACATAATTTATACAAAAATCACACAATAGTTTAATTTTTTTATTTCATTTAGATTAAATACATATAAAACTGGTGTACAAATTACTGATTTTCAGTCTTACATAAAAACAAAGAATTATCTATATTCTAAATTCTTATAAAAACAGATTCAAAAGTCGTTTAAAAAAGGAATTAAATTTAAAATTATACTGACATTTTATTTGTTAAACAATCATCAGTATAAAGAAAGGAATTATTATAAAATAAAAAAATATGATGTGAACAACACATGACTTCCTTCTACATCTATTAAATTACATTTAAACATTTTTTTTTAAATGAAAAGCACATAAAAATCTATTTCATTAAAAATTTCTGATATTTTTTCATATTTTCTTTTTTTGTTACTATTGAATTATTAATAATCGTAAAAATTTTTACAATGAGAAGTTAATAAAACAGTATGTTTAAATTAAAAAAAAAGTTAAAAAAAGGACATAAAATCTGATTCGAACCTATGTGCCTCCTCTTGTAAGATCCAAATATTTCATTAACTAAAAGTTTATTTGGCTATAACTCTGAAACCAATGAAAATAAGCAACACTTTATTATATATCGTTGAAAAGCTCTCAATGAGAGCTTATTACTGCAGTTAAGAAAAAGTCCAAAATCCAATTTCTTTTGTATTTTGGGCTTTTTTGGACATATTTGGTTCAGTCAACTGCAATAAAAATGGGAGGTGCACAACTAGATGTTACATCAATCGTAAATCCAAGATTTCAACATCTCACGGTTAATTGTTTGAGTTATGCGAGACAGATACATATACATATGTACGTACACACGTCATGCCGGAATTAGTTAAAATGGATTCAAGGGTGGTCAAAATGGATATTTCCGTTGAAATCAGGAAACCGAAATTTTTCGCGATCACAATTACTTCCTTTACTTCGAACACGGAAGTAAAAAGCTAACAACAAAGTTGTAATACTTTCCTGGCATTGGTTATTTATTCTTATATAGTGGAAAAATAATAATACATAAAAGAGGTACCTAGATTTTTTTGGGTTAGAAATAATAACTGATAAAGTTTTATTGTAAAATTATCATTATATGTTTAAAAAAGTTAAAAAAATCTATTAAAAATCTGTATTTTTTTCACTCTTCCACCTTTAAAATCATGTTTTAATTTTCCTAGTTTACTATATTAAATAGCAGAAACTAAAAAAAATAATTCTATTGAAAAATGTACAACCAGTAAAAAGTTGTTACAACAAAAAGTACAACAAAAAAAAATCTGTTAAAAATATGCAATAAATAAAAGAATAAGGAAAGGGAGAATTTTTTTTTAAAATGGTATGATGCGTACATGTACTGAGCTTAATATAAGTAGGATTACGTTAATAAAATTTTGAAAAAATTGATCCCAAAACACTATCTACCTCACTCCCTGGAGATATTGATCCCAAAAATTTACCAACAAATTGCTCCATATACAGGAATTTTTGTACGAAATTTCATCAAAATCGGTTTATCCAGTCAAAAGCTTCAAACACGTCAACACACTTACATACATACGAACATTATCCCCCTTCTTTTTTTCTGTTTTTTGGGGATCCCTGGGTAATGAAACGTTGAGAAATTCAAAAAACCCATTACCCATTTTTTTGACTGATTACTACTTCTTGCATATACCAAAACAAATATACTCTACGGTATATTACATACTAAACGGTATTTGTAAGTTTATAAAAAAAAAATAAATAAATATATAAATATCTCTAAAGTGAAGATCTACTCATTGTAAACAAATTTATTCTGAAAAATACACCTATTTTTTATTTCTCTTTAACTTAATATTTTATACGACTTCTTTATATAATCGCCACGTGAATTAAGACATTTATCGTAGTGATACACCAACTTCAATATACCCTCGTCGTATTCTTTTTCCGGCAATCCATTTAGCCACTGATTAACAACATTTTTAAGTTTGTCGTCATCCGCGAATCGTTTACTACTCAAAATTTCTTTCAATTTCTCAAACAAATGGTAATCAGAAGGAGCTAAGTCCGAACTTTTGGTAGGTGATCCTAAGTTTCCCATCCAAATGTTCTCAGTAAATCAAATGTCGAACCTGTTACATGTGGATGTGTATTATCGTGCAGCAGGACGACGACGCCGTCGGTCAGCCGCCATTCAAAATCGTCGGGAGCGCCGATTTTGAATGGCGCTCCGTAACTTACGTAGAGTTTCGCACTAGGCTTCTGCATTTTTAGTCGTTCTACGCGGCATGAAATCAATCAGCAGTATGCCAAACCGATATCAAAAGACTGCGGCCTTCAGTTTGCGTCCAAATGACTGTGGCTTACCATTGTTGGTCTGGTTGGTGATTGAGGATGACGCCATTCACTTGACTGCCGTTTTCTCTCGGGCGCGTAATACGAAATCCACGTTTCATAGCCGATAACGACTGAATTAAAGAACTCATTACCTTTTTCTGTGTAGCGCATCAAAAATTCCAAAGCAGATCCCGTTCGGATTTTTTGTGACGTTCCGTTAAGACGTGCGGCAACCGACGCGCACAAACATTTCTGAAGCCTAGATTTTCATGAACAATACGACCAATAACAGCTCTTGAAACATGAGGAAAAAGAAGGGCCAGGTTGGAAATCGTTGAGCAACGATTTATTCTGGTTTCATCATCGACGCGTTTCAACAAGTTCTCTGTGATTATCGAGAGCCTTCCCGAACGTCCTTCATCGTGCGCATTAATTCTATTATTCCTAAAACTTTCACACCATTTTCGGATGTTTCGTTCATTCATTATATTATCATCGTACACAGTAACCAACTACTTATGAATTTCAGCCGGCTCAACGTTTTGATCGTTTAAAACCGCACGCCTCGACGTATTTCATACGCGGCAATATCGATTTTCCTACTCATTTTATAATGGAATAACTCACACGTAATCAATGATACTACAACGCGACAACTTAAGTGACAGATAACAGTGCAGTGCATTACTAACATGGCCATGAACGACACAAGTTCGCCAACCTTAATGAGAGAAATTTCCCATCGGTCTTTATTTTAGAAACATCCGTCGTAATTTTTCTTTTAAGCGTTTAGTTTTTTATATGAATTTATCAGTCAGTATCTAGTGATGATAATAGTTTTACAATTAATTTGTTTTTTACGTAGACCATTTTTCAGACAATAACTAAAATTAAGAATAAAAAAAAATATTTATATGAAATTTTAAGAAAGGAAAATATTAAAATTAGGACAGAAAACCACCTCGCTCAGTATTTTCGGTAGTATGTCGGACATGGGGTGCTAGTTATTATTGAAAATCACCGTAATTTCAACTTATCATTCAACTTTGGCTATCTCGAAACATTACGTTTATGTTACCTAACAAACATAAGTGTACCTTTAAAAATGTTTCATTATTTAAAAGGAAAATTTATTCAAACACTACAAAATGATCAAAAAAATTTTTAATCAAATTTAAAACAAAGAAATATCATTTTATCAACTTTATAAATAGCGTTAAAAGTGAAAAGTAATACTTTTTTTCGCAGTATTTTATGTTTCCGCTAGGATTATCGATTTGAGTTTTAGTTTCTACCATTACTAGCATCGTCACTTTAACAATTGTAATTGACGCCTTCCAGAATACCTCCATCTCAAGACTACTTTCACCAATGAGTCTTCCTAAGTTGGGATTGTCGAATATATAGCGATGGTAAGCTCTTCCCACCTCGTATCCCTAGTATCGGCCTCTTCTGCTTTGTCACTCCAGCTCTAACGGTTATACAATTTCCTGAAACTAATTCTTCTGATTCTTAATTTTAACAATTTTAAATTGTTAAATATTACATCGGATTGTGTGTTTATTTGTTCATTAATTATTTCCTGTTCTTTTAATTTTAGCTTTGGAGAAACAAAGCTAAAATTTGTACGTGACAGCATGGGATGGGAATTGGGAGAAACTTAACATCGCTATTTATTCGACGATCCCAACTTAGGAACAATCACTTGTGAAAGTAGTTTTGAGAATGGAGATATTCGGAAAGGGTTCAACTACCAATGTTAGAATGACGGCGCTAAGAATGGCAAAAAAATAATACTCAAATCAATTATTATTATTTATTTTGTTTACGATGGGCGCCTCTCTCTACTAATTGCGCAATAATTACAAACAATAGTGCTATAGTTGACAAAGACAACAATACTTATGAAAAAAAAAAAACGGTTTCATGGAGAGTTCTACTCCTTGATAAATAAGGTAACAACAATTTTAGTTGAACTTTCTACTTTTAAGAATTTCATCATATTGTAGCAAGACCGGTATAACGGGCCTGAGTAACGGATTCCTACCAATTATTATGAAGGTAGTACAAAATATAATAATGGGAGGAATCCAAAGGGACAAAAAGGGAACCCTTTTTATAAGGTAACAGATCCGTTTAACAATCCTCTTTTGTTATACTACCCGCTGACATACAATGTACACCTGTTGTACCGTGAGAAAAGCTACCTGACCGGGTTATGGAATTCATGAAAACGAAAGCTTCGGTTAATTGTTCTCACGGTTCTAGTTGGGTTCGGTCCAGCAGGTTAAGAAATACTCCTGGGAAATAATTTAGAAATCAGTTCTGCGAGAAGAGAGAACGAGACGTGACAACGTCAGTTCAGCGAGGAGAGGCTGCGAGATGTGAGTTATGAGGAGTTCTGCGAAGTCCAACGAGACGTTACGACGTCAGTCCAGCGAGAGAGTCCGCGGTGTGAGTCTGCGAGACGTCAGTCAGTGAAAGCATTCTGCGAGGAGGACAGTAAAGGAGCGAATTTCCAGTGTGAATTAAATTCGATACGATTAAGGTGTATGAATTACACAGTAATTCCAGTAAACAAGAAATTCTATCGGTGAGTTACCATAAAATTGTAATTGAAAGAAACAATGTAATAAACTTCATTAATAAACTACTAGGTTAGTTTTATTTGTTAACAGCAAAGGTAATTGCAGTGGAAGAACGTCATACTTGTCTTTTCTAGTGTACTATTGTTTGTTAATACAAGACAAGCGGTTAAAAGGGTTAAGATTAGCGGATTCTTTTGCTAATAGGTCGGAATTCTGGTTTTCTATTCATCTACCTGGAATAAATTCTGACGATTATTTTGAACTCTGTCTTGTGTGTAATCTCTGTTTATTATTACTATTGACATTTATGAATATTTGATGTAATGTGATGATTGCTTACTGTTTTGATTATGTTATGTATTACATTATGTTTTTATGTAATGTATTAATTATTTAATTTGGTTGTTATGAACATGTAATATTATTATCGTTTACTACGATTATTATTATTATTATTATCCTGATTATTATTGTGGTTGTAATTACTATGATTATTATTTGTTTGTTAACTATTTTTCATTAATTGTTTTATTATTTTACTTACTAATATTATTATTATTAACACCATTGTCATTAATATTGATTTGTATTGTTGTAATTATGAATATTTTAAACCAATAAACTGTAATTATACAAACATTCAAATTGTAAACCTCTCAATATCCTGATCAAGCCGCGAATATGCGACAATATTTTGAAATCTCATCGTACGTAAAAGGTGTATAATATAATTTTAAAACTATAAAGCTGTGATTCAATCTAAATAATCGTTAATTAATTACATATTTTTGTTCATATTAATACGTCATAGCTATTAATGGACTCATTTTAATTTATGAGCAGATACTATCCAGCTATCTCGACCCGCATGTCGGGGTAACAAAATGGTTACGAATATGCATTTAATATTTCCATTATTGTTGTAAGGAAATAAAATCGAATTTATATTTTCTTTAATTTTTTCAAAACATAGAAAATAAATAATAATGAAACAAATAAATAAAATAGTAACAAAAATAATAATGTTGTGCACAAATTAATGAGCTTCAGAGGATATAAAAAATATCCATAAAGAATATCAGATTGTTTATTTTCTTGAAATTAGCACTATAGTTCAAATAAAATATCGTGGCATAGATTCTGTTTTATGTTATATTTACATATTTTATGAATTATGAGTCCGCTCTTTATTTTTATGGATCATGAATTTTTCCATATCTCAAATTTACAATGACATTTTGGAATTAAAAACTTTCATTGAAATTAGTGCGTAAGAATAATAGTATATGAACATAATAACACTATAAAAGTAAAAACACATTTGTAAAACGTGATATAAATCTGCGGGATGCAATGTTTTGAATGCAGTTAAAATTATTCATTTGTTTTTTATCCTAATTTAATAGTGATAAAAAAATTTACTATTGTTATATACATTCATTTCTACACATATAGCCCACAAATCAAATAGCTGTCAAAATATTAATCTCTTTTATTAAGTACAGCCGAATAATTCTACGAAGAGCTATTAATAACAATTTACTGCATAAAGTTCAAGCAAATAAGGGATTTAATAATTTTTTTATTCGAACAGACAGCGTCTTTTCAATAAAAATAATTCTTTAAATAATTTAAACTAAGAAAATTTACAACATTTAATTTTATCTAAGTAAATCATTTTTAAAAATAATATTTTTTAAAGGACCGTTTTTAATGTACAGATTGTCCCACAAAGAAACGGAGAAACTTTCAGAACATGTTCTTCTGGTAAAAATAATGAAAAATGTTCATATAAACATAGGTCTGGAAACGCTTTGCTTTCGCGTTACGGCTAGCGAAAGATTTCTCCCAGATTTCAGCTCTTCTAATAAATAGAAGCCTTACAGCAATTTTTGAGACCCAAATTAATGAGTAACGTTGATGATTTCTTACAGAACGATATAAAAAAATTGTGAATAATAAAAACCCCCGAAAAACCCTTACAATGTGAAGGTAATTCTCAAAAAACAATATTTTGCACCGAATCCAAAACAAATTTATATACAAGAAACTGAATACTATTTTCTACTATCAAACTTCTCTAAAATACAATTCTTTGTTTCAAATGCAGAGAAAAAATATTTAATATGTTACGTCGTACCAAAATTTTAAATATATTACAATAAGTCACTTCCCATGGGGCTGCTTCAAAATATAACCAATAACTGGTTTACAAAAAACAAGCAAGCTACTCAATTGTTAAGAATAACATATATTTGGAGTAATATTATTTTGCTATTTATTATTTTGTAAATGAAACAGCCAATGGCGAGTACATTTTTTGTAATTTTCAAGATTTTACACAAATTAATTTATTAAATACGAGTATTTTTTCTCTGTGTTGAAGCAAAGAATAGTGTTTTAGAGAAGTTTGAGAGTAGCAAATAGTTATTCAGTTTTTCTGTAAATCAATTTTTTTCAGATTCGTTTATTTTATCATGAATATAAAAATCTTGAATGATTGAATGAAGTTTGGAATGGATTGCATAATTGACCGGCGTAGCCGGTAGAGTTATGCAATACATTGCCGGCTTTTTAAAATTAATTTCTAGTGATTCAATTTATTTTTAATTTGAAAGACGTCTTTATATTAATTTTAATTAATTAAATATATTTAACTTAAAATTTATTGTTGTAAATATTTCCATGATTAAGGATTAAGCAAGCACAAGATTATAAAAAAAAAAAAAAACTCTAATAGTAGAGGCCCGTGAGAAACGAGGATAAAAAAATGAAAAAAAAAACCAAAATAATACAGATCAAAATAAACAAAAAAGATTACATTTAAATACAAGTCCAAAATCGTTGTTTTTCAGCTCCGGCAAACGAAAGATTTTTTCCAAATTTGTACTAAAAAATAAATTAATATCGTTGTTCATTTCTTGATGTAATTTAAAACACTGAAAATTTAAAATACAATGAACATTTATTTAATTATCATTCAATTTATTTATATTAATTTCCACAAAATTAAATCCTCTTCAAATTTAATAGTTAAGTTTTTAAAGTTTATTTGTAATGAAATGTATTAGAAATAATGCAGATGGATCATTGAATATAAAAATAGGAAGAGAAAAGACTATGGAGGTAGAAGAATTTTGTTATTTTGGAAGTAGAATTACTAAAGATGGACGAAGCAGGAGCGATATAAAATGCCGAATAGCATAGGCCAAACGAGCTTTCAGTTGGAAATATAATTTGCTTACATCAAAAGTTAATTTAAACGACAGGAAAACATTTTTGAAAGTATATGTTTGAAGCGTAGCTTTATATGGAAGTGAAACTTGGACTATCTGAGAAGAAAAGATTAGAAGCTTCTGAAATGTGGTGCTACAGGAGATTATTAAAAATCAGATGGGTGGATAAAGTGACAAATGAAGAGGTGTTGCCACAAATTGATGAAGAAAAAAGCATTTGTAAAAATATAATTAAAAGAAGACTGACTTACAGGCTACATTTTAAGGAACCTGGAATTCGTCGTTTTGATATTGGAGGTACAGGTAGATGGGAAAAAATTGTGCAGATAGGAAGCTTTGGAATATATAAAACAGATTTTTAGGGATGTAAGATGTTGGGGGTATACCGAAATGAAGCGACTGGCACTAGATAGGGAATTTTGAAGAGCTGCATCAAACCAATCAAATTGGTGAAGACAAAAAGTAATTAAAAAAAAGAAGTGATTTACTCAAGATACGAGTACAAAAAGGACTTTTTTTTGACAGTTGCTTACTGAGTTTTACACATTAAAAGATATTAATAATGGAGATATAGTTTTGGATTTCAATTACGCTTAAAAATATAAAATATGCTCGGTAACTGGCTCCATAGAAATTCAATATGATATTAATACATGTTTAAACTTAAAACATATGAAAAATATTTCGTTAGTCATAACCTAACCTGTGACTAAAAATAAACCTTTAAGACCCACGTTTACATGACATTTGTCTTTATTTTGACGTTAGAATGAATTAATAAAATATTTCTGTTTCCACATGAAATACAGTAAAAATTTGTTGTAATATTTTTAAATTTTATATCCAATAGATGAAATTATAATAATTATGGTGTTCTTTTTTTTCTTTTAATAATGGCACAACCATTTTTTTTTTCTAAACTTTCCGTTTGAGTGAAAATAAATTTTTATTAGCTAGCCTTTTTTTTTTTTTTTTACAGCTGCGTGAATACAAAATATAAACCCATACACAACTATCATATCTCTAAAAACATAAACATTGTTACCACATATAAGCCTAATTTAATATCGGCGGACGACAACGGTAGCAGCTCAGATGTCAGCCGCAGCACATTATACGTACGCGCTGGTACCCGTCACTCCCGCCGCGCATATGACCGCGCGGTTCTCCCACCATAGCGGCCCCATCACTCTCAGACTCCAATAAAAGAGCGTGCACGAGAGTGAATTTTTAATTCATCGTCCACGACCGCCTGGAGAAGACCAAAAAGAAAAAGAAGATGGAAGAAGACAGAAGAAGTTCCCCGGCCGCCTCAACATGGAACCTCCCGGGGGATGTCAACATCCCCGCCGAGCAGCAGGCCTAGCCGACCCGCCGAGGGAGCTGCTGGATGCGGACGCAACTATCCCGCTCCAGCTCTCCGGGCTTCAACGCCCTGGCCGGCATGGGATAGCTCGGGGATCCCACGCCGGCCGTCTTTCGCCGATCGTCGGGACGCCGTCGGTCGGCGAAAGACGACTGACGGCGTCCCGACACTGCGAGGTTCTGGGGGCCACGCTGTAGTGGGGATCCAACTGGCGTTGAGAGGGAAGCCCTGTATGATTTCAATGGACGAGCTGCAACTCCTCGACTTGGCCGGAGACCAGCTTCCAGGTCCAACAGCTCTTATCACAGCTTACGCAGACCCTTTTTAGGGCTACCACAATTATTATTATTAATTACAACGAACCGTCGAAGTCAATCGATGACGAGAACAACAGCCCTTCTCACGGCTACTACAAGGTTACTAAGTGCCACGTGCCATCGAAGCCATTCGGCGACAAAATACAAATAAATGTTTTTTTTTGATCAGATTTATGTATGAAAAGCATCCCTACTGTTTACATAAAATACTGAAAGAAGTTTTTTTATTTATACTTCGGCTAAATTTTATTGGAAAAACTGACCAAGACAAATTTCCTTTGTTAGGGTAATCCGAGAAAAAACTGATATACTTCTAATTATGCTATAATCATAATATAAATTCTATTCTTCGTAAAATCTGAAGTACACTGATTTGGCAAACAAAGAATAAAATTATGAATTAGAAAATGCTCAAAATCCGTTTAAAAATAAATAAAAATCAATTATCGCATACACATTTGGACTGTTAAAAACAATTTAATAGATACAAGAAATTCATTATGAAATGCTTATTTGCCTTGAGGCAGGTCCCCTGCGCTACGACTATCTCCATTCTAGTCTACTACCTGAAACGTTTTGAGTTCTTAATAACTCCCATTTTTTGTTAGAATGTCTCCAATTTTTACTCTTTTCTAGCCTCTTTTTTTTACACATTCTATTGATCCATTTCACACTGGTTTAATCAGTTTGTCTTCTCTCATGTACCAGCCATTTATTTTTCTGTTTAAGTTTCTATCACCAATCACTCTTATTTCTTCATATTATACTTTGTCTCTCCACTTAATTTTCTTCAATCTCCTATATTTCCTCTTTTAAAGCACGGCTTATTTTTAGTTTCCATTTTCATATCTATATAGAAGTACACTCTAAAAATAAAATTTTATGAGACAAGAGAAATAGTAAAAGTTAAATGTCATTCTGGTTATAGTATGTTTAACTAATTATTGATTGATTATCTCATACAACGATAATATTATAATAATGCATTATAATTATATAGTACAATTTACGTATATTGATGATTAGTCACAATTAAATTTTAGTTTTGGATTTGTATTGCTTTTTAAAAAATTTTTGCATTTAATGATTTTATTGAAATAGCCGTTAAAAAGATATTTTTTTATTATTTTTGTGGAAAAAAAATTATAAGATTATATATATATATATATATATATATATATATATATATATATATATATATATATGGTCATCGAATAAAAAATGTATACGAATGCAAAGGTGATAACTTTATATATGCACCATCATAATAGTAGTGACTATTGAAAATAAATTTTTAACTTGCTGTGACATATTCCACTGGTCAAGAGATGTCCGCTTATATATGCAATATTTACGATAGAAATATTCTGATTGGATATTGGCGATTGTAAATTTTTAACATTTTCTCTTGTCCCCCGCCTTAAAAAATAAATGTGACTGACAGTAAGCTTTCGAATGCAATCACCACTCGCGTTTTCGAAACCAAGCGTATCATAAAAAATAATCTAATAGATACAACAGTAAACAAATTATTAAATAAAAAATAGAATAAACAGCACAACCAAAGGCATTCAATTATTATTACAATTATTACAAAAAATAATCAGTTAAACTGGACATAAAAGCGAATACAACTATTAATAACCTAATATCGACTTTTTTTTTTTTTAATTCGTAAGCGACTATCATAGTGCGTCATCGACATATATTAAATTATATAACAAAGGCAAAGTTGTATTGATGGCAAACAGGACACAGGTATCGGTAAAATACGAGTAACATTCTGTATTAATAATAGACTTAATTTTACGATTTCATTGACATCTATTCAGAAATAAATTTTTAAGCTTATAAGTCGATCAACAGCTGACACTGACTAACTATGTTAAGTTAAATGGCCAGTCAAGTTAGATGAATACTAATTACAACTGAGATAATATAATACATATAAATTCATTCTTTTCTACTTTACCGAATTTTTTCTTAATTTTCTTAACGAAACATTAAACACATCATTTTTTTATAAAAAACCTACGAATTAGTTTATATATACACAAAAAAACAACTATTAAATCTCTTTTACCCTATATCTAGTAGAAGAAGGAGAGTTTGAAAAGTTAAAAAGACAATCAGATTTTACAAAAAGCCTAATTAGCATTAGTGTGATATTTTCGGCAAACTGTTAAGAGTTCCTTTCCGTTTTAACAATAAAAATTACTAACTATGTTTATAAATATTAATTATTAAAGAAGTAATATACTAATAAAATATTTTCCGATTAATAATCAATAAATCAGTTAAATTTCATAGACAGATGGACATTATAATGAAAGCATTTTACAACAAAATACTTTTTTCTTTCAACTAGAAACATGAAGCTTTATTAATATTTTTGTCTTGACTAGAAATGAAACCGTCTACATTATTAAAGAGTTACACTTACATTATGTGTCTCGAATTAGTCCTGATTCAAATTCAGGCTACGCCTGAATAGTTCACAAATATAACGGAAAACACAGGACAATTGTGTTTGTCATAATATTTTAACTAATACATTTATAAACATCAAGACAACAGAAAGTTAATTGTTAGTATCTTATTATGAAAGATATCTGTAAAAATTTGGTATAAAAATGAGAAATAGAAATTTAAAGCAGCGTGTTGAGATCGAATTTTATATAAAAACTGGCAAAATTACTACAGAAACGTTGCATCTATTACAAGTGGCATTTGATATGGATGTTAAAAAAAAATCAATATCTTTCAGCGGCATCAGAGATTCAAACCTGAAAAGATATAAAAGACAATCTCAGAAATGGACAGTCAAAAATAAAAATAATGGAGACGAATGTAATGCACTGCATATGAGATTTTCTAAATCTGACAAATGACAAAGTGTTAAGAGATTCTGTTCGGAGGAAAAGATTTTTGAATTGTGGTCTGACACGGATCATCACATCATAGCAATGCGCCTAGTCATTGTGAAACATTTCAGCCAAAAAATCGATTGTCGAATTAGATCATCTTAAATTTCAAACGACTTACAACCATGTTATTTCTAGTTCTTTACTTTTAGCGTAGGCTAAAAGTAAAAGAATTTTCTCACAAAGTTGATATCCAAAATGATTTGATAAACGAATTGTACGTACCCAATAATATTCCAAAAAAAAGTGTTCAAAATCTGTTCACAGGAAGAGGAACATCATCCAAACCGTTGCACGAACGTGCAAAATTCATAGCAGATAACCATTAATATGAAGTTCTGAATGTATATTTTTTATAGTTTATTTATTACGACATCGTCGTAATTATTTACAATTGTTCATCTGATCACATTTGTTATTGGCAAAAGATGACGTAATACTTTCAGTATTGTACAGTAAAATTTTATTTTAACGATATAAAATTAAATCTTTCTTTTTTATCAATAATAATATTATATCTGTTCTCATATCGTATTAAAAAAAACACAATTCTATCGGTTCGAGAATCACTCTTAGCTTATGCGTTATCAATCAAATTGGCAGTTTTTATCTTCAGTTAGTTCTGATTCAAATTCAGGATACGTAGTAGTTCAAAAATATAACGGAAAACACAGCTTTCCTATTGATTACGTATGGTTGGTTCTTCACTTAAATATAATTTTAATGTAGTAAAAATAACCTACATTAAAATTTCATAACAGTTTGTTACCAAACACGAAAGAAAATAAATAAATATAATCTATTTCATGTTATCATTCCTGTTTTTAACAGTGTTGTGTAACCACAACGGTTACACAATCAGGATCATGTAAATATCGGTAATGGTTATATGGCCATCACGAAACACTAAACAATGATTTGAAAGTTCTTTATTTCAAATCCAGATAAACCCGAAGTCAATTAAAGAATTGAGAAAAGAGTTTCTCAATTCAGATCACTTTCTTTTTTTTTCGATCCGTCCACTACGGATCTCACGTTTGCATAGACTTCTTTTTCTTTTCCGAAAAGGATTTCACATTCTTTTTCTCTGTTTTTGTCGCCTTTCTTCCGTCCATCTATTCAAGTTTATACCCTTCATTTTCTTTCTTGAATTTTAGAATCTCGAATCACTTATCTAAATTTACCCCTATCTTTACACAGATCCTTAGAAATGTTTAATATTTTTAGATCTATTCTATTTATTTAAACCGGTTTGTCTTTGTGGCTCTGTTTACGTAGAAATTAAATATTTGTTTTGTCAATCTTTAATTGTTCATTCTGCATAAATTTCTAGAAAACTTCTTTTCCGGAATAAGTCTCTTATTTTTTCTGTAAATTTGTAAATTTCTTTTTCACTTTTCAATTTGTAAATTCTATCTTCATATTTTGGTCGGTAAATTTTTCTTAAAATTGTTTTTTTCTACTTTTGCTATTTCTTGTTCCAAAAAAAAGCAGACATTCTGCCCCGTGCAGTGCTTCAGATAGGACTATAGTTCGATAGTGGTTCAATTTGGAGTTATATGAGAAGGATTTTTTTTATTGTAAATTTCTTCGTGAGATGATAGGCAGTCTCAAATCCCACTTTTTTCAATTATATTCAGTATTATAATTTCTACCAAATATTTAAATTTTTGAACTCTACTTACCTCTTTGTTGTCGGAAATTTTACAGGTTTGAGTTCTGTTCTCTTTGTCATTGGAAAACCAGTTTGTTATTTTTATAAGACGTTTGAAGACCAATTTTGCTTGCACATTCGTTAGTTTTTGAATTTTTCATTTTATCGTAGTCTACATCTCTCACGAAAATAATAATATCGTCTGCAAAGGCCAGAATGTTTGTATTTATGAAATTAATTTTAGCGCCCATTTTTATGTTTTCGTGTACGTTTAACCTTTTATGTTCCCTCTCCCGGCCCCTTTAAAATTTTTCAAGGGCACAAATAAAAGATGAAAAGAGACAGTCCATCTCCTTGCCTTACTCCAGTTTTAATTTCAAATGGTTCTGAAAGTTCTTCTAAGAATTTCACTTTTACGTTTTTTAATGCTAGATTTATAATGTTTATTGTTCTTGGGATCTATTCTAAATTCTTCAAGGATTTTATTTTTTAAAATGTAAATAAATTGTAAATGCAATGCTTACAAGTCTAAAAAATTATTTTTATCAGACGGATGTTAGTGCGTATGTACGTTGGCCTGTATTTGGTATAACTCTGGACTCCGTAGACCGATTTTTTTTTACGCGAAATTTAAAAAAAAATTATTTAAATGTATTTGTAATAGCTTATTCAACAATCTTATTAATATAAATTAATACTAAAGTTTATTTAAAATATTTTTTTTTATATATTATCATAATTATCTCTATTAAATGTTAAATATTTTCTTTCTATTAATAGTTTACAAGCATAATTTATTACGTTTATAATATTATTTTTACAAATTTTTAATAATTTTCTTTTTCAGTTAAAATTATTTAATAATTTATATCATGAAATACAAACAAACTATTCAATAATCAGTCCTTCAATTTTGAAAATGCTTGTAATTTGCTGTAAATTTAAGTCACTAAGTCGCGCAATTCAGATGACTCTAGTTTTGTAAAAAAATCAGTTCTGGATTTACGATTGTGACAAAAATACAAACAAGACTGCGAAAATGCATCTTATTTCCACATTCAACCAAAAAAATAAGAAATGAAATCACAACCGATCAAAACGAAGTTATGATAGATTACACCAGTAATCTGTCTAAGGGTGTTTAACCTGACATAACAGAGTTACGTCAAATGAATAACGTATATCTGTAGGTTTAGAGCGGATGAATTTTCTCGGTCTGTCCAACGATGTCTGTATTTGTTTCATGCACTTCACGTATTTACGGCGCATTTTGTAAAACTTTCGTGAAAGAGGTAACTATGACCGTGGTTCAAAATTCGACAAGTTTCATAAAAAGATATTTATAGTCTCATAAATCTTTTGAGAGGCCCCGGTTTAAGATGAATGTAAGGCTAATTATTAATAATTATGCAATAGGAAGAAAGAGGGGATTTTTTTTTATAAGAATACTAAATCAATATTCTCTTAAGTACAAGAATATAAAATAGAAAAAATTGTTCTGGTGAAAATAAAAGAGTACTCGTATTTTCTTTTAAAAATATTTATTGTAACAAGGAAAAAATGTACGTATTCACATTTAATAAATCGAAAAATTTCGTTAAGTAGTACGTATAATAAAAGATAACAGTTAAACAAAATTTTAAAACAAATAGAAACAGAAACTATCGATTGAAAAATTAAAAAAAAAAAATGTCTTTATTATGAAGTCAGCGTAGCATCAAATAAATTTCTCATTTCGATTAAGGCTTCAAAAATGGAAACAAAGAAAATTTTAAAATTATTAACTAATAATTCTGTCAGTTTCTTTTCTTTATCTCTTTTTTTTAATTTTAAAGAATTCTGAAAAATTCTTATTGCTCTTTCCAATAATGTTTACGGATATATTTATTGTTTTTAATTATGGTTAGAAGTAAAATTTGGATTATTTTTAATAAGAAATAAATTTTATATTTCTTTGAAAACGACAAAATAAACTTAAAAAAATAATAATAAAAATTATTTCTGAAAATCTCCATAAAGATTAAAAAATAAACATTTTTAACTCTATAAATTCTGATTTTTAGAAATCGGCATTTAAATAAATAAGAGCCGATGCGCACAACGCTTCAGAATCACTCAATGCAGTGGTGACAGTCCAGCAGAAAGCAAAAGACGTTTCGTGATAAGCGTGGTATAAATCAGTTATAACTGTTTCTTTCCGGCGTGTTTATGGCAATGATCTCCCTCATGCAAACTCCATTAGACGGTGGTACGAGTGGTTCCATGTTGCAATCGGACGAATGGTATAGGACGTACGGGACAAACAAACATTTTTATATATATATAATATATATACTCGCATAGAAGAAAAGTATGATATAAAATAAATTAAATGATAAGAATGAAGGAATTTATTTAGTGTAAATATATTTTCATTTCTAAAATAATATTAAGTATTTTTTACGTTTTCATTTATTTTAAGGAAACTGGCAACATGGAAGTGAAGAAGTCTTCCGGACGACCCAAAACGAGTGATGAAGCAGTTGAGAGAAAACGCCGAATTAAATCAGATGGACCAAATCGAACAAGAAAGTACGTTGCTGTAATGATTAAACAAGATGGTGCGCCCTCACACTTTATCCTAGGTGACGCGCTCTTAATGAAAGATTCCTTAATCGTTGGATTGGTAGGGTCGGTTCTGTGCTTTGGCATCCGAGAAGCTCAGATTTGACACCACGACTTTTTTCTATGAGTATACATTAAAAACATTGTCTTCAGTGAAAAAATCAGGGATGTACAACATTTAAAACAACGGATCAGTGCTGCTATTGCCACAGTTACACCTGCGATAATCCAGCAACTGGGCAGAAATCGATTATTGGCTGGATGTTTGCAGAGCGACCAACGGAACTCATATTGAAACACTCTAAATGTATGTAAAAAAACTTTTTGAGTTGGTAAATGTAAAAAAAAAAAATATTCGTTTGATTATCTCTAGTAGTTTCTGAAATACGATATTTTTTTAAATTGCTGCTACCTTTTTCGATGACCCTTAGATAGATCAATAAAAAATGATGCTCTCATGAAAAACGTCGTTAGGAAAATCAACCAAACTGCATCTTGATTACAAAAGAAAATTATTCAGGAAATCAAGATATATTGCTACTACAGAGCGTGAGCTAAGATATAATGGAAAGTGGAAATGTGTGTTGTTTGTTTACTTAAATTTTGCATAAAACATTTTTGAATTTCTACTCGAGAATATTTTAAGTATATCACATCAGATTTTATATGATTATGCTATAATAATCTTCTATTAAGCAATTATATTGTTTATAATTAGTATAAAGGAATCAATGACAACGATAAAGTCTTAAAGTCATCAATCTAGACAATGTACGATAATTTTTTGTTCAAAATAATATTTCGCTATAGTAATCAGTAAATATTTTACAACGAGACGATCACATGAATTTCAATTTTGTGAGACGATCACACAAATTGAATAAAGAACCACGGAAATCAATTCGTTTGGTAAAGAGTAGGCCTTGAACAAAAATAAAAGAGAGATAAATATTACATACTGGACAAATAAGCCTTCTCTTTTTAATTTGATTAGAAATAGCGCTGCTATTTCTAATAAAGAGCTGCTATTAAACATTTTAAGTGTTTTACCATACGTAAAATACGTAACAAATTATCAGTTATAAAAAGAATTATTTTTTTAAAATAAAATAAACAAGGACAAACACTATTTCAAGCTTTTTATTTTGCAAATTCAGACGTGAAAAGGTTTTAATTAATGCAATAATCGTTAAAATCAGTCTGGTAGAGTTCCAAAAATAGGTGTCCTTAAAAAAGTATTAGCATTTCAAGTACGGTATATAGTTTTTAACCCCTCAATGAATAAATGAATTGAAAAAAATTAATGTATATTACAGCTCATTTCAGTAAATTTAAAATAACATTTTTGTTATTTGAAAAAAAAAAGTTACATACTGTAAATTTGTTTTTAAATTTATTTAGCAAAAATCAAAACATTTATATATATATATATATATATATATATATATAAAAAATAATAATCAAATATTTTTACGATATATATTTTAAGGGACGATCTAATAATTCAAATTAACTATGAAACAATAAGACTGACTGATAAATTTTTTTATAATTTTTCAATCCTTTAAATTTTACCTGTTTAAATTTAGCAACAAATAAAACCGAGCAACTAATAACAAATTGCTAACTTTTACGCCGGATTCAAAAACCAGAAAATGTAAGAAGAATCTAAAAACTTACTTTTTTAGTATTTCATATTTTTTTTTTTATTGAAATACTTTTATGCCTTCAGGGAAAAATAATTCTGCCAGTATAAAGATTTTACGCAAGAAATTAAAAAAGTGATGTACTTTCATTATGAAAAAAATAAGAAAGGTATTACAGAGAAACGAGATAGATAGACTATTATTAAAGCTCTCTAAAATGTAGGATTATATTTTAAAATCTTTACTTGAAAATTCGTATGAAAATATATTGATATCAGAACAACAATAACCACCTATGTAATATTACACTATAAAAATCAAATATTAAACAACAGAGGTGACAAAAAATACACTAAAATATGTTTAAATCACTTACGTTAATCTTGAAATTTTTGGATAAAAATAATATTCCGTTTATTACATACAAATAATCTGGAGGAAACTTATGTGACCAACAGAGAAACTTTCTCGATCAGGAAAAATAAAAAACAAAATAGAAACGTTTAATTGAGATAAAGCTAAATAAAAAAAACAGACTGGTAATAATTGATAACCTGATTTTTCTGAAATCAGTTAAAATTAAAAAATAGTGTGAGGTTATTATATATATATATATATATATATATATATATATCTTTAATATGTCGTGAGCCATTCATAATCAACGTCCAGCAAGTTTATTGAGATAAATTGATGAAAATTTGTGTACACATTCTTCTTACGGTGTAAGTGGAGACTAAGAAAGGATTTTTTGAAATTCCGAGTTTAAGAGCTAAAATGGAATAACATTAAATTTTACTATTTTTTTTTAATTTCTGGATAAGAGAAGAAAATATCAATTTGACTTTTGGTGCATATAATCTTCATGTGAATAGAACCAGTTTCTAGATTTTTCGAAATTCGACCTTGAAAAGGTTGAGGAAAGGTGAAAGAATTTTGAATAATGATTGAAAAACTTTCACCATTTCCGACTATACTAAAAAGAAGATATTCACTAGATTTGGGTTTGTAAATACTCTTCAGAAAAACATCTAAAACTATTTTCGGGGTTTTTGAATTTCGAATTTTTAGGAACTGCGACGGTGAACAGCGTGGCGGTTCAACAAATTCAGTCTCTGCCTATGTTACTGTATGTGCGACACGACTGGCTACACCTGCTTCTGGTTACTTTTTTATTTTTTTATTTTTTAACCTCCGGGACCACTTTTAGGTATTGCTTCAGAGGATGAGATGTATGACAATTTTTGTAGTGTATGAAAATGCCATGACTGACGGGAAGAGCGCGGGAAGCGAGCCATCACCGCAAAGGGGATTAACACAATAACAATCAATAATCTAAAAAAAATAAAGATGTATGACATTCAGGTTCGACATCCAAACAATTAATTTACTATGAAAATGTTTTAAAACAAATAAGTATATATATATATATTATATTTAAAATTAAGAATCATAAAAAAAATAATAATAATATCAGTGATACAGAAAATAGAAGAGTGTAAATCCTCTTATTTAAAAACAAAACAAAATCAATATGATAAAAATAAACGAGAATGTTGAGAGAATGACGATAATCTAAAGGAAAAACCATTCTAAATTTTGCTTTCTCGTAAACATTTAAATAATTTTAGGTTTTGAATGTTACAGGTATTGAATCTGACTACTATTAAAGTTTTATATATTTGGTTATACCAAGGTAGTTTCAGATATTCTGGAATACAAAAAAAATTATACATGTAAATATGCAAATAAAGTTATCAACAGAACAAAATACTTATAAAGAAAAAAATAATAATAATAGGAAAATTCAGCAACAAGTTACACAAGTTATTTATATATAAGAAAGGATATTTAAATAATAAAACTGTTAATTGGATTTATTTGGTTATGTATTACTTCCGTTTTTTTACATAAACTTTGGTAATATAACAAAAATAAAACAATTAGCATAACTGAATAATAATATAATATTGTTATTATTAATATTAAAAGAAGGGAAGAAAAATAATCACGACATCTACCACAAAGTTAAGCGATAGGTGAAAAGACACCTGTTACGACCCCTTTTAAATTTGTTTAACATAGCCGCAAAGATAGGTAACTTTACAGTATACCTTAGCCTAGGTAGGAAGGCAAGTTACTTAAAATTAAACTCCACTTACTATTAAACTAAACAGTATGCTACACTTCATGAGATGAAGGTAACCATTTTATAATACTACAATATTAAATGAAAAAAATTACTGGGCATATCTGCGCATCAAGACCAAATTTTCGTTATTTTATATTGTTTAATATTTTTTGTACAATTTTTTGCGCAAGAAATATAAAAAAACATAAATTAAGTGAGTAAACTTAAAGAGATATATTCTTTTTAAATGTAGTATTAAAATACATTTTCGTTTATAAGAAAATTAGATTATGAAAATCGTAATTTTATGAAATAATTAAAAATAACGAGTAGATCCAACACACAAGCATCAAGTTTAAACTCGCTCACCACTGTGCACTCATAAACAGGTAATGAAAAATATATGAATATGAATTCAAAATAACCTGAATTGAAGATATGTTGTCTATAGTTGACCTTAATTTGAGCGTAACTGAAGAAAAACGTAACCAATTTTCCATCAAATTCTCAAAATGTACAACTTCAGATATACTACTACAGCATATCTAAATTTCAATAAAGTTGATGTGATAGTTTTGGAGATTTTTCGAGCCGCAAAATTTTATTCATGAATGGTATTTTTGTAATCCTTATACCTTAAAATGTAAAGAAAGTTCATTTTCACTCCCCAATTCCACCATGCAACCAAAAAAATACCTGAAATTGAAGTTATTTTGTCTGTTGTCGACCTTAAATTGAACGTAAATCAGGAACGATTCAACCAATCTTAGTCAAATTTCAACCACTCTCAAATTATGCATCTCACATGCACGATTTCAGATACACTACTACAGCATATCTAAATTTCATTGATATTGATCAAGTAGTTTTGGAGACGTTCAAGCCACAAAATCTTTTACATGAATATTATGTTTGAGATTTTCGAGCCACAAAATTTTATACATTAATGGTATTTTCGTTATTTTCATACCTCAAAATGTAAATATAATTCAACTTCACTCCCCTAATCCTACCATGCGACCGAAAAAAACAGCTCAAATTAAGATTATATTGTCTGTTGTCGACCATAAACTAAGCTTAACGCAGAAACAACCAACCATCATCTACTTTTCACAATGGCAACTTGAGATACACTACAACAGCATATCTAAATTTCAATAAAAATAATCCTATCGTTTTGGAGATTTTCGACCACAAATTTTACGCAGGCAAATATATATTTATATATATAAATATTCGAAAATTACATTTTAAGTGAATGTTGTTTTCGTACTAGACATACCTCAAAACGTAAAGAAAATTCAGTTTCAACCCCCAATCATACCATGTGACCACTCCACTGCTTACTTTCCAAAAGAAAGGAAAGTAATGCCATAGTTTTCTTCGGAAAGTCGGTAAAAAAAAATATCTGATAAGAACACGGACTCCCTTTTTAAAATAGATACACAAAAAGTTATGTTTTTCTTGTTATTCCTCTCTCCTTCCAGTACTTTAAGGTAATTAATCTTAAATATGTTTTAATATTAATTCTAAATAATTTTGTATATAAAACTGATTTGGATTTTGAACTCTCTATCCAATTACATTAACCAAAGAAAAACACTATAACCATTAAAAAATCCAATGAAAATTATTCAAAAATTGGTAGATATGAATCAAATTTTAAAAATCCAGACAAAAGCCGAAATAACAGGGATCGGATTGTAGCATTCCCTAAATTCATTAATTTTACTTTGCTGATTTATATACAATTAAAATAAAACTAACATTATCAGTAAAGGATAACTTTAATTTAAATTATTTTTTAATTATTCTCTTTTGATAAATAAATATGGTCACAATATTTTATTTCGTTTATAAATGGCAATTGTTTAAAATTTTTAAGAAGTAAATTTCAATACGCTAGTTGCCAGCTTTTTTTTATTAATCATAGGTTTAGTAAAGTTGCATTAAAATAAATTCCAGAAAAAAAAATTTACAGTTGAAAATAACTTCAAGTAAATGGTACATCCACTTTCAGGACATGTTCTACCAGTGGAAAAAAAAAGTTCATATAAACATAAGTAAGGAAACGCTCTGATAGCGATTTTCCACTGGTGAAAGATTTGGCTCTGATTTTTACACCTTTGGGAAAATTTATACGAGACTGTAAATCTTGGGACTCAAATTAAGGGGTAAATTTTTTGATTTAACATGAAATCTGATTTGAAGATTGAAACAAGAACGTCCCAGAACTGTATTTTTAGTACTTCTCGAGAAATCTGAAGTAAAAGACTGGAGTCGAAAAATACACTATTTTATATAAGGCATAAAATAACATTCTTAAATAGACAACAAACACTAAAGATTTTTAACAAAACTTATAGAGAATTTGATTCTGAGAAAAATGATTTGAACAAAGTCCACAGAAACGAAATACAAATAAAAGAATTTCTAAGTTTATTAAACACAAAATATATAAAAATGTGACAAATTTTAACTAGATAGTAAACGAAACAAAATTTTCAAAATATAAAAAAAAGGATTATATATTTTAGAACAAACAATAAAACCAACTTACAGTCGATTAAATAAAACGTTGAAAATATCCTCAACCACAGTAGGCGAGCGGGAAAACCCCCAAGAAATGCTTAGAAACATGAAAAAGCTATAAAATCGTTCTAATCGCTAATTTTGATCATACTTTTTTTGTCAAGGATGCTGGATCCAAAATTACAAATACATTGTTTCGAGTGCATTTTTGGTCAAAAATGCGAAAAAGAGATTTTAATGTTTTTTTTTTGCGTTAAACTCACAATAATTCGGCCAAAAATCAATATTTCTCTTTGAGATTTTTATGTTATAATCTTCAAGCGATTCTTCAAAAATCAAGAACCGACCAAAATTTGTAAACTATTTTCCGGCTGAGTTATAATTTTTTGAAAACCTTTGGTGTATTTTATGAGTTGCATAATCAACTGCAAAAGTTGATCGACAAAATTTCGAATCTAGATTTTTTACCTGAAATTTATTAAGTTTAATATATGAAAACGTTTTTCAGAAAGTTTCGGCACTTAATTTGCCATAGAAAATTAAAGAACATCGAACGTAGCTCAAGCAGCAACCGCTCGGATGCGCGCGAACTTTTTATTCGCGCCTACTTGTTAAAAAAATGTAACACCGATTACTTGGTTAAAATTTTTTTTTTTATATATTCAAATCTTTATTTCGCATTTTTGACTAAAAATGCACTTTAAAAAATGTTCCTAAAATTTTAGATCAAAATAAAGTTCAGATTTGAATTCGGCACTATGGAAAACATGAAGTATGATCAAAATTAGCGATTAGAACGATTTTAATCGTTACCATGTAATTTTGGTGGTAGTTTCCGCTCTCCTACACTGGATACAGCACACGGCCCGACGAACGGACTTATACCATTTTACTCAGAATTAAATTCTTTATACGTATTATCTAAAACGTTTATATATTTACTATCCATTTAAAAAATATATTTTACGCGAAGCTGTTACCTACTCCTTTCAATTTTCAGGTCAGATTTAATACAAAACCACTAAATCTACCCCTTAATTTGGGTACCAAGAATTACAGTCTGGCTTAATGTTATAGGAGGCGCAGAAATCACGGCGAAATTTTTCGCCAGCCGACACTCGATATCGAAGCGTTTCCAAATTTATGTTTATATGAACATTCTTTTATTTTGACCGGTAGAATATGTTCTGAAAATGTATTAAGTCTTCGTGAATCATCCTATACAAAAGAAGCTTCTAAATTTGATCTATATATTAATTTTTTTTTTTTTTTTAATTTTGTCGAACCTTATCTTAATACGACTGTTGATCAATCTCGATGATACTAATTTATATTTTGTATAGGTATTTTCTATGGTGTATCATTGTAAAGTATTTCTAGATAACAGAATATTACAATCTATTTTTAACAAAAAAGTAAATTGTTTGCGTAAACTATATAAAGATTATTTCACTTTTTTTGGCATCATTCCTTACCGCTGGGGTGCTATAGCATAATGATGTATCATCTTATACTTATTGTTATATTTAAAGTACGAGTATATCCTATGAAAATTCAAGAAAATTATTGGAACATAACCTAAAGATGAGTAATAAATATTCCGTATTCAAGACAGCCGTTGTTAACCCATGTTTCGTATCAGATTCTTTATTCCATATCAATAACTCATTTATTGTTTTTATCAGTACGCAGATTTTTTTACCGTTTGTTGAAAACGGCTTGTTTTCAAACAAATAGATTTGTTTTATGGGCTATTAAATAAAAATTTAAATAATATAAAAATAATATCAACATAACACGAAGCCCTAAAATTTATAAAATATTTCTTTAAATTTCAACTTTTAATTTGAATTCCATTTTTTAAAATACAAAAAAAATAATCGAAATTTAATTAGTAATGAATATCGATCGAAGTTAAGTAGTAACAGTGGAATGATAAAAAGATTATTGGTTTATTATTATTATTATTAGTTTTATAATATGAGGTACTGATGTTATAACAGAAAGCAGAAAAAGCATCCCAGAGTAAAATTAACCCCGAATTCCAACCGCGTAAGTCCATTAAAAATTCAGCAGTAAAGACAAAAAAATAAATAAATCCATTTAAAATATTCCACTAAAATAGTAAGTCAATATATCTACACTAATATACTAAATCTGGAAAGAATTTAAAAAACAAAATAATTTACGAAAAAAATTAACTTAAAAATAATTAACTTAATGGTAGGCTAATTAAAAAAAAAAAAACCTGTGATATTTAGATATTATTTAATCGGTTTAATTACCGCCGGAATTATCTCATAAATATCAGCATGAAATTGGGCAAGAAAGACTGAAATTGAATAATATAACTGAAGATGAAAAATTATATGAAGCAGTAAATGTAATCGGTAAATAAAAAATTTTTAAATCCTAAAACATGCAGAGCAAATACACACTATAAAAAGAATAAAAAGTAAAAAAAAAGAAAATTAAAATAAGGTACGAGATAATTACTGCGACAATAAAAAAATAAACAATTCCATTTTTAAGTGACTTTTCTACTGTTACAAATAAATCCTACGCGTGCGTGCGGGTTAATACACGCACCCGTATACAATAAAGATTTAATTGAGTGTACTTCTCTCTCTCTCTCTCTTTAATTCTCTTTTTCTCTCAAATTCTTTGTAACTGTCTAAAATACGAAATCAAGGGATGAACTACAATCTTTATTGTCTTTAAATGAAGTCGTATACAAGTTAACTGTAACGGTATACATTAATTGATTAATTCTCAACCCATCGCTTCAACCATTCACTCAATCACTCTCTATCACTATCTACTACGCAGATAATACTGCCATCCGTTCTGTCACTACGAGTTAATAAACTGAAAAGATTTTTGCGATTTTATATTAATATCCTAATACGAAACGATAGATCATTGTATTCGATCGATAAAACAACATATTACATTTAAATATTTTCATTCCTCATAATTTTCTTTACATTACATTCAATAATTTAACATACGCAGAAAAACAAAACATACACAATAAAATACAAAAACAACATTTAAATAGAAATTAAAAATATAACATAACAGATCTTTCTTGTTTTTCTCTCCAAAATATTTTTCCAGAGAACAGAAAAAATTAATAAAAAATTATTTTAAACGTGTTATTTTGATATCAATGAAGCAAAAGTAATTTACAAAAGTACTAAATTCAAAATATCAAAAATCATTAAAAACCGATCAACAAAGAAAAATATTTTTAAATATTTGGGTGAGAAAAATATATAAGATCTGTAATAAATTAAATTACAAAACAAAAGAGTGCCAGATTTCAGGAACGTATTCACTTTAAATAAAAAATTTAAATCATTTTATTTCAGGAATATTTATTTTATTTAGTAAATTATTATTTTTTTTACTATATTTATTACTTAAAAAAATAAATCAAATATAAATATACAAAATAAAAAAATTAAATATAAGACTATGAATAAATATAGGCAAATATAATGAAACTAAATTACCTAACAAAATTTAGTCAATACAGTTGCTTTAAGCAACGAATATAAAAAATAGTTTATATTCTTTTTCCTTCATTTCTATCACTAAAAATTTGTCCTTTATAAATGAATAAAAATAATATCTATTCACAGTACATCCCATAAATAATTTATCGATAAAATTTTAGTATAATGTTTTTTTTTTTTAATTTCAAACAGCGCAGTAATTACTGACCACAAATGTTTTTATTGTAAAAAAAAAATTAGGGATGTTAACCTACAGTCTCGCCGCTACCGATAAAAGATAAATACATACAATATTTTTAATCAGAAGTATACCTGATATGTATAACATTTTAACTGTTACAGTATGCTACAATAAACATAAACATGTTCAAAATGACGGCCTTTCAACTCTACAGTACTGAAAATAAGGGTCGTCAGTATTGTACAATTTGAAGGGAGATGTAACTTCAACATACACTGATGTTATAAACTGAATTTACGAGGTCTATCTGGAATATAACGACCATTCCGTAATCTCTGTAACACAGGTCAGTACACATACGGGATTAAAGGTCAATCGACTACAGCAGTCTACCATCGCTTATTTATGTGTTAGTTGTAAACTTAAAATAAATAAAACAACTGACAATCCTACAAACTGTGAAATTTGACAGGGATTTTCTTTTTAACTTTCAAAACGTAATAATAGTAAAATTTATAAACAACTAGTTGCTTTGTACGATTTTTATCGCTGTGAAATATTTTGTATGTTGCTAACCAAAAACGGTAATATGAAGCGGCTGAAAAAGAGCGCTGTGTTGTATTTTAATGCGCGTCTACATTTTGCAATTATTAAACATTATTTGTTGGGAGAATTCGAATAGAACGTTTTCAGAAACCTAGCATACATTATGGATCAGATGTGAACGAAAAAATATCATCTAAGAAGTTTTTGAATGACATGCGATTTGCGTGTGATCCAAAAGACTGAATGGAAAAACTGTAAGGAGAGATTTTAAAAAGAATTTTAACAAAAAATACATAATATGGCGCTAAACATAGTAATACGTTGAGATTGTTAATTTTATTTAAAAAAAAGAATAACCAAAATATGAATTAAAGAATATTAAAAACAACAAAGATTTAAATTAATATTTAAAATAATGTATATGTATTATGATCATAGGAATGACTTATTAATCCTTTTTTATTTTCGAGTTAAATTTATTTTCCAAATAGTGTTAATTTAGCTGGGAATAATTTCTTGAAAAAAATTTTCAAAAAAAATTAATACGAAATAAAATCTAAAAGTATGAAATATAATTCGGAAATTTTAATTTGAGAGCAGAACCCCTTTATCAGATAATAGATAAGAATTGGTACGAGGCAATAAAGAATAATTCAACCAATTATTCGAGAATAGCAGTGATTTTTATTTCAAACCACTGTAAAATATAATGATTACACAAAGTGATTCATGAAGACTGTAACAAACTTTCAGGACATGTTCTAATGGTGAAAATAATAAATAAAATTATATAAACATAGGTTCGGAAACGCTTCGTTACAGAGTGTCGGCTGGCGAAAGATCGGAAAGTTTATAAGGCAATGGTAGATAATGATATATCCAAAAAAATTACAATGATATTGTAAACCGTACGGTAACACTCTGGCAGATATCATTTCTTCCGCTCGACAAACAAAAAATTCTGTAATATAAATAAAACTATTTTTAACAAAATTATACTGATATCAAAAAGATAAGACACTACATTTAAAAAATAAAGTTAAATAAAACTCTTACCGGTCCAATTTTATTTAAATGTAATACATATCACATTCACAGAAATAATACAATTCTTATGATTATTCGTTCTTTAATAAATGAAATCGGACCAGTAAGAGCTTTGTAACAAATTTTTCTATTTTTTGCTTATTATAGGGAACGCTTAAAAATTGTTTATTATCTATTATTCTATATCTATTGTCCATTACATATATTAAACAAGTATTTTTTTTAAAGAAAATTCTAAATTAATAACAAATTTTGATAATAGAAATGTAGTGTCTTACCTTTTTTGATATCAGTAACATTTTGTTAAGAACAGTTTTATTTATATTAGACAAATTTTTGTTTTTTGAGCGGAAGAAATTATATCTGCGAGACAATTACCGTACGGTTTACAATTTCATTGTAATTTTTTTGAATATCATTGTGTTTAGTTACATTATTCTTTTATTTTTTTTTTTTATGAATTACTGATAGTTAATCTTATGGATTTATTATTAAAATTTATTGCCTTTCTAGAACAAATAAATATAATTTTTTTTTAATTTCTCGGCCAATATTTATTGTTGATAGTCATGTCATTCACTTCATACTATATTTTTCCTTTTTTAATAAAACTAATACAGTAACTGTCACGAATCGAAGATAAGTGAGGTAATATTGAACTTATTACTTTGTAACTGTAAGCCTCGAACTTATCGTATCCGTGGACAAACTTTTTATATTATTATTAAATGAACTTTTTTTATTTCTCCATCAATTAGTTCAAATAGATCTAATTGCAGAATTAAAATTTTACCAATCGAATTTATTTCTGTTTTATGTAAGAAATCTTTTGTTGCCACAGTTGCAACACTTTCTCTACTGTTCGTGTTTTCTGTGTTTTATTAGCAGCTATAATCTTGTGTAAACTAATATTTTTATTTTTATTCAATGAAGTGACGGGAATTAAAAAAAAATGTTTCATCTTCAGTACTTTCGGTACTTACGTATTAACGCCACCGCAGCTACACCTTTATTTAAAAAGAAAGTAGTCAATCGGATTTCGTGGAAAATGAACAGTCTCTCTATTAATTTTAATAAATGGTTACTTATATTTATTTATTTTATAAATATAATTTAACCAAACTTAACCTACGCTCGCTAACCTTAACTAATTAACACTGTAATTTTTTGATTATTTATTTAATAAAATCATAATTATTACAATTATTTATTATTTAAATAATCAAAACACTCCTGTTAATTAGTCAAGGTTAGCGAGCGTAGGTTAAGTTTGGTTAAATTATATTTATAAAATAAATAAATATAAATAACCATTTATTAAAATCAATAAAGAGACTGTTTTGAATCTATGTTAAACTCTATATCGGCCCATTTTCCACCGAAATCTGATTGACTACTATGTTTTAAAATAAAGCTGTAGCTGCGGTGGCGTTAATACGTAAGTACCGTAGTTTCATTTAGATAAGAGCATTTATATTAAAAGAAGCAGTAGTATATTTTCTTTTAAATGTTATTTCAAGTGCATTTTCAAGTTTTAGTACGCTACGTAATACTTCCAGTACTGTTACCTAGCGGCACGATTTGTAAACCCACCTTTTTGAGGAAAAAGTGACATATTCGGGTCCCGCGGTTCATCAAATTGAAAAAAAAACGTTGTCTAACAAAATTCCAGGTATTTTTTAAAAATTATTATTTAATAAAAATCGAACTAAAGTGAAATATAATGTTTTATTGCTTATTGTATTGTATTGCTTATTATATGTATTATAATGCTTAATTTTTAATTTTATTTCCCATTTTCATTTCACTTTTAGGTTAGGTCATATTGAAAACTGTAAACATAGTTCGTTGAATTCGCCGTGCCGTCCAGTTCTGCGGACACTTAATGGCGAAGTTCTTGACACGCACTATTCTATTCACTTATTTAAATGTTTATTACTTTGTAAATATACTGATGGAAATGTTTGCCGAGGCATTTGTATCAGTGATATCCTGACAGAAGCCAAACTGATGACTGTGTCGTGTTATCAAGTTTAGAAGGTCTAAAATACGACCTCCGGTATAGCCCTCAGGACAACGAACGGAGGGAGTGGTGTGGCGACCGGGAACGTCGCAAGGCAGGTGTCTTCCCTTACGGGGATTGGGATGTTCAAATGGTGAACAAAAATCTAATTGTTGAAATAGCTGTTAATACTGCACCTTATAAAATAAATTATTTCAAACAAATTTAGGTAAAATTAATTTTTTCTTTAAACATGTCTAATAAATTGTTTTATTTGAATTTTTCATTTTTTTATTGTGATTATTTTTCTAAAATATTTAATTCTTTTGTTTGGTAATATTGGAAATTTTGTTTCGTGTATTTAAAATCTGCCAGATTTTGATATATTTGGTTTTTAATAAATTTCGAAATCCTTACGTTTGTATTTAGTTTCTGTATACTTCATTCAAACCGTTTTATTTAGAATTAAATTCTCTACAAGTTTTTTTAAAACTTTAAGTACGTTATTTTATGCCAAATATAAAATAGTGTGTTTTTCAATTCCAATCTTTTGTTTATTAGCCCGGATTTCTCATGAACAACTAAAAATACAGTTCTGGGATTTTTTTAAATATTTTAGGTCAGATTTCATATAAAATCACTAAAATTACCCCTTAAATTCGGTCAAAAGAATTATAGTCTGACTTCAATTTTAAAGAAGACGCAGAAATGAGAGCGAAATCTTTCGCCAGCGAACACTCGCAAAAAAGCGCTTCCAAACCTATGTTTAAATGAAGTTTTTTCTTTATTTTCACCAGTATAACATGACCTGAAAGTTTTTTTCATTCTTCGCGAATCATTCTATGTAAAATAATATTGATGCAAATATAATGAAAATAAAAATGTAAACGACATAATAACTAATTTAAATTAATTAGTATCTGAAAAAAAAAAATATATATAAAAACAATTTAAAAATAAGTTTTAGTAAGTTTTTATTATATATCAAATTCATACGTTGAACATCATTGTTTTTAAAAACGGAAATTTTTAATATTAATTTATATAATATATTGATCGGAATAAAAAAAATGACAATATAAGTTATTTCTCGAAGTCTGAACTGTAATCCTGTATAAAGTATAAATAATTTTATTTGTTTGTATGATAAAAGTAAATGAAATAGGTATTCGTAAATAAATATTTTTTAACAAATTAATTTAATGTTTATGAGGACGATTTCGTCCTCACACTCTACTACACATTAATTAACAGAACACGATTTCATCCCAAACAATACTGATATTAACATAATGATAATATAGTTTTGATTAGATAAGCTGGAAATATTGGTAGTTTATCAGACCCACAATTATTAAATCAATAATTAATTAATATTCAAATCGACTGAACAGGCTTTCATACGGTTCATATTTCAACAGCATTTTCTAATACTGACGATGAATTTCACAGAATTGATTTCAGAAATTAAAACTAAAGATGCTTCAATTATCTTTTTTTTTTTTAAACAAAGGTAGTGTACAATAAGTACGGAATGTCATATTATAAAATTAGCTTTATTTAATGAAATAAATTATGACAGTACCGACAAGAAACAAGGACAAAGAGATAACTTTAAAAAAATTATTTGTTTTCAGAAGCAGCTAATTGTCATTTGAGATGAACACTCCAGAAACAAGAATTACAATTTATCGACAAAGATAATCACCTCAGTAATATTATAAATAAAGATGTATAAAGAAAAATATCCTAAATGCCTATCATTTGCCGTTTCAGACGATTGAATTATGACAGTATTTTAATAAGTTAATCAAAATATAATCTGGTTAAAGAAAGAAGCCAATTACAGATAGCTATCATAATGCTATTATAAAAAGTACTAAAAGCATAACAAAAAATTAAAAATGCAATTTTTTTTAGGATATCGTTTAAATAACGAAAAATTCGTTTTTTACCTTGAAAATAAAATTCATACAAACACGGTTTTTATTTCTTAACGGCTTAGGTTTTCAGCCTTTTCATTTACATAAACAATTTCCGATCTTTATAACCTCAAACAAACAGTTCTGTAAAATATTTAATTAGTAAAATTTAAATTATGGATTTTATCCTTAAACCAAATTTTCAGTCGTTTCGTTTCGACGATTATTTTGGCGTAAGGAACTCTTTTTAACGAAGAGTTTGTTGCTATTTAAATTCGAGTTGTTGATAAAATAATGTAAAACAATTTTTTTTTTCTATAAATGTTAAATAATTATGCGAATTCAAAACATAATGTCTTCTTTGGTTAAATAGATTGTAGTTAATTTTTAAAATTCATGTATACGGTGATGGGCAATTTAGTTGGATCAAACAATAATAAAAACTTTTTCTTGCGATAAAATAATTTATATTTACTATCAGTCCCAATCAACCGGAACCACAAGTAAATTTTATTTCAATAAATAAATTACATATAAAGAGGTCTCCATTGAAATCTCTAAAGAATGCATACATGTGTATGCATTTGTATCTTATGCAGTACACGTAAGTATAATATAGTACACGTAACTATATACACTGATCGTCCAGACAACACTGATTAAGTAGAAGAGATAAAAAGAAAACACAAAAAGTAGTTAACAATTACACAAAGGATCACAAAAAAACAAAATCTAAACGAGGATAAATAGTAAAAATGAAAAATGATAAAATAAACTAAATGGAGAAGCAAAACGAATCATTTCGGCGAAACGTAATATCCCAATGTAGTCAAATAACTCGAATCTCGAAGCCCTCACAAATTCAATACGTACAGCCGCTGTAGGCGCAGAAGTCCACAATATTATACAGAAGATTAACTGCGAGCCAGATACTCATGTAGCTCAATGTTTCTCGTAAACTACGGCGCCTTTGTTATATTTTTCAACAAATTTGTTCTGAAATCGCTGTACGATGTCAATGTTACTCCCGCTTGTGGTACTCCGTAGCAAGATCCCGTAGATCTAAATCGGTAACAGGATTGTTATACACAATAACTGTTAGTTCGATAATGATAATAACAATCCCCTGCCAAGCATCTCCCTGAACTTAATGTTGAACTATTTCCGTTCCTCTCTGACGTGAGTCCTCCACGTCGGACTGCGATCCAGATGCAGAGCTAGGTATCGCACGCTGTTAGCATACGGGATGAAAACGCCATCCAGTTGAACTCGTGAGCAGTCACCCCTCCTCATCGCAAAAGTAACAAATGTAGACTTTTCCGGATTCACCTTCATCTTCCATTAAGAAAGTCATTTACTAATCAGATCCAATACAGTCTGAAATTTATTACAAGCTGCGTTAGGGTCAGTATTTACAGCAAGGAATTTAATTTGCATCTTCCGCAAACGATGCAACTGTGACGTCTTTAGCAGTCGGAAGATTCGCCGTGAAGATCGAAAATAAAGCAGGTCCTAGAACCGATCCTTGAGGAATGAAAACATTAAAACAAAATTGTCTGGTAGCTAACAATTTACAATTTTAATTTGTAAAAGGAACTCGTTATTACATCACTTTTAAAAATGTATTAAATATCAATGCTACAGGATATTATTTATAATAGAGTCGGGTAATAGAATATTTTTTCGTATATTTTCTAAAATAAACTGAAAAAATTGCAATTATATTTTAAATTATTATCTGTAAACACCTGTATAAATAAGAAAAATATACCACACAAGTGTATGTTTAAATAAAAAAGAATACAGGTAAAAAAAAAAAAACAGTTGATAATGTATTTAATTTTAAATATGTTAAAAATCAGAATAAATTTGTTCATTTTAACAGAAATATTTTTTATAGGGCAAATTAAAAATTTTAAAAGTAATCGACATTTTTTTGTTGGAATTTTACAGTATATAACTAAAAACTCTACAGCTGAATCAAAGGTCTTATTAATTTATATTTCTTGAGAACGTTTAAGCAAAAAGCAATGAAATATAATAATAAATGACGGTACTAAATTAAATTATACAATAGAATACTATAACACTAAAAGTCTACAAGAGTTTTTCTTATTTCATATAAAAAAAATTGCAAAAGATATTAAAGAATAACATCAAAAGCAAACCGGCACAAAACAACAACTTTTATGCGGAAAGTATTTGGATAAAATCAAACAAAGGTTTAAGAATTAGAAAAGTTCTTTAAAATATTTCCATGGAATTTATCGCTAAATGACAGCGAAACATGGACGATAGAAAAAAGAATGAAGACCTTTGAAATGTGGTTATAAAAGAATGTTAAAAGTTACGTGGGTCGATAAAGTTTGAAATGAAGATGTTAAAAGACGAATGAGTAGAGAGAATTTTGTGGTACAAGTTTATAAAAAGAAGGATTACGTTGATAGGCCTTAGGCCTTATCTTATGACACCCAGGGTTCAGTAATTTGTTACTAAATCTGTGGAGGAAAAAACTATAAGGAAAGACAAAGACGCAAACATATGAAGCAATAATTTAGGATTTAGACAGTAATATATATTTTGAAATAAAAATATGTATGACATAAGAGAAACGAATTAAAAATTGTGCTACATCAATCAAATTACCAACGAGAAAAAAAAATCTTCTGAAATGGAGAAAACTGTTTATAACTAATCAATATAATTCTAACTCTCAATGAGATAAGAAAAAAACAAAAAATTCATGCATTAGTACGGCTCAAACCAAAAAGATACAGAATTAAAAAAATATTAATCATTCAAAAAAATTAAAATTATTAATAAAATGTTAAATAATTGAAAATTCCGGACCAGTACCAGAAGAGTATAATTTCCTTCGAAATATAAAACTGTAAATAGACGAAAAGTTTTAAATTTATTACTACTGTATTGCTAGAATATAAATTGTCTCATTTATTATATAACATACATTCAACAAACTATATAATGTACGTATAAACGCGCCCAAGAAAACTCACACATTTCTTACAGAATTACTAATTCTGATTCACACATCAAAACAGTACACACTATGAAAATTTGTATATAAGTACAAGGGTGCGTATATAAGGCGCAAAAAAGATTTCAACAATAATAAAGTCAAACAGAATCAATCTGTATATGTTATATTTCTTATCTTAAATAAATAACAACAAGAAAAAAAATTAAACTTAACAAAAATAATAGTTCTTTTCCATTGAATCGTGCCCCAAAAATTCTTATAACCATATTTTTAAATGGGGGCTAAACTAAAAATATTTATAAACCAACTCAACATTTACAAAACCGTAATTTATTTTTGAAAAAAAAATACTAAAATTATTTTAAATCAGGAATTACATTTTTAAATTAAACTTTTTTAAAAGCCTGATGATGTTATTCTGATTTAAAAGTCAAATCCTTTCGATAAATGTCCGATTCGTATGCACAAAAAAGTTTTATTTTTTCAATACATACAAATTATAAACATAAATAAATAAAAAAGTATTTAATTTTATTATTATTATGTATATTTATTTATTTAATCTTTACATAAACATACCCTTACCAAAGTTTTTTTCTAAAGCAATAAATTAAAAAGATTACACTAATTCCTGATATCTGGCACATTCTGTATATATACATATAAAAAATAATTCAAATATATTTACACTAAGTGTAACAATCTAATTTTAAAATATTTTTATAATATTATTTTCATTAAAAACTTATTTACAAACTAAAATTTATTATTAGCAAAGTATTAATTTAATTACATAAACTGGATTAAATATTTTAAATGAAAAAAAAACCTAATTTTTAGTGATACTCATAAAATTACTTAAATCTATATTATACGACAGAAATTTGACCACAGATATTTTAATTTATATATTCCTAAAATTAGCATAATATGCAATTAAACATTAAAAAAATATATAAAATTCATATCTTACAAATTTTAGTTTACTTTTTAAAGAAAAGAAGTTCTAAATCTTTAAAAAACTTCAAATTTTTTAATAGAAAATATTTTAAATTATAATATCTGCAAAAAATTTATTAGATTTACATAAATTAATTAATAATTAACTAGTATAATTATTAATATACTTACTATTTATTTCAATAAATTATCACACAAGGAACATTAATAGAATACAAAAATATAAATAAGTCAAATTACGTTCAAATTAGGTTAAACAAACGAAATGATAACACGAATTGATTACTGGTTGAAGCTGTCCCAGAAATACTTTTTAAGGATAAAAATACGACGGCTGCACTAATTTTAAATAATATAAAACAAAAACAAATCGATATTTTTTCCGAAATAAAAAAAATATATATTTATTTATATAACAGCGAATTATATAATAAAAAGTTATAATGTATAAATATTGATAAATAGATTTTTGATGAAGATAATATTTATTTTAATTTATCGTGTAATAAAATATATAGGCAAGATAAATGTAAAAACGTACATTTACATATAATATTAACGTATAAGGACGGCGCACGAACCTAACGCATTCACAAAGAACACTGGCTGGGATAAACGCTGAACAGCGCCCCAAACGGATAAATGGTGCAACTGATCAAGTCAAGCACTCATCCACCAAACAGTACTACTGTACTACTAAAACCGAAGTACCAGAAAAAGAAAGGATGAGAAAGACGGAGAAAAATAAATAGTTACCCCACTTTTTTATTCAGAAAAAAAAATCATATATATATATTCCAATAATTTGAAAAAGTAAATAAATCTGAGACGTGTAATGATATAAAATAAAAATCTTTTGTTTGTGTAGACAGACATTCAAAAATGAAATATTTGACTACATCAGTAAAATAAATTAAAAATAATAATAGACATTAATTTTAATAAAAGCGGTAATAATTAATACCTTCTTAATAGTTACTCGTGTAGTAGTAAATATAAAAAGAATTACCATAGGTAAAACAAAACACATCCTCAAATTTTTGAGTTAATGAGTTAAAAAATAAGATAAAAATCTTTGTTAAAGAACTCTGCATGCAAGATATAAAATATATAACTGAACTATCTATATCTATTAATTAATGTGCACCTTTCGTAAATGAAACAATTCTGATGTGGACAGCATGACTACCTTGTAAGCTTATTAAATTACATACACGCATTTCTTGCTGCACTTCAATTAAACTTATTTCATTAAAAGTGAGTTACGATCATCCAATTCTTTAATAAAGTGGGCAGTTACACAATTGCATTATGGTGGGCACCACATTGCATCACAATTTTTTTGTGCTGTCCGTATCAGCATTTTATATTAGTACATTAATTTTGTTTCACGCCAGTCAAGTAGTTATGTGGTGTAAGTGATCCGTAACCTAGTTAGTACACATCGGTTTGAATCCAAGTTCATCTACACATATTTTTTTTAACTTTTTTTTAATTTAAGTATATTGATTTATTAATAATTATTAACCTCTGCAAAAAGTTTTGAATTAAAATGAAAAGTACATGAAATTTTATTTTACTAATAACTTCTGATTTTTTTTTCATATTTATTTTTCAATCGGTGGTTAATAATTATTAATAAATCAATATATTTAAATTACAAAAAAGAAGTTAAAAAAAAACGAAATGAAGTCGGATTCCAACCGATGTGCCTTCCCCTTGTAAGAACCAAATATTTCATTAAAATTTTATTTGGCTATAACTCTGAAATCAATGAAAATAAGTACCACTTATGATATATCGTTGAAAAGCTCTTAATGAAGCCTTATTTCTGCAGTTAATAAAAAGTTCAAAATCAATTTTTTTTGGATTTTGAGCTTTTTTGGTCACTTTTGGTCCAGTCGATTGCAATCAAGAGGGGAGGGGCACAACTAGATGTTACAACAGTCTTAAATCCAACATTTCAACGGCTAATCGTTTTTGAGTTATGCGAGATACATACGTATATACGTATTTACATTCACACATACATATATATACGTACGTACGTACAGACGTCACGCCGAAACTAGTCAAAATGGATTCAGGGATGGTCAAAGTAGATATTTCCGTTGAAATCTGAAAACCGAAATTTTTCGAGATTACAATACTTCCTTTATTTCGTACAAGGAAGTAAAAAAAGACCCCTCTTTTATCATTAAGAACTTTTCGCTTAATTCAACACTAAAATTTTAAACACTCAATTACTTTCTTTATAAGGAATTACAATTTCTTTACACAAGGAATTTATTTTCTTACAAAGTAAAAAAAAAAAAGAATCCACTTTTATCATTAACAACTTTTCACTTAATTCAAAATGTGAAATATGTTTATAACGTTACTTAATATCCGATTCTATTGCCATTTTTGATAAACAAAAAAAAATATTTAAAAGATTTTTCGCTAATTTATTTTAAATAAAATTAAAAATGTTTACGTTTACAAAAACAATCTTACTCTGCCGATATCTTTTTAAATAATATTGATTTTAATAGATTATGTATTATTGCATTTTTGTTTGCAGTTACATTTAACATGTACGAGTATAAATAACAAATATGTACTCAAATTACTTCTATTAACGTTTTTAAATATATTCTTTTTCATTACCACCCCATGTCTGCTTTATTACTATTATTGTATTATTATTTAACATATTTCGTATTATTGATAACTTAATTCATAATTAATTATGTATTTTGCGATTCATTCATTCATAGTGTTCTGCCATTAGGGCAGGTCCTGTCACGGCTGTTGCTCTCTACTTTCTTCCATTGCTAATCTCTTTCTTTCTACATATTCTCCAAAATCCTATCCATCATTTGAAATCTCACCCTTCTTCTGCCTTTCCTTCCATTCACTAAGCCTTCTATTGCATCCACTAATAAATACCTTCTTCTCATACAATGTCCAAGCCAGTTCCGTTTCCTATACTCAATCACAATTAGCTTTTTCCTGTTTTCCGATTCTCCTTAATATTTCATTTGTCGCACGGTCTTGTCATCTCAGATATATCATTCTGCGTTACATTCGCATCTCAAAAGCCACAATGCGTTCCCTGTCTGCCTTTCTCGTCGACAGTTTTTCAGCTCCATACACCAAACAAAACATTTAATTAATCTCTTCCTGAACGCTAATTTTAACTTTCCACGTAGCAGTTAAACTTCCCTTATTATTAAATGCCTGTTTATTTCTTGATATTATTGTTTTAATTTTCTACTGTGCAAGTCAGGTCGTCGGTTATAAAGCCCCCAAGTACTGAAATTTTTTCACCTGCTCTAAAACTTCACTTTCTATCTTCATCTCAATCCTAATACCATACCATTTCGTCTTCTCTTTATTCATCCTCATACCCTGACTTTTGCAAGTTTCATTTAAGTCATCAAGCATTTCATTTAATTAACTTGGACTCTCCACCAGTACCGCCATATCATCGGCGGTATTTTGTGATACTGCTCAAGATTTTCTCTTAATCCGTCCAGGTAAATGCTGGTAAGGTATCTTACCTTCGCGTTATCTGTGGATTTACCAATTTCCGTTACGATTTATATAATTTATAATTATTTACTGACCTCAATAAAACATTTATTTATTTATTTAATTGTTAGGGATGTAGGATGTAGAGGGTATACTGAAATGAAACGACTAGCACTAGACAGGGAATCTTGGAGAGCTGCATCAAACCAGTCAAATGACTGAAGACAAAAAAAAATTATTTATTTAAAGCCATCTAACGAATTTATTAGTTTAGGAACGGTTATGTGTTATTCCAGATTTTTATGTATATATTACAGTAATTTATTGTAAAAAAAAGTTTAAAAAATTAATGATGAGTGATGTATCTTGAAAAGGTCACGCATAATGAAAAATTTATAGATTTATAATTTTTAGTCTAAAAAATAGTATCATCAAAAATAATAATACGTTAATTTAAACTACACTAACTACAAAATTAGTCAGACTGAACGTAGATTAATTCATCTATAGATGGAAAGAATAAGTAAGAGCTCTGTTATGGTTACACACCAAAATAGAATAAATAAAAACAGAACTTACACATAAAAGATAGCGTATAAAAACCAAGATTTCAATACATTGACCAATTAAACTAATTTAAAACGTTCGATTAAAAACAATTTTAACATTTACCAAAAACAAAAAAGCTACCAATATATTGAATGACTTTTCCGGATACGCTGATAAAGTCCTGATTACCAAAATAAGATTTAAATATCAACATTTTCGAATTTCGATTACTAATAAGTAATTAGTAATGAGTAATTTGTAATGTAATATATAATATATATATATATAATTTTTTTTTTTTAATTTTAAGGCTACCTTACTCTAAGAGAAAAATTTAGGAATAATTTATTGACGAAGAAGTAATCCCTATAAAAATAATAAATTTAAAAGAAAAATTTTAAAAATATTAACTAAATTAAGTAATATAACTTTTATGAAAGTAATGAAAAAAATTGCTTCTCATTTTCAGTCCGGAATATAATATAGGTGCCAAAGCTATTTTAATTTTAATAGCCCTTTAAGTGATGAAGAAAACTACAAAAAATATTTTTTTTAATAATAAAAATTAAAAAGTTATAGCCAAAAAACAGAACAGAATATATATATATATATATATATACATTAACATTATATATATATATATATATATATTTAGGGGCGAGAAATAAATTATAAGAAACTTTTCCTAGAAATGTCATACATACGAAGTTAAGCTCAAAAAAATCTGTTTAAGTACAGTCTTCTCTACCACTCAGTAGAGGACAAAATAAGAAAATTTTCAAAAAACTTTTCTGCAGTTTAGGTCTGGGATCTATAATTTAAAAAAATAAAAAATTGTAGGCATTTATAGATTGCTCCATGTATAAAGTATAAACTGTCAAACAATTTGGAAAATTTTAAACCGTAGAGATAGAGTAAAAGAACAAAAAAATATACAGTTCAATTTTAGGAGGTGGGGATTAATTAATTTTTTTATTTTATTATTTATATATGTATTACAGGTAAGAATAAAATAAAATAATAATAAAATCTTTTCTAAATTATCCGAATAAAATCGAAATTGGGTTTTACGCGATATCCTCCTTAACGAATGTTGAAAAAAAATTATCGATGACGTATATATAAAACATTTGAACTAAATTTGATAAATTATTTAAAACATTAATAAACTATATACACAGCATATAATAGTGACCGCCGCTTAAACAATATCTATGAAACCATGCCAAATTTTAAATGTTTTCACCTATTATATTACAAATCTCAGTAAGGAGATTTATGCAATAACGTACATTCTCCCTGGATACTTGTATGTATCCAGAGGTACATAGGGGAGTCCAGAGGGAAGGTTTTACTGACATTAGTTTGATGTCAGTAAAACCTCCCCCAGCGGACAAATCAAACTATCAAGGCCTCATTTTCATACACCCCATATTACCTACATGAAAGATCATTATTAAAACTCATCTTCCATAACTGGTGACTGAATCTTTTATGGATCTCAACACCTTTATCAAATGAACGATCGTAACACCATTTTAAATATAATTGGCCTTTATGTCAACCTTTCATAATATGTACGAAATAAATGCCAACCGAATGTACATTTTCTAGTCGCAATTTTAATTCCATTAATTAATTTTAATTTGGATTTATTCAGAAAGCGACTACGTTTCTAACAACGTTGTCTTATCTGGACATGACGTAAATTAACGAGTTTTAAATTTGTTTATTATAGTTATAAAATTTTAAATCCCCTTTTTTTTGTTCCGTATATTGATTTACCATCATGGATCTTATTTTTCTTTTGGCTTGATAATAATCTCGCCACATAAGCTTGAAGCTTGTGTGTGGGAGATGAAAAAGGTACTTTTGTAGTATATGAAAAATGCCATGTGTAATCCGGAATTTGAACCCTGGATCTCTTGATGAAACGCTGTGATGGAACCACTCCACAAAGGAAATCGGCAAATTTTCTTCTTAAATAATCATAAATTATAAGTTATTTAACAATAGGACTTTTCATTTTTTTGTTCATAATTCTGTCATAGATAAATATCACTAACACGAAATTGGAAATAACTTAGTTTAATAAACTAAAATGTTATTTATTTGTTTTTATTTATTTATTACAATACATTATATTTTTCTCTAAAAGAGGTTATTTTTTCTGTAGTGGTATTCGATGGCAAATAAATACAATTATTTTAGTGAAAAATTATAGTTTGTTTATAATTTGTATTCTACTGAATCACATCGGGTCCAATTTCTATATAATTTTAGGTGTTTATGATATTTAATAAGAATATATATATATATATATATATATATATATATATATAGTAGACTTATAAAAGGTTTAATGTCTATTAGTCCACATACATTTAAAAAGTAAATAAATAAGATTTCAATCTTTCAATCAGGGTTAGGATAAGTTCTTGTAAGTTCTCTTGAAATCGGTTAGGTTGTTCATGTGTAATCCCGGAAAGACAGACATAAGAAATAAATTGTGGGAATGGGTTAAAATAACAGTAGCAATAACGAACACAAATCAAGATAATGAGTTTTATCTTCAGTATTGTACGCCACGTAAAGAAATCTTGAAAACACAAAGTACTGTAAAGACAAAACTTCTCTATCGTTCACACACACACACACACACACACACACACACACACACACACACACACACACACACACACACACACACACACACACACACACACACACACACACACACACACACAGACACAGAGAGAGAGAGAGAGAGAGAGAGAGAGAGAGAGAGAGAGAGAGAGAGAGAGAGAGAGAGAGAGAGAGAGAGAGAGAGAGAGAGAGGAGAGAGAGAGAGATGGGGGGGAGAGAGAGAGAGAGAGAGAGAGAGAGAGAGAGTGAGAGAGAGAGAGTGAGAGAGAGAGAGAGAGAGACAGACAGACAGACAGAGAGAGAGAGAGAGAGACACACACACACACTACATATATATATTTACTACTTTTAACGAGTATCCTGTTTTTAAAAATGAAAACAAACAAAATGCGCACTTTCTTAATAACACTACTGTCAGTAACAACTGTTACAGATCGTGATTTAGTCGCAGTGTCAAATTATTGTTATAAAAATATGCTGCAAAGCTTGTATACTTTGGATGTTTATGTTACTGGTCACTCAATTATGAAACTGTCTAAATAAAGTTCCGCCTAAGAAATCTACTAAAGTTATATATATATATATATATATTTCTTGTTTTCAGTCATTTGACTGGTTTGATGCAGCTCCTCTCCAAGATTCCCTATCTAGTGCTAGACGTTTTATTTCGGTATACCCCCTACACCCTAAATCTCTAACAATTTGTGATTACATATTCCTAACGTTGCCTGCCTGCACAATTTTTTCCTTCTACCTCTCCCTCCAGTATTAAAGCGACTATTCCAAGATGCCTTAATATGTGGCCTATAAGTCTGTCTCTTCTTTTAACTATATTTTTCCAAATGCATCTTTCTTCATCGATTTGCCGCAAAAACTCTTCATTTATCACTTTATCCACCCATCTGATTTTTAACATTCTCCTATAGCACTATATTTCAAAACCTTCTTTTCTTCTCAGGTACGATCGTCCAAGTTTCACTTCCATATAAAGCGACGATCCAAACACATACTTTCAAAAATCTTTTCCTGACGTTTAAATTAATTTTTGACGTAAATGAATTATATTTCTGACTGAAGGCTCGTTTCGCCTGTGTTATTCGGCATTTTATATCGCTCCTGCTTCGTCCATCTTTAGTAATTCTACTTCCCAAACAACAAAATTCTTCTACCTCCATAATCTTTTCTGTTCCTATTTTTAATTCAGTGGTCCATCTTCGTTATTTCTAATACATTTCATTATTTTCGTGCGGTGAATATATAGGAAGAAAAATATTTAAAACGGACTAATATTTACAAAATTTTAATCGCATATGAATAAATAATTTGCTATATGAACAATATAACCTCTCTTAACTCTGATGAAAGATGAGTTCACCAAATTTTACAGGACATCAAGCTTGTTATGCAGTCGGAATTTATAATACCAAGACATTACTACTAACCTGTATCGCGGCCCAGAAGCCTTATCTATGATACCAATCTAGCTGGAATGAAGACTAGTAGTAGTACAATATCTGGAATTCTGAACGTGGCATTTACAATACAACGGTATGAAGAGAAGAATGACATGTAATGGATATTAAATATGAAATTTATAAAAAAATATATATATTTAGTTTTATAAATATATATATATATTTTTTTTTAATAAAATGGGTATAATAATTCTCATTATAAAGAATTCGGGATAGTGTAGATGAAAAAAGTAAAAAAAAAAAAAACTGTACAATCTGAAAAAGTTAACATATATAAATAAAAATAAATAAAAGTAATAATTAAAAATTAATTATATACATTTATTACTTTCTCATCTATACAGCAGCTATAGTTATGTAGAAGGGAACGTATGATGATCGGTCAAAATTGGCATATCCGGTTTTTACCAAATCTTGACGAATTGACCCCTAAGAATCCCAGAAAACCGAAAAATGCCATCAAAATTTCTGCGACAAAATGTGCGTACGATGTACGCGCGTGTAAATCTCCTTATATCTCAAGAACTAGTTTACTAATTTTTACCAAACTTGGTTATAATATTTCTATAGTAGAGGCATTGATGCTATTCAATTTTCAATTTAAAAGGTTAGTGGGGGGGAATACAGGGGGGTAAAACGAAATCGTCTCCAGACTTTGCATAATTAAAGTTATATTCTGTTTTGCTAATTTTGTAAATATTAATAAAATAAACAACTTCTACAAAAATAATTTTTTGTTAAATATCAACCTCCACCCCTAAAAATGGTTTTAATTTTGAAGTATTATAGAAGACAGAACAAAGTGTGATTTTCGTTGCTTTTTTTTCTATTGGCTTCTCGTTATGCCCAAAAGTTTTTCCTTCACAAAATGGGGTCTCAATCTCCCACCAACCGGCCGGACCCTAGAAAACCCATTTGGGATTCGCACTGAAAGTTATATACATAGTGCTGTGGGGGTATCGATTTTCACATTTTCAAAGGTCACTAAACTTGTTTTTTTTTTAATATTTTTGTGAACAATTATAAAAAAAAAAAATAAAACATCTTTTGTGTAAAAACGTTTTTGCTAAATTGCACCCCAACTCCAAAAAAATAGTAATAATTTTGAAACGCTGTAGATGACAGTATAGTGGTTCTTTTTCGTTGCAGTTTTTTTTTCTATTAGCATCTCGTTGGATCTACAAATTTTTTTCCCCATCATAGTGGGGTTTTAACCCAGCAAACTCCCCCCCCCCCCGTTACACATTCCACATTAGCGGCCGGACTATAAAATTAAAAAATTTCCTATTTTATTCCTTTTGCCAAATGTACGCACAACTACATTTCATGAGAACTCTTAATGAAATTTAACTATAACCCCCACTTTAGGGTCCGCAATAAAAGTTACAAATGAAGTCGTGTGAATTATCAATTTGCACCATTTGAAGTCTGTTGAACTCGGATACATTTTTTTTTTTTAATATTGAAAACCTGTTTTTTTTTTAATTGATTCATATTTATGCGAAAACAAAAACACTGTTTTCCTAAATTTTTCTTTTATTTAGCTCATAATTTTTACTTTTCCATCTAGATAGCGTTAAAGCTCTAGAAGGGAAAGTATTTTAATCGGTCCAATTTGGGCGTACGCGATTTTCACCGGATCTTTACGTTTTGACACCTAAGGAACCACCCAAAAAAAGCCGGAAGGATATTGTCCGGATGTTCCTGTGTACGAGTGTGTTCGGTATGGCACTCTAAATCACCTAATATCTCCAAAACTACTGGACCGATTTTTACCAAACTTGGTCAGATTACTTCTATATACGGGGCATTGGTGCCATTAAAATTTCAACTTAAAAGGTCAAGGGTGTGAAGCTGTAGAGCAAGTATCAGCTGTGGTTATGCAGTATCAGTGGTTCAAAACTGGTTCAAGCGTTTTCAATCTGGAAATTTTAATATCAATGATACACCTCACTTTGGCCGGCCAATAACTGAAAAACTCTATGAAATTATAAGGAAAGTTGAGCAAGAACATGACATCAATAACAAATTAAACATCGACCAAAAAGTATTAAACCATTTCAAAAAGTTTTGATGTAAGAAATATTCGATGTTCGACAGTAAAAAATGGATCGAATTTCAATCTCCGAATCGTTGTTAAAATGGAGCGAAATCGAACCATATTTGAAACGGTTCATTAAAACTGATGAAAAATTATTTGATAATAATGTACGAAAAGATCGCGGTAGAAGAAGTTGAAGTTTCGTAAACGGCGGCAAATCCAGGACTTACACCAAGAAAAGTAATGCTTACGTATGCGCGGTAGGACTGCAAAGGAATTCTTCACTATGAACTGCTGTCACGCGGTCAAACAATTAATTATCACTTCTGTCAATAACTGGTAAGAATATGTCGAACAATCGCGATCAGAATTAATTATCAGTAAAGGTGTCGTCATTCATCATGAAATTGCCAGATTTGTTGATCTGTCAAAAATTGAGAAAATTTGGCTGGGAAGTTTTGATGTAACCATCGAATACTTACTTTTACTCACTTTTAATGCCAGATTACCACTTGTTTCGTCTCTACAGAAATTTTTATTAACTTATAAAGATGGTTTTTAAAAGTCTGTGAAAATCATTTTTCACAATTTTTCGTCCAGAAAACATATATGCTCTAGTAACGGAATTATGATTTTACCTGAAAAGTAGCAAAAGATGGTTGATAAAAAGGTCACATATTTGGTTTTATAAATTTCAGTTAAAATATAAAAAAGAACCTTGTTTAACTTTTGCATTAAAATACAAAAAACTTTTTTCTAACCAAATATATAAGATATTAATTAAATAAACTCAATTTAAAAAAAAAGTAAATAGTTATAAGTATTATTTGTTTAGGAATGTTGACGAAGCGGATGTAGGAAAGCAATCTAGAACATTGGTTGATACTAAACTTTTTTTTGATTCACTTTCGTGATGTATTGAATCTGTTTTCGAAGTTTGAGCATTTCCTTCCAGAGCATCCTGCGTGTGTATGTATGTATATATATATATATATATATATATATATATATACACAAGTATATAGTAGGTAGTTTTTAAAATTACACCGTAACTGAGAGAAATAAAATGAACATAATTCTCCTCTCCTCCCATTATTATTTAGATAAAAAAGAAGTGACCATTACACATTTGCCATGCGCAAATAAATAAAAATCATTATTTTTATTCAAAACCCGGAGAATTACAATCACTAACAATACACTATTTCTGTTACCACTACATGTTAACACACCCATTAATATTATTATTGACTTCTTTTTAACTATCACCGGCTTTGTTAAATTTATTATTATTATTATTATTATTATTATTATTACGAAAGTACACAATAAAGGGAGCTTAATTGGATACTGTGTTTATTAAATTTTTATCCTGTTTTTCCTTTCTCATAAAATTGAATACTAAATTTATCATTAAACATCCACCCACTCTTATGTAAAAATCCATCACCATGTTTGTTGTTTAGTAATGTAAATAAAGTTACAGGATAAAAGAATAATTAATAAATGAAAACAACTGTATTAATAATGAAGTAAATGAGTTTTATCTGAATTTCAATTTCTTTCAGAAACGTATAAATATTTTTTTTTAAATTTACGTAAATACTTTTTTTTTATAAACAATTTAAAAAAATATATATTGGAATTGTTAAGCTTAAATTAACGTGATAAAATAGCATAACTAAATAACAGACGTATCAAGAATTAAGTTTAAATTAACATATAAGAGAATAGCAATCATTACAAAATAAGAGATTTATTAAAACCGCTTCCATAAAGAATTTTTATCATGAGCGATGCAATGATAACGAGCCGTATTTCTGCGTTATTTCTTTAAAGCCGTTGGTTTCAACAGACAATAAATCAGCAACTACTATATTCTTCACAAAAGAATTTAAATACACAATTTGAATATCTAATTCACATATTTTATATAATAAATAAGTAAAAAAAACCTACGTAATTCTATCAAAGTATCTTTAAAAAAATAAATCAGAGTTCTAATACATAATATATTTAGGCAACGAAAAAGTAACAAAGTTCATATACAAATATTTTAATAAAATTTTAGCTTTAGATATATTTACAGAAAATAATTTTTTATTTTAATTTTAAAATACTTTCCCTTAATTTCTTTTCAAAAATCTCTAAGAAGAAAAAAGATCGTTATTAATTACTTTTTGAGTTAAAGAATATTAATACATCCACGATGTTTTAGAAAAGAGAAATTTATTAAAATAATTTCTGTCAAGGACGAAAAAAACCTGAAAAAATATTTGTTAATTTTTTATTTAACAATTCATATCAATTAAAATTTTTATAAATAACAAGATATTACGTTACAGTCGTTCAAATTGAGAATCACTTCAACACGAATATCAACGCGGGAGAAAATTAATGTATGTGGATAAACGCGCAAACATAAACAAAAATTGAAGATATTAAAACAAAGATTATCCTACAAAGAATATTTTATGTCATATCCAAATATTTTGTTTTTAAATTTTTATGTTAATCCGGTAAATGCTGTGCGAGAAGAACACAAGCTAATCAATGAAGAAATCTCGAAAAGTCATCTACACTACACTTTCTGATTTGCTGTGGAATTAGTACACTATGAAGGCTTTCTTGATTGTATTGTGTTTAGTAACGGATCAACATTACATTTTACTGGAAAAGTTAACACGTATAATGTTCGTATCTGGGAGTCAGAAAATTCCCATGAACTCTTACAATGTAAAAGGAACTCCCAAAAATTATTAATTTTCTAAGTGATATCCCGACACACACAGAAGCAATAACCGATATCTCGGAAAATTTATGGCTGTAGAAATACCATGCCTGACCAGGATTCGAACCCGGGACCTCTGGATGAAAGGCCGAGACGCTACCACTCGCGCCACGGAATTAATGAATTAAAAAAAAAACACATACACATAATAATACTTGTTCAATTAGAAATAAATTATAATAAATTTTTGGAAGAAATGTTACTATACATTTCTTATATCTTCAAATTTTCAATTAAATGTTAGATCAGCGGCAAAAAACATGCGTAAAAAAACAGAATGATACAATTTATTAAACCAATAAGATTTTAAATTCAGTTAAACCAATCAGATTTGATAAAATTCAAATCGGCAAGCAAGATGAGACATTGAAATGTATTTAAAGATTTTCCTTTTTCTAACCACCTCAAATACTGAAAAATCATTAACTTTAATTTGCTGGAACTCAATTAAAAACAAATATAACTAAATTTCTCTTGCCGAATTGAACTTTGAAAGAATGGATTTAAAATTCATTATAATATATGGTGGATCATAACTAAACTTAAATAAAATTAAAATAAAATAAAATTAAAATTAAATTAAATAACTAAACTTAAACTTAAATTGGTTTATAACTAAACTTAAATAATAAATCTGATGGTAGTAGAATGACGGATTCAATCGACAGTATGTAAAAAAAAATGTATGAACAACTTTATCTACAGCAACAAATAAGTACAAAAAAAGTAGGAAAAGTGTTAAATTTTGTCTATCTTATTTTAAGGAAATATTATTGAACATTTTATTGCAGAATGAAATAACATATTGCGGCAATAGAACTGAGACCTGTAGTCACAATTTATTGTGTTCTACCTTTCCTTAAATAATACAGAACCTATTATGCGTATCACAGACACACACACACACACACACACACACACACACACACACACACACACACACATATATATATTTTTTTTGAAATTATAAAATCAAAGATAATCGCGAATTTAATCTTGTACAGGAAACAGATGAATGTACACAATAAAAAGTACTTTTTCTAATTAATAAACCTTAATTTTTATTTCCTCAAATAATACATAAAAAAAATCAAAGGATGTAATTATGATAATGTATTATGAATATTATGTGAATTATATAAATACTAACAGATTCTAATACCAGTAATTAAAAAAGGAACCCTTTTTATAAATATAGAATGCATAAAGTACAGAAGCATCAACACAAAGTGCCTGTTTTATGTGATGCATCTATATACACATTAATTATAAATATATATATAAACCCGTACCTAAAAGCGCGCCAAACCTAAACAGGTAAAACCCATTCAGATAAAGAATGAAGTTTAATTATATTCTAAACACGACACAAAGAAATATTAACTACAAATATAATAATAGATTTCAAGAATTTAATTTCAAAGAAAAAGATTACTTTGTACTGATCCAAAAAATGTCTTTCTACTGATCCACCATATATTATAATGAATTTTAAATCCATTCTTTCAAAGTTCAATTCGGCAAGAGAACAACGTTTCTAACATAATTTTTTCGCTCATTTAGCTTAAGAAAGGAAATACATTTAAAAACTATGGCTTGTAATATTTAGAAAAATAAATTCTACACGAATGAGGAAAAACAGCCGAATAACGCTAAAATTAATTATAAAAATTAGATATATATTTTTTATTTTCATAAAATAAAAAAATTACTACTCGTAATTTAACAGAACTGCTTGTTTTCAGATCACAAGTAAAACAATACTCGAACATGTTTTATCAAAACAAAATTTCAAGCTGATTAAAAGAGCTGACAACACAGTAGTTTCTGCAATTACAAGCTGACAACACACTAGTTTCTGCTGCACGGCTTACACACACAATTTAATTAAAAATATTTATCATTTTATTTAATTTTAATATTTTTTCGGTTACTTAATTCAATGATTTTAAGTAGAACGCGCGTACCGTATTTAATTCGCGCGGGTGTGGCGGTACTAGCGGCGACGGTCAGCTCTAACTAAATTAATGTAATCTCACAACTTAGTTGTCGCATATATGGCCGGCGAGAGTTAACGCACAAGGTACCGAATCAACCTAGCGATCAAGTTCGAGACCCAGCCAGACCGAGTTACTTTTTTACACATTAAATATTATTTATTTATTTAATTGTACCGCTCACCTGTGACGTCACAACATAACAGACGACTACAACAGTATTTTTTGGGGTGGGTGGTGCGATTTTGCAAAAAGTTTTTTGCAAATATTGATATTTTTTAATTAACAAATGTGTTTAAAAAAATATGGCCTTAATTAGACGAAATCTCGAAATACTGTGGAAGACCTTGCTCTACAGCCGACCTCTTTGACTCGATAATTTAACGGCATCAATGCCTCATATATAAAAGTAACCTGACCAAGTTCGGTCAAAATCGGTCAAGTAGTTCTGAAGATATAAGGTGATAAAAAAAATGGCCAACAACGAACATACACACATGTACATACGAACATTAACATCCAGAAAATTTTCATACGGTTTTTTGGTTGTTTTGGGTTCCTTAGGTATCAAAACTTCAAAAGTGAAAACTGCATATGCCCAAATTGGACCGACTACAATACTTTCCCTTCTAGAGCTATAGCTCTATCTAGACGGAAAAGTAAACTAATCAAAACTAACATTAAAAAGAATTTCACTCAATTTATAGTAACAACTTTTTCAATAAAGTTTTAAAATCAAAAGCGGGAGCCTGGCTGATTTTGTCAGATACTTCTCACCTTGAGGATGTAAATCCTCAATTTGGGAAGGATTGGACGGGATTTCTCAAGAAAACTTGAGCTTTTTTTCATGATTTTGTCTAATTTTTCAAGTACGGTAGGTATATCATAAAATATAAAAAGAATGAATGATTATCTATAAAATATAGAACAGCAGTTTTCAAGAAACATGGTTCCCCCAGTCGTAGGATTCGTATCCCTATAGTAGCATATTTTGATATCCAGTGACTTCAGCTACCTAATGTGAATGTTATAGATGTACATACTTGGGAACGATGAAGTTTGTTTTACAACTCACTCATCCCTCTTATTATATAAACTTTTACTTCTTTTTATTACTTTTATCATTGGATAAATATAATGAAAATCTTTCTACGTGGGATTGGTAAGGAGAATTAAAGGCTTTGAACTCTACCGGCTTCTTGCTACTTAAATATTCGTACAGTTTGTCAAAGTTATCCAAGCGTATATTACGGTCTTAGAAAATATTATTTTTTATGCCTTTGGCCGAGTTACATCTAGCGAGTAAAGATACATAGAAAGAGGGTGGGTGCTTATAGTATGCAGTAGTAGGAGAAAGGTGGTAACTTAAGGTATGCAAGGTCACGGAGATTGAGTAAATCTCCTTCGTTTACAAGTCTATGCGTAACCGACCTCTAACCTATCGACACTTTACAGACCACAATCACTTACCACAAGCCATATACTATCCCTAGCGGCAATTACAATCGAAGAATTTTGACGAACTGTATATACTCATAAATTGCTTTTTTAAAGAAAATTTGTCTCATAACCATTTTATAAATGTTTTACTACATCCAGAAATAAATATTTCTTGGTGTTGTGTATTAAAAACAATAACAACACGAAATTTCACCGATTTGCAAGTATTTTTAAGCAAAACCAATGTATTTCCAGCCAATGTAGTTCCTAGTAATTTTTACTAAATGTTACGTGAAAAACCAATTCTAAAAGGATAAAAATTAAAATAACTGGAGACTTTTTATTGTTACATACAAAACATCAACTTAAAACAATGCAGTATTATTATTATTATTATTAAATTATGGGTAAAAGTCCTTTCCAATTAATTTCCCTTTCAAATTAATATATACTTTTCTTCCCCAGCATCAAAAAATTATCGTTTTACTTTTTACAACGCGCGGGCGCACACAGACGCATCACACACACGCACACAGCCACTGAGGTTTCAGTATGTCTCAACATTTTTAATAAATATTATAAAATATAAAACACAGATGTAAAAAATTAAAAAAAACAAGCAGAGAGAATTGTTATTTGATGTTTAAAAAAATCGCAATGTACAAGAAACATTAACATCAATATATATTCAATAAAAAAAATAATACTGCAGTAACACTCTTTCTAACTGGCAATTCGCCCGACACACAAAACAGCAATAGACAATATTAATATAATAAAATTAAAAAAAAAAGGAAAAAATATACGAATGAAAACGCTAACACTGGACATATAAAAGAAACAAAACAGACGTCTAGGCCATACATCGCAACACAATAAAATATTATTTATTGTTAAAAATAAAAATCAAAAGTTTTTGTACAAAAAATAATTACACATATATTAATAAACCTATTGTATTCTTTTTTAACTTGTACGTAACATTATTAATAGTACGCAAACCAAAACGTAATTTTTAATTGAAAAAAAAAAACTTATATAATAAAACCCTATATAATAAATCTTCGTTTACAAGTAACTTTACAAAATCCAACCCTTAATATTACTGCTTTATCGGCTGTTACAGAATACGAGTATTCGTACAACGGAAGCAACATGTTTTAATGACAAAAAGACGGCAAAAATTGGCCTCCTCCAGGATCTTTTAATTTTTCGACGTTTAAGGAATAATCTTGATGGCATAGGCTGTAACATCTCTTTTAAGTACAAAAATACTAAACGCCTAGAAAATATTAAACATTAATAATATATTTGAATAGTTGTATTAGCGCCTTTCTTTTTCTGTTTATCCTCCGGAACCACCGTAAGGTATTACATCAGAGAATGAAATGTATGAATGAAAATAAATGTAATCTTGGACAGCCTCAGGTCGATCATTCCTAGCCCATCGCGCTGGTCTAGTAGTTAACACGTCATTGCAAAACAGCTGATTTCGAAGTCGAGAGTTCCACGGTTCAAATCCTAGTAAAAGCAGTTACTTTTATACGGATTTGAATACTAGATCGTGGATACCGGTGTTCTTTGGTGATTGAGTTTCAATTAATAACACATTTCAGGAATAGTCAACCTGAGGCTGTACAAGACTACAGTTCATTTACACTCATACATATCATCCTCATAAGTTAATACCTTACGGTGGTTCCGAAGGCTAAACAGAAAAATCTGATGTGGACACCACATGACATCACTTGTACGCTATTAAATTAAATATACACATTTTTTAAAACGAAAAGTAGATAAAATTTTATTTCATTAATAACTTCTGATATTTTTTTTAATTGCAATTATTGAATTATTATTTATCGTAAAAATATCTTTACAATCAGTGGTTAATAATCATTAATAAATCAATATAATTAAATTTAAAAAAAAGTTAAAAAAAGGAGATGAAGTCTGATTCGAACCGATGTGTCGTTCCCTTGTAATATCCAAATATTTCATTAATTAAAATTTTATTTGGCTATAACTTTTGAACCTTTTGATACCTTTTGAACCTTTTGAACTTTTGATAATAAGTACCACTTATTATGATATAGCGTTTAAAAAAACTCTAAATGAGAGCTTATTATGCAGTTAAGAAAAATTCAAATATCCAGATTTTTTGAATTTTGGGCATTTTTGGACACTTTTGGTTCAGTCGATCGCAATCAAAAGAGAAGATATACAACTAGATATAACAACAGTCCTAAGTTCAAAATTTCAGCTAATACGGCTAATCGTTTTTCAGTTAAGTGAGATACATACGTACGTACAGACGTCACGCCGAAACTAGTCAAAATGGATTCAGGGATGATCAAAATGGATATTTCCGTTGAAATCTGAAAATCGAAATTTTTCGCAATCATAACACTTTCTTTACTTCGTACAAGGAAGAAAAAAAGAGAGAGGTCGATCATTCCTGAGATGTGTGGTTAATGGAAACCCAACACCAAAGAACACGAGTATCCACAATTTAGTATTCAAATCCGAATAAAAGTAAGTAAGTGCCTTCCTTTACTAGGATTTTAACTTCAGAACTCTCGACTGGCGCGTCTTATTATTTCATAAGAATAATTAACCCCCCCCCCCACCCAAGAAATTTGCAGTGATAGCTTAAGAGATATTAAAGGTATTAATCATTAAATTTTAAAAAATGGATGAGGGTGGGAATATATTACAAGTCTTGGATTTTTTAGGAAAATTTTACTCCTGTGTGATTCCTAATTTATTAAAAATTGTAATACCATAGGAAATAGATCGCACGGATTTCCGAGTAAGTTAAAAAAGTTCTGAATGGAAAATTTAAAAGGCTGAAAAAAAAACTTGAAATTTTACTTATTTTTAAACTTTAAATTATTATTTTTACTTCAACTTTTACTTTTTCAACTTATCAACTCACATACTTATTCTTTAATATTTGAGGAATTAAATAGGAAGGAATAGATAAAAGCGTTATCATCGCTTATTACCAAGAATTTGGAGCAATAAAACCTAACCAAAATTAGGAATTGTAAAATCTATTTTTTTACTATATCAATATATCTTAAACTTTTTTTGCTTTTTTTAAATTAAACACTTTCAGTGTTGATTTTTAAACTTTAACAAAAGGTAAGTTAAAAGACATAGTATAAATTTGTGTATCGAAGGCAAATTGAACCATTATTTTTTAAATCCATAACACTATAATTTTATCTTAGATGTTTTAATTACACTTCATTTGCTTAAACGCTTTCGGCAGGCTCAAACCCGAAGTTTGAGCATGGAAATATGAAATTAATTTTTATAGGTATGATAAAATTCCATCTGTGACGGGATTCGAACCAAGGAAATCATGGATGATAATTCACCAGAAAATCATTTGTGTTTTCATTAATCAATAACGTTAAATATTTTGACAAATATGGAACAGATAAACTTTTGATAATGATTACATAAATTGGTTTTGATTAACAATTTACAAATCATAAGATGGTGCGAAACCAAGAAAGCGCTCGGTTTTTTTTTTCAACTAACCGATCAGTTCACAACTTATAATAGTTGTAAGATAATTAATGGTAAGTTGTAACTTAAAAATTTTGTCATATTTTTTTAACGCAATTTTTTTTTTTAATTTTTCTTTCATTATATAAATAATCATATATAAAATTGTCATACAAGTAAAAAATAAACTTCAAATTATAAAATTGAGTAAAGGATTAAAATTCTAAGATTTATACTCTACAGGTAAAGTTCAGTATCATGGCTTCTTTTTTATTCAGTTTTTGGAAGTTTTCCAAAGAAAGAATGTTTTACGAGGAAAGGAAGCAATAAATACTTCAGATATTATGATCTGTTACACAATGATAATTTACATTTTATTTATAGCGGTCGCTAACCTCACTCATACTCAAGGTATCAAAGTAACTACGTACTGTATTTTCATTAATAATTTTGTGTAATTTTTTTCCCTATCGAGTGAGTAAAGGCACAGTATGTATTTCGTTGCTTATTGTAACAAAGAGTACGTTAATTTGTTGGATTAAACTTCTTTCCTATTCTTTCAGATGATTGTGACACATAGAATGAGTAGTCACAGCTGCTTTCTCTGGAAGTAATGATGTCCATTTACACTATGTTCCTGGAGTAAACAGACCGAAGGGGACGCTTACAGGGCTAAATATCAAGTATGTAGCGGAGATCTTACGATGCTGATATGTAATAGTATAATCGAATCAAGAAGGCAATGAGGAAATAATTTGCTCCTCATTTTCTCTAATAAGTCCCACGTAGGATTGCTTACTATCCTTGAAAATGGGTATAACATTTTCAGAAGTCATTTATGACTTCTTTTATTTTTTACAGTATTTTAATTCATCAAAAGTCTAAATTTATTGTACTAAAAACAGTTGGTTTTAAATTTTTACAAATTCATAACATTTTTCTGTTTGTTTTGTTTTTAGCAATAAAAATTGATTTTTTCTGTTTTTCAAATTTTATTGCATAAATTTTCTACAAGTTGTAACAATAAAATTTATCCATTAATTACTAGTCATTTAATAAAGTTATTGTACTTCAACCTAAAAAAAAGCATGTTTTGTGACCAAATTTTTACGTTTTACGTTGGATATCACGAAAATGATGTAATATATAGTTCTGGGACTGCTTTAATCGATTTTCCAGGTCTAAAAACTTAACCTTAACTCGGTAACAGAGTTTTCGGATAAATGTTTGTATGAACCGAACGTTTTTCCTTATTTCAAGCTCTAGTTCCTAAATTACTTCCCTTTCCTCCTGAATCACTATATATATATATATATATATATATATATATATATATATATATAAAATACCGAAAGAATACATCAAAAAAGAAATTTTTTTTAAATCATTACTTTTATTTGTAATTGGATAAAATATGTTTAATTTTTCAACATCTAGACGCTTCTAAATCTACTAACTCTACGCGCTTAGCCCACCTTTTTCTCAGGTTTTTTAATTCATTCGTGGAAAAACTTTTCGTTCGATGCACAGCCAATTTTAGACCGTTTCCATGATTTCATCAGAACCACAAAAATGATTCCCTCGCATCTCTTCTTTCAATGGACTAAAAAAATTAAAATCGTATGGTACCAGATTAGGACTAAACGGTGGATATCCAGTTGCTCAAAACCATTATCAAGAAACCGAAGAATGTTTTTGTTACAGAATGTCGAGCATTATACGTAAGCAAAATTACACCTTTTGAAAGTTTACCGCACCTTTTAAACTTGATTTTTGCCGTAAGTGATCGTTAATAGTTCACGCTAGTTTTCACTATTCGTAGTTTCAACTGTTGATGTGAAGCGATAAAGAACTGGATCATTCATATTCCAAAATATCATTATCACTAACTTTTCTGCAAATGTGTCTGAATCTTTTTGTTTAAAGATGAAAGATGTTGTCAGACTAAACTTGTTCATTCTTCGGTTCAAAGTGATGGATCCATGTCTCATTAAACGTTATTATTAAGATATTAATTATCAGGTTCACAGTTTTGAATGGCAGAGTTATTACTAGGAGAATAATTCAATTTGAAATAGACAATAGTTTATTTTTGAATTCAATGAGGAATATATTAAGAGATTTTTGATGAAGTATAAATGATAAGAAACATTTCAAAAGCAAACTAGTATGAAGCAGGAGAGCTTTCGTGAAGAAAAATCTGCTAGTAAAGATGAAAGAAATTCTGAAAAGATTTATCTGGTTTAGAATAATTCAGTAGTCTTGTTTTATAAAACAAACATTTTAAAATTTAGAAAATATGTCAAAAGTAAATCCTTTACACTTTTTATTCAAATTCTTTAACAGATTTTTATTTAAATGATAAATTTCAATATATTGAAATATTTTAATATTTATTTTAGTGCATTTTTACATTAAAGTTTCATTATCAAAAATCATATCTCTGCTAAAGCATTACTCCAGTACAGGTTTTATAAAAAAATATTTAATAAATATTTCTGCCAAGACATTCTTTAATAAACCACCACCTAATCAATTAAGGACTCTCATTTGAAAGAAGGAATCATATTAGATTCATCCTCCGGCTCTAAATATTTATTAAGCAAAACTGCATATTTTCCTCCACGGTTTGAAAATTTCTTTCAAACCTAATATTTAATCTATTAAATTTTAGTTATATCAAATTTTATCAACTATCAAAACAGCATATCCCTCAATAGCAGAATGGCGAGTAATTCTTCACTTTTAAATTTATAATGACATTTATTTATAACATATTTTAAATATTTAATATGTAATATTAATATTAATATTAATATTTAATATATTTTAAATATTTTTAATATTTAATATTTTAAATTTTTATATGTTTTATAATAAGATGCTCTGCTAAGTTGTGTCGTCATAATGTTGTAATGATATCACAAAATGACTACACAATAAACTGATCACTGTCAACTATATCATGAGGTGTTTTTAATGATCATAATGAGGGGGAGGGGTAATCAAATCAATGAACTTTATAACTGTTGAAAGCGCTCACATCTTATAGGTGTATAATATAGTTACTGGTTTTACTCCACCACTTGGGTTGGATCCATGTCTCCATGAACTTGATGGATCCATGTCTCATTAAACGTTATTATTAAGATATTAATTTACTTCATTTCGCAAAGTTTCAAAAGCTCCTGCGAAACTTTTAAACTATTATTACAACAAATACTATACTATTACAACAGATAGGGAAATAAAAATGTCCCTTTACTTTTTGATCTTTCCATCGTAATACATATCTTTAATTTAGAAAAGAAGAAATATGAGTAAAACAAGAAATGCTTTTATTTTGTAAATTTCAAACTAAAACTCAATTTTAAGTAAACTTATTGTATATTCTTTTAGAGGGAAATTTCTTTCCTAGTCATTCATATCCTTATATTATGTTTATTTTTTGTTTTTTCTGTTAAAAATGTAATTCAAATAGTTTTAAACAATGATAACAGAACATTTTGTGTTCATTAACTTTTATCCTGATTTATTCAAAGAAATAGTACATATTAGAAATTCTAAAAATGTTAACCATCAACTCATAAATATTTATAGGCTTGAATTTTTCTTAATAAAGAACTTGATATTTTAATTCAAGAGCAACATTATAATTCACAAACAGTAATCCAATTACTACGTATTTTCGTATTTATTTATGAAGCTGCGTAATTTATCACCAACGCTACAACAACTCTATCGTGAGGAAACAACAAATTTTTCTTTTCATAATACCAAACATCCCTTTTCCCTTTTACATAAGAAAAGTGTACATCTCACTTAAATTATAAAAGAAATAATTTACATCAAACGATGAAGTGTAAATGATTTTGATTCGTACATAATAAAAAATATATACTGATATTATGAAATAAGTTTTTTAAAAATGTTACTATAATAAACAGCCTTTATAAACATTTTTTTTTTAAGTATATAAAGTACTTAGTGTAACGGGACACCGTTAGGTATTGCTTCAGAGGATGAGATGAATGTTTTTTTGTGCAGCGTGTGAAAATATCATGCCTGACCGAAATTCAAACGCAGGACCTCCGGATGAAAGGCCGGAGCCTTTATATACTTAGAAAACAACTTATTAACGAAGATGAAATATATGAATTGTTAAGTAATGAATAGGAAGCGATAGATAATAGCCGATGAAGAAAAGGAAACGTATATAGAAAGTTATTCTATTGTATAAACACAAAACCGTTTAACTAATTGAAAAACACTGTTGTCGATTTTGCTTTTGATAACTGTCCAAGCAGGATCGTGTTTTAAATCGATTTTTTAACACTTTTCCATGTATTTGTGATGCCGTTATACTTAAACAGTCATTGTTGTTAACAACAATTTTTCATAAAGATTTTCCGTTTCCAAATGGTGGCCATATCTTTCCTGCAAAAGGAATGTAAGTGATGCGAGGTAGAAGGAAAGTTCCTGTTGCCAAACCAACGCAACTGACAAATGAACTTCCGCTCACTTTAGTTACGACTATAACCTCACTTACCTATTTCCAGGATGACTCTCAACAACTAAAGATTAAACAATCCAATCTTTCACATTTAATTCCGTTTTTAAGTTAAACATTTGTCTCTGAGAAAGTTCTTCAACTATTACACAGAATTATCGTATACTTTCTTAGTATACGATAATAAAATACTTCCTCATACGGTGGCTTTAGATAAACTTATTTTTTATCGTTTTCCACTTGGATGTAAAAGTACAATTCACAAAAAATTTTAAAATGAAAAATATTTTGATAGACATGTCAAAAATATTAGATAGATCTGTCCTTTTCAACGGCCATTATTCAGCGATGCTTAACATCCTTAGAAAGAGTGTTTACGATATTGTTAATAGAAAAAAAATATTTGGAACTGACTATACCATACAAATTCAATTACGATTGAAAATTTCATTTTTTAATGTATCTTCAATCTGAATTTATTAATTGATTTCTTTGTTTTGTTTGATTTCTAAAATCAGTACAATATGAGCGAGGTCTATTGTTCAAAAAACCTATTGGTGAATTATGTAACACGAAGTTGGCATTTTACAAAGAATAGATGATATTTTAAGTCTTTGCTTTCAGGTTGGAAAGCTTGAGGCTTAGTTGATATAAATTTTGTTTTTAGTTCTTTTATGAATTACTAGCATCCCATCCTCGTCGCGGCTTCGTCCGCATAATATGGTTACACTTGCGTTTCCGACGAGGTCAATTTTTTATTTTATTTTACGTCTTTTAGTCAAGTAAACGGAAGCAGGTGCAGCCAGTCGTGTAGCACATACAGTAAGAGCAAAAATCGAAATTCAAAAAACTCGAAAATTTTTTTAGATATTTATCAGAAAAGTAATTACTTTTTAGTATTAGTACAGTCGGAAATATGGTAAATTTGCAAGAACTGTTCAAAATTATTTCACCTTTCAATATCGATTTTTGAAAAATCTAGAAATTGATTTTTAAATATTCCCATGAAAATTACACACATCAAAAATAAAGTTGATATCTTCATTTGTTACAGAGAAATTTCAAAAATGGTAAAATTAATTATTACGCCATTTTAACCCTTAAAACTCGGAATTTAATGTCTAATGACGGAATTTAGTGTCCATTTACACCATAAGAAGAACATGTACACAAATTCTCTAAAACCTATCTTTACTAGTTTTTGCTGATCACTGAATATGAATCGCTCAATATTGTTTTATAAATAGAGATTAACGTTTCCCGTTGTGGTATTGCTCGCGATATCCGTAATCAGAATTTGAACATGAATACAAAAATTAATTGGTCAACGCCAAGCTCTTTTTTAATTATAAATATTCAGTAACTGAGTAATTCAAAAATACAAACTATTTGGCAGGATACGTATAATTTGGTAGGATGGTTGATGTTACACACACACACACACACACACACACACACACACACACACACACACATATATATATATATATATATATATAGTACAGGATTTTGTAGGATGGTTGATTATAAATATATATATGTGTGTGTGGGGGGTGCGCGCAAGCACGCGCGCGCGCGTGTGTGTGTGTGTGTGTCATCCCCGACGCGGCTTCGTCCGCGCAACATGGTTATTTGCGTTTCCTGTCGCTGTCAGGGGATATTTAGCCGGTCATGACTCACTAATCGAGCCCCGCTGTGTTTATTACACTTATGCTTGTGAGAATAATAATGATAAATAAAAATTAAAGCCTGTTCAATTTATAAAAATTATCAATGTATTGTAATTACTTCACAGCAACAGTTTTGTCAGTACAGGACCCGAAACTATGAATGATCTAAGAATGTGAGTTTCAAAACAGTCGGCCTCCACTTTAAGTTTTAGTTATAACTGGTTATCCGTACTTTATACAGGTAAAAATGTATTTGGCACGGATATTAGCATTACCCGACAAACACCATTAAGAGGTGACTGTACTTCGCTTCTCTCTTTTTTTAACTAGTTTTTTAGTCAAGTAATCGGTGGCAGGTACAGTCAGTCGCGTCGCACATACAGCAATGTTGGGTGAGCCACAGCTAGTACACCGTCGCACCCCTTAAAAACTCGAAATTTAAAAAAAAATAAACAAAAATGATTTTTATATATTTATCTGAAGAGTATTAGAAAGGCCCATTCTAGTGAATATCGGTTTAGTATATTCGAAAATGGGGAAAATTTTCAACAATTCACATTTTTTTTTTACCTTTCAAGGTAAAATTTCAAAAAGTCTAGAAACTGCTTTTTAGATATTTATATGAAAATTACACACACCAAAAATCAAGTTGATATATTCATTTTTTTCGATAAATTAAAAAAAAATTCAAAATCCATTTTAACCCATTAAACTTGAAATTTCAAAAATCTAGAAATTATATTTTAGATACATACATGAAGATTTTTATATACACCAAAAATCAGGTAGATCTATTCATTTATTACCGAGAAATAAGGAAAAAAATAGTAAATTTCACTGTTACTCCATTTTAATCTAAACTGGGAATTTCAAAGAATTATTTTTTAGTGTGCACTCATACCATAAGAAGTACATGTATACACATTTTCATCAATTATTGTTGATGAATTCGTTGATGAATCAGTTGGTCACGACAAGTTGCTTTGTACTCGTAGATATAGATTTCATAAATACAGGTGTTAGTTTTTTATTATTTCCTAAGTTTTGTTTAATTATTTTTTTAATATTTCTTCAACACATAAATTTATTTTTATAACTATCTCTGAGGAAATCTCATTTTTAATATTAGATGATAAACACATTGAAATTTGTTGAAGACATTACACAGTATAGAATTATTTATAGTTTTATTTTCCGGAGAAGAAATATCATATTTTGACTATAAATAATAAATAAATAATAATAAACTTAATTTTAAAAGTAAATTCACAATATTACAAATGTTCATTACGGGTAATGTAATAAAATAAATGCGATGTTATATGGTATAATACGCGCTATATCTATCTTTACCAACGAGCTTAAAGCCATATAAGGTACCTTAAAATAATGATTGGAAAAAATCAGGTTGTTATTTTAACCTTTCTCTTACCCTATGTAATCTCATTCCATTACAGAAATTTATCTTCAAAAAAATAAGAATAATTATAATAAAAGTAATCTTTTTGATCACTTTTTGACCAAACTTGATTTTACGACCGTGTGAAAGAGATAAATAGAAAATTGTAAAAAATCTTCCCTTTTATATATCTAATAAATAACTAATTTTTCTTCATTGTCCTCGTCCAATAAGAACTTTATTATATCCTGCTTTTCTAATTATCAACCACTTTACAAATTACAGTTGTTTCAGTTAAAACGATTATCTTTAAAAATAAATAAAGCAGTATTTTAATAAGTTAAATTAAAAAAATGTGGAGAGGAATTTAAAAAATATTACCGCATGAAATAAAATTTAAAAAAATAAATAATTTCTGAGGAAATTATTATAACAACCACCTTACAACAAGCGTGAATGTTATTGCGGAGTGCTGGACATAAGATAAGGCACTCACTAATCAATTTCTTCCAAACATTACTATACATCATCAGAACTGGAGTGAAATATCTAATCATATTTTTATTTTAAATATATATTTATTTCCTATTTAATAACGGTTGTTTTTAATTTTTTTTAAATATTCCTGAAGAGGATCACTTAAAAAGACACCGATAACTGGAAAATCGTTTTTCCAAAAAGAAATAAACTGAGTAAGAACATAATTGGGAAATATTAATTCTTATATAGTTACGAGAGCATATGTTTACATTTTTTGTGCAAAAAAGGATACTTTTCTTTAGTTATTCTGAAATTTTTTGAAGAATAACTTCAGTAATGAAACAAACTAAATATGTTAATAGAAAAGTTTGTAAATCCGATTGGAATATTTCATTTTTTTATAATTATTATGAAGCGATTTATTTTGCTTTAAACTAATTGGAAAAGATCGCAGAAAAAATTTCATCCTTTTTTTAGAATGTAACACGGTAAAGGCGTTTATTTAACTTGTTTTAAAATGTGTAATAAAATAATTTATAAAAAATAAAAAAACGACTTCAGCAATTAATAATACTAAAATCTTAGGGATATTTTATTTATTAACTAAAGTAAAAAAAAAAAGTATTTGCAACAAATAACTACTTTTGAAGTCGGTGCCAGCCAATACAAGTTAAATATAAAGTTACTTAAAGTTAGTACCTCAACCGATCGCTAGACGGCGGTAATTTTTAAAAATACAGTCGAATTGACAACCACCTCCTTTTTACTTGTACGAAGTAAAAGAAGTATTTTGATGGCCAAAAATTTCGGGTTTCAGATTTCAACAGAAATATACAATTTGACCATTCCTGAATCCATTTTGACTAGTTTTGGCGTAACATCTGTACGTACGTACGTATGTGTGTATGTATCCCGCATAACTCAAAAACGATTAGCCGTAGGATGTTGAAATTTTGGATTTAGAACTGTTGTAACATCTAGTTATGCACTTTTCCTTTTGATTCCAATCGACTGGACCAAAGTATCCAAAAAAAACCCAAAATCCAAAACATTTGAATTTTGAGCTTTTTCTTAACTGCAGTAATAAGCCCTCACTGAGAGCTTTTCAACGATATATCGTAAGTAGTACTAATTTTCATTGGTTCAAGAGTTATAGCCAAATAAAATTTTAATTAATGAAATATCGATCTTACAAGGGGAAGCACATCGGTTCAAATCCGACTGTATCTCCTTTTTTTTTAATTTATATATATTGATTATTAATAATTATTAACCCCTGACTGTAAAAACATTTGCAATAAATAATAATTCAATAATGAAATTAAAAAAAAAAAAAATATGAAAAATATCAGAAGTTATTAATGAAATAAAATTTTATGTACTTTTCATTTTAAAAAAAATGTGTAAATGTAATTTAATAGGTGTACAAGGAAGTTATGTGGTGTCCACATCAGGATTTTTGAAGTCGGTTAAAAAAAAAAACACGTATAAAAATACTTTTATGTGCCGGAAAATAAAACATCTTTACAACACAAATAATTTAACTTTTAAGTGGTACAATTAAAATCAAAACTGTATTATTTGTTTATTTTCATAAAACAAATACTGAGCTGTAAAAACCATAAAAAATAATATATCAGTTTAACAAATAAGTATTAACCTACTTCGCTTATGGTAGCTTGCAAGCGGGAGATAAAAATAGCGACTATGATTTAAAATGTAGAACATAAAATTAAAAAAATAATGAGAAACATGCATTAAGTATCGGATTAAATGCAAAAAAAAAGTGTTTCGAACCAGTTTCACAGCAACATATCACTAATGAATATTGAATATGCTGTGATAGAACAATGAAAGTTACATTAGTTTTATTTTACAAAAACTACAATCATATGAGAGTGAAAAAGGTGTGTGTGTGTGTGTGTGTGTGTGTGTGTGTGTGTGTGCGTGTGTGCGTTTATCATTATTACGAGTGTATTTACATATTGTATGCTGTACCATTACGAATGTTACTTTATTATCGAAAAATAGTTTCAATTTTATTGAAACTATTAACAAGTTTTTACTGAAAAACTTTGTACGGAATAAAGTGTACTAAATTTTGATGGTCCAAATTTATAACATGATTTTTAAAAATTGATGTGATTAGAATAACACATCATACTTCTACATTACTAAATATCACAGGAATAAACATTCAAAACTTCACCTATAAAGTGTATTGTCTATTTTTTTTTAGAAGACTTACCAATTTCGTCGTCGTGTGACTATAATTAATGTCAGAATCTTTTTAACTAAATCAAATAATGATAAAACCTTTAAATACACAGAACAATAACACAAAAAAAGACAAAAATATCCTCCTGGAACAAATAATATTACAGAGGTGTTTATATAGTTCGTTTATTTTTTTTTTATTTTGTGGGTTTATTTCTTATTTTTATTTCTTTGTAAGAAGTAAAGGAAGTATTGTGATCGCAAAAAATTTCGATTTTCAAATTTCAACGGAAATATCCATTTTGATCCTCCCTGAGTTCATTTTGACTAGTTTCGGCGTGACGTCTTTACGTACGTACGTATGCATCTCGCATAACTCAAAAACTACTACCCGTAGGTTGTTGAAATTTTGGATTTGGAACTGTTGTAACATCGAGTTCTGCACCTTCCATGTTGATTGCAATCGACTGGACCAAAAGTGTACAAAAAAACCCAAAATCAAAAAAATTTGGATTTTGGTATTTTTCTTAATAGCAGTAATAAGCCCTCATTGAGAGCTTTTCAACAATATATAATAAGTGATACTTATTTTCATTGGTGCCAAAGTTCACATTAGATTTTTTTAATAATTGATACATTGTCTTTTATTTTGTTTGAATCTGTGTTGTTTTTATTTCTGTTTATTCATTTAATTAAAAGCGTCTACCTATTTCATTTATTTGGTCTATTTAATTTAATTAAATTAAATAATTATCTAAAAAGGTCTTTTTTGCGCCTATTCTCAAGTTAAATTACTTTCTTTACTAATTTTCTTTATGTTTGTCTTTTTACATAGTAAAAGTTTTTTTGAACCGGTAAATTAATTTTTTTTATTTTCTATTTCTTTTAAATGTTTATTTTTTTATGAAATATTTGGATCTTACAATAGGAAGGCACAGCGGTTCAAATCCGACTTCAACTCCTCTTTTTTAACTTTTTTTTTTGTAATGAAAATATATTGATTTATTAATAGTATTAACCTCTGATTGTAAAAAAAATTTACGATAAATAATAATTCAATATTAACAATAGGAAAAAAAATGAAAAAATATCAGAAGTTATTAATGAAATAAAATTGTATGTACTTTTCATTTTAAAACATGTGTATATATAATTTAATAGGCGTAAAAAGAAGTCATGAAGTGTTCACATTAGATTTTTTTTTTTTATAATTGATACATTGTCTTTTATTTTGTTTGAATTTGTGTTGTTTTTATTTTTGTTTATTCATTTAATTAAAAACAGCTACCTATTATTTAGATAATTTAATAATTATCCAAAAAGGTCTTTTTTGCGTCTATTATCAAGTTAAATTACTTTATTAATTTTCTTTATGTTTGTCTTTTTGTATTGTAAAAGTTTTTTTTGACCTGGCAAATTAAAATTGTTTATTTATTTTTTTTAATCGGTCTATTTGGGGTTGTGTATGGTTTCTCCACTCAGAATTTCACATTCTTTAATATGTTTTTCCAATCTCGAGAAAGTGATGACAACCTGGACATCCTTGAGAAAATCCATTACTTTCTTTTTTTAATAAATCACTAAAAATAAAACGAATTTAAATAAACAGAAACATATTTTAAAAATCCGAAAATTTCAATATCATACTGAAAAAGACTACTGAATCTTGGCGAGAGTTACTGATATAGAGAAAATGTAACCTATAAAATCCGTGAAATGGTCTAACTTGAAGACTTATTTAGTACGCAACGGCATATCCTATTCCATTCTATTTATAGAAATTATAGAGAGAATATCCATCGACTTAATCTTCTCGATTAAGATATGACACCGTCATAAGAGTACGACGTTCCTTCTCCAAGAGCACAATTTATCGTGGTGTTCATAAGATTTTATATTGTTAAAAACTCTTAAAAGTATAATTTAAGAAAACAGAATTAAATAGCATGAAACTGGTTTCAAAAATGAATAAAAAAGTATTTAAATTTTACTGCTTGGAATGTTAAACCCATGCTTTAGATGAAATAAATTAGAGAAAGTATGAAATAATCAATCAACCACAACTATTTTACAATGAAGAATGAATATAATAAGAAAAGAAAAAAATGTAGGTCCAGAAAACGATGAGTATATGATAATTACTGTTGGGGAAATGAAGGATAAACACCATAGAAAAATTATGAAGGAGAAAGAATTGGAACTAATTCTTCACAATTATGGTTCATGTAATTAAAGGATGATGACTCAACTCTCAGCTGTTAGACATATTTTATTTACAATTAAATTATTTACATATTTAATTTAAAATTAGTTTTAGTTTTTTCTTCATTATAAAAAACGTATAATATATTTGTCATTAACATTAGACATATTAATGAGAAATTTTTGGGAAAAAACGGATCATGAAAGACGTCTTCCTTTAAGAATTAGATTTTTTACAAATATTTTTAACCGATTCAAGCTAGACTTAATATGTATTTTTTAAAACAAAATTATTAGAAAGGAAAATATTTTCAGTCACGTGAAGGTGAAGGTGTTAGAGGATATATATTATGCATACTGTTAAAAGTAGAAAAACCATTCTAATTATGCTTAAGTATTTTAAATTTTCTCTACAGAATAAGACCTTAATCAAGGTCGGAAAAGTTTTAACCCGTACCAAAGTTTAGGAGTCAATAAAATCTTACTCCTAAAAATAGGAGTTGTGTTTTTATGTATTTATTCTAGGCGCCACAACCAAATGATTACCGGCAACCTAATATAATAAAAAAGTCGATCACAAAAATAATTCTCAAGGATTGCAAGCTGGTGCTAGGATTACTTTCTTTTCTTTGCTTTTTCCTGTTTAGCTAAAATTACATTTTAGATAATATTTCAGAGGATGAATGAGGATGATATGTATGAATGTAAATGAAGTGTAGTCTTGTACAGTCTCAGTTCGACCATTCCTGAATATGTGGTTAATTGAAACCCAACCACCAAAGAACACCGTTATCCACAAGATAATATTCAAATCCGTGTAAAAATAACTGACTTTACTAGGACTTCAACGCTGGAACTCTCGACTTCCAAATCAGCTGATTTGGGAAAACGCGTTCACCATTAGACTAACCCGGTGGGTTGGTGCTAGGATTACGGCAGAAAATTAATTGCACCTACACCTAACTATTCCGTTTTAACATGACAAGCCCAATTAGACCATTCAGATATATTTTTCCCTCATAAAATTTTGCTCCGATCACCACAACAACCAGTTGTATAATTTACATCTCTTACTCTTTACTCTTAAAGTAAGCATATATGACTGGTCCTACTACACCTAGATACTTAAAAAATATTACAGCCATAAGAAAGACTCAAATATACTATTTTTTTTTTTTTTTTTTTTGGATGATTCAGGAGGAAATGGAAATAAATTGAAAACTGATTCTAGAACTTGAAATAAGGAAAAAAAGTGCATACACACATATGTTTTAAAAGTCTGGTATCGAGTTACGGCAAGCGAAAATTTTAGCCCAGATTTCAGTTCCGCTGGCGAAATGAGGTAATACTGAAATTTTTGAGGCGTTATATAAGATTAAATTTGATGGTTTCTTATGTTTTTGACGAGAAAGAATGAATAAAACCGGCCCCAGAACTGTATCACCCACAGTTTTAATGATATCCAACGTAAAACAGAAAAATTTAGTTACAAAAAAAATAAGTTAAGGTTTGAAGTTCAATAACTTTGTAAATGACTAATAAATGGGAAAATTTTATTATCAAAACTTGTAGAAAGTTTAAATCTGAGAAAATTGACGGAATAAAATCTACGGAAAACAAAAAAAGAATCAACTTTTATTAAAAACAAAACGGAACAAAAGTCACCGAAAAATTTTATGAATTTGTAAAAATTAAAAATAGCTGTTTTTAGTACAATAAATTTAGACCCCTGAAAAAATTAAAATAATTTAAAAAAAAAATACTCACCGTGGTTTATACTGTATTAATTTACAATAAATATTCCAAAATCTCAACACTGATACCTTAACGCACTTTTCAACTAGCTTCCTTATATTTTCTATCGTCAATTAATCAAAGCGTTCCTTGACGGGGGAAGCAACATTGGGAATGGGAGCAATCAGTTCATCACGTTTGTTTACTGTTTGCTTGTATACCTCGCCTTTCATCCCTCCCTATAAACAGTAATCTATGGGAGTCCGGTGATCTAGGTAGCCAATTTACCGGTTCTCTATGTCCAATCCAATTACAGTATATTTTTCATCTAAGAATTGTCTAACTACATTCGTGAAATGTGTTGATGCTCCATTAAGTTGATAGTACATTTCAATTCGTTTCGCTATTGAGAAATTTTCAAACACTAATAAATTCATTGTTTAAAAATGTTAGATAATTTCTCCCGCTTGACAAGTTGTTCTAGTATGAAAGGGTCTATTACTTACATCTGTTTTTAATTTTTATAAATCCATAACTTAGTTTTGCTAACTTTTGTTTTGATTTTAATAAAAAAAAATTGATTTTTCTTCTTATTCATAAACTTTATTATGTCAATTTTCTAAGAATTAAATTTTCTACCAAGGTTAGATAACAAAATTTACGCATTTATTAGTCATTTAACAAAGCTATTGTACTTCAAATCTAAAAAAAAAACGTGTTTTTTGTCGCCGAAGTTTTAAGTTTTATTTTCGTTATCATGAAAACTACACGTGATACAGTTCTGAGACTTGTTTTATTCAATTTTTCATGTCAAAAAACATAAGAAAACATCACGAATACCCCTTATATTGTGCTATAAAAATTTCAATGTGACCTTATTTCACAGGGAAAAATTGGAATCCGGGTGAAATTTTTCGCAAGCCGTAATTCAATAACAGTACGTTTTCGGAGATATTGTTTTTATTTATTTATTTATTTATTTATTTTTTTTTTTGAGATGATGGGCATCGACTCCTTGATCATCTTGCTTTATGAAAATGGAAATGGAAATGAAAAACGATGTGCCTGATCGGCATTCGAACGCAGGACCTCCGGATAGACGCTACCACTCGCGCCACGGAAGCCGGCCTTTTCGGACATATGCTTATATGAACTTTTATATTAAGTATACATATACATTATCACGTTTACTTGATACGAAAATAATTACGTAAATAAAATCGTAAAACTAACAATAATGTTACGACGGGAATAATTTTATGAATTCAGAAGTATTACATTTTAATATCCATGAAAACCAACCGATAACATATTTACCAATATTTTTTCGGCATAGAAATTTTATCAACTTCAAGAATTGAATCGGAGACCCAAGTATGTACTGTTATCATCAATATAAAACATTCATAAGTATACTAAAAAATTAATCGAGTAGTCCAAAACTTTATTTAATTAATATCTAAAAAATACAAATATAGAAACAAATAAAAAATATTAATTATTAATCCTAATAAATTTTATGTTAAAAATAATTAATAAAAATATATTTAACATATTAAAAAAACAAAATTGATTTAAAAATAATTACATTGGTAAAACAAAAAACCAGAGGATTATAAATTGGAGTATTTATAAGAGAAAAAAAAACAACACGTTTTACCACAGAGATAACGAAAAATACATTATTGTTATTTTAAATATTTTTCATTTATTATACGTAGCAATTTTTATTTTTTTTATTGACTATGAATATCCGGGGAACAGTTACATAAAATAGACATAAGGGAACAATACCTCATGATACGTATCATTTCCATACGTTATTAGTGTTGTGTGTGTGTGTGTGTGTGTGTGTGTGTTAGTAAACGCGCACGCACTTGATATACTTACACGTAATATTAAATAAACTAATACTAAGTGCCACATTAAAATAATTCGATATAACTGATGATAAGAGAAGGGATAACAGTAATAATAAATCGATAAAATATTACTAATAAATTTGTCTCGGACTTAATATCGATTTCTTGAGAATATAGGCTATATATACACATATATATTAAAAATAAATAATCACTACCCCGTTTATAATGTAGTACCATGAAATACACATCGGTTAGATGACAGTACAAAGTTAAACCGCTAGATAGTACTACGTGTACCGAAATACCGAAACTAAATATCTACCCCCACAGCCTTCTAGAAAACTGTAGCTTTATCTCTAGATACGGAAAAACAAATACAAAACGGAATAGGGAACGACCACGACGATATCAAGTAAACGGTGTTGCAACGAAAACGGGCCGTTTTCACTGGTGCTGCAGAGAAATATCAGCAGCCGTGTACCAGCACCGGCGTAATATAATAATACTAATAATAGTAATACTAATAAAACAGCAGTAATAAAACTAATACAATAGGCAAGGTCGCATAACCCCAGGTCTCGTGGTAGTGACGGCCTGTATTATAACAAACATTATAGAAACTACGAGACACAACCGATATCAAAAGAAATAACAACTCTTACAACGTAAAATATTTAAAGAAGAATAAGAATAATAATAAACAAGGCTAATAAGAAGAAGAGGAAAGAAAACGAGAAAGCAAACAAACAACGTGGTAATAACCAATACAAACAAACGACAAGGCTGATAACCAATCAAAAAAGGTAAATACTACAAACACAACTAATGATCAATCATTATTCTTTTTATTATAGCTAATCAACTTTGATGTATTACTTGCTATATATATATAGACACAAATCAATTCGTACACATACACACAAAACTTTAATGTAATAACTACTGATAATAACCTAATAAATTATAAGCAAGTAAAAGAACGATCAAACGATTACAACTTTTCATTTATTTATGTTTATTTGACAAATTACATTTAATTTTAATTATAATATTATTCGTATTTAAAAAAGAAATATTGATGATTCATATTTTTATTTATTTACTGACAATTTTTTTAAAAGTTTTTTTATTAAGTGTTATACTTTTTATTTTACAATCTACGAGTGAGTAGTAAGTTTTTTCTCAATTGTTCCTTGAATTTTTATTAAAATTTATAATAAAATAATTAAATTTTGTTTAAATATTAGTAATAATATAGTAAATTTATGATTCAAATTATGTTAGGTTAATTAAAAAATTACGATATATTGAAACATAATTCGAATACAACCCACACATTACTATATTAAATTTAAAATACTGAATAAATAATAAACCATCATTCTGTTTTAATGATTTTTATCTCTTTTAAATTTGTTTTAATATGTAGGTTATTCTTTTTGCTACAATTGCGTGTACTAATACATAACTCTAACTTTCTTTGATACAGCATAACCTCGCCCCTTACGTTAAGTTAAAAGTTACTATATAATGTCTGAACTAATAATAGGAAAGAAAAAAAATTATTAAATATATATATTCAATGCATTTAAACATTATTCAACCGATTATTTTGATGTACTTCGGAATTTTTTTCTATTCTATGCTAATAATATAATATTTAAAATACTTAATGCAACTGCACTTTTAAATTTATCTCTTGCGTTTTAAACATCTTTTACAATTTCTATTTATGCTTCTTAATATAAAATTAACTAATAATAGACGTATTCAAATATGACCCACACCTACTAACCTTGTACCGTTTTTTTTCTTCAAAAATCATTTTACATTTTTTACTCTATTTTCATTCGTATTCTATTTTATTAATAAATAATATTATGAACTGCACACTAAAACACGCTTTATAATAATACAAAAAATATACTTTTTTAATGTTGCTACCACTTACATGTTATACAATTACAATACTAAGATCTTTCGAATTAAAAGGTTAACCATAAGAAAATAGAACTTAGAGCTCTTAAAATATTGTACAATATCAGATATAATAATTTATATTATAATAGTATGCACACTGTTTCATATTGTACTGTGTAATTTGAATTTTTTAAATTATATATTTCAACGATAATACCCATGGTTCTAAAAGAATTATAGTATTTTAATCAATACATATTCATATAAATGGGAACAACGTAAAAATGTATCGTTTTTATTTTAACACTAAATTTCATCATCTATTCCTTTCTGAGTTAACTGTTGTCCTTAGTTATGGCTATAAAATACTAAATTTTGTATAAATACCCAATCAAAAATTACTACCAATTAAAACTACCCTAATTATTCCTGAATTTATATTTTGTCTGTTTACTTTATCAAAATGGTCTTCGCATCAGTTAACCTGCTCTAACACCTATAAGATAAACACAGTCTATCATTACGGTATTAAAATTGTATAATAATTGTTCTATTTAAAAAAAAGAATCAGTTATTTATGCATTTTAGTCTATCTGGTTATTTCAATCATTATTATACTTCATTTTTGTTCCAGTGTTTTATTAGTACTGGTTTTAAGATTTCATTCTAACCACATTGACTTAATATATATATATATATATATGTGTGTGTGTGTTATATAATAACTAACAATAATCAAGGATGTTCAAAGCAAGGGAGAAAACCCTTTAAAAAATTTAAAATCGGTCATATTCTGCATAATTAGGTTAAGTAATTAGATTTGGAAGTCGAGAGTTCCAGCGTTCAAATCCTAGTAAAGGCAGTTACTTCTATATGAATCTGAATACTAGATTGTGGATACCGGTGTTCTTTGGTGGTTGGGTTTCAATTAACCACACATTTCAGAAACGGTCGAACTGAGACAGTACAAGACTACACTTCATTTATACTCATACATATCATCCTCATTCAACCTCTGAAGTAATACCTGAACCGTAATTCTCTGAGGCTAAACAGAAAAAAAGAAAGGTTAAGTAATTAACAAACAGTTCAATATTTAAATCTAGGTATGATTTTTAGCTTTAAAACCCAGAGAAGTTGTCTTAATTTTTTCAAATAAAAAAAAATTAACAAATGATAGAAAGGTACTGGAAAAAACCTCTAAAATCAAGATTCAATAATAATCAAAACTAATTAAAAAAATAGTTATTTTTTTGCAAGCAAGTTTATTCTACAATGTAAACAAACCCTTTTAATATTTATTAAATTAATTTAGGTTTAAGCCGTAATATTTGTATTATTTCATGTTTACAAATTTATTGCTACTTCTTTCTTAGAAGTTTTACTGAGAAAAACATTAAATGTTTTGCACATTTATACAGAAAGATTATTTAAACAGCAGTGTGTATGGTATTTCTAGATTCAACCCTAAATCGTGAATGTAAAACCCAAATTAAAGTGATTTTCAGAATATAACACAAATAACATAGTGTGAAAGTGTTATGTTTTTAAATATTAATTTATTCAAATTCATTTTTAATTGGAATAAATATTTAAAAATAAGTAAAAACATGGAATAAAAATATCAAAATATTATTTTATATATAGTATTATAAATACGAAATACATGGAAAAGGGTAAATAAGCTGATTTCAACTAAATATAACGTAAGTCATAACTATATTTAATAAAATTCCTTTAAATAAATTTATTCAAATTTATTTTAAGAGCGACCGACCGACCTAACCTCACTTTACATGTCTCGTTCCAGAAGAATCGATAAACTTCAGTAACTAACTCTGTGCTGTAGAAGGTGATGGGTGGAAATATTAAAAAAAAAAATTATTTCTTAAAGTATTATAATAATGTCTCGGTATTTTGTAAAAAAAATCCAGATTATAAAAAAACTTAACAAATCTAGTTTAATAATATAAATAAACATTTAACTCATAAAACAAACGCGTGTGCATAGGCATAAACACATGAATACTAACTATCTATTATATAAATAGCATTCAACTAGGAATGTACAAAAAATTACTTGCATATACGAGTATAGTATCTTGTTATTACTTCTTTATTTTACTATTATCACAGTTTTCTAGAGCTGTGCTGCAAGAAGGAAAGTATGGTAATCAGTTAAAAAATGGGATATGGGTTTTTTGTTGCGTTTCATAACGTTTCATGACCCAGGAATCTAAAAAGCAAAAAAGGAAAGGTGGTAATGTTCATACGTACGTACGTATGTAAGCGTGTTTGAAGCTTAATAATTTTTGAATGGATAAACCGATTTTGTTGAAATTTTGTACACAGACTCGTGTATATAAGGAAATTTGTGGGTAAAATTTTGGGGTCAATATCTACAGAGGGTGGTGGAGTTACTTTTAGTTTACTTTCTTTAGGTTCAAATTTCTTAAAATGTTTAATACACTTCATATTCAGCTCATTATATGCGTACATAGCCCACTGGGTTGGTTTAGTGGTAAACTCGTCATCGCAAATCAGCTGATTTCGAAGTCGACAGTTCTAAGGTTCAAAACCTAGTAAAGGCAGTTACTTTTATATGGATTTGAATACTAGATCATGGATACCGGTGTTCTTTGGTGATTGGGTTTCAATTAACCGCACCTTACAGGAATGGTTGACCTGAGAATTACAAGACTACATTTCCATTCATACATATTCTCTGAAGTAATACCTGAACGATAATTCCCGGAGGCTAAACAAAAAAAGAAAGTGTATGCGTACATGCTTGGCTTACCATTTTTAAAAAAAATTGTCTCCAAAATCTTCTCCTTCTCCAAAAATTGAAAAAAATTATATTTTTATCTATTGCATATTTTAACCGTTTATTTTTGTCTTCCTAGGCATAACAATAGTTAACCCACCGGGTTGGTCTAGTGGTGAATGCATCTTGCCAAATCAGCTGATTTGGAAATAGTTCCAGCGTTCAAGTCCTAGTAAAGGCAGTTACTTTTATACGTATTTGAATACGAGATCGTGGATACCGGTGTTCTTTGGTGGTTGGGTTTCAATTAAACATACCTCTCAGGAATGGTCGAACTGAGACTACAAGACTACACATCATTTACAATCATACATATCATCCATCCTCTTAAGTAATACCTGAACGTTATATCTTGTAGGCTAAACAGGAAAAAAAGGCATAACACTATTGCAAGGTAACCCCCAAAAAAATACTTTAGAGGCATATTGGGGAAGGAGCCTATCAAAAATAAAAAAATCTATCTTTTAATTTGTAAAATATTTTTGGTTTATTTTCATGTATAAGAATAAATAATAATAATAATATTTTCATGTACCATTATATAAGAATAAATAACCAATGCCAGGAAAGTATTACAACTTTGTTGTAAGATTTTTTCTGTTCTTTTTATCTAATATTAAGCAGGTAATTTCCCGATAATAAATCTGAAAAAAAAACTCTCATAAAATATTTTTTTCAAATTAAACTTGTTATGAAAGTGGTTCCTGAATAATGAATAATAATAATTATAAAAACACACACACACACACACACACACACACAGCAGCTTAAAAAGATAGAAATTTTAAATTAAAATTATAAAATAATTATCTATTTGTAAACGAATATATCCTAACTGACTGACTGATCATCAACGCCCAGCAAAACTTACTGAAGATAAATTTATGAAAATTTGTAAACATGTTCTTCTTACGGTATAAGTTCACACTTATAAAGGCTTTTTAGAAATTCCGAGTTTAAAGGGTTAAAATGAAGTAAATAATATTTACTATTTTTTTTTTTATTTCTCGGTAACAAATGAAGATATCAACTTGATTTTTGTTATGACCGATCTTCATGTGAATATATAAAAATTAATTTCTAGATTTTTGAAATTTCAAGTTAAAGGGTTAAAATGGATTTTGAATTTTTTAAACCCGGCTTTTTTTTCTCGGTTAGAAATGAAGATATTAACTTGATGTTGACTGCGTGTAATTTTTATATAAATATCTAAAAGCCAATTTCTAGATCTTTCCTTGAAAGAGGTGACGAAAGGTAAAAAGAAAATTTGAACGATGCTCGCAAATTTTCCCCATTTCCAACAGCACACTAAATGAGAAATCATTAGATTTGGGCTTGCAAATACTCTTCAGATAAATATCTAAAACCCATTTTCGTGTATTTTTTGAATTTCGATTTTTTAAGGGAAGTGATGGCCCAACCACTATTAGTGTATGAACAATACGAACTGGCTACATCTGCTTCCGGTTACTTGGCTAAAAACAAAATAAATAAAAAAATTATCAAGACGGGAGACGCAAGTAACCATAAGAAGCCGCGACAGGGATGCTAGTATATATATATATATATATATATATATATATATATATATATATATATATATATATATATATATATTTATAAACACAACATGTCGTGAGTGACTCAGAATCAACGCCCAGCAAAAAAATCTGAAGATAAATCTATGAAAGTTTGTTTGCGTTCTTCTTACTGCGTAAGTGAATACTAAGAAAGGATTTTTTGAAATTCCGAGTGTAAAGGGTTGAAACATAGTAACAATGAAATGTTACTATTTTTTTAAATTTCTAAGTAACAAATGAAGATATCGAGTTGATTTTGGTGTGTCAATTTTTATATGAATATCCAAAAACCGATTTACAGATTTTTTAAATTCCGAGTTTAAAGGGTAAATGGGGTAACATTAAATTTCACTATTTTCTTTATTTTCTCTATAATACATGAAGATATCAACTTGTTTTTTAATGATTTTAGTATCCCCTGGCCACGACGGGTAACGTAAGTAACCATAAAGCGCGGACGAAGTCGTGACGGGGATACAATTTAATATACATATAGACGTCCATCCCGATCAGGCATGCCGTTTTCACACACGCTATAAATCATTCATCTCATCCTCTGAAGCATGCCTAACGGTGGACCCGAACGTTAAACAAAAAAAAGAGAAGTATACATGTAGACGTGTCGGATTTTCATCCGGAGGTCTCGGGTTCGAATCCCAGTCAGGCAAGGCATTTTCACACATGCTATAAATCATTCATCTCATCCTCTGAAGAAATATCTAACGGTGGTCCTGGAGGTTAAACAAAAATTTTTTTTTAAAATTAATATACATTAATTTTAAAAAAAATTATATATAAATATATAATGAGACAGGGAAATATTATATTATTATCCTACATTACATATTGATTTATTATTAATGTAAAAACTTTTGACTAGGGAATTGAATCCACTGTATTATAAATTAATTATTTCAGCAAATATTCGATAAACCCTCAATTTTATTATAAATCTAATCTACAGAACAAATGAAAAAGCTACAAAAAACTTGAATTTACTTAGTCAGAAATGATTTCTCTATTGGTCAGGCAGTCTTCTGAAAAAACATGTTCAATTTTTATGTTAATGTTAAGTGTAGTTGAATTTTTCGGGAAGGAGAAATCAGTTTCATATTTTAAGATTAGTATCAACTTACTGCTGACGTTTTCTATTATTATTAAAATTTATCATATTTTTAAGGATAGAGTTATTAATGTTATTAATTACATTAGAGGTAGTCTGAATACTATCAAGGAATATATGCGATGAATTTAAAAGGGTATAAAAAGGAGGTACAAGGAAGGCTTCACCCAGAACCACTTTGTCCTTCGAAGCTGTACACCGTTGATGGGTCTAGATTTGGCTTGTGAGAGTCCCACTTGGATGTATAAAGGAGATCCAAATTGTTACGTCATCGTAACAATGTCTCCTCGTGGGACCGTTCACTTTCCTTCGAGTTGCTTCGATCAACTCTGTGAATACTGTCAGTGTGTATTATCTCATACGGTCCAATCACTGTTATTCATCCCAAAATCGTGAAGCTGCGCTGGGAGCCATTGGCATTTGTAACATAGATAATGAAAAAAGTGGTCTCCCAGAATAAAATCCTTAGAATTTCTTCCCCTCTTGAGATACAAAAAAGCAAACAACTTCCGGTCTAACGACCAAAGTCATATGGTAATCCGATCCTAAATTATGCTGCATAAGTTCGGCCAAATCTCTTTCCAAGCAAACGTACTTAAAAGGGAATAATTAACCTTTCACCGCCTCTGTTTCCCTGACTTGATGACAATAAAGATACCACAATCAAGCGTTTTCTTTCCCGATTCGTACTCTGAACTGACAGATTTAGTCGCATCCATATCACACGAATTTAAATCAGTTTAACAGCCGACGGAAAGTTCCACAACCGGGTCGCGCTCGGCATACTCAAACAAACTGCAGAGATTTCCTACCTCAGTCTCACCACATCAAGATCGCGTCGGCGGCCAGGAGTTGTGAGACCAAAATTTCATTTTCCCCGAAGTCAGGAAGACGAGATCTGAATAACTCTCTTTCAAGTCGGAGAACTTCAAGTTCGAGTATTATATCTTAAAATGTACTCAAAAATAAGAAAAATTAAACATTACATAATTTCTTTCGATTAGATACAAGAAAAAAAAAATTACACGGTTTTTTACGGAATAACGAAGCAATACAAAACAAAACACATTAAGTGAAAAATGTGAATATTTAAATACGAATAATAATAGAAAAGATTACCTATAACGAAGAACTTCAAATAATATTAAATTATTCTTAACATTTTTAATACTCAGATCACGTCAATCTCACGGAATCTAAATCTCGATTAAAAAATAATTTTTTCTAAACCAATAATTTAATTTCCCTATTCTTTCATTATCTGTATCAACAAACAGTCCATTGCCCTCACCTTTGAGATCATTACTGAGAAATGAATGGAATTATGCGATGGAACCTACCACGAACAGTATATACTGTCTTTCAACCATGATTTCATCATTCTCTTGATTTGTAGACCTCATGCTAGATCGAACATACCTGCAACGTTTACGTAAGAAAGGCTCCAAAAAATCAATTGGGGCACATTTTGACACGATACATACGACGTCACGTTTTGTTCGATGGGACCTACAAACAAAATTTAACATCAACATTTACACACTAAGTAAAATTCCTGGAAAAATTTCCCCTACAATTCTAAATAGATATTCCAGTATACAAAAGCCGCAGTACAATTCTAGCAGGATACACACATTCTACCTCCAATCAATTTTTAATCTTATAACATTTTTACATACATTGAAAAGGCTCGTGAAAACAAATGTGAGATTTATATGTAAAATATTTACTCAAAAGTTTAATATAATACATACAAAACATTTAAGAGTATTATGTTCTGATAATTCAAATTAATAGGCGTCTTGAATGGACTAAAATATGCACTAACATCATCACCATAGTTTTTTCCAGTATTATCTCAATTTATTTAATAACTGTGTTAAAGGTTGTAAGTCACTTGATATGAGACTCAAATCACTTCTGAAATAGATTTGAATCTCTTAATAAGTGATTTTTGAAAATCATATGACAGTTTTAAATGGAAAAGTAAAGACTTAAGTGGTATTTCATTGTTTCATTCATCAAGATTCACTACTACATGTCAAAATACCAACACCTTCAAAATTCAGATAATATTTAGCTATTTAAGTAACACCATTACCCTCAGAAAAAGCCAAATCCACTAATGATTTACATACTATAAGGAATATTAAGGCCAATCTAGGGTAAAAGAAGAAATGAAGGCACTTTTTCTTGAAAACAGTGCATTATATATAAACTTGTCATCACCAAATCATTTTTTGCAAATGCAATACTCCTTCATTCTCCTCTTACACTGATTCTTTCAGAGCATTTTTTTAAATTATCTTCAACATAAATCTTAAACAAGGTTGGTGATACACAGCATCCTTACCTTACAATTCTTCAAAGTACTCAGCTGAGCATCCCCTAACCAAGATAAATTTTTCTCTAATCAGAAATCAGAAAAAACTGTCAGGCTAATTCAGATACAATTCTTTAATTATAAACCTTTACAAATAATTCTTTGACTTATTAACATATCTTTTAGTTTATTCCATTCGAAAAATTAAATGATTTTTTTATTTTTTATTTGTAAAACACACATTTATTCCTTTAAGTTTTTATTCCTTTACCACTTTCTTCACATCTCTCATCAATAGTTTTTATTAATCCAGTTGGAGCCATTTTCCAACTACCCTTTTCGATTCTTATTGTTCTTCTTTAATAATTTGCTGTACAGAATTCACAGAACTTTTTCTGAATATAAAAATTATTACTATGTTTACTGGCCAAATTTCTCACAACTTGTAGCTAAGTAATTAGTAATCATATATACAGACATTACTACAAAAGATGTCTGAACAGAAACTTAACTGCAAACGGAAATTCATTAGATCTGTTATAAAACTTAAACCCTGATATCAATTATAACAACCTACAGAGAGTATGTCAAGAGGGAGAAAAGAAATCGTACACACACACCATATATTTTTACCAAGTACACCAAACTAGAACTCCTTAATACCTAAAAATAGCATTCATGAGGTCAAAACCATCTGTTCAGTGTTATATACACAATACATAAGTGTGATACATATGTGTGAAACACACAAGTGTGTTTCTGTATATAAAATACAGAAACAGGCAAAGACAATCTTCATGTAGTAATAATATAAGCTAATTTATAAAACATACTAACTGTTGAAAGGAGTCTTTTAAAGTAATCAGTGCTCATCTGATAACAAATTCACCTGGCATATTATAATAAAACATGCACCCTCAAGTTTAATCACTTTCAGTTTGCCATTTTCAGTCTGTTACATTGATTTTATCTTTAAAAAATAAACACTTAGAATCAATAACTAATAGATTCATGCGGTGCAGTACTGTAAATCACAAGTAAAGTCTAAAACAATAAAAATTTTTCAAATAAATACTTTATTGTTAATATATTACATGTATCTGTGATGACATACACATATGAATGGTTTCAAAGAAAAATGTTTATGAATATAACAAAAAGGTAAATGTTTATTAAAAAAAATAAACATTTACCTACTATTTTATTTACTTCGATAATTTAAAATCTTTAACAATATATTGAATCTTTCTTGATTTGGTTAATTTAAGCGGCTGTGTAACTTATTCGTATAATCAAAATGTACCTGTAGATTATAGCAGCGTATCCATAATCATCTGTACCTGTAACATATATATGAATCGCTAGGCCAGGTCGTGTTATTATTAGAGCCCAATAAAAGACTGGTGGCTAATGATAGTAAAAATGACTAAACAGCACGGGTCTCGAACTATCAACTTCCGTACCGAAAGATGACACACCACGTGTCTACTATACTAATAACATAAAGATGATATATGTAATATGGTAAACTAGGTTTTCACAGACCGATGATCGTACAGAATAGTTAACTGATTGTTTGTTCATTTTCCAAACAACTTCATACAGAAAATTTCACAGTATAAAATTTCATAAGAAATAAGTTTGAATGAAAATTGCTAGAACAAAACAAAAGCAAGAAAATAGCCATTCAAAAATATATATATCTATATATAAAACTTAGCAAAATCAATTTTTTTGTAATTGTATTTGTCCATATTCCCCTCCATACTAATTATGTCAAAGACAAAAGTATAAGACAGATTAGCACCAGCAGTACAGAATTCAATAATGCTTCTTACCTTATGCTTATTGTTATTTCATAAAAGTGCTTTCGAAGGTTTCCCTCATCATCAGTTAGAAAAACTAAGTAGTTCTTCTTTTTTAAAGTTTTACTTTTTAAAAAGTCACACATTAAACTTAAAACATTAAAATTCTAAAGTAGTCATAAAAATTTTTTTAAATATTTGTTATGTGGCTAGCCACACTTGCAGTACTGTACCTATATTTAATATTCTATTTTATTTAATTTTTATAACAACATATTTTTATATGTTTACAGTTTTAATGTTAAACATTAGATAAAAAGCATTATTGAATTCTGTATTCTTGGTGGTAAACTGTTTTATACTTCTATCTTTAATATATATATATATATAAATATAAATTTTTTCCAATGAAGATTTAGAAGCCATAAAAGAGAAAATTACATCTCTTTTGCAACGAGAATGACAACTACTTTACCAGGCTCTTGCAATCTTGATTGGCAGAACCTGGTTTCAAACATGTTTCATACAAAAGTTGTTTTAATGTGAGTGGGATTTTTTCTGTACTTTATTTGTTTATTTTTTATTTTGGTACTTTATTTTAGTTTTTTATATTTTTTTACAATTTTGTAGCATGATTAATTTTTGTAACATGATAACTTTGTACTTGATAGTCGGCAATGAGAATTATTTATGGGTACCACTTTTTTTAACAACAAATCAAAACACATTTTATAACAGTACATTTTTAATACCTTAATTCAAAAATTTTATATCTACTTTATGATCAGATTCAGTGAGTGGTACTTTTATTCTCATTCTAACTTTACTTTATGTTACTGCTCACTTTATTTTTTAATTAAGCACACGTTTAGAGTATTTTTATAAAGAGTGGTTGTTTAGTGTTTTTTGAACATATATATTTTTTTGCCTTAATTTTAAGTCCTTTTTTGCGTATGTAGAATACCAAGGTTGTAGTTTTGTAATAGGTTTCAGAGGTTTATGATTTGTGTCTAAAAATGTTTGGTAAATATTACCTCTATGATGCTATAGAAGAGCTTTCAAATTTAAATTTATCTTTATTTGAAGCTGTGTCTCGTTTGACCATTGTGTTGTCAGAACATTTCAATTTAAATATTTCTGGGGCATTGTGTTTGTCTGGTGATTTAGGCTTTAATTTCTGTTTTTGCTAAGTTTTTTTTAGAATGAGAATAAAGCAAGGAAAATTTTTCATTAACAGGAGCACCTGTACTTCCCTTCACATATTTTCGAATTTATGTAAATCTTCCTTCGAATTAGTTTATCTAAACGTGAACATTTCATTAAAATCAGTTAAGAGATTCTTAATTTATACATTCGACTAAGACCGGTTCATTTGTTGCGAAATATTCTCGGCTGTATATAACGCCACATTCCGCCTTCCGGGCGAGTTGCCCTGGCGGGCAGTGTCTCGGAATGGGACAATTAGGTGTCCAAGATTGATACCTCTTCATCGCAAGAACTAAAATACACTTTACTGGTTCTTACTACCCAGTGTGGACAATCTGTATCATCGATTTTCGGTTATTGGTTATTTTTCAAGCTACTGCTTCTTCTGTTTAATTTCGGAGATGATAATAATAATAATTAGTATTTCTGATTTCATACACATAAATCATTATTACTTCTTAAAGAAAAGATGATATTTAACGATATTAGAAGAAGAATTCTCTTAAAAGAAAAACTACATATAATTCAATCAGATTACTCGTATGGCCTCTAAATAGAACTATAAAAATATATTTAAAATTAATAAAAATTCAATATTAAATAATAATAGAAAACATGAATTTATGAGGTAAATTAAAACATCGGTATTAATAATAAAAAAAGTGTTAGCAGTTCCTTTTTAGGTGGATTTCGTAAGAAAGCAACCTACTGTAATGGGTACTATGATTCGATTTGCGGAAAATTTCAACATATCTTCGCGTTTCACACCCCTCCGAGACCCCAAAACCACCGTCAGCTCAAACATTTATACATATATATTTCACTTTCTTGTGGACACGATAACTGCCGTAATTTTGCGATAATAACTTTCAAATTGTTCCTCAAAAATAACTCGTTTTAAAATCTCGGTCGAGTTCGTTAACGCCCAAAATCGGGCCATGAGGGTGGAAATGGAGAGGGGCCTTTTAAAAAAAAAATATCGCTATAACAACTTTCTTATTAAGTAAAATATCGAATTCGTTTAAAGTTCTTACTATTCTCTTTGGATAAAATTCTAGAACTTATCTAAGTAAAGTTTTTTTATATAACCAACTATTGGAAAAAATGGGAGTTTTGAAGAAAAAAACCATACCTACCTTAATAGGCACAGTATCGAATCGGTTTAAAGTGGTCGTTAGTCCTCTAAACATTGCCTAAAACTTTTGTCTGAAACAGTTTTTGATATAACTAACACATACGGCAAGGGATGACCAGAATTGTAAGATGGGGTTGTATGCTAAATATGTGAAACGTTTCTTTACATACAACCATTGTCGTATTGAGCAAATTTGAATGTTTTTTATCCCCTCCCTTAGCACCGGTAAAATCTTTTTTTCAACTTTTTTTAAATTTAATTATATTGATTTATTAATAATTATTAATCTCTGACTGTAAAAAAAGTTTTGCAATAAATAATAATTCAATAACAACAATAAAAAAAAAATATGAAAAAAGTCAAAAGTTTTTAATGAAATAAAATTTTATGTATTTTTCATTAAAAAAAAAAAAACGAAATGAAATCGGATTCGAACCGATGTACCCTTGTAAGATCTAAATACTTCATTATATAAATTTTATTTAACTATAACTCTGGAACCAATTCAAATGTAATATATCGTTGAAAAGCTTCCAATGAGGGCTTATTACTGAAATTAAGAAAAAGTCCAAAATCCAGATGTTTTGGATTTTGGACACTTTTGGTCAAGTTGATTGCAATCAAAAGGGGGGGTGCACAATTAGATGTTACAACACTCCGAAATCCAAAATTTCAACATTCTACGCCTAATAGTTTTTGAAATACGTACGTACAGACGTCACGACGAAAATAGTCAAAATGGATTCAGGGATGGTCAAAACGAAATTTCCGTTGAAATCTGAAAACCGAAATTTTTCGCGATCACACTACTTTTTATACTTCGTACAACGATGTAAAAATCGAGATTTATAAATAAAAGTTAATTATTTTAATTGGACCCAAATTACTTTTAATGGCAACTGTCCTTGGTTATAGGATTCACTGCTGTGACAATTCGGTTTCGTAGATCTTGAAGAGTAGCAGGCTTATCTGGTAAACCCACCGGGTTGGTCTAGTGGTTAACTCATCATGGCAAACCAGCTGATTTCGAAGTCGAGAGTTCTGAGGTTCAAATCCTAGCAAAGGCAAGAATAACTTTTTTACGGATTTGAATACTAGATAGTGGATACCAGTGTTCTTTGGTGGTTGGGATTCAATTAACCACACATCTCAGAAATGATCAACCAGAGACTGTACAAGACTACACTTCATTTACATTCATACATATCATCCTCACTGATGTTCTGAAGTAATACCTTACTGTTGTTCCGGAGGCTGAACAGAAAAAAGATAATAACCCTGAAGTAAAAGGTTAATATATATATATATATTTGTTGTTTATAATCTAATGTCGACATATTACAAAATAGAATTATAAACGAGAGTTCCGGTCTAAAGTAATAAAAAATATTATTAATTTGCTATTTAAAAATTAAAAAAGATAAAACATTTCATTTAATAGAACTTAATCATATTAAAAATGCCTATCTTACAAAAACAAAGTTTATAAAAATATACGAATAATACATGCTTATAATAAATTATAATATAATACGATACGAATAGGATAGTGCATGTTACACTTTAATATCAACGCATCACTTTATATTTAAATGACTGTGAAAATAATGACGTGATATTTAATAATTAAAGGTCCGATGCTTACTCTAATATAAACGAGGTCATGGCTTTAAATGGACTTTTATTCAAAATCAGTAACAGATCTTTAATAATTAAAAATAAATTATTGTATTTATTTTTATGTAAAATATCTATTTTCAAACCGAATGAATTATCCAATTTTAAGTAGTTGTAAATGGGTAAAATCCAGAAATTACAAAACAGTTTATTTCATTATATTTTTGGACAATCTAATGTTTTACGTAGATTTCATAAGAAAGCTACCTATTGTAACGGGTACCATGACTCGACTTCCGGAAAATTTCGACATAATTTCGCGTTTCACATTCCCCAGACCCCAAAACCACCGTCAGCTCAAAAGTTTATATATATATATTTCACTTTCTTGTGGACACGATAACTGCCGTAATTTTGCGCCAATCACTTTCAAATTGTTCTTTAAAAATAACTCGTCAAAAAATCTCGATCGAGTTCGTTAACGGCCAAAATCGGACCATGGGAATGGAAATGGGGTGGGGGGCTTTTTCGAAAAAACAAAATATCGCTATAACTTTCTTATTAAGTAAAATATTAATTCGTTTAAAATTCCTATTATTTTTTGGATAGGGGCTTAAAACTTGAGTGAGTAGAGAATTTTGATATCACCAAGCATTGGTCCAGGGGGTGGAAAAAATGGGGTTTCGAAGACAAAATCATACTTCCCTTAATAGGCTCTGTATCGAATCGGTTTAAAGTGGTCGTTAGTCCTCTAAACGTTACCTAAAACCTTTGCCTGAAACAAATTTTGATATGACCAAAGCTTACGGCAAGGGATACCAAAATTTTGTTGGAACTGTAAGAAGATGGGTTTGTCGTATGCTAAACATGTGAAACGTTTTTCACATGCAACCATTGTCGTATTGAGTAAATTTGAAGTTTTTCTTAATTTTAAGGTGGAAATCTTTTCTATCTCCTACTTAGCACCGGTGAAATCTACCTCTGCCTTCCGGCGTACCGAAAGGGATTTTTTTAAAAATTAAACTGAATATTTGATTAAAAAATGAATATGAAAATTAAATGAAATTAGAAAAAGATGATGAAGGATGGTCAGAATAAACAGTTTTCAACTTGTATCATGGCTAATTTGAATAATTACTTTTTGGTTATAATCCATTATTTTATGAAAAAAAAACAATCACATAAATAAAAGAATATATTATTAATATATATTTCGCATATATATATATATATATCGATTAAAGAAATAAATATATATTACAAGTACAAATAATAACAGGTACAAGTAATAAATATACAATAATATAACAAGTATACACCTGACCACCACGAGACATGTACTAACGAATCGGGATTTTCCGCTAGTGATCGGTACATTCCGGTGCCTGTTATCTGAGCACATTATTACTTATTGTTTTACGGAATGACATCCCTTGAACTACCGGTGTTTTCTGTTTTAAGCTAAGGGGAACACACACACACACACACACACACACACACACACACATACAAATGCCCTCTAGTAGGATAGGATTAACTTTTTCAAAATTGTAATATTGTTTCTAACAGTACTGAAGATGATTATAATTTAGAAAAAGAAAAACAATAAAAAGAGGCTTACATTTTCGGGTAAATTTATTGTTTGGTATGATTTATAAATTATGAGATTTAAAAACCAATACGCCATAATTTAAATGAAATATAAACCAATTTTTGTCTTGAACATTTGTTCAGACTTTTTGAAGGAATCTTCAAGAAAAGATATACATTTTAGACAGGAATAGATATAATAAATATTTAATAATTAGACAATCGTTTTGTTTTAGTAAGATGATTCAAAAAGAAACAGTATGGTTTGATTTGGTTACAGGGAAATCAATTTGATCGCCTTACGAGAGCTTATCATCTAACAAGACATCCGGAAACTTTACACGATGAGGAACAGAAATTCTATTACTATCATTAATGGAAATACTATCCGCACGATCAGTAATATTACTTCTACTTGAAGAAGAAATTGTAACGGTTTTATTCATGTTTTAAAGTTAGTTACAATCCTTCTGGTGAGGAATGAATGAATGAGTAGAGTACCTCACTCCATATCCGTTTTTCATACTGCTTAGACAGCATCGTTGTGTCATATCAAACTTCGTGATTATTCGTTTATCCGTTCCAGATATATTAAACAAAATACACACACAAAGAGCATTTTATTTTTGCACTTTAAGTTTCTATGCACTCAAAGATGGAAAATACAGTGAATTCTTAAAATTTTAACCCTTGAAAATTCTTTTCTTTAAGTATAATACTGTAGGGAAAATAAAAATGAAAGAAATAAATGCACGCTTTAAGAATATAAATATTTAATATTAAATCTCATAAAAATTTATATGTACAGATAAACGCTTCTAATCATAAAAATGACTATTTTAATGTATTCCTGTGTATAATAATAATAATACATAATCAAACATACATACACGGGTAATTACATATTAATTACTTAATAAATGTAAATAATCATTGCGTTATAATAATTTATTTAGGGCAGCTAATTACATTTAACTCGAAACATCAATCACTCCCAGAAATAGAACAGGTAGTAAAGAGACAAAATATTAAAATAGAACAGCCATTTCCTACAAAAAGCCAACTCATCTGGTAAACTCCGGAAAATAAGAAATGCAAAATTGTTTACATTTACATTCTTTATCAAATCAAACACACCGTTGGATTTTAACATGCCATCGAAATATGAGAAATATTCAAATATAAAATGGACATTATTATTTTGAATATCTAATTAGTCTTCTGTACATTTCATTCTTTAAATTTATTATAATTACAAGTAAGACTGAGATAGATTATTTAAATACCCAGAAAGAGAAATTACAGTCTACATAATCCTTGTCACCACTCCGTAAGGATTATTAATAATAATAATAAAAAAAAAAAATTGGAAGTTTATTTGAACATTTTTCGGAGTACTCTACTTTTATGAATATTACTATATAGAATATCCAAGAAAAAAACAATAAGGAAAAATATTTTAATAGTTTCAAAATTTAAGTACCCGGTTCTTTATATTTCTCAACGCTGAGGTGCCCTGAATATAAAAGTGCAAAAAATGTAATTCTATATTAAGAATACAGAATTTCCTTCCTCTCACTTTCTCTCTTTCTGTGTGTGTGTGCGTGCGCGCGCGCGTCTTGTGTATACACACCTACTTACATACTTTGAACGGAAAACTATATACTTTTAAAGTGATTAACGAGATCTAGATCCTATTAAATTTTTTTTGAAAATTGTATTAGTTAAATTATTTCTCTTCAAATTCATTTCTACTGAGATAGGTGTAAACTGAGATAGGATGTAAACTCACCGAGAAACTTCTGAATTAGTAATTAAAAAGACCTTTTTTAAAAGTTTTTTTACTCCCAAAATAAAAATAAAAAATTCAAACCAAATGATTGAGGTTTTGAAAGTTTTTCGTCATGTAAAAGGAAAATGTGTTTACAGAGAGTTTGCGAATAAAAGGAGAACTGACTTCATCTCATACCAGGAGAGCGAAAGAGAAAGTGTTTTAAAATTTTACTTTTTTTCCATTATTTACACAATAGTCAATATTAGAGAGTATTTTTGTGAAAACAACAATAAAAAATGAAGTAAACCCTTTTAGACACACGATTACCTCGACTCAGATGCAATTTCTGAAAAGTTTATAGACACTTTAAACGAGTTTTAATACTCAAGAACCTAACGATTCTTAATGAAATCTGCAGGATCTTAATTAACCCTGATGTAAATCTAATATTGTACATATAATCCGCAATTATGCTCAGAGAAGTACCTAATTCCTAGTTATGAAAAAAAGAACACAGATAAAAACCGAGAAGGTATCGCATGAGAAATAACCTCCCTCAAGAAAATCAGAAATTGCATAATAAAAACTTCATAAAGATTGCACCTTTCATAAAAAAAATTTCGTTAACTGTAGGTCAGGCTAAAACTTAGTGAGAATATATGTAAGACTGACTTCTTACAGTTCCACGAGTTACCAATACTACTGTCTTAAGATAGGTGAAATAAATCTAACTTATGGTATTCCTCAGACAGAAGCCTGTTAGATCGAAAATTCCATTATTAGGTAATCTAGTGATAACACAAATAAACAACATTAAGTTTCTAAATTGCAAAGTTTCTTATCTGGAAGAAATATACGTATATATTTGTATACGGCGACATTGTATCGGCGGGCGCAAGGCTAGCCGATACAATGTCGTGGGGAACTACAATTTACACACGCTCATGCACACGAGCTCCCCCACCAAGCCAGATCACCGCTGCTGAGTGCGCAGCACCTCACCAGCCGGCTATATGATGCGGGAAGGTGGAAGCATTCGCTATCGGACCACCACCAAAAGAAGGGCGGAAAGAATTTGAAAGAAGAAGGAAGGAGCCCTTAGCCGGGTCAACGTGGGCACCTCCTGGCGGTTACCAACATCACCCCCGAAGTAGTAGGCCTGGCCGGCCCGCCGAGGAAGCCTCTAGGCGTGGTAGACATTTCCACCCCGGTCTGCTGAATTTCAAGCGCTGTGATCGATAGCCCAACCAACCCGACGTGGGATTGCCCGGCGGAAGACCGAATTCTCGTCGGAGCAGTAGACCTGGCCGGCCTAGCACGAGGCTCACTAGCGCCAGGAGGCATAGCGGAGCGGTGAGACGGAACCGGACGAGTTCCGCTCGGAAAGAATCGCGTCGGCAGAAGACGACTGACGCCGACCCGACACTGCGAGACTCAGGGGCCACTACTGCCATGCTGTACTGAGAACCCACTGCTGCTGAAGGAAACCTCAGTCCGATTCCAATAAACGAACTGCAACTTCCCAACTACAACCCGTCGAGTCAAGCCGCCATCGCCGAAGACCAGCGACCTAACCCACCGCCCTTTTCAGGGCTCACAACAAACGCATCAACGACTCATTTTGGGCCAACACTCTAAACAACCCTTTTCAGGGCTACCAGGATGTTCATAAGGTGCCACGTGCCGTCGTAGCATTCTGGCGACAATATATATATATATATAGATTATACTGTTAAGAGAATGTTGACAGGATTCGGTGAGTTAAAATTATCCAGAAATACGAGTATAAGGGGTTATATTTGTCCCAAAGTGTTGATGTGGAACGAAACAATACAATGACGTAAGTACCCAACTTAATGTGCATAATGCAGAAATGAGATTTCTGTGACTGGATGTAATAAATAGAATTTGAATATAAATGATGACATAAGGAAGATGTGCTTGAAATATATCATTTGAACTATCAGAATTAAAGTTCTGTCCAAAAAAACGGGAAAAATATGTCAGGATCAGACTTTCAAATTTAATACTCAATTATGGTCTTAGGAACGCTACGAGATAACAAAGCCAGTTCACTCATGGGTGACAACTATATGTTAGAAATAAGAAAGAAAATTTCTACAAGTTATAAATTCCGTCCCGTTTTTTAGTCAATCACTTATCACCGCGGCATTTATCGAATCCATGATTTTAAAAAAACTCTTTTATCTTCTTTCATAAAGTCAATTTTTTAGCGGGTAAGCTGGTAGAATAATCGCTAGTCAATTGTTACAAAAACCGTTCTAAGGTGCTATTGGATGTAAGCAGAATAAATCTAAAAATAGTAGAAACGGTTCTGTTTCCTTACATTATAATTCTTAGCTCTTGTTCTTCTCTGTTTTATTAAATTTTCACTATGTCTTCAATTCGCTGTCAAATTAACAAAAGCTTTGTTAATAATGTATCCGTAAAGTCAAGAACATTCTCAGCCCCTGTTAGTTAACTCTCTAAAAAAGAAATAGCTTCAACCTATTACAGGGCCAATTTGAGTATTCTACAGAACGGAATTAAAATAAACCCAACCTACCTATTTTATTAAATCAGAATCCGTCAAAATAATACGTGGGTAAGGTAATTTGGGAAAACCTTTTAACTATTTTAATATATGTAGATTGTTGTCTTAAATATACCAGGTCTTCAGTTCGTTAAATTTTTTTTTTAAATTTCCTCATCTTACGCCACTGTCCTAATTCTAATTCTAATACATCCTAATTCACACTTAAATTATTTATATCCTCTTTTCAGTTAGCTTACGGTATCGACCTCACTCACTTTAAGGAACTGAATTCTTTTTCTTCTTTGATCATCAAAGATTAAAACAATTTCCCGAGTCAACAAAGACTCAAAAAGACCTTAAACTCGAAAAAATTCACTACAGCAAATAAATTATTATTAAATAGGTTCGGAAAAGTACTAGAATAATATGTGCCCTATCGAATATGAGCGAATAAATATTTACTTTGTTTATTAACAAATTAAGGAAGATTTTTAGTTTTTCGCCAATAGCTACTTTAATTTTAATCACATATAAAAATAAAAAACAGCAATAGATAACCGAGGAAATTTTGCATAAAAAACCTTCCGGGGTACGTTTTTCTACAAACAAAACTAAGGCTGCTAGAGAATTTTTACAATAAGTAACAAAATTGTGCTATGATGTAGAATTGCTTGTAAACTCGGTACCTTCTCGTATACAGTAACACTAAATGCATAAATTAATAATCTATCCATAATTTCGTAATTTTTCTCGTAGAAAAATGTGATCAGGTACTATCTTCTGTAAAATTGTCTTAGTTTTCTACTGGTGGTATTTATTTTTTCATAAGATTAAAAATAAACAAAATATTCACGAAAAACTAACTAGATTTTTTTTCAAAAAAACACGTTTTTTCCACAAACAGCAAACAATTTGCAAAATCGATCAAATCTAAGGTTAAATATTGATAAATGATGTATTCTTACATAAATCTAAAGAGTTACATAAAACTATCTAATTTCATTAATTTTTTATAACAATTTGTTTATAGTGTCATTTTCATGTATTTACGAAGTACACTAACATTTACTTCCTAAAACTCATTGAAAACTAAGGTTTTTGAAAAACTATCTCTACCATCTTAAATTAAATGTTTTACCTAATAAATAACAATTATAATATTTTTATATTTGAAAAACCGAATTAATAATGACTGGTTTTCAGCGTTAGACGAGGTACCAAAGCATGCTTTTTCTAAAAAAAGGCAATTTTCAAATGTCGATAAATAAACAAATAAGATATTCCTTATGGAATAATTAAGTAATAAGCTGAAGAAAAGAATGCTACTTGTGTATTACATTTTCCATTTTTTTGCAATTTGTTTATTATTATAGGCGTTTTATCAACTCTTGCAAATTTTCACAGTAGATTAACGGACAATCAGAAATTTAAAATACTTTAAAAATTTGATTAATACTTGGTTCTTATGAATTTGTACCTTTTTGAATTACTTAATTATAGAAACACAGTTATGTAAGTTTATTTATTGTGCGCCCTCGAGTTAGTATGATCTATAGCTGGATATCTATGTATGATAGCTATAGCGGGATTTTATTGTAAAATTCGCTAGCGCACTTAGTCTTGCTCGTAGAAAAAAGTACCCCAAAGATTTTTTATGCAAAATTTCCTCGGCTATCGATTGGTGCTTTTTATATTTACATGTGATTAAAAATAAAGCCGCTACTGTCGAAAAACTAAAAAACTTTTCTTAATTTTTTAATTAGCAAATTAAATAGTTAATCGTTCATTTCCACTAGGGAACTTTTTTATTCTATATATTTTTTTCTAATCCATTCCAATAATTCATTTACTGTAGTAAAGTTTTTCGAGATTAAAATTTCTTTTGACTCGGCTAAATGTGACCAACATCAATGGCTCCTCGGCCTCTTTAAGCATCGCTTCCAATTTTCTATATGTGCTCATGGCCTAATTATACCACCATTTACACTGAGTTCGTGGATACTTTTTTTTTAATTTTAGACAACGTAACACTCCTGCTAGATAATATCAAAGAAAGAAATGTCACGTTGATGAAAACTGAAATATTTTTATTTGTTTGTCGAGTATTTAAACTCGTGTTCCTTTGAATATGACAGGAACTTCATCTCTGGATAAGTTAGCTCCACTTTTAACGTAGTTTTTTTATGGAAGATATCCCGTTTTTGGATATTACCCTGAATCTGTAAATAGCCTGTAATATCATACACGACTCATTGTTCATTGCATATGAGTGCTCAGTCACAATAAAAATCCGGAAAGTATTGGGGTTAAGAGCTGCAAATTATTAATCGGGATCTTTATGTGATCGCGTCTATTTTTTCTTGATATGAAAATCAACATGTACTTCCGATTAACCGACGAGCTTACTAGAAGACATGCAAATGAACAGCGTATTGACAGACATACGTTTCGGATACAAACTTAATACTCTGGAATCACACTCGTTATGAGCATTTCACCAATCAATCAGAACAGCCGTTAAATTAACTCCAATATAGAATAACTAAACTTAATTAAATGTAAAATATACCTTTAATTAGATTTAAAACTTCAACTCTAGCAAAAGTTGATCGACTATGATGTTTACCGTTTACCCAATTGATTAAGAGTTAAATTTTATTTCGGGAAAAAATCATTAGATTAAAAACTATGTGAGCTAATAGCCAAGTATTCGATCGTTTTAACCCTGTGGAAAGAAAAATAAGACAAAACCACGTATATGTGATGAAAATATATATATACCCTTCTAAACTTTTCCTATCACTTTACCTCCTGCAGAAGGAAAAGTAATAATAATGGGAAAATTAATGGACTAATCAACACGAAAGCATAATAAAAATAACCGGATCATTATTATCAAGAGAGGTCAAAAATATCATTCAGTTATGATTGACTGACCTATAACGTGACGTAAAAAGAAATAAGATAAAGAAAGAAATAAAAGAAAGATGGAATGATAGAGAAAGTTAGGTAAAAGGGAGCCACTATTACGAAGTAGAGGGGATGTGTGTGTGTGTGTGTGTGTGTGTGCGCGCGCGCTATATTTCAGCACCACCTCCAGCAGCAACTGTGTATTGATCAGCAAAGCAGCAGCGCAGCAAAGGCACAACCACCTCTCCCACCAGAATGCCCTGCATGCAGCGCACCAGCAGCCAACATTATACAACAGTATAACCCCCCCCCCCCCAACCACTATTATTCAGCACCTTACTTACCCTATACGACGAACTACTACCAACATTAAAAAATAAAATTTAAATCGTTCACGCTGATTTACCTGTAACCGATTAATATTGTTTTTACTAACAGAATAATTTAAAAAATAACATCATTTTATGAATTACTTTAAAATATAAATGAAAATTAATATAAAATATTATATTCACTTTTGGAATTATTAGTTTAAAATGTTTAATTGTTGTATTACAATTAGTAGTCACGAACTTGTCAGCTGATATTAAAGATACTACGTGACGCTCCAATATCCTAGAATCAAATACAATAAAACAAGGAAGAAAATCCTTCACATTCACTTAAATATTACCCTAACCCATTTCATTCGATCATTAGGAGTTCATTTAACATTAACCGGGTCAAAAGTGGATACCCATAAGACAAGACAAGAACTACAGTTAAGATTATACAAGAGATTTCACATTATAATAACGTGATATAATAAAAAATTAAATAACTTAAAAAACTTTATGAAGTATTTCCTTATATAGTGAGACATACATATATTTTTTAAATTGTTATAGTTTTTTTTTTTTTATCAATCACTGTAATGAGAATAAGGAAGTAATTAATTTATCCTTTAACAACTCACAGTTGATACATTGACTTTTCATAACAACAATAATATCGAAGGTTTACTCAAACTGCCACCCAACAAAAAAAAAACAAAAAAACATAACATTAACACGTAAGTAATTAAAATGAACTGAAACTAAACGACACTACAAGTAGTTATACTACGACTATACCCGTACGTATAACATAAAATGAAAAAGTTATTTTTTTTAAAAACACAATTAAATATTACATTTTGTACAAATTTTACCGTTGGACATCAAAACATTTCAGTATGTAAAACGTTGCGGAATAATCATTTTGATTTAATATAAACACTTAAGAAGGGGGAAAAATATAAGGAAATGTAAAGAGTAAAGATTATTAATGATCAAAAAGTAAACTATATAAGTCAAAGAAAAAAATTACAAATAAACGGACAAAATATAAAAATCGCTAAAATTATATTGTACAATCATACAATAAAAAAAAGCAATAAAGTTTAAAATATATAACTTATAACCTTTGTAATTAGAGATAGATTTTATAAAAGAGGATTCTGCAATAATCAGATGTTAATTTAATTTTATAACGCACACGCCCCTTTAAAGCATAAAAAGAAAAAAAATATTAAATATTAAAATATATTAAATATTAAGACATCCAAATATAATTAATTGATTAAATGAAAAAATTATAGAAGGTAGGAAAATTTTTGTAAGCGAATACAAACTAAATAGATGTAAGAAAAACAATGGATTTAAAAGATTACGACGAAATATTAAATCATACCTAAAACCAATTAATCAAATGAATTCGATTTTTTTTCACAAGAAAAGATAATTTAAACATTTTTTTATAAAACATTGGAATCATTCAAACATTTATACTTGAATATAATTTAATTATGAAACGGAAAAAAATAGAATCTTAAAGATTTAAAAAAATTGTTAACTGAATAAACAATGTAAAAATATCTTTTAAGCTTCATTGAAACATTTAAAGAATTAAATTCCTAAACAAAGTTGGAGAAAATTAAATGATACAGCATCCACAGACACGCAAAGTTAAACGTTTATAAAACGCATAATACAAATTTGGAAGTAATATATTAGTACTACCGTTTACAAATATTATAACTAAATAATGTTTTTAATTAAGTTAATATTTTTTTTAAACTGATTTTTTATTATAAACATGTTAGAAAACAAGATTAATTACAAAAATCGTTTACAAAAATTTTACTTAAAATCTAAAATTAGATGGATATTTCGTTAATAAAACAATCATCATCAGTAGAAATTATGAATAAGTGTACATAATGAAATAAATGTAATAAATATATGACAAGGTTAAACGGTAATCAGTAATAATATTATTTTTCCTTCTATTGCCATCTTTTTTATCTATTATTTTTTATATGCTACTTGCTCAGTGTCTACTGATGATGATTATTTAACAATCAAAAGACCCATCTATTTTTAAGTTTTAAGTAACATATTTGTTAACGATTTTTGAACATACTCGTAATGTTACTTTACAATTCATAAAAAGATAATTTAACATAATTCTCATCTGTAATAATTACAAAACAAAACTATAGAAGAGCAATTATTACATTGAACATATTTTATTACAGTTAAAATTAACGATAAATTAATAAAAAAACTACAAAATAAGAAAATTTTAAATTCTAAAAATATAGCTTAAAATATTTTTAATGAATTATAAATCTAGATGAATGCACACACCCATTATATACAGATATACAAAGTAAATAATAAAATATAATACTGTAAATATTCAGAGGGTTTACAACTAAAATTATATAAAGATTTAAAATAGAATTCTCTTTAGATAGAAATTTCTTGTTCATTATAATGTACCGTTTATGAATTTCATCATCGTCTAAAATACGTTATATGTCATTTTATTTAAAGAAAAATATTAAAAAATTTTAAAAATACAAATTTTGATTATTTGTCATTAAAACAATTCATATCCTACCCATCAATTAATAAAAATATTATATAATAATATTCATAAAAACTTTATTTTATTAAAATAATAAATAATAATAATAACCAGTCTGAATATAAATAAAGAAGTAATATTTTTAAAAGTTTGATTTTAGTAACAGAGTATAAAGTTAGAATTAGAATAAGAATAGTTAAAAATTTATAAAAATCCTGAAATAGTATTTTTGTTAAATGATAATTTTATTATATATGTTGCATTAATGTAGAAGCATATATGTCTGAGACTTTCAAAATAAAAGTATATAAACAGTATATTTCCATATTAAACAAATTCAATAGATCCAATCTGTAAGTAGAAATGATTACAATAATGGTAAAAAAAAACATTTACAAAAATAAAAGTTAAGATTTTTCTTTTTTTCTAAAATTATAATTCTAATAAATAAAAAATAAAAATTTTTATTTTATAATCAACATATGAAGAATATCGAAGAAAATTGAATAACAACGTTAAAAGAAAAACAATAAAAAAGGAAACATTAAAAGTATCAACGTCGACACTAAGCAATATAAAAATTATGTAAATACAATCAATTCTATATTCCAATAAAAACATTACATTAACGTATACAAACACACATACAAAAAATACACGATATAATAATGGTGCAGTATGTTTTTAAATAGAATACGAGATTTTTTTTTATTATAAATTAGGGGGTTATAGATTGGTGGGTAAAGAGGTTGAGGGTGGGAATGAATGTTCAAAATGAAATGAAAGAAGGGTGGTAAGGAAGGGAGTAGTGGGGTAGTGTAGCGCCCGTCTGTCGCGGCGCAGGAGGTTAACATTATTAAGTTGGCAGTACTGTCGGTGGTAGCCGTTTTTGCTCATTCAGTGTGGATTGTTGTCGCGAGATGTGAACTAGGCACATACATACATACCGCGTAACGAACATTATTTATAAATATAATGATTATTATAAAATATACATAAATGTACGCATAAATATGTATAAATATAAATTACGCGGCGCTATTAAATTATAAAAATAAATTTTAATGAATAACCGTTCGAGGAATAAAACCGGGATTTAACACGCGTTTAATTAAACGAAAAATAAATATATAAATAACGGGGTAAATAATAAATTTCATATAAACAAAAATGGGTAAAAAGCCGACACCGCCGGAGGAATTAATAATTCCGCCGCAAGACACGAAAATATGTGGAACGATATGTATGTGTCAAATGACCGCGGTGTTGAGCAGTGTAGCGTTGGTTTATTTAACCGTTGCGATATACATGCCGAGTTTAAGAGCTTTTAAATCGGGTATTTCGGAAACACCGGCTATGTGTACGACGACACGAGCCGTTAATAAGGATAACTGCGACTGGGGTTCGTGCGGAGAATGGTGTCTGAGTAAAACATCGGGTGCATGTATACAGATATACGTTAACTTGAGGCAAAACGGTAGCAGTTTATTGTTAGCGAATTGTACGAACAGCGCGAATAAAACGTGTTACGGTATAGATCAAGAAAACGCGAAAAAATCACGTTGCATAGCGGACGAGTGCCGTAATTTGACCGGTACGTTTAACTGCACGCAAGGAATGTGTATAAATATAACAGACGCCTTCGAATGCGTATTCAAAGATACGGATCCCCCGTTAAAGTGTAGCGGAAGACGCGGTAAAATAAACTGTATCGATATAGACGGATTACAAAATTGTAACAGAGGGACGTGTGAAAAAATAAGAACGCCGTACAATTGCGACCGTAGGTGCGTCGATATACCGACGAGAAATAAAAATACGATACTACTGAGCGGTGATAGAGTGTATTTATCGCAGTGTCAAAGAGCTTTAGTGTTCGGGACAGAGCAGGAGATATGGAACGAAAGCGAAGACAACATATTGATGACGAGCTGTTACAACATAGAAAATACATCGTTGGGGGTTCAAGCGACAGATTGTATCAACGGAACGTTGTTAGAGAAAAACCTATTGAGCGATCTAACCAACTTCACGTACTTGAGTTATTTAAGCGTGACCAACACGCATCTTTTGGACGAAGAACGTAAAATAGCTCCGCCGGAACTAGATTTATTAATCGCAAACGAATCGAAATTATTAATAAATCTAGAAGGTTGTGTTAACACGTTGCGTGACGAATGCAAAGAATTCCTTCGCGAATACGGTAAAGACGGTACCGATCATAATGCGAGGGCAAGATTTCCGTGTTTCTACGCCGAAATAAATACCGATGTGGTCGTGGCGAGGTTCAATTTGGAAACTACTTACCGCGAATTCCTTGTAGCATCACTTGTGCCTTCCATACTGTTTGTCGTATCCTGTTTGACGCTCATATTGTGCCAGCGAACAGTAGAAGTCGGTGACGACGCCAGGATGAGATTCAAAAGGAAAAGTAAGAACTCCAACGCCGAAAAGGACTCCGGTCTTGGCGATGCGGGAGGAGGAGATGCGGCTATGGCACTCTGAGATCCGTCACGTAAGATTATTTTATTTTTGTAAAATATCAATAATATGTTCATTTAATTGGTTTTTTTTTTTAATTCAATCATTGCTCAAACTACTTAACCCATTTTTCTAAAAATAATTTTATCACAGCGGCCATCTTTAATTCACGTGGTTTTAAGGTAGATATGGGTAAATGAATTTTAAAAGGAATTATAAGGTTTTAAATCCCTTCGTTCTAAAGAAGGCGAGAGAAATAACAAGAAACAACATCGACTGGAATCATTCTTCCAGAACAATAATCACAATGTTGTATAAAATCGATAACTTTGATATCCTTTTAAATACTAACAAAAGCTGACGCACTAATTATTAATGCATGGTTTAATAATTCATTAATTAAAAATTTAATTTAAATTTACATTATATAATACATGTATAGAATATTTATAAAAAAAATTGTTTTATTTATTTTACGATACTTAAGAATGAAGGTAGAAGAGGATTCAACAAAAAAGTTGGCTATTTTATGATCACTCTGTAAGAAATTAAAAATAGTAGTTTATGATAACAATAAAATTTAAGCAGAACAATTATAGTGTTTTTAAAACAGCTGATATCGGAATTTAAAATCTCAGCTAAAGTTAAATCTCAGCTAGGGCTCGACAATTTCCACTACTCATTTCATAAATCTAATTTACCATACTTAAATATAAATGTGGAACTCAATGTAGAAATCATGATAATTATTCAATAAATCAGTTATTACTTTACTAAAATTAAGTGTTATTTAATTATTTCTTCTAAATTAACTTTAGTAAAAGTATTAGTATTGGTAAAAAAAAATATATTTTTTATAATGTTTGAGTCTCTTCTAACTAAAAATCTTTTACAATTTTTCTACATTTGAAATACATATATGAACAAACAATAGACAGAGGAATTTTTGGTGCCGTAATTGCTCATTTGATTCGATGCATTTATTTATTCCTTTCTATACTACTGTAATATTTTTATCTCAACATAACTTGTAATTCTAAATTTTTAATTAACAGTCGAATTTTGGTCTACCTCGATAGCTTTTACCTTCTAAAATCCCATGTAGGGTTAAGTAACCCTACATGTTTTTACAATGATCCAAAACCTAGTTCTGGTTGTTGCAAAAACAAATACCTTTTAAACTCGAATTTTATCGACCGACCTACTTTTCGACATACTTGAATACAAAGGCTTTTATGATTTTTTATTTTTCTAATGGTCATTCCCAAAAAAATATGAAAATAGAAAACAACTAAAAAATAACTGATATAGAATAGCATGTATTCAAAATTAATCCCCACTTTAATCGTTTATGTCTAACTAAAATACTTACAATTTAACAAATACTTGAAGAAATGTAACAATTATTACAGATTATTATACCCATTAACGTCATCGATGAAACCATAAGCAATTGTGAAAGTAGTACAACTGTAACCAACGTTGAGTTAAAACAAGTCAAAAATTATGAGTAAATTGCCAGTTTGTTTTACCCCTTTCAATTCGTATCCCGGTCAGGCATGGCATTTTCACGCGCTACAAAAATTGTCATTCATCTCATCCTCTGAAGCAATACCTAACGGTGATCCCGGAGGTTAAACAAAAAAAAGTCGTATCCTACTGAATAACAAGCGATTAGTGGGTACAACGTATTAGCTAAAAATCAAATGTAAGAAACCTACAACATAAAATTAATTTGACACTACACAATAGCTAACAACTAATAATAATCAATAGAAAACATTAAATACAGATGAAAATTATTTACGTTATAAATAAAAACTCCAACCAGTTTTAATCTAGCTTATTAAAATGATAACTTGATAAAAATATGTCAATTACACTATATGAATGCTTTTATCTAGGGTAATACACCAATCATTACTTGTGATTGTATACATCTGAAATGAATCAGGACCCGACGGCCTATCCTTCCTTGCCGTCTTCTTGCTGGGGCTGCATTACTGGAGTGCTTTCACCAAAGAAATCACCCCAGTAATGCTACCTCCTATTGTGTATAAAACGCAGATGGAATCATAAGAGGGATGATAGAATCCAAAACAGATCGCAATCGTATAAGTTACTACGCAAATAAAATAAGTTTTTCAGAATTATTATTCCTATACTAGCCGGTCAGGGCTCGCTTCGCTCGTCCGACGGTCTAGTCAAACGGTCAGGACCCTCGACGCGTTCGTGTTCCTCATGTTTGTGAGAATGTATTTTACAGATATTAGTTAAAGAAAAAAATAATAATAATTTTACTTAATTATATTTCTGTTACCATGGTGACAGAAATATAATGAATTAAAAGGGGATTAATATATATATATATATATAGTTTGTATCAAGAAGCATGGTGCTTCTATACTTATTTATTTCTATAGAATTTCAAAAAAAATTATATCTACAATAATCTGTTTTTAATAAAATGTAAAAAAATAATAAGTATAATAAATGTTAATGTAAACAACGTACTGTTTATAGTACACAATTTATTACACAGCTGTTCAATTTTTTACGCTAGATGGTAGCGCTTCATTCAAAATAAAAATGTGAGAACATACAATAAACCAACGCACCATCCTTTTTTATTGGAGAGAAAACGTTGAACAAGACAATAAAAATATACTAGTATAGAGAGTAAAAACTAATCTGGCAACAAAACGATAAAAATATATGTCATATACATAATATAGGATAAAAATAAAATATTTTGAGAATAAAAGATAATAACCATAAAAAACAGATTGACGTAGAAAAATTAATTAAAAAAGTTAAATTAGTAAAAAGAAAGAAAAAAAAAATAGCCATTAAAAAAAAATTTGTGATACAACCCTACTAGAGAACTTGATAACAGAAAATACATATATAAATTGGATTAGCTTGTTAAAGAAATAATAAAGATCAATTAGGTTATTAAATTTTGCGTTAATAATCTTAATACAAACAAAAGTAATTATTAACATCTAATTACAACTTAGAAAAATTTTATTGATTAATCATTGCTACATCATTTATTAATAATAAACTGCATCAACTGGTAAAATAAATACAAATTGGATTACAAAATAACTCTCCAGCCGGATACTTCCAAACTATAACCAATTTTGGAGATTAGGAAAGGATTTCCTGAAATAAGTAAGGACCTATTTTAAGGACATTTTTTGGTACCTGAATCTTAAGCTATCTATTGTACAACTGTTTAATCAGATATGAAAAATCGTTGATCATTAAATAGACTGGTTTCCTTTTCAAGGATTATGGACAGAAAGGACACCGATATCCCAGAGCGGTATACGAGTATAAATGATTATTTCTGCTAGGAATGTTCACTGTTCGGGTTAGAACATCTCTATTACAACGCATTATCTTTCTCTAAACGTGATTGATTCCTCCTTTAAAGTTTTCTCCGAGTTACAGATGGAAACCCGTGAAAAATGATAATTTTTCCTCTATATAATTTTTGTGATTTAATGGAGCTACGGAACAATTCGGAGACTTTATTTCCTACTCCATGACTGTACAAAACTTCAAACCGGGGTTAAAACATTTCTAAATAACAAGGCTCAAAAATCCCTCGTATTTATACAATATAAAATAAATTCGGTGAAATCACGTAAAATAAATAGGTTAGGTTACAGGGATAAATAATAATTAGGTATCAGAGAATACACAAAAATTGGGAAACAGAAAGTTTTAGTTTTCAATAATATTCTTTATTTACGTAGAATTTAATATCAAAGTAATAATAATAATTACTTGAATGGAAAAAAATAACTAATGTAGCATTAATTACACACCATCAACATAATCAAACTTAAAAATATATATATAAACGATTATGCCGTACATCGATTTATTTAAGTTGCATAACCCTAGACGTACAAATGAAAGAAAAACCACTATCTTTATAAAGATTACTTAATTGCAATAAATGTAATAATTATATTATACAACTAATATATTTGACAGATAGATAACAAACTAAAACAAAACAATACGGGGATATTAAATTAATTAAGGAAATTATATCCAAAACTTCAGCCTCACAATTTTGGTTAACAGATATTTGTCCATATGGATTACGTGATGCAGAAAATTTACGTCATAACTTCAAATTAGAATTATACGAGTATAATATCTGATCATTCAGGCTTGTACCCTAGATGAAGGAACTAACCAAATAACTCATATGATAAAAAAAAAGAACAATTATGTTACATTTAACATCTGAATCTTCTTAGTGATGAATATTTGCTGTTTATAACAATTATCGATAACTTAATAAAGGTCGAACTAAAATTCAGAAAAAAACAACACCTAATTTTGATTTTATGAATTTTTAATTTACTAAAAATATTTCAGCACAATTTCTTTTTAAGCCGTCTTTTAATAATTCATAATTACTTTTAATTTCATGCATAAATGTTGTTAACCTAATTGATTTCTCTTTTTTACGACTTTTACTAGTCACCTCTTTCTTACCTCTTCAAAAATACTGAATACACCAGTGTACCTGAGCCTCACAATTATGTAATTATGTATTTATTTCAAATCCTTGCTGAACAGGATTGATCGGCCGAAGTATTAGTAAATGCCAAACACTTATTCCCATTTCCGTGGCGGAATGGTAACGTCTCGGCCTTTCAGCCAGAGATCCAAGGTTCGAATCCCGGTCAGGCATGGCATTTTTTATACGCTACAAAATCCCATTACAATTTGAACAAGGTCCAAGCTTATCTGCCAATAAATCTGGATTTCGTGGTTATGAATTAGTAAATTTTTCTACAACTTACAATAAATTAGGCTTTATGCCAATTTCAAAAAAATCAGAACGTTTTTTTTAGGTGTTCTTCAGTGTCTTTTGACACGTAGGTGGTTACAACTTAATCGAATTGGTACGGTACTAGGTGTCATTAAACATAGATATAAATGCCACCTAAATTATACATGTTTATAATCTTTACAAAAATAGTTTCCTAAGTACAAATCTAAAGTAGTTTTTATCAGAAATACGAAAAATTACTTAGTACTTTCTTGTCCTTACCTAAACCCTTTTACAGCTAAAAAAATTCCATTCCAATAACTTAAATTCTAGTAAGAATTTTCCAACACTCAAATTTCCACTCTTAAACAACAATCTTAAAACATCATACCCTGTCTAAATATTTTTTCTCATTTTTCATAAATTTCCTGCTAATATCTTTGCAAAGTTTTTCATGGCAAATTCGAAAGACTACCTACCGAAAAACTGAACTGCGGTATAGAATGAACGACCCTAGAGGTTATCATAGAGTCCTTTTTAGGCGGCGGAAGCCTAACCTGTATACATGCTCATTAAAAATCAGGGAATTTTATCCAGGACGGTAACGTCTAATTATTTAACAAAAGTTTATTGTTACCCGGCTTAAAAATACGCTAGGCAACTGTCCCTTTTCTTTAGAAATGAATAAAAACAGATTCCTAAACAAACTTCATCCTCGAAAACGTGTGATGAAATACCCAAATGAAGTGAAAGTTTATATTGTCCTCGTCAAACAGAAACTAAGTAAATTTTTTTAAACAATCTTTATGAAGTAATTTATATATTATTGAAATAATGTATAAAACGTTACTCGATATAAGTACGCTTTACTTTACCATTATCGGTAATTATATTTCAACAGAGTGATTAACATGGTACATTATAATAGAAAGATCAGTGTGATTTGATTAATAGAAATGACATGTCAATCTAGACACATATCTCTTACCAATAAATTTACCTTAATGTACGTATATGAGAGAATACCGTCAAATCATACTGTACGGTAATCAATTATGCAGAATAAATTAACATAATGTTGATTTTGAAGCAAATCTTGCAGTAAGTAGGTTGCACCAATAGTTGTCATGACAACCGTACTTCATTACAATCCACAACAAATAACTTAAGCATGGAATTAACTTCTTAAGAATTGTGAGATCTATATTTACTATTTAATTAATAATTACCTACACATCAATAAATATTAATTTACCGGTTTCAATTTTAGTTATATACACGTAACAGCACGCGAATCTGCAACAAAAAATACAAAAAAATTGCGCTATTTAGTTCAGTTTTCTTCTTTAAGACCTCCGTAGCGAAATGATAGAGCGTCTCGGCCTTTCATCCGGAGGTCTCGGGTTCGAATCACGGTTAGGCATTGTAGTTTCCATAGGTTACAAAATTTCATTTCCATATCCCACGCGCAAGTTTTAAGCTTACGTGGCGATATCATCAAGCAAAAATAGAAAAATAAATAAAAAATATAAAACTAGTTTCTTCAAATTTACCTATTAGTTACTGTCGATTGATTTACTATCCTACAAGAAAAATTAAAATGTTAGGACACTGGGAATTTCGAGGCAAGAATCTGTTGTACAGACCTTAGATATAATAATCCGCATCAGTTATATTAAACTTTATGGACTTCTCGATAATATTTAACTTAACATTCTATTGAGCTAAATTCTAAAAAAAAATACAAGCTGACGCGACGGATCCACAGATAAAAAAAAGCTATAGGTAAATTCAAATACTTACAAAATGATATACCAGCCTAAGGGCTTTGAATTATCAAAGCTGCATTAGAAATCAGGGGAATTTTGGATATTTTATTTAATATTAAGTAATTAATGTATATTAATAATATAAAACTTAATGTACAGGGTTCTATTAACAATACATAATTGCCTTCAACACTAAACAAGACCGAAGACCTAATTATAATAACTACGCTTACAGTTCTTTTAAAGTACGTGACAGGAAAATCTGAAACTGCTTCCTGTTACAAAACCGAGCAATTAGAAGTTAGTAAAAGATACAAATGCGTACAGCTAATAAAATAATGTTTTACAGAAAGTTTAACATTTCTGTCGTACATCTTAAAATTTACTATAATTTTTTAAATAGAAAATTTCGTGAAACATTTGTAAATGAAATTCACTTTTCGATAATAATTTTTTTTATAACTACTGACTGAAATTGCAACTATAATAAAGGAAAAGTAGGAATCTTTACCTATATATTACCTATTGCCTATATATTACATTCAACAATGTACTTGAAACAATTGCTCTGGTAAACACAACTTTCCCTATCTTTTTATTCGTCAAAATTTTATATATCATTTATTACACAAATTAGCTTGGCTTTTTTTTTAAATCTAAAAATCAGACTTACGTTGCCGTGTAGTAATTAGCAGCTCTGTGCAGAAGAGCGATTTTTTTACTGTATACAAATCCAACGCCTTGTTACACTTAATTTTTGTAACATAATACCCTTTCTAAACTTTTCAAATATCATTATTTGGTATATTTAAATTGAGATTAAAATTATACTTTTTTGAAAAGCAAACTAACCTCTTACCTAAATATGAGTGTTTGTTAATATATAACGTATGCTGGAAAATGAAATTTTCAAAATTAATTGATATTAAATATGACTGAATTTAAGTAATGTCCTAATATAACATTTAAATCACTTTTCACTTCCTTCTAGTAGAAAAACAAATTTACTCGTTTACTCGTTTACTACGTTTTACTCTAGGTTAGAATTTACCATTTTTCATAATTAGTAGTCATTTCATTAACTATGCATTATAAAAAATTAAACGGTTATTTGCAAAATAAAATAGGAAAAGTATTTTTATAAAAATATTCCTTGAAATTTCGAAGGGACACCTTTTCGCATTTTTTTTTCTTTTCTTTCTCTAATTTAGACCTTGAGAACTCAGTTGGGAAAAGATTTCAACGGATCAAGATTAAAGTAAGCACACTCGTGAAAAATTTCAGTGAGGAATATTTATCCGAAATTTTAACAAAACGGTTCCATTATTTGTAATATATGAAAACTGATGATACATAGAGAGCCACCGTGTAATTGTAGAAGAACCGGTAATTAAACTAGTTGAAACAGGTTATGTACAAGAACATGTACCTAAGTCTTGTAGGCAGGCGGCGTTGAAAAAAAATTCAAAAAAATTATTTTAAATTTTATTTTAAAAAACTCAGTTTATTTTGAACGCTTTCTTTAGTAATTTTTAGTTGTAATTACTCGTACTATACAAATATTTATAAAAATTGACGGACCATCTATTTTCCTAGAGGTAACCTTTCTATATATTTTATTGTTTCTCGACAGTCCGGAATCCATTAATTAATACTTTATCTGATTCGCGTCTTAAGAATAGCTATGACTACTTTTAAAATATTTCTAACCGTCACTACACAAAATGTTTTTGTAAGAATAACGGTCAGCAAGCCTATATGATTAACAGAGTGAAATTATGAGGTGTAAGGTTAAACGTCAACTGGATTACAATAAGATTTTCCCACCAGATGGGTCCAGCGGTGAACTCTGTCATCGAAAATCAACTAATTTTGAAGTCGAGAGTTCTAAGGTTCAAATTCTAGTAAAGGCAGTTAATTTTATACGGATCGTAGATACCAGTGATCTTTGATGGACGGGTTTCAATTAACCATACATCTCAGGAATGGTCGAACTGGGACTGTACAACATTAAATTTCATTTACATTCATACACATCATCCTCATTCATCTTTGAAGTAATACCTTACGGTGATTCCGGAGGCTAAACAGGAAAAAGAGAGAGAGTCAACGGGGAAATCATTCCATTCTTCATTTTTCCTAGTGAGCCTAGCATAGGATGTCTGTTATTCTTGAGGATGACTATGGAGACTTGGTTTCATGCCACGTTGTAATATCCTTGTAAATATACATACGCACGCGCACACACATGAGTATAAATAATAACCAATTTCAATTGAAATCAATACGGTGCGGTGGTAGTCAAAATAAAGTTAATAAAAAACAGATTGTTTCTCTTAACAAAATATTTTTTGTTACATTTTAACAAACTGTCTATTACAAAAGGCAATTCTATATCAGTATTGACGTTTACCCATTATAACAATGACTTCAATTCCTTTCAATATATAAATAAAATATATCGAACGTTGCAATGTATTTATTCAATGTACACCCGCAAAGAAAAAACAACATTGTTACACAGGGGTGCCAATTTTCATACCAACATGCGCGCGCACACATATACATACAATATAACAACAAAAACCGATTAAAAAACTACATAAAGGGCAATCCGATTATTAATAACTTCTTAACGTTATCAATAATTACACTAATAATATCGTTAATATTTTTAATATAGTAATTTAAAAGAAAAAATATATTAATTGGAACAAAAGGCAGTACGTGTTCATTTATTAACTACCACCAATCTAAATCCTTGTAAACTAGTATTTTAACTACTATTCAGTCGCCACCCCGAATATAAAATATTAAGATTCTCATCCCTTATTTTATTTATTTTTTATTTTTACTTTTTTCCCACCACTCCCCTGGGCTGGAATAACACTCAAGTATAACTAAAACCAGGGAAGATCCCTTATTTCATTACATTTAAATAAGTCCACGCACAATTTTTGACACATACAAAAAAACAAAAAAAAATTAATTCTATCAAGACTAACCAAAATGACCCATTAAGAGATTAAGTGTAAAATCGAAAATTAAAATTATTTCATAAAAAAAAAAGTCTACTCTTAAGCTTTTTTAAAATTAATTAGTATCAGAAATTTTCCCATCATTAAACGTTTTTGACTGCTTAAACCTATCATCTGGAATTTTCTACTAATATTTTTTTCAAAAAATGATGTAAATTGGATTACAACAATTTCCTAATCTTTACCAGTGTTAAGGATGGTAATACACCCTTCCTAATTAAAAAAAGATGTTCCATTTATTATTCCAATCTAACCACTTTTTTTATTACTAAAAAATTATTAGGATGACAATAGTTTACCTTTAATATATAAATATATATACTTTTTTTTTTAAATATATATACAGGGTGACATAAATAATTCAGCGCATTTTAGACGTATAAAAATCTGATGTGAATACCACATGACTTTCTAGTACGCCTATTAAAATCTATATATACATTTTTTGCAGCACTTTATTTAAACTTATTTCATTTGAAAGTGAGATACGATCCTCCCAATTCTTTAATAAAGTAGACAGTTATACAATTGCATTGTGGTGGACACCCACATTGCATCAAATTTTTTGTGGTGTACGTATGAGAATTTTATATTAGTTAATACATTAATTTCGTTTCACGTCACTCAAGTAGTTATTTGGTCCAAGTGAGCACGTGTTGGATCCATAAACATGGACACATCGGTTCGAATCCGAGTTCATAAACATATATTTTTTAAACTACTTTTTTTAATTTAAATATATTGATTTATTAATAATTATTAACCTCTGTAAAAATTGTTGACTTAATAAAAAGTACATAAAATGTTATTCCACTAATAACTTCTGATTTTTTTCATTTTGTTTTTTTTTTATTATTATTGAATTATTATTATTATTATTATATATATATATATATATATATATATATATATATATATATTACAATCAGAGGTTAATAATTATTAATAAATCAATATATTTAAATTAAAAACAAAAAGTTAAAAAAAAGGAGTTTAAATCGGATTTGAACCGATGTAACATCTTTTCCCCTTGTAAGATCCAAATATTTCATTAATTAAAATTTTATTTGGCTATAACTCCGGAACTAATAAAAATAAGTTCCACTTATGATATATCGTTGAAAAGTTCTCAATGAGGGCTTATTACTGCAGTTAAGAAAAAGCCCAATAATCTAAATGAATAAAAACTCAAAATCCAAATGTTTTGGATTTTTGGCTTTTTTGGATGCTTGGTCCAGTCGATTGCAATAAAAAGGGAAGGTGGATAACTAAATGTTACAACACTTCTAAATCCAAAATTTCAACATTCTACGGCTAATAGTTTTTGAGTTATGCGAGATATATACGTACATACAGACGTCACGCCAAAACTAGTCAAAATGGATATTTCCGTTGAAATCTGAAAACCGAAATGTTTCGCGATTGCAATACTTCCTTTACTTCGTACAAGTAATTAAAAAGAAATTCTGATCATTATTCCAATCTAATCACGTTTTTAGCATTTTAAACGTTAATAAGAAAATAATCAACTGATACTTACAAGCATGTTTTATTGCTGAACAAAGTATTTCTAACAGTTTTATTTACAACACTACAAATAACTTCCACACGGGCACCTTTTGAGACGCGTAAAATGCCTAGACGACATTCAACTTCACGCCACACATTACGAAGAATATGTAGAATTATCCTATTAATTACACCTTCGATCCTTTTTTTTAGTTTATTGATGTTGACAACCTTCGTTGCGTACACCCTGTCTTTGACAAACTTCTGAAGAAAGAAATCAAGTCAGGAGATCGAGGCGGCCAGAGAAACGTTGAGGATCATCACGGCCGATCAAACATTGAGGAAATTGTTCATGTAGGTAGTCCCTAACGTGTAAATCTCACTGTGATGGTGCGCCATCTTGTTGGAAGTAAACGTCGGGTAGCCGATGTTGTATTTGTGGCATACTGCATACTGCATACTCATGTAACAAGTCTAAATAACTGGCTGGGGTAAGAATTGTCCGATCACTTTATAAAAAGTCAACGCTACCAGACGTTCATTTTCGGGGTAACACTTTGTGTTTGTCGAACGGCATGAGAGTTTTTGCTAGTACAAATTCGACAATTATGGTGGTTAACGTGACCAGAAACATGGAAAGTAGCTTTGTCAGAGAAGACTACGCTTTCTAAAAACGCATTATCTTCAAGCACTTTATCATGAGCACTTTATTCATATTTTTTTTAAATGTATACGCATATACGCATGTACAGAGCTTAATATAAAATGGGGTTATATTGGCAAAATTTTAAGAAAACTAACACTAAAGAAGTCATCTATCCATTCGGGAGATGCAGACGATAAATGAAAAGAAACTCATACTCCATTTTTCATTGATTACCGTCTTTCCTTCTTGCAGCATATGATGACAGGAAAGTAAAAAAATGTTGAAACTTCATGAATAAATTACCGAACTCTTTATCTACTAACGGTACTTTTTCGTTTCTATCCCCCAAAAAATTTTACAAGTTTTTCACCTGAAAAAACTCAAAATAGCATGAAAATTGATATTAACAATAACCAGGTTGGAGAAATAACCCAATAACACACTAACACGCTATTTTACACCGGTCATTTTAAACATTCTCCTTATTAACATATTTTACACATTACAAATATAAGCATTATTGCTTATAATTATAGGTATAAATTATAAATGTAATCTAACTAAACTTAACCTATTCTCACTCCCCTCGCTAAACTCTACTACTAATTATCGGTAAATGTTTTGATTATTTAAATGATAAAAAATTGCAATAATTACTGAATTTATTATTTAAATACTCAAAATATTACTATTAATTAGTAAAGGTTGGAGAGCGAAGCGAGCGTAGGTTCAACTTGGTTAGATTAAATTTATAAAATAAATATAATGGTTATAAAAATGGTAATATAAATAGTTTTATCGATCAGGTTATTTGGTTATTTCTCCATCTAGTTATTTTTAATATCAATGTTTTCTGCTATTTTGATTTATTTCCCGGTGAAAAACTAGCAAACGTTTGCGGTGGAGAGGGAGAAACCAAAAATCACCTTACTATCTATGGAAAAATTAAATACATACAAATTTGAAAGATACAAATATTTCATTTTAAAGAAAACAATCTGTACTGGTGACCTGTAAAGGCTCTACCCACGTTAGGTAATCTAACCATAAAAATAATGACTCGGAAGTGACAAAAGTGTAACCATTGTTAACGAGAATCTTCAATTAGAATAAATAAAAATATCTTCCGTTTGCAGTTTCCTTTAAGATTCTAACATATATATATATATATATATATATATATATAGTTATCTTGTTATGTTACGCAAAAAATCAGTTCAAACATTCATAACTGAGGGATCAAATAGACAGCAAAATAGAAAATATAAGTTAACAAACAAAACGGGCTAATTATGTTTCAAAGTTATACAAAATAGAAAATTTATTGTGCACAATACAAAAACAAAACTTCAGTTATATAAACAGCGGAAGATGTTTAACGCGAAGGGAAGAAATTACGGTTACCAGTTATTTTTTTGTGTTGAAAAAAAATCATAATACCAAATGTTGGTTTTGTATTAAATGGAATATGAATGAAAATAGGTTGTTTCTCATTATGTGTTGTGTACAGTATTTTGTCGTATTTGTACCCATCCTAAAATTGTTGAACTTCAAACTATTTCATATGAACTTTAGCTTTTTCTTTTGTAATCATTATGTATGAGGAATTTTTGATGTTTAGTTTAAAAAAAATTTATATTCTCATGTGCAATCGCTCATACTTCTGTATCTTTATCATATTTTATATATAACGCACCTAATAGAATAGTTAACATAACTTCAAAATTTCGGATGCTGTACTGACTAAATTGTTGCTCTGAAGAAATTACAAAAGGCTTACATTTTTTTATAAATTTAACAGGCTTTAAAATTTTTGTTTATCATTATTACTCTCACAAGCAAGAGTTTAATGAACACTGGCGCGTCAAAGTGACAGAGCTCCTGACCGGCTAGTTAACTTATAATTAATAATCTGTTAATGTTCAATTTGTCATCAAAAATGTTCTGAAATGTCAATATGTAACCTGGATGTATGTATCATCAATTTTGTAAAAAAAAGAAAAAAAATACAAAAAAGGATTTTTTATTTACAATTGTACATTAATGTAAGGAATGTAAAAGAATGATTTCTTTTTTTTACACTTATTTACTTTTGTTTTATGATCAAGCTGAAGACAACAAAAATAGTATTGTATTAAGCATTTTTTTGCTAAATACGGCTACAATATGTATATCTAATTGTTTTTAAACGATTGTTTAAAAAGACAAATACATTTATAAGAAAGTTTTGATGATATCAATAGTATCAGAATTACCTATTTTTCTTCTCTAAGTATTTGAAACTCATGTATTTAATGAATTAACAATCCTCATAATTCAGTAATTGGAACGTTGAATACAACTAGAAATTACCCGAATTCTATGGAAATGCTGTAAAAGAGTAACAAGGGACAAGGGAACACAGCAGATTTACATTTACAATTAAATTTGTTACAAATGCCTGTAACAAAATTGTTGTTACCTAAAGAAATATAATATTTAAGAAAACGATTTTATCAATGTAGTTGAAGTGTTTTTATAAATAAATTTTTTTCTCGTATTTTTAAACTTTTCAAAATTATCTGATTCACTGAAACATTATGTGTTAATAACTACAATAAAAATAACAAAATTCATAGATTTTGAAAAATTTATTGAAACAGATGGTTTAGATTTACTACAAATAATTTTACACAGGATTTAAAAATATACATTCATTCTCATTAGTTTACATTTTTGCAAAAACATTTAAATAATTAATATCCAAAAACACAAAAGTTCAGGATGGGGGCCCACCACCCCACCTCGCTTATTCTTACTCTTTTCAAAGTTTTATTACGAGTAATAAGAAATAGTTTTTATATTCTTGTACAATCTTTCCCAACAGCAATAAAAGTCCAAGTTTAAAGAAACAGCTCTACAAGGTGTGTGGTGTGGTGTGGTCCGTGTGTGTGTGTTTTGTGAGGGGGGCGCGCGCATGCTTTACGATATAAAATAATGTTGGCTATCATGCTTCAAATTAAGATTATTTATTTAATAGTAAGATACACAGAAACAGATCGAGGGTGATCAAGCGATAAACATTCATACGTCAAATAAGTCTGTTTCCAGTTTTATATCTAATTGAAATATGCTTCAATATATCTCGGTAGATTCTAAACAAATGGTTATGCTTGATCTACGATATTTAAAAACAGTCGTGTTTATTTTAACTAAAATTATTAAGCAGATAAATTCATTTCCAATTAATCCATCAGTTTCTAAGTAAAAAGGTTATTATTAATTTAATTCACCTCCCTTGTTTCTAACTAAATCCAATCCAAATTTATATTTTTTCGTAAATTTATAACTTTTATGGTTTCGTAAAATCATAGTGATTTCTTAATATTTAATGTTTTCCCCAATAAGCTAGTAAAATTTATTTCTCTATTTCTATAAAGAATAGAGGAATAACATTTAAGATCACGTATAAAATCGATTAATATCCGTAACGTATCAGGTATGAACTTACGGTTAACATATTTAGTTCAACGTATTTGGTTTTTATACCGCATATGATGAACATATTTGGTATGAAAAAACCTTCAACGTAATAAATATGTTTTATTGCGACATAAAAAGCAATTAAATTTTTACTTGGTTAAAGGATTAAAAAAGCTACAATAACATTAACGGTATAACTTTTACTTTTAATAAATGTAGTTTAACTTTTATTATACGTTACTGAAATGTAATTACTATAATTAAATATATATAATTACTATAATTATATATTTTTCATCGTTTTTATTATAATGTTATGAATGTCATGGAAACTAAAAATATATTATAATAGCACGAATTTAAAAACCATACGGTATGTTGAAATTATTCGTATTGCATTTATAAAACAATTTTTATTTGATCGATACGATTCTAATGAAGTTTTATTTTAAAATAACTCGTAAAAAATAACTTTACTGAAGTCTATATAAATGCAGACAAATTGTGATCTTTTTTCAGAAAACTTATACAAGGGATTTTTAGTTTTTAAAAAAGCACAAAAAATACATCAGATTATGTTTTGGTTTTATTTAGGTTTAGAACCGAAAAATATCTTCGGTTGTAAAACCAAAACACAATCTGATATATTGAACTGAATCTTTTTTTTTGTCATCACATTTTATGCAACTGTTCATAACATCAAGCAAAATGACAACTAATGAAAAAAAAAAGCAAAGAAAATTAGGCTTACTACTAATCCCCCCTCCACTGAAAAACCAAATTCCCCAAATAAATAACCAAAGTGACATACTAATCCTATGGAATCATTTAATTAGTAGGAAAATTTGACTTAGAAAAACGCAAATTTTAAAGTAAAAAGTTTCTATTTTAAAAAATAATTTTTTTTTACTTTGATATTTCATTAGTAAACATGAATTTCTTTAGTAATACAAGAATAGCGTATGAATGAATTTATTCGTTCCTTCTTGTATTAGGGCAGATATTGTCGTGATAATTTTTCACTTTATTCCATCTTGCGCCAATTTTTTTTGTCTTTTCGTATTTTCCGTTTTTCCTAACCCCATCCAGCAATTGAAACTTTTTTCCTTTTCCTTTTTTCCATTTAACAAACCCTCCATTGCATACACCAATAAACGTTTCCTTTTCATACAATTTCCCACCTCCTCTATGAATCAAGAGACCTTGCCGTTGGTGAGGGGGCTTGAGTGCTCAGTGATACAGAGTAGCTGGACCGAAGGTGCAACCATATCGGAGAGGTATCTGTTGAGAGCCAGACTAAGGAATGATTCCTGAAAGAGGGCAGCAGCTCTTTCAGTAGTTGTTAGGGGCGTGAGTCAGGACGACTTAAACGGCCATATCAACATCACTCAGTATTCTGAGTACTGCGCAGCTGAAAGCAATGGAAAACTACAGCTGCTTTTTTTCCAAGAAAATGTGGCTCTCTGCATTTTCATACAGCAATGATGGAGGCGCCTTCCTTGGTAAAATATTCCGGAGGTAAACTAGTCCCCCGTTCGGATTTCCGGGTGGGGACTACTAAGGAAGGGGTCACCAGAAAATTAAAAAATAACATTCTACGAGTCGGAGCGTGGAATGTTAGAAGTTTAAAAAAGGTTGGCAGGCTAGAAAATTTAAAAAGGGAAATGGATAGGATAAATGTGGATGTAGTAGGAATTAATCGGAGTATCTGAGAAGAAAAGATTAGAAGCTTTTGAAATGTGGTGCTATAGGAGAATGTTAAAAATCAGATGGGTGGATAAAGTGACAAATGAAGAGGTATTGCGGCAAATAGATGAAGAAAGAAGCATTTGGAAAAATATAGTTAAAAGAAGAGACAGACTTATAGGCCACATACTAAGGCATCCTGGAATAGTCACTTTAATATTGGAAGGACAAGTAGAAGGAAAAAATTGTGTAGACAGGCCACGTTTGGAATATGTAAAACAAACTGTTAGGGATGTAGGATGTAGGGGGTATACTGAAATGAAACGACTAGCACAAGATAGGGAATCTTGGAGAGCTGCATCAAACCAGTCAAATGACTGAAGACAAAAAAAAAACAATTTCCCAATCTTTTTCCAATTCTTTTTCCTACACTAAATTACATTCAAGATTCTTCTGCTTTCTAATACCCTACCATTCGTTACAAGATCTTACAATATGATATTAATCATTCTACGCCACACCCACATCTAAGACGCCTCAACCCGCCTTCTGTCCACCTTACTTAGTATCAACGTTTCAGTTAACACGACACTCCAAATATAACACCTTGCCTATCTCTTTCTTAAATCCCAGTTCAATTTTCCGCACAAAAGTTTTCTCCTTCTATTAAATGTTTACTTACTCCTAGCTATTCTCGTTAGGATAACTAGAAGCGACAGTACGATCTGAATTATCTAAACTGTTCTTTTAAAATACAGTTTTTAAGTTCTGTGACCAGTTTAGATATTAATAATTTAACATTTCAATAAATAATTCTTGAATTAAATAAGAAAAAAAATTAATACACCAATAAGCATTATTGTTTATAGAAAAATAAGCTTATCGATAGGTGTATCTCAAAAATTCTTTTCATCTTCTGCAATATAAGATCGTAACTTTTAGTGTCATAATTTACAGAGTAAAATGCTTGATCTGAAGGGGATCTATAGAGAAAGAAATTTTATTAAAGATATAGCTGAGTTCAATGATTTTACTAGAAAAATCCTTGTCAGCAGCCAGAATCTACAAAAAATTTAACAAAGCAAAAAAAAACGTATTTCAGAATAACGGATCGGATAAAGCAAAAATAAAAATTTCATTATACATTACATCTTTTGGATACTGCAAGGTTAAAAAATATTTTTAAAAACACAACTTTAAAGTTACCAAGGCTAGATCTAAAAACTGGTCACTGTCCTCGGAAACGATAAAGATAAAACTAAACATGTTGAAAATTGATGTTTAAAAACAAATACTGCAATTTACAATACGTAAAGGAAATGAAAAAAAGACTAAGACAAGAAAAATCTGATGTGGATATCACTTTTTTTATTATTATTGAATTATTATTTATCGAATTTTTTTTTACAATCACAGGTTAATAACTATTAAAAAATCAATATATTTAAATTAAAATAAAAATTTTAAAAGAAGTAGATGAAGTCTGTTTTGAACCGACGTGTCTTCCTCTTGTAAGATCCAAATATTTCATTAATTAAAATTTTATTTGGCTACAACTCTAGAACCAATAAAAATAAGTACCACTTATATCGTTGAAAAATTTTCAATGAGGGCTTATTACTACAGTTAAGAAAAAGTCCAAAATCCAACTTTTGGTCCAGTCGATTCCATTAAAAAGGGGAGGTGCACAACTAAATATTACAACAGTCCTAAATCCAAAATTTCAACATCCTACGAATAATTGTTTTTGAGTTATGCGAGATAATACGTACGTACAGATGTCACGCCGAAACTAGTCAAAATGGATTCAGGGATACTGAAAATTAATATTTCCGTTGAAATCTGGAAACCGAAATTTTTCGCGATCACAATACTTCCTTTACTTCGTACAAGGAGGTAAAAAAGGAGCGTTTCGATTATTATAGAATACGTGGATAATATAGAAAACAAAATAAATCAGCTGTAAATGAATTTCATGGAAACTGGTCAGATAATTAGTTTATTAAAGAAAATAGTTTTAGAAAATATCCATAAAAAAACAAAAGTTAATAGTTAGAAAATTTATTTTTGGAATTAATGATAAAGGAACTTTATTGTTCAACCAAAAAGAGTAGATAAGAATCATTTAGAGTTTTACATGTATTAAAAATCGTTTTTTGCTATAGTTTTCTACTAAGTAATAAACAGTTATCCCCTCCCTTAAATATTGTTCATGGGTGAGTGAAGGGAATATTTCTTTAATAATTTAAGATTCAAGCTATGACAATTTTTCGTAATAAAGATCTTCATCTCACCCTAAACTATACAAAATGGGATAAGGGCGTGCATTATGTAGTGGTGGGCAATCTAAGTTTGAGGTTTTAGCGGATTGTTTTATTTTTATGTTAACTTTACTCTTACGATTGGAGTTGCCTAAAACTACAACTATCGTTTAGATCTTTTACTTTTATTGTTAAAAATATTAATCTTTATTTTTTCTTTTTTTTGTTTCACAAGTGCCGTTAATTTTTTAATCAACATTTATTATAAATATTCTTTTAAGTATAATTTTTTTTCATTTATTTATTTTTATATATACATATGATTTCTTCAGTGTTTTCTGATGATGGCTGTTTAACAATCGAAATGACCATCTAGTTTAAGATTTTAAGTAGTTTCTTTTTAAAGTGTTTTTGAGCGTTTTCTTATTTACATATTTACACCAATTAGAGTATTAGTATATATTTTATTAAAGATTAAAATAAAATAAAATGTAGTCTTAATATCTATTACACTATAAAAATTAAAATATAAAATTTATATTTTACAATTATAAGAAATTGAACACGCACTTCAAACAAAACTGAAGTCCTTTTATCCTAAATTGTAAATTTAAGAATCATGAGCGTTGAGTGCAAATCATAAAAAGTTGTAATAAAGTAAGCCATTAAACGTTCCATTAAACCTTTTTACGTTGTTGGAGGACGATTGGCGAATGATGTTCAACTTGCATCCACACTGTCCCAACTTAAACTTATCTGAAATTATATTGGATATATACACACCACTTCAAATGTAATTTTACTACTCGTTTTCTACATTTACTGAATTATCCAGACTTTCTCAATTCATCAGTTTTTTATTTATTAACAGAAGGTGGAATGAATAACTTTTCAATAAATTTTTTAACGAAAAAACTTAAGTTTAAAGATTTTTTTATTTTTATTTTTATAATGGGAGATGGTTGTCCCTTCAAAAGGATAAAAAACTTTTCCAACAAAACCTATTAAAAAATATCAAAATAAATCTAAAATATTCTTATTTTTATAATTATAAAAGAAAATAAATAACGACATAAAACCAAAAATAATTTTTAACATTATTACTAATGTATGGATTAAATTTTAAACTCCAAACAAATCTCGTAAAAGTTCAAAAACAACGTCGACAATTATATTCCGTTAATTTCAAAAATAGTTAAAGTATACATAAAAATTAAAATATACATAAAATTATATCCAAGCACGTGTTAAGGCGCGAATTCGCTTTTACAAACGTAATCAAAAATATATTTCAGTAGGTCAAGTGATAAAAGCGAGAGTGACTTTTTAAAAAAAAAAGAAGCAATTCACCATCATCATCATCATCATCAATTCAGGATTACACGTACAATTCATTAAAAAAAGAAAAAGAAAAAACTAACCAAGATTCAAAGCAATAGGGTAAGAAAGAGCAGCGTGCTCTCATATCAATGTACGAGGAGAGTTTTGCCAGCACAATCCCTCTGCGACGTTTCTATTGATTCTTCTCACACCACTAGCGCGCTACACAATGTAGAATAGTTGTAACACTATAACAAACATACACATATGCCGTGACATTGAATTATATTTTATACTTTTAAATAGGCCAAGGAAAAAATGATTTTCTTAACTTAATTGTACGATAACGTTCGTATAAAACGAATCTAAGTCAAAACATTAAAATTATAAACATGTAACGCTAACTCGTTAAAACCCTAATTATAAAGCCACTTTTATATTCAATTTGCATTGATATTTTGTGACGTTACCATCTTGTAACCTTTTTTTCCTCTTTAGCTTCCCGAGAATTAGTCAGGTATTATTTCAGAGGATTAACAAGGATGATATGCATGAGTGTAACTGAAGTGTAGTCTTGTACAGTTTCAGGTCGACCATTTCTGAGATGTATGGTTAATTGAAACCAAACAATACCGGTATCCACGATCTAGTATTCAAATTCGTATAAAAATAACTGCCTTTACTGGGACTTGAACGCTGGAATACTCCATTTCCATCACCTGATTTGCGGAGACGCTTTTAACACACTACACCAACCCGGTGGGTTGACCTTGTAACCTGAGTCCAACCTTCCGTACGATGCAAGCAGAATATAATGAAAATGAACCGAAATTAATTCGTTTACTAGTTTTTATTTTTTCCGGCACTTATAGAAAGCTTGGTATCGTTAATATAAGTTAGTTATTCCTGTTCAGAATGAGGACTATGGATTAATGTTTCATAGCTCAGTTGGATAGTTTCGCATTCCACACGATTCTATAGATATAACGGATTTTCGTTAGAGAAACTCAACCCGAGTTTCTGGTGGATTTTATGTAATTGGGATAAAAATAAATTTTTGTTACAGCATTATTCCAGATAAAGTAAAATAATTGATCAATAATGTACAACACATCCATCCAGGTTTAAGTGTACAACCGAAGGAATTTTGGATGGAAATGGCACCAAGTATTTGGACAAATTTTGAAACAATCCTCTCTAAGGAGTTGGATTGTGTTATTTCACTATTCCCCTGTAAATGGATGGTCATTTTCTTCTTATTCACCTCATTTTCGTAATTCTTGATAGCTTTCCTTCTTTTCTTTTTAAATAGAGAAAGGAATCGGTTTTGGCTAAGTTAAAATCTTAACGCCAATTGATCCGTGGTAAGGATGAGGTTATTTTTGCGAGTTATCGCATCTTTAGTATTTATGGGATCTAACGGGTACAGTTCTAATTAAATATTTATTTGTGAACTCTTGTTTTCTATCTGATACTATTAAAATAATATAAGGAGATCCCTTGACAAAAAAAAAATTAAATTTTGATCAGATATTTCTTTATGCGTTCAATGAAGATACAAAAAACAGCGAAACTTAAAAAAAGCTGTCAACTCAATTGTAGGACTTTCCCATCACATGGTTTGCTTCTGATGCACGGTTTACACACACACATCCCCGGAGCACTTAATTTAAAATATTAATAATTTTATTTAAATGTAATATTTTTTGTACACCTGTACGTCAGTACTACACTAGATCCCCTTGTGGTGGTGACAGGATATACCCATCGACGCAGTATACCCATTTAGTCACTAGTTTAGAGAATTTTTTGGGGTGGGGATGCGATTTAGAAAAAAAATTTTGCAGATATTATTTTTTAATTGTTAACAAATGTGCCTAAAAAAATATGACCTTAATTAGGCAAAATTTCGAAATACTAAGAGTGACCTTGCTCTACAGCTTCACCCCTTTGGCCTTTTAAGTTGAAAATTTAATGGCATCAATCCCCCATATATAAAAATAATCTGACCAAGTTTGGTCAAAATCGATCCAGCAGTTCTGGAGATATAAGGTGTGAGGCACCGAACACATACACGTACGTACGAACATCCGGAAAATTTCCAACCGGTTTTTTGGGTTCCTTATATGTTAAAACGTCAAGATCCGGTGAAAACCGTATATGCTCAAACTGGACCGATTATAATATTTTCCCTTCTACAGGGAAAGTAAAAGAATCGGACACCCACATACAAACGGATTATTTGAAAATTTTGTTTCGATAGTTAAACGATAAACTAAATTCTATTCTTAGATATACTTGAACACTAAGTCTTTATATAATATATTAATGAAAACAGAAAACGTTAAAATTTCATTACCGCAAAAACAGAAGGAAAAACTTTGTATATACACATACTAATTTTTTACAGATTTTCTAAAAGAATTTAATTCACACGAATATCACAGAAAATAACACGTTAAATAAAGAATAAAATTTATCCTTCTAGTGGTTTTTAAGACATAATTCTTCAAAGTTTTTTTTCTTTCCTGATAACAACATAGAACGTTTTTTTATTAACTTATTATCCTAAATATACCGGAATGATAATATCTTAAAAAAACCTTATTAAAAGTTTAAGAGGCAATAGAACCCTTCCTCCCACCGAAAAACAAGAATTCTATAAATTTTCCCAAGTTTTTACTACTTCAACCTACCGACTAAATTTTTTTTTATAAAAGTTTTTGTTAATAATATATCGATAAAATTGACAATAAGCGCGAGTTTAATAAGAATTCTTTGCTAATCATTATATCACTGTCACTTTTTTACTGGATCGACATATCCTAGAACTCTTTTAATTTACTTTCTTCGAAACAAAGTTTAGTAAATATACAAATTATAGCATAAGATCTTATTAATGTTGAATGTTACGTAAGAATAATACACTAACAATAATAAAAATAATAATTACCAAATTTATCCAACAGAGAAGGATTAAATTTTATGCTTTATATAAATGCTAAGTTCAAAGAATTTTTTGTCAGTTTATTACAGTAGAACACCACTTTACTTCACCTGCCATTCCTTGAAGAATTCAATAATCGTTGTTCAAACATTATGATTTAGCAATAGAATAAATGTTATCCTGTGTAAGATTCAATCATACGGAGGTCACCTTTTAAGTTTCTACAAACGACCACTTACTTGGTGGCGCTATTGAGTTGTAACATTACTATTGTTGTAAAGTTTGACTTTTTTTATTGTTACAACAGTGGCAACTCTGAAATCAGCCGGGTAGTTTGTTTACAAGGTAGCGAGTGTTTAAAAAAAAAGCTTTGTGAAAAAATGGAAATTTCACGTGAAGGTTTTCCTCGGTTGATTTTTCACGATTTTAGTAAGGGCCTAATTAAACAAAAATGCCTCGAATCGCTTCGTTCAACTTTTGGTAATGAATCACCATAGAAAAAATTGTTACAATTGGTTTAGACAATTTCGTCGTGGTCGTGCTTCCATCAACGATGAATTTCGTGATGGTCCACCAAAATCGGTTGTTATACTAAAAAATATTGTTGCTGTGCACATGACTGAAGAGGATTGGTATGCGACTTACCGTGAGATAAAGGCATTCTAAGGCAAATCGAAGACTATAGTATATTCCGATTTTGACCGAGGCTCATAATTTTGACCGAAGAAAATACTCAAAAAATTCGACCGAGGAAGTGCATAATCAGTAACAGGAAAGAAACTTAAATACATACGTACTAGCCGGAAACTAAGCGACAGTCAACTGCTTGGATGTTCCAAGATGAACCGATTCCAACAAAAGTGGTTCGTTCACGAAGCACTTCCAAGAAAATGATCGCTTATTTCTTCCATTATACGGAACATGTAGTAATCATTAATTTAGAAGATTGATGAACTGTTAATCCTGAATAGTATACAAAAATTTGTTTGCCAGAAGTATTCAATGAAATCGGAAAACAACCTAAAACTTCGCATCATTCTTCATCTTGATAATGCCAGCTCTCACACAGCACATCAAACAATTGACTGTTTGACGGAAAAAAACATTGAATTAATGGCTCACTGCCCATATTCATCTGATTTATCACCTGACGACTTCATTCTGTTCCCGAATATCAAACAAAAAATGTTTGGACAGCAATTTTCATTACCTCAAGAAGCTGTTGAATCCTTCCAAAACCATGTTTTTAAGGTACCAACTTCAGAGTGGAAAAAGTGTATCGAAAATTATTTCGAACGCATGAAAAAGTATATAAATCTTAAAGGCGAATATTTTAAAACAATAAAATGATTTCTATCATAAATCTTTTTTTTTCATTGTTTTTGTAAAAACTTAAAAAAAGATCCTCGTAAAATAAAAGTACCACAAATTATTTTAGGGAACTTATACACATCATTAATTCATAACAAATTTACCATAACTGTACTTGCAGTATTGCTAATCATGTGGCATAATATAATCATCAATGATAATTGCAGAGTTTTTGCTCAAAATGAAAGTTTTTTAAAAATCATTTAATTAAAAATATAATAAAATAGTTTCAAGGGATCTGGAATTTGCTTGAATATTTTATGGAACCATATTTGTATATCCATGCAAATAAATTTTGTTAGATAATAAATATTAGACCGATTATCAAGTTATTAATAAATTTATATACCAAAAACTTGTGATTAACTAATATGATTTCCTCTAATTACTAGGAATATATTTTAAAAACATCATCGGTTATTTTCCCCTTATTAATTTCATGAAAATTGCCAGCAGACGCTAAAAAATCCATAGAAGTTTGTCGTTCCACTTAATAAAAGTTAAAAAATTGTATGATGAATTTTTAAGAACCGTAAAGATACAATTAATTTTAAATAAATTTTAGTGAAACTGCTTAAAACTAATAAATGTGTATGCAACAGTGTATTATCTTTCGTAATAAACAACATAATCGATTTGATCGGTATCGTATAAACCAATTTAAAGAAATTCGGTTTGAAACTTCTTAAAACATTAGTCTAGTTTATTAAAAAAAAACGGAGTACTTTCTATATTCGAGGTAGGGTGGTCTAATTAGAGAAAACACTTCTAGAAGAAAAACTTAAGACATACATGACTAACACTGAAAAAGAATCTACCTTACCCTTTTTTATTACGCAAGATATGCGCGCACACAATTTGGTACATATATATATATATATATATATATATATATATATATATATAGACCATTTCTCTGGTTACGTTCTACTCTTTACTAATTCTTTAACCTAAATATATTTACTACATCCTAAATTCGCAGTTACTTGTTTTCCTAACTCTAATCTTTGTGTTCTAAAACAGTTATCGCTCCGCAAACTACCTTCACAAATCAAATTAACTAACCCTCAATGAAATTATTTAACGATTCACATAACATGTTTTCCACAATATTAGATTCCTCTACTCAAAAGAAAAGAAATATTACTCCGAGTCATTTTTATGTATTACTTTACGACAAGGAGGATATTAAATAATATAGTATCTGCCAAATTTTACTTTTACTTAATAAGAATGCAATAACTGATCTACAATCAGAATTGCTTTATTAGAGGATAAAAATGTTCATAATACCGTATAAATGTAAAATTCTTTTCACCTATGAAAAGAACTAGACAAATGTAGGACTGTATTTCGATGAGTTTATTAAAAACAATGGAAAACTAGTTTACTTTTAACGTTTCCTACAAACCTACTAATATGTTCTTAGGACAACTGCATAATTTTCAGTGATGATATATCAAATCAGGTTGCCTAATACCTTTGACCCAACGGGTTAGTCTAGTGGTGAACGCGTCTTCCCAAATCAGCTGATTTGGAAGTCGAAAGTTCCAGTGTTCAAGTCCTAGTAAAGTCAGTTATTTTTACACGGATTTGAATACTAGATCGTAGATACCGGTGTTCTTTGGTGGTTGGATTTAAATTAACCACACATCTCAGGAATAGTCGAACTGGACTGAAGACTACACTTCATTTACACTCATACATTTCATCCTCATTCATCCTCTGAACGGTAATTACCGGAAGCTAATTACCTACAACCACTATGGTTCATATTAAAAAACTGATAAATTTTTTCCCCCAAAAATGGAAAAGGAATACTATATCTAAAAAGAAAAAAGTAACATAAGGAATGAAAAAGTTACATAACTACTACTTAACGTACTCTAAGGCTGTTTAGGATGATCTTAGACTACTTATAATTAAGTTATGGTAAAATAAAATCCAACATAAAAAAATAATAATAGACAAATAAAAAATCTTCATGTTAGCCAAAAGATCATATAATTTTTCGTTTAAAGATACCTTCTATTTATATCAACCGGAAGAAACTTCTTAAGGAATAAACAGAAAAGTTTCTCTACAAAATAAAAAACAAAACAAAAAAATCATTGAAATCGAATTCATTTATATAAAACACAACAGTAGAAAAAACTTATCGAAGAACACCTAACGTTTTATAAAAGCCGTCATAAAAATAAAAATACAATAATTAAAAATTGTTATCTTCTCCCTCCTGTCTTCGAAATTATAATTTTTAAAACTATTTAAAGGTTACCGCACTGGGGTGAAAATTATAAATTATTTCCTTTCCTATATGCATACGATTATATTTTTTATTTCATTATATTTGTTCATATAATTTTACGCATTATTTTGAGTATAATTTACCAATAGTTTTTATATTACATGAACGTTAATTCGATGATACAGACTAGGTCTTATCTTTTTCTTTGGATTAAACAGAATGGAACATTTTAATAATTCTTTTTCATAGCTCAATAGGTTATTTTACAGAAGATATATTTTTCTTTATAATGATAATAATTTATTATTATTATTTAAAAAATATATATATGCTACATTAACTTACCTAGTATCGAATTCTGAAAACTACTTCATTCTACGAAAAATCACACATACCTGCAACAAAAAAGACAAAAAGTACAATTAGTACGCCATGACTATAAAGATAAACATAAGATTGCGTATTGTTTTTATTTATAATAAAAACTCTCTTTTTTATGTTGCATTTGTTACTTAATTTAATGATAAGCTAAGCTATTTATGTGTACATATTTACACATGCATTAAACAGTAATACATAAAATACTGAAGCTTTTTATACCACAAGGTTCATAGAAAGAGTAAAACATATAAAAATCCTTCAAAGAGTAGTATAGTGTATCACAAAACAATGTGACTATTTATATAGTTAACAAACGCACAGAGTCTTATAAATAAAAACAAACTGAATGGGAGATAGCTTCCCTCAAAAGTTTCTACCCGCTCATTTAATACTCTTTGTTTTAATATATTTTCATGTGTCTTATTTTACTACGTAATTTTTTCTTTGTATTATTTGTATAACATATTAAAATTTGCTAAACAAATATATCTTTAAAAAAAAAGCATAGTGCATTGTTGTATATGCTCACATTTTTATTTTGAACCAACGCTTAAAACCTGTACAGTAAATAGAAGGGGCATGAGGCTATTTGCTGGATATTGCTTATCTTCTTTTTTTTTAACAATTATTTATTGTTTTGATTAAACGAAAAGTTTGTATTAAATAAATGCTCCGGAATAATCGTATCAGCTTTGTTTCCGTATTATTATTTTTTAAATTTTATTAACATATTTAAAAAAGAACGATAATGTACCTTTAATAAATAAATTGATAATTGGGGGTTAGACTGTTAAAAACTTCAGAAACGGCTAAAAATGTTCAGGATTTTGAAGGTTTTCGTTGAAAAAGTTTTTGTTATTGTTAGTATGCTAAATTCATAAACTTTATTTAGTTGCAAGTGCCAAAAACAGTTAACGTAATAAGTAATGAAACATAAACCATGTAACATTTTTGCGGCAGGCCACAGACCCGCCTTTTTTCTAGTGTTTAGTAATTTTTACATGTTCTGAATTATTGTTATTTTATAAGCTTATTTCTATATTGTAGGCTTGTTTATGCTCTTTAAAATTAACAATAAAATCTACTCGTATTACAATTTTTAAACAACCTTTTACATTTACTTTATTATTTATTTTTATTTTTTATTAATGATGTCACATAAGCTTGAAGCTTGTGCGTACGAGATGAAAATGGAATTTTGTATCGTACGAAAAATGCCATACCTAACCGAGATTTCAAACCTGGGACCTCCAGATGAAAGGTCGAGACACTATCACTCTGTCACGGACATCGGTTATTATTTGTATGATGTATTAAAATGTTACTAAATCTCTTACAAGTAATATTTTATTATTATATATTTTATGTCCTTATTACAAAATTTTTTATTATATTTATGGTGTTTTCATTTTATATTTCTTTACTAGTTAGGCTCTTAAGTGTTTTCAAATCTTCATTTAATAATTTGATCCTAACTAAAGCGCGCGCACATACCGTATTTAATTCGCACGGATATGGTGATACTACAGGCGACGGTCGGCACTAACTAAATTAATGTAATTTCACAACTTACACAAAACATAATTCGCTTGTACGGTCGGCAGACTGGTGTAGCCGCAAGGCTTAACGCATCAGGTACCGGGCCAACCGGGTGATCGAGTTCGAGACCCAGCCAGATCGAGTTACTTTTTTACACTAAAAATATTATTCATTTATTTAATTCTACCGCTCACCTTTGACTATACAAGACGACTACAACAACATTTTTTGGGGTGGGGGTGCGATTTTGCATAACATTTTTTTGCAATTTTAACATTGCAATGACACATTGTTAACAATGTGTCAGAAAAATGTGACCTTAATTAGACGAAATCTCGAGATACTGAGGGTGATCTAGCTTTACTGCCTCATCCCCTTAACCTTTTTTAAGTTGAAAATTTAATGGCACCAATGCCCTATATATAGAAATAATCTGACCAAGTTTTGTCAAAAAATCGGTCCAGTAGTTCTGGAGATATAGAGTGATTTAGAAGCCAATACCGAATACACACACACACACACATGCATACGAACATCCGGAAAATTTCCATCCGGTTTTTTGGGTTCCTTAAGTGTCAAAACGTCAAGATCCACTGAAAGCCGCATATGCCCAAATTGGACCGCTTACAATACGTTCCCTTCTAGAGCTATAGCTCTGCTATAGCCCCCTTCACAACCCTATTATTTATTTTAGAAAATAAAAGAAAATGAATTAATAATTGACAGAACAGTAATAATAATAATAATAATAAGAATGTTCATTTGGGAAATTCTGAATAGATTTTTCATTGATAACTGGTAAGCAAGTTTCATGAAACTGGCGCTAACAAGTGTTTTTTTTATACTTTTTTTTATTAATAAAAATATTTACTTTAAAATTTTTTTAAATTATAAAGTTGAGGGATAAATGAGAGTTCCATATGTCGAACGGCCTATATTTTTAAAGAAATATTTCTTTTCATTACTAGTTATATTGAATTATAGCTTTATTTTTAATATTTTGGTCCGAGAAACGGTTATTATATTTTTTTTAAATTTAAATTAAATTAATTTAAACGCCGACCTCCGTGTCTTAGTAAGTAGCGTCTCGGCATTTCGTGCGGAAGTCCCGGGTTCGAATCCCGGTCAAGCATGGTATCTTTTCATACAATTCCAATTTCCACCGAGTCAATGACCAAAACTGTTGTCGCCGCTCTTTCATAAGAAAAAAATTTAAATTATTTATTTAAAATTTTAAATATATATCCAAATTATAGACTCAAAAACAATAGTTTCATTATCTGCCTTAGATTGTAAAAATAACAGAACCTTAATTTGTATCTGTGAATAAATGAGATGATGAACATACCTTTTCATATTTTTATTGTTTTAAATTGCTTTTTTAACTTATTTCCACAATGAAAAAATCTGATTAAACAGAAAATTCTGCAAAAGTATTAAACGTCGAAGAAAAAACAACGCAGTAAATAAATAAATTAAATTTTATAAATAATTATATTCTGTTAATATGATGCAACTTGTTAAACTATTTGTCAATAGCAAAATCCACATAACACAGGAAAATAAACTAAGTCGAAACGCTAGGTTGTGTCTCATCTATGTAACTCTAAACCGTTACACAAAAATCTAGGCAACATAGGCGATGTGTACCAGGCCTGAATGGATTACGATAATCAATCGGTTCACTTCCTCACCCTAAGAAATTTCTTAGGATATCCTTATTCTAAGAAATAATATAAAAAATATTAAAGACTAAACTTTCTAATTTATATTTCTTTTTCTTTTGTTGCAGGCATTCCCCTCCTCGAAGATAGCCCAACGCATCAGCAGCAAAACCAGCAGCACGTATTTTCACTTCAAGATTATTGATTAATGATATTGTTATTATAATAATAATCATCGCAATTAATTAATCAATCGATCAATAAGCAGCAAGCACAAATTTAATTAATTATTAATCAGCAAAGAGAGAAAGGGAAGGAGATATAGTTAAGCAAAGAAAGCACTAATAACACACTTCTTTTTTTTCTTTTTTTACTAATTTAATTTACAAAACTTCCTATTCAATTTTTTAAAAAGTTATAATTATTATTACTATACGATTCAGCTATAATAATTTTAAACTTTATAAAATAAAACTCGTATAATACTGCTGTGTAAATATACTACATTCTATTAATAAATAAAAATAAATTAGGCTGCAAGCTTGCACTTCACTATGACCACTGAATAAAATAAATACCACCACCAGGAGGGGAACGCGTCTTCGCTCCAAACGAGAGTAAAACAATCAAATGAATAAATATACTGTATACATATATTATATAAATAAATAAACATCGATAAACGAATTACAAATGAATAATCGATAAAAATATATTCGATATATCGATATTTATATATATTATATACATATTACATTTTATAGTTTAATATAAAAATATATATAACGTCGGATTTATATATATATAAATAATATATATACGTACATAAATATTTACTCAAAATAAAGTTAATTTTTTATTAAAAAAATACAAAGTAAAAATTTAAAAAAGTTAATAGAGAGAATTGTAGATGAAATTAAATAATAAATGTAATTTATAAAATTTACAAATTATAAATAATAAAATAAGCGCATGTAAATGAACATAGAGTATATTCTAATATCATTCATCAATAAGAATAATATCATTGATAAATTAATTTAATTTAAAAAATATCACTATTAGAACCGCTACGATATTAATTAATTATATGATATTAATTAATTATACTTATCGCATATCGATTTTTAAACGAGCGATAAAATCGGTAGTAGCTTTTAGATTTTATTAACATCATAATTATAATAAGATAATAAAAAATAGCGAATAATTTGTACAAAAAGTACAAATAACTGTAAAAAAAGTAATTAATTAATAAAAATAATAGTTTATTGTATATATAATATACAATTTTATTAATAAGAAGTTAATAATAATTATACATAATTATTAAACGAAGGTTATTATTAGAATCATTCAATATAGAGGACTATTCGGAAGAGACACAAATTATGATGGCAGCGGCGGATGAGGACGAAGACGAAATGAAAGATAAAGAAGGTTCGATAGATGGAACGAGAAGAAGTAGTACTGCTACGGCGGGTGGTGGAGGGGGAAGCATTGTCGGAAGCGAAAAAGGTAGCAGTGGAGGGGGTGGAGTAGCCGGTCTTCCAATAAAAGAAGAAGAATTACAATCGTTAATGGAAAAAGCGAAATTTTATACTTCATTATGTTTGGGTACAACCGCGATATTATCTGTTTTTGCCTTTTTATTTTTAATTCCGTTTGTCGTAGACCCGGCCATATCGACAATACTGGCCGATTATCAACAGAAAGCCGTGACCTGTATAGCTGTCAGTCATATATATTCAGAGGGTCTAAGCAACTGCTCGTGGGCATCGTGCAGAGAAGGCTGTACGACGGCTGCGCTACGTTGCCACCAAATTTTAGTTAACTATTCAAGACTGCCGTTCGAAACATGGGCAGAGGTAAGCGGTCAAATATTTAAGAAAAACAACAACCATAATTCAATGTATCTATATAAAAAATATACTTGAGGTCTGGCTATTAAGTTCCAGGACTGGGCGTGTAGCGATAGTTGTATATTTCACTGGAAGTTGGTGTAATCTTAATGCATGGTGTGTAGATCCGGGTAAGATTTCAGTACTAGTTTAGATAATTAACCCGCGATAGTACTTTTCACAAGTGCAATATTAATATTGCTGTCAAAATCAAGCATAGTTTGAAAATCCAACAGGGAATAGATTTCAATCTTCTTACTGAATTTAAGAAATTTCCAAATATAGAAAGAAATTTATGAGGATTACTTTAGTTGTTTTTCAGTAAAAACAAAAGATTCTGAAGGGTGAGAAAGAATTGACGACGACGACTCAGTTGGATCGCATTAAAACCGGATGAAAAAGTTTGGTAAATCAGTCTAATAAGTCAACTAACGCCTGAACATAGTAATAATGATATCAGATATGGTAAAAAATCTCACCATGTCCTTACTTAAATTAGGCAAGGACATGATGAGATAAAGCTGTGTGCAATAAATTTAATATCACCATGGTGTACTCGAAAATGGTCCCGAATGCTCTCAAGGTGGAAGAAACCCCAAAAAGGAAGTTACAGTTGTTCTGACAAACTGAAATGGATGGAAACAGTAGATTTACCTGAAAACATTGTCACATATGATGAGATTTGGATAAATCAATTGATTAATTGAAAGACACCAACCATTATTTTCTTAATCAAAATATGATCTTGACTGTGAAGATACGTCAACGTCTGACAATCAACAATATAAATGTAATGTCTTGTTAGAGCTATAGGAATAAGACGATGACCAAAATGAAAAACCAGAATTGGATTCTCCATTAACACAAAGCATTTGCACTTCCTACTTTCATCTATTAAGCATTGTTAACCTTAAAAAGTAAAAAAGTACATAATTTTGGAATACCTCCCGTCTATTCACCAATTGTATTCACCCTCTGACTTCAAAATTTACTCAAAAAACATAAATTTTCTGAGGCAAATCTATTTCTTCTGCTTTATAAACATAAGGAAAACAAAAGGAAAACTTAACAAGCTCCTCTGAAACCATTTAAAGAAGATTTTCCCCTATTACTTTAAACAATTGGAAATGTACATGCAGCATTGTATAGACAAGGATAGAGAACAAACTGTAGAGGATAAAATTAATACTAAAGGGCAAAATTTTTACTCTCAACATATTTTATAGGCCAAATCTTGGAACTTAATAGCCAAACCTCATACAAGAACAAAAAACATACTTATCATGTGCATAATTAAGTATAAAAATGACTAAAATATATTCATTGGAGAATAGCCAAATGAAATAGTCATCTAACAGATCAGTTAAGATAGATTTTGTATTAGCAATAGACTGTCACAAAAACAAAATAGACATAAAAGTATGTTTTCAAACCAATTTAAAAGTGAGAAATATTTAAATAAAAAATTAAATAACTCAAACGTAGATAGGTAAGTATCAAACATCAAAATAGCATGATTAAATAATCAATTAACATAAAGAATTCAATAGAATTCATAAAAGGTTAACTATTATGAGTCAAGTTTCAAATTTTTATCCAAGGAAAAATACAAAAATTCACTAGATATTAAGACTACTAAGTCTGATCATTCTTGGCTTATGATATTTTGAACTGTAATCTTACTTTTAACGGTTTACAAACTGTACTCTTTTTAACAGCTGCAGTTTAATCATCAAATTATGTGTGAACGATAAGTTTTACGTCAGGATTATCAGGACTGTAATTTACAGCTTTTTAAAGATAAATAAATGAATACTATTGTTATCAATGTACTTTGGTGGTTGATTAACCACTCTGTTTCAAGAACGATTCAATTAAATTATACAAGACCAACTGCTAAATTAGATTTACAACCTACTGAAAAGTAGAAAAATTCAGAAAAAGAATTAAAGGTTATAAAATACAGTACAAAGGAAAAACAATGACGACTACTTTTTTCCCAGTATTTATATACATTGCCAAATAACATATATATTTATAACTACATATATATAAGGTTAATAACTTTTTTCTAAGTTCACCAAGAAAAATTTTTAATCAAAAATGTTAATAATAATAATTCACTGTTCTACAATTGAATAACAATTAGAACATATCAAACTGTTTACACAAATAATGATGATAATAATAATAATCTTTAAAATACATTTAGTATTATAGAAAATGTGAATAAGAAAAAAAAATTCAGTATATTAAGATTTTTCAAAACTGCTTAAAAATTGTTAAGATCATTTAATTTTGGTAAATTTAAATACAAAGCAAATAATTAAATGTCAAAAGAAAAAAAACATCAACCAGTAAATTAAAAGACAGAAAATTTACATTATTGTAGCTGTTAAAGCTATAGATCATGCTTTCCCTTTTGTTCAAGATTACATTCATTTTTCCATGAAGTCATAACTAAGTAAGAGGACATGAAGAGTTAACTAGTTAAGATGTATGCATAAAAAAATCATTTTACATAAAATTTGATTTACCCTTGTTTACAGTATGAAAAAATAAACATATAACAAAGTAAATAATAAAATAATCAGTAACAAACTATTAACAATTGATATGAAAATACTATTTAACCTACTATTCTCTTTAATACGTATATACTTGTACATATACTATTTTCATGTGTATGAAATTATTAAATTTATTAATAATAATATTTATTTATATTTCAGGGTGAAATGGAATTACAAAACATGGAATGGGATGTAGAAGAAACTAAATTTTATATAAATACAGAAGGCTGTGGATATCCGCCAAGAGTAAATTGTTCCGAATTTGCAAAAAAGTATGGCTATAAAAATTTATTTAAACCATTTCCATGTTATTACAGTAGAAATTATCCAGAGATGGTCGTGGCAAGATATAATTGGGACGATAATCTCAGGCATCTAATATTATCATTAATAATACCAAATGTATTATTTGGTGTATCGATTGGAGTGCTCAGTTATTGGTATTGTCCAAGATGTAACAGACAACTTGATACAACAACATTTGTTGAAAAATTTCCACCACCTAAAGATGAGTAAGTAAAAATTTATTTTTTTAATAACTATATTTAGTACATAAAATTATACAAAAGAAATAATAATATGATATATCATATATATATATATATATGTACAGATCAATTACATAAGTAAAGTGGTTTCTATGGACAATTGTTATTGAAGGTTCTATCTCATTACTTATCAGTAGAGACTTGGCAGAGCAGGTTATTTTTCAGCTGAATACTTCTGCATGCTTTACAGTTCTGGGAGATGAGAAAAGGTTTGACACAGGGAATCTGATTCAGGAGACAGTTAATTCATTAATACCTTAAGTCAAATCAATTGGTTCCAGGATATACAACTGGTTAACTCATATCATTGATTAATTACACTGATACACAAAAAAAAAATTGTTTAATGTTTCTTTAAATTGATTTTAACCATTTCTTGAATTGATTTTTTGCATACATTACAGATCTGCAAATAAATTTTTCTATCAACCTTAGTTAAATTATGCTTCAAAAAAAATATGGGAAAACATAATTAAAATCTGTAAAATTTGTAATTTTGCATGGCCATATCTGTGTTAGAATGATTTCGCTGATGCTTTTCTTTTATAAATGTTATTATTCCATTTCCCTTTATAGTGGCTTTCCATCAAAAATGTCTTGGTGGAAATATTCACTGTGTTTGTCACTTACGTCTCTGAGGTTGTCCAGGAAAAAATCCAGATGTGAGTGGAGGAAATGTATTTTCAAAGACATATTACATCCCACAGCTCTGTATGAAGTAAGAAGTTGATTTAACAATATCGTGGTAAATGTTAGATTTTTGTTTGTCGAGAAAATTTTTACAAACATCTTTAAATAAAGCCCAAGCTGCACTTTCTACATTATTTAATATTGAGTTAAATGCATCATCTTTGACCAACTCTCTTATTTGAGGACCAACAAATATTTCTTTTTTCATCTGTCTCTCACTTACATTTGGAAATTTCTGCCTGATACACAAATATCCGGGACTACCCTTCTTCATTGCTTTTACAAGATTTTTCATTAGTCCTAGCTTGATATGGAGAGGGGGTAAAAATATTTTTTTAGGTTCAACTAAGGACTCAAGAATAATATTTTTCCCATTTGGAGTTAAGTTGTTTCATTTCTTCCACTCTTTAGTAACATAATGTTTATCCCTAGCTCGGCTGTCCCATTCGCAAATAAAACACATTTACTTAGTATAGCCTAACTGCATGCCTAACAAAATAGCTATAACTTTCAAGTCACCAGCTATGTTTTTTTATAATTTATTTTTTCAAGAACGTCTTTTATCACATCGTATATCTCTTTCAAATTAATATCACAAGTGATTGGTATCCAAGGATATTTGTTACCGTTGTGTAGTAGAACCACTTTTAAACTACACTTGGACGAATTCATGAAAAGATGCCAGTCCTCAGGTTTATGAACCTGTTTTAAGTGCGCTCATCAATATTTGTGCAATAAATCAAATTATTTTCATCAATAAAGTACTGAGAAAGTTCTTTTTGTCAGCTTCAAAAGCCCAAAATTTTGAAGTAAATTCCAACCTTGCAGTCTTGATCCTTACAGTTCAGCTTGATTTTTTGATAAATTTAAATCCCTAACCAAATCATTTAATTCACCTTCTGATATAAGATTTGGCTTATTGGAAGATAATTCAAAATCAAAATCATTGTTGTCTTCTTCAGTACCGCCTGATTCTTCATCGCTGCTTTCAAAACATATATTCACAGATGTCTCAGGAACTGGAATAATTTCACTGTGAGGTACAGGGGTGATTGCAGATTGCAATGAAGGATATTTTACAGTATGTTTAGATTTTTTAGAAACTCCAGACACGCTTGTTAAACAAAAGTAACAATCAGTTACATGATCCTTTGGTTCACGCCAAACCATATCTCATATGTGACTGTGATATGATTTAATTCTTTGTCTAGTATTGTTTATTTATAAATTACAAATTATGTTAAAAAAGATAAACAATAAAAAATGAGCTATCAAAATACAATATAGCAGCTTAAAATGCTAACTATACGTTGAAAAATGAAAAAATCCTTTAATTAAATGAACCTACTCATCAAGGAAGGGCAAAACAAAATAGACAATCCATCTAAAGGGGGTTCTTCATAGTCCCTTCAGGTAATAGGCATCTAACCCAACTACAACGTCTTGGGGAATTAGTGTACTCATAATTGGAACAGCACATTACTGATCAATAATTTTACACTGACCAAAAATTTAGCAAGATTTTTTACTATGAAATACTAAAAGCATGACCTCAGAACAGATTCAGGTGTTCTTAATTGCAACTGGCGCCCAAACCCAAAAGATTTTTAAATATAAGGCTGATTACCTCAAAGAAATTCTATGAACTACATTATTTTTAACAATTTCAAAAGTATCTTCTTTTAGAATCATATCTAATTCTAGGAATTTGCAACCATCGATCACAATACACACAGCAGTCCAAGCATAAAAAAACAAGAAAGATGTAACAAAAATTTGTTTTCTATTGTTTATACTAAGAAAGAATAATGTAGCTTTGTAACATTTGATATCCGATCTGATACAAATCACAATTCAAGCCATTCAAACATTTAAGCATATAAATATGCTATAAATCCATTGCATACTGAAAAAATATGGTAGAAACTGTTTGAATACATTTATTTTTCTAAACGGCAAAGGTTCCTCCTTCTGAAAAACAACTGATTTACTGAATACAGTAAATCCTTTCAGAAGTAGATCCATTAAAATGATTCATTAAATGAACTAAAAATCCTAAAACTACTTGGAAATTTCTTGCTCACCATTAAAAATAAAACTCTTCTTTTATACAATTAAACAAGTATAATGAATGAAAATGAAAGAAAAAAACTTGTTTTAATTGATTTTCATAGATTTCAGATTACAATCTCTAATTTAGAACTGATATATTGAACTGAATGCTCTGTGATAAAACTTATTTTACTTATAAATCTTCAAACTGCTTATAAATATTTTATAACTTAAATTTATTTTTTTATTTACTCCATAAACAACAGATTGATATCAAACTACAGTTTCTTGATGTTAAATAAATTTTGTAACATAAGAAAAATATAAGCACGACCATGATTCAAACCTAGAACCTTCCTCACAAAGGACACTGACACTACCACTACCACTCCACCATGGAGGCCAATGAAATGATACATTTAATATTAAATAATGTTTTTTTTAGGAATTAATGAATAATGGATTAATATTTTTGATTGATAATTTTTATTACAGAACAAAGAGTTATATCTATACAAATTATAAAATTTGGCGCATCCATCACCAAATTTATTAAACCTCAATATCTTCCATGCATGGACTATCAACTTAGTTATTTCTTCACCAGATTCTATCACAAACCTATCAGATTCATCTTAAGTCCTCTTCATTTCATAATTTATCAATTCATTCAATTTACAACATCCTCCTATACCACCACGATTCAAAGACCTCCTATTTTTCTCTTATTTCCTTTTGTTTTGTGTTTTTTTTTTGTACAGTCAATATTTCATAACCATACATTACAATAAATTAAATAGTTATTACAATAAAAATAATTTCTGTTTCAGAGAAATGGAGGAAGACGAGGACAATGAATATTGAAAGAAAACAATAAAAATGTTATAAAAAAACCAATAAACTACATAAAGAAATAATAAGTTCAACAACAAATTCCCCAACAAAATGAAATCGGCAGAATAAAAGTATTAGAAAAATAATTATTTTATATCAGAGAAAACCAACAAACATTGATCGTCATCATCATCATCATCATCATGCTTCAATTGCTCACCAGCTTATCAACCTCTATCAAATAATATATATTCTAACTTTTAAATTTCAAATTATATACTAGACATTAAAATGAAAAAAAAAATCAAAATTATTACAACACTTTTATTACAATTATTATTTAATACAAATATATATACATAAATAAATAATATTCTTTAGATAACTCTCTCCTTAAAATAATAATTATAATTTTAATATAATAAAAACAAACATTAGACAATCTTCATCATCAGTAGGCTGCTTAAAATAAAATAATTAATTTAATGAATAAATTTAAATTTAAATTCTAATAAATTTTTGAATTTATTGCAAGTAACAACTTTTTAGAGTAAATAATAGTAATATTTTTTCTTTAAAATACTATTTTTATCTCTTTATAGAAATAGCGATATGATATTTATTTAATTAGCTCACTTAAATAGGGTCACACAATAAAATTATTAAAAGTCAATTTAGATTTTTCATTATTATTATTATCATCATCATTATTACTACTACTACTAATATGACTACTATAGTATATTATTAAACTTATGCATGAAAAATTATTGAAAACCTCTAACTTTTTCTACTGTGATTTAAATACCTTATATTTGAAATTATTTTGCCATCAGTCATTTGACTGTATCGATACACTTTTCCATTCCTTTCTATTTTACATCTCAACAAAACTCCTTCATCCTAAATCCTTAATTCATCGTTTCATATACCCTAATCTTAGTCTTCCTTAACATCAACAGTTCCTTCTACAACAACTTACTACAGATGTCAAAGCTCTTAATATTTTTTATAACATACTTCAGAGTAGTTCCAAAAAGAAAATCCAATTAGGTTATTATAATTCCCTACAAGACCCCATCGTATAATGTAATAAGTAAAGAGTAATAAAGAATACATATCGTCAACACAAAAGCTTTATTTTTCCGTGGCTAATAGTGTGATGCAATAAATAAAAGCAATTAAAATTTGGGCATTAACTTTGCTCAGGCTGTACCAATCGTCAATTAGTTGGTGTTCTAATCAACAGGACTGCTGCTAAATGTTAATAATTTTACTTAGTCTGACTTCTAACCAGTTACACATATAATATGAATGCTCAAAGGCTCACCAATCTCTCCTACCGTTTACAAGGTCATGTGATTACTATAGTAAAGGTATTTTAAGTCAACAATCAATTTATTATTTTATATACATATATGCTTGTTAATCGAATTTGAAGGTGTACTGGCAATCATCAATGAGAAAAAATATAAAATTAAAACTATAAAAATGAAATTTGTAAAAGAAGCTGATATCTGCATTTGTCTGCGAAATTGTTATTATATGTTTTTAACAGATACGGACAAAAACATACTAAATAGATTTTTTTTACACACACACACATATGACATATCCCAAAATTTGAACTAGTTTCTTGTAAAGAACAATTTAACATTAATAAAATTGTATAAATTCCTTTCATTAGAAGTACGACAATATTTTTAACAATATGAATTTTTCATATTAAAAGATACATGACTGAATAATATTCATGGAATCTACTAAGCCTTATAGGAAAAAAATGTTTTATAGCAACATAAAACTGCACTGATGGAAAATTAATATCGAAAAAAAATCAGTACAGTACAAAATGCCAATGAAAATACATTTTTACTAATTACGGTTAGACAGTATTTGATAAATTCTTCCATTAATATCTTCTGCTATAAGTAAAAAAATATTGCTTTTAGAGAGCCACTTTCATTCACTGTTTCACTGTTCCCCCTAACATTAAAGAAAAATCAGAATTCTCTATAAATAAGCAACTTTTGATGCTTTTATTGATATAAAAATAATGGTTTTTTTTTTTTTTAATTTACATCAAACTTATATAAAATAACATGACACTACAATTAAAAATAAAATTATATCATTGTAAATACTTATGCTTAGAAAAAAAGAATAAATCTATAATATACGAATAAAAAGAAACATAAATCTTTTAATTGGAAAGTTTAATAATACATTCCCTTTTTTGTGGCAAATAATACTGGAAAAATTAAATATTATAGCCTGTTATAAATAGTGAATTTTATAAAACTAGATAGATCAGTAAATAAAATGAAAATCAAATACTAATAAATATTTTCATTCACTTATTTTATAATTGCAGCAGCTTGGCACTATAAACTGATTAATTATTTTCTACATGTAAAATTAAGTAAATAGATTGCATAATTATACCCAATTAGCAAGACTCCTCCCAAAAGAACCACTCCTTTAAAGAATAAAGCATTCCCTACTCTTTTTTTAACAGATGCAAATGCAATTTATCTCCTTTAAAGTAACTTTAAAATGATGAATGGAAACACAGGCATGAAGATAATATATCATAACAGCATAAATTTTGTGAAGGATGCTTTCATAATATGAAATTTACTAATAATTTTACTACTCCCAAACTGTACAGTTATATTAATAAGAAAAAATAATTTATTAATTTACAAAATATTTTGTATAATAATTGCAACCTATAATATAATGATATTAGATGCTTATAACATCTAAAAAAAACAAAAAACTGCTAATGCTAATTTTTAAAATAAGATTTAAAAACCGATACATGCATATTTGTTGTTTTCAATGAATTTGAAATTCATGATTTGATAAGAAAAGTATCGTCATACAAGTTATTACTAGTGTCATAGCACATAAATAAAAAACAAGTTTTTGAAAAAAATGCATTTCAATAAAATGTGCAATTATTTTATATAATAAATAAATAATCATAATTCTGACAATTTAAAAAAAAATTATGTAATAAATATTAAAAGGAATATTTTTTAACAATGTTATGAGTATCATTTCTCTTTTTGTGTAAGTAGGGATGCATTGTGAAAAATGTGCAGATGCATGCTCTCCAAACAACAGATAAAGTGGGATTGTTTAAGATACTGATGCTAAGAATCATTAAAATAGTAATGCAACTCTGTCAAATACCTAATTGTAAGCACAATAACTCCCCCCAAAAAAAAAAACTAATTCATGATAATGTAATCAGAGTAGTATACAAAATAAAAAACAAAAAATATGATTTTAAGCGTAAATATGTTTGCTTCCATCGGTGTGGGATGTTCACAATAAAAGTAAGAAAGAATTAAATTAATGAATTAATATCCACATTTATATCATTTAAAGATTTTCTTATTTTTTATAATGTCTCTAAAAATCTTTTTTATAGATAGATTACAGATGCAAAAGAAAAGTTCCTATATTTAAACTTTTACTTATAATTTTTAAAAGTTTTAAAGAGTATTTTGTAAAATAAGACAATTGCAATGTAACAGTAAAATAAGATAATTGCAGTACAACAAAAAGTAAATAATGTAAACTACATACATACGTAATGAAAAGCTTAGAACAATGTAACCTGCAACTTTACATTCAATTAACATACAAAAAAAATATATATATATCTTGGCTCACATTATTTTAAGTATTTCACTGCTAACTAGCATTGATCTTTGTAAATTCCTTTATGTTTTTAAAGTATACAACAGTACCCTTCAAATATCTCTCATAATCATGAGAGATAATAAAAAAATTAAACTAAAACTAAACATATAAAATTCACAACCATACTTTTTACAACTCATGTAGTCATTCAAGAATTCAACTGATAAATTAAAATATTGCAACCAGTATTCAAGGCTCGTCATAGTACGATAAAGGTACCTCTTCAGAAAATATACAAAAATAAACTAAAGTAGCAGTAAAATATATAAAACAACTGGGGCTACTCAGGGCTCACTTTGCTTGCCCTTCCTGTCTAGCCAGTTTGGACCCCTGCTGTGTTCATTAACCTCAGGGTTATGAGAATAATACTGATAAATAACAATTAAAGTATTCAGACTTTACAAATTCCTGAAAAAGAAACTAAATTACAAAACATAGAACAAAGTAACTAAAGCACACACACCTTTGACAAGGAAAACTTCACAACTTCACGCCCAAGGAGGCTAAGGCCTTGATCTATAGCTTAAAACCTTGCCTTTGATAATGTGAATGTATCCAGAAATGCAATCAGTCAGTCAGTTCTCGCATGATGCTATTTCAAATGGCACAGACAGAAACTGCCTCGAAATTTCACGTTTATATATTACACATAGGCAAATATTCATATATTTACACAAAGAAGTAAAAACTTGTTAAACAACATACTCATAATTGTAAAATTATATAGATATATGTTAACAATTAACTATTAGACAATTACCATAAACAAAACAAACAGTTTTTCTTATAACTGCTAGAACATTTTTGTAAGATGACATATCATCATTAATTAGTTTTCTTAATAAAATGAGCATCACAGTAGTTAGCCATGGGATATAGCTTTGTTAATAATGAGTATATTGGCATCATTTTTGTATAACAGAAGAAATATTTTAAAGAAAATTAACACAGGATTTTTCATCAAAACAAAGAGTTACAAAAAATTATAAAAAAGAATTTGAGTGAAGATGTTCACAAACATATAACATGTTTATAAATGAACAGAGACTTCCATAAAACAAATCAATGTTTGATTCAATAAAGTTTCATACAATAAATACAATTTTTATTAAAATTCCAGAATTAAATGATTTTGAGCATCATTTTAAATGTACTAAAAAATTAGAATAAATGTAATTCCCTTTCTGAACTCCATGATGGGAAAGATCCTTTCAGAACCACAATGTAATTCTGTTTTTTTTTAATTACTACAGCTAAAAAAAAACATAATGCTATTTCAAAATCAAAACTTTTATTTATTTAAACTTTTATTATGTGGTTGCTTGATACACTAAATGTTTCAGACTTAATTCCAATTAAGATATGGAAAATCTGTAATAACTTAACACCCAACAAAATTGCCAATAAATATCAGCTTATTAGTTGATGCGACTTATAATAACAATAAAAAACTGCATAACTTGTCTTTTCATTAATTTTTTTCTTTTAAAAAATTTAAAAAGAAAAGAAAAGATTATTAGTAAAAAAAAAAATATATATATACACATATATAAATGTTTTAAGAATACAGATTTTTCTTTTCTGAAAAATAATAACTATTATTGCACATCTTATTGAAATGCAAAAAAAAGTTTTGATAAACTTTATAATTGAAAGTAAATTCCCCCTCCAGCTTACTACTTACAGTTTAAATGATGTATGTCATTAATTAACAAGCTGCTAATTTTAGATAAGTTATTACAATTTATCAAAATTAATCAAATAGCATATTAAATTTAAAACTATTTATATGCTACTATTATTACGATATGTATGCAATGTGATACCACATGTAATAAATTAATAAATAAAATATTAAATCATTGTTGGATTTAAATACAAGGTATGAATTAATTACAAAATATTATGTAGTAGATATTATAAGTTCAATAAATGTTACATTTTATGTTAACAAAAAAAAAGTCAACATTTTGAAAAGTAGAATTGAAATCAATGCAACAACTTATAAAAGAATTAATTAAATTTAAATGAAAATACCTAAAAAAAACTAAATATATTATTTATGAGGTCAGAATATCTCAGTGATACAGCATCAGATTTCTAACCTATTGGATTAATAACGTTTAAATCATACATTGCTTCAACTCACGCTGTTATATTATAGAGAATATTCCTTAATCGTAAAGAAACAGTGGTAGTTATAAATGTGGAATATTTGTGGTACTTATATATTCCACCAATACTAATTCCTATGCAACAAGCTAAGAACCAAAGCACCTACTTGTTACATCCACAAATCCCTTCGTAGAATGGAACTTTACAATTTTTTATTCTATTTTCATAAATGTTTGTTGAAATGTTTAAAAAATAAAATATGTAAATATAGAATCACGCCACTATTTTTTGTTTAAATGGATTATTTACAAAGTAAAAAAATATATTTACGTAATAAACTTACAAATATTTTTCCATTTAGAAATCCATTAAAATAAATACTTTCATCTAGAAAACCAGCTAAATTCTTATGATTTCTTTAATGAATAAAAAACATTATTTGATTTTCCAATTCATTAAATAATTTTTTTTAAAAATGAAGTTCTGCATTTGGCCAATATATTACTATATTACTTTCTCACACACTGATATGTTGACCAGATCAGTTTTAATAAAAAAGTCAATTTAGCAGAACTACACGTACATTGGTTTCATGTACAAAATTATTATTTTTTAAAATATTTTTATTTAACATTCTGGATAAAAATAAATATACTAATAATAAAACAAAAGATACCAATTAAAAATAAATTGTATTAACACTAACATAAAAAACTAATCATACCATAACAAAAATATTTAAAAAATATAATAAATTAAATTACTGCATTTAAATGGAGCACCCACATGCATACATATTAATTTTTAAAAAAGAATTGTTAAAATTGTATAAACACAATGAAAATGGGACAGCAAAGATATAATGAAATGAAGCAGAGACTGATGATAAATGCCGCAAAAAATTAAAGATGTCGAAACGCACTTGTAATATAAGTGAGAGAGATCTATACATATATAAATAAATAAATATAGAAAAATAAATTAGTGTAATAATATTTTCTAATCTAATATAATATAAAATAAGCTTGTAAATTAGCTCAGATCACTTTTTTAATTTATATTTTTCATAATAAATAGATATCACATTTGTAAATAGCCTCCTACAATTATTACTTAATAAAAATTTTAATTATAATTTTTTTATGATACTATATTTTTTCTCATATTAAGTAAAGTTGATAAATAATAATATAATTACTGTTAATAAAATAATAATTAACAATACTATAAATAATAATAATTAGTTAACTATTTTTTAAATTAATTATTAAATTAATACTAATATATTGAGAATTTAACGTTGTTTTAAAATTTTTTAAAGTTTATTTTTTATTTATATCTGTTTACTATTAATAAATAGTGAGAATTATTCACAACAATTCTGATTATAGTGTGACAAAATAAAAATGTTCTACAGTTTATTACTGCTTTATTACTTAAAACCAACAAAAGATGTTATACATAACGATATAACATTTATATTATATAGAAGAGAAATAAATTATCTGCATACAGATCTGATTTAACAAAATTCTACATAAAGTAAGGAAAAATATTATACTAACAAAACAAATATCATGGTTAATAAACCATAAATACTTTTATTTTTAAGCAGATAATTCTTTTTTTAAATCATTAAAATAATTTAACCCATTTAGATTTTTTCTTTAGTATTATTTTACTTAATAACAGAATTTTTTACTCACTAGAAAACCATTTATAAATTTTATATTACTAAATTTTGGAAAAGATATGCTTTTCAAAATTTTATTAAATTCATATTAGTAATGTGGAAGAGATATAAATAGATTATAAATGAATCATATTTCTAAAATGCAACTGAAAAATATATTTGTTTATTATGGCGCGCTTTTATATAGTTATTATATTTTTGTATAAAGCTGCACTCTTTATTTGTGCAATACAGAAACTTGTGCAGCCAGAGTAGTTCATGATAGTGTACAAATAACTAAATATATGTTAAATGAACGATTATATTAGTTATACTTACAAGATATTATTTTTAATCACTTACGATCTATCATTAGCAGTAATGTTTTGATCTGTGGTTTCAGTTGTAGTTGATTTAGGAAAACAGTTAATAAAGAAGATGTGGTAAAAGATTTATTTATAAATTTAATCTAAAGGTTAAATTTAGAATACTGGCAATGTATATTTGTATGAATCATAATATTGAAGCGTAATGCAACTCTATGAAGCAATTGAAGTCATCTCAGTTTACTACAGAGTAGTTATATATTTTTATTCTGTCATTATATAAAGTTTATAGTTATTATCAATTTTGAAATAAACACTCAAAACAAACAAAATTAATATAAAATGAGTGCTTTTTAAACTACAAAATACAAGTGTTTCTAATTAAAAAAAACAACAAGTAATAATACATTAGTTGAAAATATAGTACATAGAATTAGTCTATTTCACTGAAGATCACAATAGAGATTGAAAGTGTTATCAATTCTTTTCAATATATTTGAGATAATCTGTTCTACTTTTCTGTTAAAAGAATTACTTACATACAACATTAATTCTCAACTGTCATGGAGAATAACATTACAAAAAAGTATAAAAAACTAGTTTTAAAATGAGGTTGCCATTTAGTATGATGAGGATAAAAGATAAATAATAATAGTACCAGATACGTAAAAAGCAATAAAGTTCAAAATAATTTTGTAATTTCCTCATCTTTTAATATTAATCTCAGAATTTTTTAATAAATTTTCTGTTGATTATTTTATTTATGTTTCATAATGACAAGATGATATTTAATGCAAAATCAATTTACAATTGCTACGTAGTATGCTTTTACGTTTATGTTTTCTTCTATTCCTGAACTAGCTAACCATGGTCGGACTTAACACGTATTCATACATTAATATTAAAGAATCTGTTTCTAATTCCTGAACCTAAGTTTAATTTAAACAGATTTATTTCCTTCATGAAAACTGTTATACTTTAAGTTATCATTCTTACTTTATCCAGCATTTCTAAAGCTTAAACTAAACAAATTGGAATCATTATATTTTACTTATCATCATAAAGTATTTTTTTCTCTTATTTCATATACAAATTTATATACATGTAAATTAAATAATGTTTAGTTTACAGGATGGACACACGACTCGTATTAACCCTGTAGAAATCTCTACCAAAAGATGGACCTTTTTCACAGTTTTGGATAGGAAACAAAATACCCAGAGACATGTCATAAAGATAACCTTCTTTTTAAGCTCCCAGTATTGAAGGAATTACTTTAATAACTACAACAACTACAAAATTCCAGGTGGAATGTACAACAACATCCTAACTGGAACCAACTTTTCATGATATCTTTTAAAGAAGAAATGGTGAAAAATAGGGAAAGAAACAGGAAGAAAAGAAAAAAATATCTACTACAAGCCATTAAGCAACCCCCTTGGGAGAGATTTCCTTTTTTCCAATGTAAGTTTCTCAGGAGACTGAGGTAGTTTATAGTCCTGTCTGGAACCTTTTAACTTATCTATTGTTTAATTAAACTATTCTCCTAGCAATGATTGTATCTGTTCAGTATTCTTTTAAATAAACATTTATATTACATTGTCGCTCCCCATTTTTTAATTGCATAAGGGATCTATACGAGTAATAAAATATCACGCGTTTCTATGAAATGTAATGCATAGTTTAACAGAACTTTCAATTATATGTACTTTCAGTTATATGATTCAATTATATTGAAAGTTAGTTACATATGTTACACAAATATATTCAATTTATCAAACTTTTGGTTTCCAAATTAAAAAAAAATAAATTTTCAAAAAAGTTTGTTGTGATTAATTTTCACTAAAATTACGTTAATGTTTTTATATATACTAATAAGTATGTTTTTGTACATTTTATCAAAACACACACACACACACACACACAAATAAACAATCAAATTAAATAGTTTATTATTTAAAGTGTTACTATTTATTATATGAATTATTAAATTGTTTGTATAAATAATAGTTTTACAAAAGTCAAATAATTTGACAAATTGTTTTATCTTATTTTACTTGTTGTTATTATTATTATTATAATTATTATTATAAATAATAATAAAAATAATAATAATTTTAAAAATAGTTTATACACATTTTTAAAATTTTATCATCGATGCATTGAAAAAAGCTTTGTTATAATATTATATCATTATTATTATTGTAATTTTAGTTATGTTTATTAAAATGAATTATAATTTTATTGAAAAAGAATTTGTTATTTATTGTATAATATTAATTATATTATTATATAATAATTATTGTTAATAATAAATTATAATAATACAATTAATAATTATTATAGTACAAATTACCTGATTGTTGATTTTTTTCAATTTTATAATCATATACATCCATTAATAATAATGAACTACCTGATTATGATTTCAAAAGTATTAATCTGACTTTATTATATAGCGTCTAACTTTTAACTCCTAACGATTATTAACTTCTATTAGCTCTTAACTTTATTAAGTTTTATTAGCACTTAACTTTATTATAACAGAAGCCCCTTTTATAAAACTGGTTAAAAGTTTAATTTAAGAGTATATTTTTAAAAAAATAGAAAAAGAAATGCGTTAATTAAATTTATTTTTACTTTCCATCTAGCACTATAGCTACAGCAGTAGAAGGGAAAGTATTGTAATCAATCCAATTTGGGCATATGTGGTTTTCACTGAATTTTGACGTTCTGACACTAAGGAACTCTGAACAGAAATTTTCTGGATGTTTGTATGTACATGTGTGTGTGTTTGGTGTCTCATACCTTAAACATAGTGTTTCCTGAACTAAACAAGTGTTTCTACAAAAAAAACAATTTTAAAATAAACAATTTTTACAATTTTTTACAATTTTAAAAACTTGACCAAACTTGGTCAGATTTATTTTGTATATGGTACATTAATGCCATTAAATTTTCAACTTACAAGGTTAAGGGGGGTGAGGCTGTAGAGCGAGGTCACCCTCAGTATCTCGAGACTTTGCCTAATTAAGGTCTTAATTTTCTTAGGCACATTTGTTAACAATTAAAAAATAATAATATTTACAAAAAGAGTTTTCATAATTGCACTCCCACCCCAAAAAATGTTCTTAACTAATGGCTAAGTGGGTATACTGCATCAATATTACCCCCTGTCACCAAAAGGAGCGCTAGTGTAGCACTGACATACAGCTATACAAAAAATATTATATTTAAATAAAATTATAAATATTTGAAATTAAGTTGTATGTGTAAGCTGTGCATCAGAAAAAAGTGATTGGACAATTGTGTTGTCAGCAACTTTTTTTAATTAATCAGTTAACTAATTTAATACGATTTTCTGTTGCAATGTGTTTGGCACTAATTATTTACCTCAAAAAATTTCCATATTAATTAAATCAATCTTCATTTATTTTATATTTTTCATGTTTTACTTATGTATATGCTTACTTCCCATACCAAATTAATAAATCACCTATGACTTCTTTTTCATCTATACCTCTCTTTAAAAGATTCTATTTCAAACTTATGTATGCTTAAAATTTCTACATTAATCTAGCTAATTTTAAACACTTTCACTAAATCATTTACAATAAAATTTTCTTTATTTTTGTAGCTTATTATTCATTCTACCATACTTGTATGAAATATTTTAATATTTCATACAATTTTTTTTTTAAAAAGTGTTTAATATAAATTTATTTACTAAATGAAAATATGGAAAAAACTGAAGCCAAATTAAAGATACTTTTTATTATATTTTATTTGATCAATATGATAAATTTATCTTCCTCTTTATTTATTTATAATCTACATTAACCTTTTAACTCTGACATATTTTATAACTACAGACCATTTGGTAGAATTTTTTATTAGCATCATTGTTGATTATCTCTTACAGCAATGCTTACAATCTTAGTACTAAAACAAATTAACAGGGATAATTATTTTCAACATGCTATAAGTTCCTATACCATAGTACACGTTTAAGTCACTCTGATTAAGCTAACGAAATAAGTTTCCCTGTTAATACACAAAAGCAATTCAAACTAGTAACTGCTTCATAGACTGTAGTGAGGAAATAAAGATCATTTCAAAATATAGTATGAATTAATTATTCATTACATTATAAATCCATTCATTCAGAGGTTCCAGGTTAGAATCCCAGTCAGTCATGGAATTTTCATACACTACAAAAATTACATTTCATATTCTTATGCACAAGCTTCGAGTTTCTGTAGTGAATTTCAATATGAAAAAAAATTGTACAGTTCAAGTTTTTTTACATTCAAGATATTGAAAGTCTTTTATACATAAAATTTTTATCATAAATTTTTTTTCTGACCCAGTGTTTTTCACACCCACAACATACTTTAAGTAGCTGAAGTATTAAAAGCCCTAATAAGAAATTTATTTCCTTAAACATACTGAAGCAGTGAACAGAGTAAAAGTACTAACTTAAATAAATATATTTTAACTTCACTTTTATGGCATTAGCTTGCTGATTTAGGCAGAATATTTTGGAATACATAAAAAAAAAAACCATTAAAAACCACTTTATACCTCACTTAGTATAGCTGGCACAGATTGCTTGTTATTCCAGAAATGAATAAAAATTACCTGCTTAAAAGATACTCCACAGATATAAAAAACTGTCAGATCTTTTAGACTTGTCAGGGCCCAAGCAGTCTAACAAAGCAAAAGTAGGGTCAATCTCCATTATGAGTAATCATACTGCAGTATATGCTATAAATGGGTCTAATAAATATAATTAATATTTTTGAGTGTTACTTTTTCACTTTTACTCTGTTAGTTAATTTAATCTTCTTCAACTTCCTTCATGTACTCATTTCAAATGCCTTCAATTTTTTCCTCCTCTTTTTTTAGTGTTCATATTTAATATCCATAAAGAAGCATAGTGCAAATGTAACACTTCACAAGTTGCTTCCTCAAGTCTTACTCCACTTGGTTACATAATAATTGTTTCTAACATAGATATTAAATATTATTATTATTATTTTATAAATAAAATAATTAAAATAAAATAAATCTGTTGGTATTCTAACTAGAAACAGATTAAAATGCTTATAGATACCCATCATTTTATCTGTTATCTATTCTAGTGCAAGTCGTTTTAGTTCAGATTGGTGAATAATTTTTGAATATAATTAATTTTTAGTTAAATTATAATTATCACTCCTTTAATATTTTTTGACCAGCTTTTTTACATTGCACCAGCATGCTTTTTTTGCAACATTCTATGTGTTTTTAATTCAGATTCCACATGTATAGTTTTTATAAAGTTTAAGTAATTTTTCGATTTAACATAATTGCAATTATTGTGTCCATTTTCAACTATAGTGTGTATATTTCTATCAGAAAAATATGTTTATCATAAAATATATTGTCCTATGTTTGTATCAGATTTAAGAAAAATACGATTTAACTTAAGCAAAAATTGAAAAGTAAAGCCTTTAAGTAGCTGAGAAAAGGAAATGAATTAAATGTACATAAAAGACATTTAATGTCAGTCAGATATCCTCTTAGCTTACACTAATTCGTGGATACTGATATTCTTTGAGGGTTGAGTTTCAATTAATCACACATTTCAGGAATGGTCCACATGAGAATGTACACTTTATTTACATTCATACTTATCATCCTCATTCATCATCTGAAGGTTATGGAGGTAAACAGAACAGAAGAAGGAGGTAAAGAGAAGAAGATTCTCTTAGTTGAAAAAATGATAAACAATAGTTATTTCAAGTACATTCACAAATTAAAAAAAGGATAGAAAGCTAATCATATAATCATGGACTTTTATCAACAAAAAAAAATAAAAACTACAGACAAAAATTAAAAATACTATAGATAATTCTGATAAAAATATGAATATTATTAGATAAAAGATGCACAATCTTTATTTTATTAACATTAAATTCCAACTACAGACAGAATACTCCAACCTGTTAATGGCAGAATACTCCACTTGTTAATGAAGACAAAGACCTGTCACACAAACTAAAACTTTTTAAAAAGTTTAAATTTTAAATATGAATGATACAGAAGGTATTAATTAACAGAAAGCGATTATTTTATGAAGAAGATAGTATTTAAAAAATATAAAATCAGATAGAAAAATCGTAAAAAAATTTGTTATACAGATAAAACACGGATCAGCAATGGACATACACCATTAAAATAGAGTCTGAAAAGATATAACCATCCAATCCATACTACAACATTTTTATCAGCATAAAATACATAAAATAAAAATCCTTTTGGCTTAGGAAAATGATTATTATGGAATAGTAACTCAAATTGAAAGTGAAGCAAAAGAGTTAGGGATTATTCTGAAGCGAAGCAGCTGTAAGTCGGTTTTTTTTTTTGTTTTTTAATTGCATAAAAGTGCAAATTACTGTGATGAGACGAATTCAAAATTATTTGAAGCTTAGTTTGATAAAACACTGAAATATCATGAAAAAGGTTTTGTGATTCTTCTGGACAATACTTCCCTATCATTTCTGCAAAGTTGAAATAATTACTAATTACTATTTCAAATTGGCTGAAACAGAAAATATAAGAATGACTCAATTTAAAAGTATAAACTTGACATAACTTATGTCAAGCTAGAACAATAGAAAAAATTTCTAGATCACATTGTCAATTAGAAAAGATTGTCAATGAAGTACAAACTGGATAATTGTATTGAAAATGTAACAGAACAGTTTATAATGAATACTGACAACAGCTATACGGCCCAATGTCAATATAAGCAGTAGTAATAACTTTTTTTTTTTTTATAAAATATTTCACTATTAATTAATAAATAATAACATTTAGGAATAATAAATAATAATATTATTAGGACAGTAAGCTTTTTGTTAGAATTTTGTTGTATAGTTTTCTGCTACCTATTTTATTACATTAGAAAAGAGCACTTTGGTTCAGATGGAAAAATTTTTTTTCAATCTTCATAATAAACAAAAAAGTGGTAAGCAATATTGTTGAGTGACAATTTTTATGGTATTTAGTTACATAAAAAAAAGAATTATAATATTTGCATTAAAAATAATGTTTAAAAGTAGTATCAGTTATCCAGAATTTTTTTTAATTTCTTAACAAATAAAAATGGAAATGTAGGCTCTGCTAATAAGTATATACAGATAACAGTAAAAGTCATACAATATCCTTAGAAATATGCAACATGTCATACCAGTATCACATGAACATTGCATGCATCTATTTTTATGCTATCTCTCAGATTGCAATGAGCAGACTAGATATTCTGTACATATTCAACATGTTCAACACACTTGAACATTATGAAATAAAAAAAAAATTATTATACTAAATGAAGAGGCATAAATTAAATCTAATACAGGATTTTATCATAAATAAACTAGGATTTCCTAATGTGTATATATATATATATAGACCGTCACATATCTTTGGCTAGCTAGTCCACATGGATTTATGGATTTTTATTTATTTTTATTATTGATTTAAATTTTGACTTTATAATTTAATTTTATTATATATATATATATATATATATATATATATATATATATATATACATATATATATGCAATTTTTAATTTTAATTTAATTTAAAAAAAATTTGAATTTAAAAATTGTTAGTTTTAATTTTTGTTTTGATTTTAATTTGATAAAGGATCTTTTAACAATTTTAAATTTTAAATCTTATGTATATAGAGGATTATTAATTTTAATTTTAATGCATAATTTGGTACGAATGAGTTGAAAAATTATATAAAGCAACTGATGATGTGAGGGACTCATGAAAGCGCTCTTGCTTGAATTATGGAATAAGGTAGGTGTCATCCTATTTTATTTTATTTATTATTCTGTACTTAGGTTGAATGAATTAATATAATTTGTATAGTATAGAGGAATATTCTTTTCAAAAGGATCAATTTTAGAAAAATTATATATATATATATATATATATATATATATATATATACACACACAATAGTACAGGACTGTTAGTATAGCAGACCTATGACGTCTTATAGTTACTTGTTTCCCAGTTTAGCCAGTCAGGGCTGGCTTCACTCATCCTTCCCGTCTAGCCCAACCCTGTGTTCATTAAATTCATGCTTGTGAGAATAATAATGATAAATAAAAATTAAGCATGTTTAAATTATAAATAATATCAGTGTACCGTAATTTCTTCAGAGAAACAGATCAGTAAAGGACTCAAAACATTGAGTGATCTAAGAATTTGGGTTTCAAACAGTAGACCCCATCTTAAAAATACTAGTTATATTTCGTTACCTGTACAAAGTACTGGTAAAAATTTATTTTGCCCAGTTCTTGGCATCACCCGACAAACCACTAGGAGGTAACCGAGTGTCTTTCTCTTTTTTTTTTACTTTTTAATTACTTTTATGTTTTTGAGTCAAATAACAGGAGGAAGTTGCAGCCAGACCAGGATTCGAACCTGGGACCTCCAGATGAAAGGCCGACTGGTAGCATCTCGGCCTTTCATCCGGAGGTTCCAGGTTTGAATCCTGGTCAGGCATGACATTTTCACACACGCTACAAATCATTCATCTCATCCTCTGAAGCAATACCTAACGACAGATCCTGAGGAAAAAAAAAGTTGAAGCCAGTCACATCGTACATACAGTAGTAACAGTGGTTGTTTTAGTTGAAGCCACCTCTTAAAAAATCGAAATTAAAAAATAAACTGAAAGTGATCTTTAGATATTTATCTAAAGGGTATTTGCAAGCCACAATCTAGTGAATATTTCCTTTAGTACAGGGGAAATGGGAAAAATTTTTAAGCATAGTTAAAATTTTTTTTCTTTTTTTCACCTTCACTTCTTTCAAGGTTGAATTTAAAAAATCTTGAAATTTTTTTAATATATTTTCATATTTATTTTATATATTTAATTATTACAGAAACATTATTAACTGAGAACACAGTAAAATTATAACATAACAAAGGCAGTACAAGGTAACTATATATCAATTATCCACAACCATTTTTTTTCCTGTTTAACATCTGGGAATCACCATCAGGTATTACTTCAGAGGATGAATGAGGATGATACGAGTATGTATGAGTGTAAGTGAAGTGCAGTCTTGTATAGTCTCAGTTTGACCATTTCTGAGATGTGTGGTTAATTGAAACCCATCTACCAAAGAACACCAGTATCCATGATTTAGTATTCAAATCGGTATAAAAGTAACTGTCTTTACTAGGATTTGAACGTTGGAACTCTTGACTTTGAAATCAGCTGCTTTGCAAAAACGCGTTCACCACTAGAACAACCTGGTGGGTTGTTCTCAACCTATGAACTAATATCTGCACTAAAAAAAAAAAACCATATAACTTTTTTTAATAATTACTTTTAATTATTAAAACTTTTTTTAATAATTGTAAACAACATGAAAAACTGTCAATTGTTTTTTCCTTTCAGTAAAGATTAGATACAACTATGTTAATACATTCCCCCATCAATAGAAAAACATCCAAACATTAATAAAGTTCAATAATGTATAAGAACTGGTTTATTTTAACAAAACTACTAGTGTAGTGTGAGGTTTATAAGTCAGCGGGTATTTTTTGTAGACATCTTTCAAGGAATTGAACAGAAAGGAAACTGATGCCCAGTAATCACTTGTGGGTAGAATTGTCTGTTTTCTTTTACGATCTTTCTGCTATAGATTGTCACTTACTCACCAGTTTTATTTCCCTTATGCTTGATCCCGTCTTCAATGGGATATTTTGTGGATTTTAGCCATATGCTCATTGGATCTGTACTGCAGTAGTATGGACTAGTTGAATTGCTCCATTAACCTTCAAAGGAAGTTGGACTAAATGCTGAACAAAAAAGCTTGCTTCCATGAGACAGACAGTGGCTGTGCAGGGCATTCCCTGTACAGCGACTGTCTACCTCATCAAGTTCAGTGAACAAGTTTTTATTAAACAACCCAAATACATACTGTAATGAATTGTTTTGCCTCAACAAACATGACAAATCAACGTAACAAATTCATAATTCCACTATCGAGATTTAATGATAAATCAATTAATCAAAAATTTATATTTAATGATAAACATCGATTAAATATATTGATATTGCAACAATTACATGGTATTTAAAACCCTTATTGTACAATGAACAATTCAAATTTTAATTGTAAAATTAATTTTTTTTTGAAAAATAAGCAAAATATTAAAAGGAATAACAAAATTACTGCAGTACAGGGTTAAAGAATGAATATATATTATATACATCATCTTAGATGCATACTACAATATTTACTACATTTTATAATTTAAAAAACTTAATAAAAATAAATACAAAAATGTTAAAATTATTACTTCTGGTTTGCAGATAAAAGTTTGCTCACCAAAAACGTTTAAAAATTCCTAAATATGGTGATCTGTAACATCAATCTGTTATGAAGAAAACATTAAGCATACAGTAAACCTACCTACCACACATTAAATTATAATTAATTTATTGTAAACATTCTTGTATTTGCACATCACACAAATTACTGAACCAATTTCAGATAAACTTAATAATAAAACTGTAACATTTTTAGAAATGAATATATACAAACAATGTAAAAAGAAGTAATATTTTAGAAATGTGCATTTTAAACATAGAATTAAAGAAAAAAACTTCTTACCATGGTTGCGAAAACACTTTGTTTTCCAATTAACTTTCGATTACCAAAAGATTTTTCTCAGAAGTTTTAGTAAAATTCTAACTACTAATTTAAATTTTGCAAAAGTATAATAATTTTATTTAAAAATTAATAATTCTAGCAATAAACACGGTGGAAAATTCAAATAAAAGATTGTTTAAAGTCTATAATTATAAAAATGAGTGAATAAAAATAACAATTTTACATAATTTATGTATAAAGCAACTTTTTGTAAAAAGACCATTTTAATATAAAAAAATAAATAAATAAAAAAGTTATTCAGCTCAACAATAAATTGAACTGAAGAAGGATTAAACTGTATTATCTTTTCTGATAAGAAACTCTCAGCCATAGGCTGAGATTTTTTTACAATCACAGGCAAGGAAGAGAATTCCCCAACAAATTCAAAAGAGATACCCCGATCAAGCCGCACTAGTGCTAAGGAAATAGTTGCACAGTTAACTGTCTACTCATCATCTTTAGTACCGATTTAATAAACATCTATTAAAGATACAAAGAGAACCCATGGGAATAATGAAAAAATGGAAAAAAGACAACCTACCAGCACGACATCAAAACAAGACAAATAAAACCAACGAAGCGATTGAAAACTCCTCTAAGCAACATCGTCACTATTCTTCGAAGATCAATTTATTTTACCCAGGAAAGATTTAGACCATTAGAGGTCAACAATTTTTAATTAAACAACCCAAATATATGCTGCAACAAATTGTTTTGCCTCAACTATTTAAAGTTCCACCTAAAATCAACACAGACAACCCTTAGGAAAACCCTCGCTCATTCAAGAACTGTATAGCATATGTAATTATCCAAGTAATCATAAAGTATACAACTTTCCCATACTTGTATAACTCAAGGAAAAGTCTTCTGTTAGATATGTTTATTATTAGTAAATAAAACTTTCAAACAACTACTTATAAACTTTAATAGTTCAGTTAAGTAGATCTTTGCTTATACATACAAATACCTTGATTCAATTCCTAATACAAGCTACAAATGTTTTAATCAGTTATTTGTATTATAATTAGATGTAATTAAAATATTTAAACAAGAATTTAAGTCCTTTAAGATAACTTCTTAGTTCTTCGAAATTATAAATTATAAACACTTTAGTGCTTCAAAATAAATAAATTCTTTTTAATTAATAATTCTAAACACAGGCTTAAAAATTGTGCATGAGAATATGATAAGGAAATTTTATATAACGAGTGAAAAATGTCATTTCTGATGAGGATTAGGACCCAAGATCTTATAGACGAAAAGAACAAACACTATCATTATACGAAGGAAGTCAGCAACTGTAACAGATTATTAAATTTCTTTAAGTTTTTTTTTTACAAAAAAACCATCTCCAACAGAAGCATGCAATATTGTCGCACACGCGCACATTCACACATGATTTGAGTTGGTTTTTTGTTTTTGTTTTTGAGGAAATATCTTTGTTATGAATAAATCTCCTGTTCATATAAAATTCAACTATCTGAAAATGAGTTGGTTTTAAACTAAGTTGTTCTATTTATTTTAAGTAGATAAATACTCCTAATAAGTACAGATGGTTTTATATAACGCAATGTTTCTTGACAAAAGGAGATACATCAGTTAGCTGCTTAACGCTATCTACCCCAAAATAGCTTATACTGCAATGCAAATAAAACACCAGAGGTAGAAGTGGTGCTAGTTACGATTATAATGTTAATTAAATAACCATTTTTTGTATTAAAGTGAAGATGTCACTCTTTAAAAAATTTATATATATAAATGGAAGTCATTTTGATTTTTAAATACATTTTCACAAAAATAAATTGAAAAGCTTAAAGTAAAAAAATAACACATGTTTCTGCATTCTGTAGATCACCCCTAGTTACAATAATTCCTTTTTTAATTTTTATTTAAACTCTATTTTCTCATTTTTGCGTTTCTTATGAACAGATTTTGTTCAAAGGGGAAAATTTTGTACAACTATTCATAATTGTACTTAATTTTTAAGTTTTAATTTAGCTTTAATTTAATAAAAAAAGTTGACAACAAAGTTGTAATACTTTCCTGGTACTGGTTATTTATTCTTGTATGGTGGAAAATAATTAAACACAAAAAAGTTATCTAAGATTTTTTTTGAGGTAGGGGTAATTTATGATGAAGTTTTATTGTAAAATTATCATTATATGTTGAAATAAACAAAAAAAAAAATTGTTTAAATTAAAAAAAAAAAAAAAATCAGTATTTTTATTCATTCAATAATCACATTCCAAGATTTTTTTCTACATTTTAAATGAAAGAAACTAACAAACATTTCACTAAAAAATGTACAAACAATAAAATGTTATCTAAAATTTATTTTTTGGGAGCAAGGGTGAATTATGATGAAATTTTACTGTAGTATTATTACCAAAAGTTTATTATTTAAACTTATAATGTTATTAAAAGTTAAATAAATCTAAAGAAAGTTTTCAAAGATTAAAAAAAATTAATATTTTTAAACTTTGATTGGCTTTCCAACCCCAATATTGCCCACGACGTATTCTTTTCGATCATCTATACTACTACTAGTACTAATATGCTAGGAAGACATTTTAAAAAAATGAATAAAAAATATGTAATAAATAAAAAGATAGATTTTTCGATTTTTGGAGATGGGCAGAATTTGGGGGAAAAATTAAAAAAACAAATTGTAAGATAAGCATGCATGCAATTAAGGTATGCTTAATATATACCTGCTTAATATAAGGTATATATTAAGGTATGCATGCTTAATATAAGGTCAGTATATGATTGGTATCAGTTGGGTGACTGATACCAATCACTAGTTTTCAAAATTTATTCCATCTTTCTCTTCTAGAATCATTCTTCTGTCATAATCAAACTGAAATTTTTTTGTGAGCTTTTTATTTACTAGATTTTTAATGTTTAATTCTCTCATTATTTGATTATAAGTTACACTTAAAGATTCAGTTTTTCTTTCAATCATTTTACACATAACTTTCATATCCAGTATTTTTGATTTTGTATAGTTCAACGTAAAACCTTTTATCTTAGTCACACATTTACCTTTTAAAGTTGTATAAGCATAACTTTTAAGACTTGCTGAAACAAATTAAGTTGTTAAATCATCACCTCCGAATTCATCTGTCCACTCAACAAGCACAAAACCAGTCTCCAAATTTTTGCCGTAGTATGCTTACTGTTATTAGATTCTATTTTATCAATATGTAGTTCTACTTCCAATTTCACTTTAATATCTGCAGCGTACTCTTCTTTTGTCTTTTAATCATTCTGACAAGGTGAGGTTTTAAGCTTAATCTTCATAAAACTTACATACCCTTTGAATAGCTCATTTGATTTACTTTCAAAAAACCAAGCCTCACACACTTCTAATATTTTGTAAACTTTCTCTAAAGCCTTATTAATCTCTATAGTTGTCAAAGTTCCTATGATTTCCCTACTGTTATCTGAATGAAAATATCTAGCATTATTATTTTTAGTAGTACAGTTTCTACATAATGGAAGCACTAATTTATATCCTTTAACTAGAAATATAGAAAGGTACAATTTTCTAGGTGTAAGTACTTTACTTAACTATACCAAATCATTCTGTATTAAAATTCTAAGGGCAAAAAAATCTTCTCTGGATTTCCAACTGGATAATAATTGTAGTAATGTACAGTTAGGATAAGAATTACACACGTCTACATACCTTAATTCCACATTCTGTAATTCCAGATTTCTTTATAAACCTCAGCACAATAATATAATCATCAAAACTAAAATCTTGAGCCATATTCTTCTTGAAAAATACATATTATGGTTTCATAAGACCATAAATCATTTGTGGCTTACGTAAGTTAGCCAGAACATTTATCTTGAACTCATGGGCAAGTTATTTTAGTTATTTAACTATACATTTACTCAATTCATCTTTGACAAAAGGAACTCTGTCACTACTCTGTTAATATTACTTATTAACTTGGCTTTATTCAACTTTGAAAACTTTTAATTTGTACTCATTTGCAAGAGCCCTAAGAATCACAGTAAGTGTACAAGTACAAGGTGGTTTTTGTTCTTGAGATGGTGAGACCAATTTTTTTAGCTGATGTTCTTACAACAATGTTCACATAGGAACGATTTCTACCATATCTAGTATCTTTTGACACTGTACATTTTTAACAGTAAACAAAGAAAAAAAGTTCCTATTTTCAATTTAAATTACAGCTATCACAATTTTAATGGAAAATTTTATCTACCCTTTTAATAATAAAAAAAATAATTAAGGGATAAAAAATAAATAAAGAAATGTTCCTAAACAGAAGTAAGGAAAAGAGAAAAAAGTAAAATGAAAAGTAATAAAATGTAGCTAAAAATAATTATATACTTCTGTTAAAAATATATAATAAATATAAGGTGACACAAATAAAAATTAAAATCACTGGAAGAAAATTTAGGGAAATAATTATATGAGCACAAGAAATAAGAGAGGTTATAAGACAAGGATTATTGGAAAGAAGAGAAAGAGGGAAGCAAGAAAAAGAACCCCAGGAAGCTCTTCTAAAATTAAAAGCTCCTAAAGAACAGGTAAAACAAGACAAAATGGTAAAAAAAGAAGAACAAGAAGAATTTGAAATAGAGGCAAATACTACAACAATTAAAAATTTAATCAGAAAGAACATTAAAAAATTCACCAGAGATTCTCTTTTAAATAATTTTATATAGAAAATATTGGCAATATTATTACAAATATTGCCAATATAAATAATATGCTAATGCAATAAATAACTTAAAGTAGTTGAAGAATAATTTACTCATGTCGATGAAAAATATCTAAATAGTATCATTAACTGCATTAGAGATATCTGTAATATTGTACAGATATCTCATACGCTCAATATATATAATTCTACATTCTACTGTACAAGTAGGTTTTCTATGCAGGTACAATATATCTTGAAAAATAAAATGTCCTATACAACTTTAGATTTAAAATGTTTATTTTTTTAAAAACAGCAATAAGATTACATATGGATATCTAAATAGTAACATTAACTACAATAGAGATATCTTTAGTATTGTCTACATAGTTTAAACTAAACTTATCTTTTTTAAACCGTTTCGCTTTACTTGCATGAAATCCTATCAAAATGAATTTATTAACTTTATCCTTAAAAAATAGGCAAAATACATTATAATAACTGTTATTGATAATTTGTTTAAGTAAGACCTATGTATGATGAAGTTCTCCATCCAGATTTAACCTCAATTATTATTCCAGTATAAGGAAGTGAAACTTGGACAATCGGAATACCTGAGAAGAAAAAATTAGAAGCTTTTGAAATGTGGTGCTATAGGAGAATGTTAAAAATCAGATGGGTGGATAAAGTGAGAAATGAAGAGGTGTTGTGACAAATAGATGAAGAAAGAAGCATTTGGAAAAATATAGTTAAAACAAGAGACATACTTATAGGCCACATATTAAGACATTCTGGAATAGTCGCTTTAATATTGGAGGGACAGGTAGAAGGAAAACACACACGTTTGTGTGTTTGTAAACACGTTTGGAGTATGTAAAACAAATTGTTAGGGATGTAGGATGTAGGGGGTATACCGAAATGAAACAACTAGCACTAGATAAGGAATCTTGTAAAGCTGCATCAAACCAGTCAAATGACTGAAGAAAAAAAAATTATTCCAGTAAAGTCTCTTCTTATAGTAATCAAATCATTTAAATTACGATTAATTATACATTGAATCAATTCAATAGCATACTATGGCAAATCACTCATGGTATCTTCTATATCAGCTTCTTTTCTTAGAAAATGGTTTTGGTAACACAGTCTATGCTCAATCAGTCTTGCTGTACCCATTAAAAAATTGCTGTATGATCTATCTTCTTTTCCTAAGTCTATTAATGACTGGCATATGAATTGAAAAAAGAAAAATCTAGAATTCTAAATTTACTTTTCATAAATTTTATCTTTTTAAATGTCTAATGATATCCCTTCTTATTTCAAAGTTAGGAATTTTTAATGTCTTTATAGTATTAGTGAAATGTCTTTATGGTGTTAGGAAAATTGATCCCCAGGAAAGTATCTATCCCAACCCCCAGAGGTGCTAAACCAAAATTTTATAAACAAATTGCTCCACATACACATATACAGAGAGTCTCTGTGTCAATTTTCATCAAAATCGGTTTATCCAGTCCAAAGTTAAGCTTCAAACACGCTAACACACATACAAACATATATATGAAAATTACCTCTCTCACCACTTGTTTTTTAGGAGCCCCTGGGTCATAAAATGTCAAGATGCATAAAAACACATATCCCATTTTTTGACCGATTACCATATTTTCCTTCTTGCAGCACATAGCTCTCTATAGATAAGATGCCAGCAAAGTAAAACATATCAACAATATCTAAATTACCTTCTGTATGATTAGATATAGGTTAGTTTTATCAACTGCTAACATTTATATCTTTCTAATCATATAGTATGTGTTTTATTTAATCATTTAAATGTTGAAGATAATAAAATATACAGATTAAAAGATAAATTTATTGAGTAAACTACCTCTAAATATGTTGGGCTACGGTTTTTTTTTTTTTTTACAGCAATACTTGCTTATTCTTGGCATTCTATTTAATCATTTTAACATTCAAAAATTGTTATAAAGTACTTTTTTTTATTTCTATTGACACAAAAATCTTAACTAAAAAACAATCATACATGTTCTACTGAAAATAGTTATCTTTATTCTACAGTCACAAAGATAACACAGATCTGTGATACAAGATCATCAAAGATCAAAGGTAACACATCTGTGATACAGTCACAGATAAAAAACAAATTGAATTTGTTTTTCATTAGTCTTCAAAACTATAATGTATAATATTTATCCCTAACGTACAGAATTTTATAATGAATTGTATCGAAAAGTTGAATATTTATGAACAATATTTGCATAAAATCCTGCACAAATCAATCAATAACTCATTAAAAAATAATAATAAACATTGAATAAATTCCACTTATTTTCAAACTTTATTTAATTATTGAAGACATAAGGAGCATGTAAAAAGTTTAAAACAAATAGTTAAGCTTTGTTTGTACATACTTTTTAAATATTCAAATAAAAATATCTAAATTTTACCTTATATTTTAATTTTTACACAACAAATTTAGGAGTATATTTGTGCTCTCAAAATAATATTATTATGCCTTACTTACACTGCTGGTAATAAACATGTCATCAATTCAAAGATACTTGACTTCTCACAAATGCTACCTTAGTTTGTGTGACTGTCTTTTACACAAAGTCTAAAGTATCACTAGCATGGGTCACTCGATCAAGAATCAAGGAATCAATGGAACAATCAACTGCGCCAGTAGTTTTAGCAGAAAGGATAGGAAAAAATTTCATCTTTTAAAAATATTTTCAAAAACAATGGTTTTATCAAATAAATGTCATATAGCTTTTTTGAAACTTTATAGATTTTCTTTAATTTGGTTTTGTTTTGATCCTTTCATCAATAAATTAAGTAAAAGCATATAAACTCTTCAAATTTTATGGGTTAAATATATACTTACAAAACTGTAATAAGAAAAATATTTTATAACACTGCGAAGATTATGTATTACAATTTTTATAGTATTTCAAATACTTTTTCTACGAATAAAAAAAGGAAAATAATCTAACTCATTAATACACAATTTCGTTTTTTTTTTTTTTTTGTTTTCTTAGGTTTAAATAACAATAATTTCAGGCAAAAAAATTGATGAACCTTTTAGCATTTTTGTCACATACTAATAGAATGAGAATTAAACAAAGCTAACTTTTAGAAAAGCCTAAAGACAATTTTTACATAGACTACATATTTCACGTGAATCATGAAAAAATAGCTTTAAAGTTAATTTTTTTCAAAAGAGGATGAAAAGGAGTGGGGTATTTCAAAAGCTTGGTATAGCTTGGCCAGTTTTTGTTGTACAACGATTCCCTCTAAAAAAAAAAAATGAATTTTTTTTAAAAAAAGTTTACAAAAATATATATTTTCATTTTTTAATACAGGCGTTCCACAAAGTAATGGAGAAACTTTCAGGAAATGTTCTATAGATTAAAATAATGAAAAACGTTCATATAAATATATCTGGAAACGCTTTCTTTTCGAGTTACGGCTAGCGAAATATTTCGCCCGTATTTCAGCTCTTCTAATAAAAAGAAGTCCTACTGTAGTTTTTGGAATCAAAATTGAGTAGTAAAGTTGGTGGTTTCTTATGTAATTTGAGCTGGTAAATAGGACAAAACAGGTCCCAGAACTGTTAACTCTAGTAGTTCTTTAGAAATCCGACGTAATCGTCGGATATCTTAAATCCGAGTTTTTTTTTAGTTTGAAGTATTATAGTTTTTTTAAGTGACTAATAAATTCGTAAAATTTAATAACAAACCTTACAGAAAATTTAATTCTGAGAAAATAAATGTAAATACAGCCGATGAAAAGTAAAAAAAACTTTTAAAAATAGATTTTTTATTGAAGCAGAACAGACGAAAAATAGACAGAAAATCGTATCATTCTTTCTGTACCTAATAAAAATTCTTTTTAAACCATTCTTCGGTGTATCAGTATTCACGAATGAAAAGGTAATTTCTGACGTGTTCATTTTCTGTTGAATGCCAAGTATATCATCGTGTTAATGAAGAACGTCGTATGATTCAGCATATTCAGCGTAGCCCAGGCACTAGGACAAGGCGAATTTTATGTCGCAATGATTTGTCAAAAAACGAAGTGTAGCCATCGAACGGAAATAAAATCTTTATCCTTTCCGCCTACAGAAGGTTCAAATCTGCGGCCAAAGATTACCCCCAGCGGTTAAACTTCTCATTGGCTTTTATACAACACTGATAAGATTAACTCAATTTTATTTACTGATGAATCTACTTTTACGATAAACGGAGTCTTCAATTCACAAATAGTCATTTATAGAATATCATCGCTTTATGAAGCGATAAGAATCCACATGGTACTGTGGAAACTAGTTTTCCAACATAGATTTCAAATTATTGAAAGTATTCTGGGGCCATTTGTTTTCAATGAAAACCATACGGGAGATGCGATAATATACTAACAAAACGTTAATCCTAAAGAAGAGTTACTCACTAAAATACCAAATTCTATTGAATTTATGCGAAACAATCCTGAGATGACACGGAAAGCCACCGGAAAACCGGAAATATTTTACGTCTGGCAGAGTTCTTTGAACATTGTGAAGAAGGGAAAATTTCGAACAATTACTGTGACTGAGGTTGGTTATTCTGTTACCATTTATCGTTTCCTTTATTCTACTTTTTGCAATATTAAGTATAATGTTTATTAGGTACAGAAAGAATAATACGAGTTTTACTTCACTAAAAACCCGGTTTACTTTTATTGGATGTATTTACATTAATTTTCTGAGAACTGAATTTTCTATACGTTTTGTTACTAAATCTTCCGCATTTATTAGTCATTTAACAAAGCTATTTTACTACAAACCTAAAAGAAACTTATTTTTCGACACCGAATTTTGTATTTTACGTCGGGTATCTAAAAAACTATTAGAGTTACACTTCTAAGACCTGTTTTATCCTATTTCCCAGCTAAAATTACATAAGAAACTTCGCTCCTTAATTTGGGTCCCAAAAATTACAGTACGGCTTCTTTTTATTAAGAGCTGAAATCCGGGCAAAATCTTTCGCTAGCCGTACCTTGAGAACAAAGCGTTTCTATGTGTATATATATATTTTTTTCATTATATTCACTAGTAGAATATATCCTGAGTTTCTCCATTTCCTTATGGGAACCCTGTATGAAACCATTATTTTCGGATATTTAGAAAAACATATTAAATTTTCCCTTCACCACTTCTTGAAGTCCCAGCATCAATGATCGTAATGTGGATTAATTGATTCCTGAAAGAATAAATAAAAATCTAAGCCGGTCTTGATCGCTAACAAAATTTATTTTATTTAACTGGATCATAATTATTATTACATGTGTTATTTTCAGATGATAATTTTTTTTTTATTAATAAATATATACTTTAATGTATTGATTTTCATAAATACTATCCCTATAAATATATTACATGTTTAAACATCACCTCCATCATCGTCACATAAAAAAAAAACGATAGGAACAATTTCTTAGATGTATAAAAGTAATCTGAATGGACTTCATCATTGCAAGTTAAAACTTTCCTGTGTTATAAAGCCAAATGAAGAAAAACACACATACATTTCAACAGCAATTTTTTAACAATAAATTTATCATTTTTGAACAGGTTAATATTAACCGGAGGGAGAGATATACAGCAATACATTTCCTCTGTTATGTACGTACTATATAATAGTCAAGAATAGAAGGAACACAACCAAAAATAAATGATTCGAAGTTGAGAGTACGGAATGAATAGAAAAAATCTTTCAAGTTTTATTAGATCAGAAAAAAGAGTAGTAGAATTTTATCGATTTTCAAAAAGTAAAAGAGACGATGATTAATTTATAAACGAGTATTTACAAATCGATGTCAGTAACAACTTCCATTCATTTTTTCATTCTTGTAACAAAATTAACAAAGAGATATGAAAAAACTTGAGTTCAACAAAAAAGTACGAGCGGAAAAGTTCAATATTTTTAAATAATTAATTTCTATTAGACAAGTAATGGAATAAAAAGAATAGAATACAACCATAGGAAAGAGGAAAGGGGGGGGAGAGAGAGAGAAGAGAGAGAGCATAGAAGAAAAAACTAAAGTCGAAACTATTAAAAACCAGACAATAGTATTATTATTGTTATTTTATGTAAAAGAAAAAAACAAAATGCTGAGATAAATTTCAACAATTTTAATAAAAAAATTCACATTGATTTTATATTGGTTAAAATAAAAGGGTTAAACTACATAATTTTACAGCAATACCATTTCGAAATTAATATCAAATACATTTTATTATACTTACGTATAAAGAAATAATAATGTTGTAGTAATAATAATAATTTGTTTTTTTTTTTAATAATGAAATGAACTATTAAAATTTGTGAAGAATAACCAAAAATAATATTATATACTTTAACCATAATAATAAAATTAATATAATGTAACCATAATAATAAAATATTATAATGAATATATTAGGAAATTATTGCAATAAGTTAAAAGAAAACTAAAATTTTGACCACGGTAATACATTTTATTTTACTTGTCATCGATTATTACGGTCATTAACCACAAAAAACCTACAACGCAGTTGTAGGAATTTCCCGTCACTGGGTTATTTCTGATGCACGGCTTACACACACAATTTAATTAAAAATATTTATTATTTATCATGCTATTTAAATATAATTTTTTTTTCGTTTATTTAATCCAATGATTCTAACTAAAGTGCGCGCGCATATCCGTATTTAATTTGCAAGGGTGTGGCGGTACTAAAGGCGACGGTCGGCACAAACTAATCTAATATACAACTCACATAGAACAAATTTCGCTTATAGGTCGGCATACTGGTGTAGCCGCGAGGTTTAACGCACGAAGCACCGAGTCAACCGGAGAATCAAGTTTGAGACCCAACCAGACCGAGTTGCTTTTTTACACTTTAAATATTATTTATTTTTGCAATTCTACCGCTCATCTGTGACCTCATAACATAGCATACAACAGCATTTTTGGGGTGGGGATGCGATTTTACAAAAACCTTTTTTTTACAAATATTGTTATTTTTTAATTGTTAACAAATGTACCTAAGAAAAATATGATCTTAATTACGCGAAATCTCGATATACTGAGGGTGACCTCGCTCTAAAAAACTCACCCCGTTGACCTTTTAAATTGAAAATTTAATGGAATCAATACCCCACATATAAAAGTAACCTGATCAAGTAAAAATCGTTCCAGCAGTTCTAGAGATATAAATAAGGTGATTTAGAGGCAAATATCGAATACACGTACATACGAACATTAACATTCGGAAAATTTCTATCCGGTTTTTTGGGTCCCTTAGGTATCAAAACGGATATTCTCAAATCGGACCAATTACAATACTTTTTCTTGTAGAGCTATAGCGCTATCTAGACAGGAAAGTAAAATTAGTAAAACATACTTAGTTTTATCATCGTTTCACATGGGCGTAAAATTTTGTTGGTTTTGAGGATTCTTTTGATTATTTTTTTTTTAAGTCGTTAATGTTTTAAATAAAAACTTCAGCAAAAAATCCACATTTTTTTTTTTTTTTTTTTTTTATGAAGCATGTTATAAAGTTATAAACTCATCGATAAGTTATAATAAAAATATTTTGTGATTATATCATAATTATATAATATTACATTTAATAAACAAACATGATATAAAATAAAAAATGACACTTTACTAACGTACAAGTATTATAATTGTATATAATTGTATCCGTACTAATCTTTCTAATGTATCAGCCATAAAGCGAATGATAATGATCACTTTCATGTTAAGGCAAACAGAGCGATGGTCAACTGAATATCGTCTGCATTTTCAAGGTCTTGATATGCTGATTTTCATCCACATGGATAATTCTTCGATTACTTTTGGGACGATGTATATTCGCCATTGCGTGCAACATTAGAGTTACTTTTTTTTTTTTTTTTAATAAAATTAATACATCTGTAAAAGCTGACATTTCTAATACATTGATATTATGAAGACATGAGCTGTAAAACTAAAAAGATAAAATCAATTTAATCATTTCTAAGATTTAATCTTATTAATGGAAAGAAATCGGCTTTCAAATCAGTTACGCAATCTATTGATTTTTTTTTTTTTTTAATTTATTGAATCATCTAGCAAAAGCATTTTGTGTAAATAAAAAATTACAAGATTTTGATATTATGTATAATTTACTGCATACAATATTAAAAATCTGTATAATATTTTCCAATCGATATAATTTTGTCAAATCTAATCAAAATCCCGTGTTGAAAAAATAAGGAGAAAGAATGATTAAGTGCAACAATTAATTAACAAAAAGTGCACTAATTGGTAGATTTATCGTTTTACGCAGTCAGTTAATTCTCATTTATATCGAGCGCCCTCAAATTGGATATCCTCGGTTATGGTATGTAAATTCATCAAAAAGAGATGAATTATTCATTAATCAAAAACAGAAGTTTTATCATGTTGTTGTTAAAGGACACATTAAAATAATTAATTTCTCAAACATGGTACCGCTGATATGTTAAATAAAAAAAATTAATATAATCCACCTTATCACCTTACCAGCACGCTGATACGTTCTCTAGATCTTTCGGCTTACCTGGAAGACATCATCACGCGTTAAAATTAATGCATGCATTAAAGTTAAAGTTTAAAAATCATAGTTAAAATTTAAAAAAAATCATGACTATCCCGGTCCTACGAAAGTTGATTTTTAAACTTTGACTTTAATGCATTAATTTTAACTCCTGATGATGGCTTCCAAGTAAGCCGAAAGATCTAGAGAACTTATCGACGTGCTGGTAAGGTGGATTATATTAATTTTTAATTTATTTAAATTGTTGTCATCAGTCTTGCAAAAACAAATATAATTTAAAGAAATTTAAATTTAATAATCACCACGAATACTACAGCCAGACTTAATAAATGAGGTGGTAAATGAAGTGATCATTAAAGAGTATTTTTCAAATAAAAATGAAAAACTTGAAAAAAAGAAGTATTCCTACTTAAAAATGGATACAGAAAGTGGAGTATGATGAGATTTATCATTTGTAAGAAGCGGTATTGGACAGATGGAAGTGGAATCAAACTCTGAGGAAGCCTAAGTTTAACAAAAACTATGCAACTGGAAATTAAACAACTACGTAACTCATACTTACAGGAAAGAGATTTCCATTAAAAAAAAAAATACAAGCAATGATATCCGATAACAAAGGAAATGACGATAAGTTAGATATTAGAATACACATGTATTAGTTTTCATAACCGTTAAGTGTTTTAAGAAACGAAAATGAGATACTAATGATTCTCAAAGATGGCAAAGCCATTCCCAAGGTTAAAAAATATCCCATTCTTAGCAAAAAATTTTAAAAAATGAGGGGTGAAGTAGTTTTCGTTTTCTTTCTTCAACGAACCGAATAAGCTGTAGAATGTCAGCACCAAAACCTTTCTCCACATACCTCACCATCAGAAATACGAATATTCAAACCTTCATCCTGTTCACCATAGGAAGATTCATAATCACCCTCATAGTAAACTTTCATAATTCATAATAAACATTATTCTTTCAAAGAAATCAACTCGGCCAGTTTTTTTCAGATAATTTATATTTGTGCTTCAAGTCTTTGTCTCAATTTTACCATTATAATATCCTTTACAGGTATAAGAAAACCGAAGCAGGTAAAGTGGAGTTATACAGACTTGAATACTAGAGATAATGGATACCGGTGTACTTTGGTAGTTGGGTTTCAATTAACCACACGTGCAGGAATGAATGGTCGACCTGAGCCTGTAAAAGACTAGACTTCCTTTACACTCATCATCCTCATTCATCCTCTGGAAGTAATACCTTACGGTGGAGGCTAAACAGAAAATAAAATCCTTTTCGGCACGCCGGAAGACGGAAGTAGATTTCACCGGTGATAAGTAGGGGATAAAAAAGATTTCCAGCTTAAAGTTAAGAAAAACTTCAAATGTACTCAATACGACAATAATTGAATGTGAAAAAAAGTTTCCGTGTTTAGCATACCACAAGCCCCAACTTCTTACAATTCCAGCAATATTTTGGTCATCCCTTGCCGTAAGAGTTGGTGATATCAAAATTGTTTCAGAAAAAAGTTTTAGGTAATGTTTAGACGACTGACTACTTTAAACCGATTCGATACTATGCCTATTATTACGCCTATTATTACTACGCCGTATTAAGGGCGATTTTTTTTTGTCTTCAAAACCCAATTTTTCCATCCCCCTGGGTCAATGGTTGGTGATATCAAAAAAATTTACTTACATAAGTTTTAGACCCTTATCCAAAGAATTGTAGAAACTTTAAACGAATTCGATATTTTATCTAACAAGAAAGTTATAGCGAATTTTGTTTTTTCAAAAAAAGCTCCCCCCCCCCCCCCATGACCACACCCATGATCCGATTTTGGCCGTTAACGAACTCGATCGAGATTTTCTGACGAGTCATTTTTAAGGAAAAATTTAAAAGTAATTGGCGCAAAATTAAGGCAGTTACCGTGACCATAAGAAAGTGAAATATAAATATTTATAAATTTATATAAAAACGTTTGAGCTGACGGTGGTTTTGGGGTCTGGTGGATGTGAAACGCGAAGATATGTCGAAATTTTCCAGAAGTCTAATCATGGTACCCATTACAATAGGTAGAAGATTTCTTATTAAATCTACCTACAAAGAAAAAAATAAGGTAGAGTTTTTTGTTTGTTTAGCCTCCGGAAATGATTGTTCAGATATTACTTCAGAGGATGAATGAGAATGACATGTTCAGTGTAAATGAAGTGTAGTCTTGTACAGTCTCAGTTCGACTATTCCTGAGATGTGTGGTTAATTGAAACCCAACCACCAAAGAACACCGGTACCCACGATCTAGAATTCAAATCCATATAAAAGTAACTGCCTTTACTAGGACTTGAACGCTAGAACTCTCGACTTCCAAATCAGCTGATTTGAGAAGACCCGTTCACCACTAGACTAACCCGGTGGGTTAAATAAGGTGGAGTTACAAAAAAAAATTAACCTTCCTTTTTTGTAGTATATCATGTAATATATACAGTTACAGTATACATATTAAAATAGGAAAAATAAAAAATTACAACAAACCTGTAATTTAGCGAGTAATTGTTTTTTTTTTTTTTAAACGAAACCATCTAAAGAACACATACCACTTTTGGCAAAATTGAAAGATTATAAAAGCAGCTTTGTAATCTGATTATAAAAGCCAAAAAATGGCTTTCTCTGCAATAAAAGTAAAGAAATATATAACTAATCAAGATTTAGAAAAATTTAATAGACTGTTTATAAAAAAACACATTTGGGCTTATCAAGACTAAGCCTTATAACAAATTACATTTGGAATCTGGAGGTTATAATTAAGCACACAAAGGACCTAGAAACTAATTTTATATACCTTAAAGTACTTATACGTCGCATAATAGGTTTTTAAAGAAATTGGTTTGGTTTGCTTAATTGAAATGAAATTCAGATGGTTTAGGTTTCAATTAGACACGAAAAAAATTTGATTTAGAAATTTTTCATAAGTTACATTTTCATATCCCACGCACAAACTTCAAGCTTATGTAGCGATACCAAGTAAAAAAAAAAAAAAAATTGATTTTGATGAGGGAAACCAAGAGCTATAGATGAATCCCTTGGAAAAAAAAACAGAACGGTTACGGGGAGAAAGTTGAAGGCCCGACCTTTCACCATTTATACTCTAACTCAATTTTAAATCAGGTTAACTCAATTTTTATTATAGGTAGTAATGATAGTAGAGCTTCATGAATTTGATTTTCCGTACGTGGGATTCTGTGTTATTCGTCAACAGTATCGGGAATGAATATGCCAAATTTTACTCCATATAAAATAATATTGTATAGGTAAATATTCAACATTATAATTTAAATAAAGGCGCCATTTAAAGAGATTACCATTATTTAAACCATCTATCTCTTTAAAGAGATAAATAGATTACCGTTTTACTATTTAAACAGATGTCATTTAAATAAATAGTTTTTTGTGAGCAAAACGTCACGGAGATTTTGAATAGTAAAAACTAGAAAACTTGAGTTTCTATTTGAAAAAGATGCTTACGTATCGGAAACAACGATAATAGAATTTAATTATTAAAAAAAAAAAAATTGTATTAACACTCGATAGTAGTTTCCTTCGGCACGATAGCGCTGTAAAAGTTCTTCGTAACATTCGACACAACATTCGATTTCGAAGTTGAGAATTCTAAGGTTCAAATCCTAGTAAAGGCAGTTAATTTTATACGGATTTGAACACTAGATCGTGGATACCGGTGTTTTTTAGTGATTGGGTTTCAATTTTCCACATATCTAACGAATGATCGACCTGAGACTGTACAAGACTACACTTCAACTACATTCATTCACATCATCCTTATTCATACTTTGAAGTAATACCTTATGGCGGTTCCAGAGGCTAAACTGAAAAAGAAAGAACATTTGACACGACGCTATTTGTGTTCGTCCGTCAGTTTGCGCGTTACCCATCGTGCACCGATGTTACGGTAATCCAATCGCTCGATGATGTGGCCTACTAGTTCTTTAGATACGCCTAACTTAATAACGACGCGTTGCTGGGTGATTCGCCGGTCACTTTGAAGCAAATCGTCCACCTCCTTTCGACATTTCTCGCCAGTCACAAAAACTGGTCGTCCGCTGTGAGGTGCGTTCTTAATTGTCGCTTTACCAGCTTCACATTCGCGAAACATCAACGCCCACCTATTCACATTACTCCTGTCAACATATTCAGTACCGTAAACCGTTTTTAAACGATGAAAAATATTTGTAGGATTCGCATTTTCAGCTGTTAAAAATTCGATCACTACGCGCTGTTTTAAGCGTGTTAACATATGACCGTACTCGACTCCTGGTACTTAAAACAAACAGGTTAACGTATATCAACGCATTATCGCAGGTCTGTAGAGGGGGATTTTAGTTATCATGTGCTGCCACGCCCAACTCAATAGTACCTTTTGTCTCCGTGTAGCACTTTAGCGTGTAAATTTTATCAGTCGAGCCTCGTATAATGGTAAGTATTAGGATTATACTAATCTGTTTTTTATCAGGATAAAATATTATCATTATCATTGTATTTTTTTATACCAGTCAGACAAACGGCATATGGCCATGTCTTTTTGCATGAAAAGTAATTAATCATTCTTCATTTGCTTTAATTTTGTCTTATTCATATTATATACGTATTCATATTATTTAACTTTGTTAAATTGTCAATAAACAAATAAAACTTTTTGATTAAATCCATGGAGAATTTTATTCTGAGTAAACTGATGTAAATAAAGTCAATAAAATTATGTAGGAGTGCAAGAAGATAATGTATTCTTAGTGCAGAATAATACATACCAATATAGAAAAAAATACTGAATCAAGATTTTAGCCTAAAACGAAAAGTCGATAAAATTGTAAAAACAAACTAAACTTCTCAAACGAAACGAAACAAAATAGCATAAGTTATTCCTACATTAAGCAGGTGAGTTACAGATAAGATAGCATTTTAGGGTTTGATTTCTTCTACGGCCCACGTGATTCTTTGTAAAAGTTAATTTGCATTTTATGATTTTTTTTTGCATAAACAAACACTTTCATACATCCTCACAAAAAGAAATCAAAGGAATTCATATCAAGCGATCTAGCTGGCCATAATTGAGGTCCACTTCAACCAATCCAGCGGTTAGGAAATTTTTCATTCAGATAATGGATAACAAGGTCATAGAAATGAGCTGGTGCGCCATCGTGTAAGCAGACAGACAATTACGTATTAGCGTAATTTTTCTATTATTGTTTCACGCGAAAGTACAACCAAATCGCTGTTGTAGGATGTTATTGGCAGATAATTTACAAACATTTTCTGAAAATCAAATTTTCTATCAATTCAACCAATAAGTTTTATTTATTTATTTATTGAAGTTATTTTACGCTAAACCTAATAAAATGTATTTTTCAATTCGTTTTTTTTGTTTTTTTTTTGTTTATTACATCTTATTTCGTAGAAAATAATGGTGATATAGTTCTGAGATTAAATTTTTAAGATTTTTCACATCAAAAACCATACAAAACCGTTAAATTTTCCCCTTAATTTATCTTCCCATTTCAATAGGGCTTCATTTCAACGGAGGAGCAGAAATCGGGGCGAAATTTTTCACTAGTCGTAACTCACTAAAGAAGCGTTTTCGGACTCATGTTTATATGAACTTTCTTCATTATTTTATTGAAAGATAGAAAAATTTAGCAGAAAACCTCCCGGGATTCTCTCTCTCTCTCTGTGTATATATATATATATATATATATATATATATATGTATATATATATGTAAAACATCGAATCGATTAGCCCAAACGAGGAGAGTTTCAATGAAAAAAAGTTTAATTTTTTTTAAATATAATTTTATATTAGTGAAACAAGTAAAACTTCTTATACGTAATGTTAAAAAAGTTAATTGAAATCTAATAAGTTGATAAGAGCATGCATGAAATTAAGAGGTTTTTAAGACAAACTGAAGAAAAAGTATGTATGAATAACAGATTAAAAATTTAAAAAAATAAAAGCCAAATAATTAGATATCTAAAAGCGAGTAAAATTAGTGAATTAATATGGTTATAGAAGGAAGCAGGGTCGGTTCTCCCATCTGTGCAAGGTGTGCACCGCACACGGGCGGCCAAAATCTATTCACTGTTTTTATTCTATCGATTATGTAACAGTTTTGTACTATATAATTGAAAACTTAAATATTATATTTCTTAAGTTTTGTAATTTTATCATTTTATCATACCTACTTTGTTTTTGAAGACTTCAGTTATCGTTATAGTAAGTATATTTCACAGCCGACCACAAAATTTTAAAAATATTTTTACGATATTTCAAATTTGGGCGTGCCATCTACCATAATCAATTTTTTTTTTTAAACGCATTCACTGAAATCGAGGTTAAAATATTGCCAAGTAATATGCAGCTCTATGCTTGCATACGATTACGATAGTGTTTTTATTTAGGTTTCTTGGATAAATTATTATTATTAAAAAAAGTCAGGTAAAAAACACAGAGTGCCAAGTGTAAATGTTCATTTTTATTATTTAATTTTCTTATTTTAGATAACTTCATTACAGTGAAACAGAAATGGCAGATAGAAAAACAAAAAGATTATCTGAAGCTCAATATAAAAAGCGAAAATATACAAAAAAACGAATGAGAAACTTAAAGGGTCCTTTAACAAATTCTATGACATCATCACAAAATGTTACTAATATTCAAGAAATTATAGAAAAGAACGACGAAATACCAGTCACTGTGTCTACAAATGTTGCAAAAAATAGAACGAAAAGTAGTGAAAGATGATCCTGGTGTTGATGATGAAGAAAAAGTAGTAAAAGATAATGGAGAAACTTAGGCGAAATTTCGAGATACTGAGTGTATAACCTGCTCTACAGTCTCGCCCCCTTGACCTTTTAAGTTGAAAATTTAGTGGCATCAATACCTCATATATAGAAGTAATCTGATAAAAATCGGTCCAGTAGTTCTGGAGACATAAGGTGATTTAGAGGCCAACACCGAACACACACACACACACTCACGTACATACGAGAATTAAACATCCGGAAAATTTCTCGGCTTTTTGGGTTCCTTAGGTGTCAAAACGTCAAGATCCGGTGAAAACCGCATATGCCCAAACTGGACCGATTACAATACTTTCCCTTCTAGAACTATAGCACTATCTAGACGGAAAAGTAAAATATACCTACATAATGAAACAAAACACTACAGAAATAAACCAGCTCCCGAACGATCCAGGTTTGTGGCCTGAAATAACAATAACAAGTAATGTAGCACAGATTTTAATCGAAAAGGAACCACATAAACTCACAGAAACTTTCCTGTTTCCAAAACGCTACTATAAACTTAGTCTGCCAAACGGTAAAAAACTTCACAGATCGATTAATTTATTCAAAATGCAATGATTCTGTTTACTGCTTTCCTGGTAACATTTTTTACGTTAATAAATCGTCTTTAACAGAAAACTTAGGATACGCTGACCGGCAACATTTATAATTTATTTTAAGTCGATATGAGAAGAGTTTACCGCATAACAAAAATATAAAAAAATAATTTTTATTATAAAATCTGTAAAAGCCAATACGACTGTGAACAGTTTTAATCGACGTTTATTGAAGGTAGAAAGACAACATTGGTAAAGCGTAATTCAGCGAATTATATCCGTAATTAAATACTTATCGCGTCGATCTTTAGCTTTTTTGAGGTTCATCTGATATTTTAAATGAACACAATAACGAAAAACGTTTTGAAAGCTTTTGAAGTGATTGGGAGTTTTGATGCTGTAATGCGAGAGCATCATCAAAGAACTGAAAAATATAAAAATTCTAAAAAACGAATGCCTCACTATTTAGGCAAAATAATTCAAAGTCAGATAATTAATATGACTGCTACAAAAATTAAAAATACAATTTTACAGTTAATCAATAAAACCAAATATTTTTCCTTAATTATTTTATATACCACCCCTGATGTCAGTCATGTCGATCAAATAACTATTATTATACAGAATGATTCAAAGAAACGGGAAATGTTGAAAGTTGTGTTGGTAGCCGTGGGCGATTGGTACCACTTGATAAGTGGCGCCAGCCTCTCTAACTTAACCTGCCATTTAGTTGTCATGGATTCTTGGAGTGGTGCGCAACGTGCATTTGCTATCAAAGCGTTTTACAAAAACAATGATAGTGTGGAGGGAACGCGTAGAGAATTTCGCCGTCATTTTAATCTGGGACGGCACGACCGTGTTCCATCAGCACATGCAATTAAAACATGGATATCTAATTTTGAGGAAACCGGTTCGGCAATGAAAAAAAAACTTCCAGGCCGTGAGCGAACCGTCCGTACACCACATAATGTTCAAGCTTTACAAGATGCTGTCACACGAAGTCCACATCGGTCAATCCGTCGTCTCTCACCATCTTTACAATTCTATAGTTCAAGTGTTCGAAGAATGTTAGTGAAGGACTTGCAATACCATCCATACAAGTTGCAGAACGTCCAGGAACTGAAACCGAACGATGCAGTTGTGCGAGCACAATTCTGTAATTTAATGCTTCAGAAGATAAATGATAACGAAGAGTTTGTTCACGAACTGTGGATGTCAGACGAAGCGCATTTCCACCTCAGTGGATTTGTTAACAAGCAAAATTTCAGATACTGGGCACAAGAAAATCCTACGCAGCTACACCAGCGTCCGTTGCACAGCCAGAAAGTGACCGTGTGGTGTGCTATGTCATCTTACGGTGTTATAGGCCCTTATTTTTTTGAGGATGACAACGGTCTTGCGATTACAGTGACGTCGGCTCGTTACGTAGCCGTGCTTGAAACCTTTGTTGTGGAACAACAAGATTTCCACCGATTCTTAACACAGCCTGGTTTCAACAAGACGGAGCAACATCACATACTGCACGAATATCGATGGCAGCTGAACGCCGATTGTTTGGACAACGTGTCATTTCACGAAATGGTGACATTAGATGGCCTCCCAGATCGCCTGATCTCTCAGCGTGCGATTACTTTTTGTGGGGTCACCTTTAAAGCAAAGTGTTCCACAGTAGACCTGCTACAACGGAAGAACTGAAGGCAAAGATTCGAGAAGCAATTGCGGAAATTCCAGTCGAGATGTTACGTCAAACCATGAACAATTTAACGAAGAGACTTCGTGAGTGTTTACGTAGAAGAGGTCACCTACAAGATGTCATCTTTAAAAAATAAACTAAAATGTATGTATCCTAAAATGGCAACATTTGTACATGAAATAAAATTCATTTTCTAAAAAAATTTGTTATTATCGTTGTTTAATTTTGTAAATTTCCCGTTTCTTTGAATCACTCTGTACTTTTTGTTTATTTAGAAATTTAGAGAATGAGAAAGTGGAAGTCAGAGAACTTTGGGTTTCTGTCCAATAAACAACACTACTGAAGAAGGCTTATGTGATTTGTTTTTGGAAGAATTATCTAAATTAAAATTAAATATTTATATCAGAGGACAAGGATGTATTCCTTTCCTAATAGGAAAGGAAAACATGTTGGTTTAAAAAAGAGAATTTTAAACATAAATCCGGAAGCATTTTTTGTTCCTTGTTCAGCACATAGTTTAAATTTAACTATTATGATAGTACCAATATTTCCAATGAAACGGTACAAATTTTGATTTAGTACAATAAATATATGTATTTTTTTCAATTCTACAAAAGTGGTCAATATTAAAAAAATCTAAATTTAAAACTTTTAAGTGATACTAGATGGTCCAGCAGAGTTGACGCAATAAAACCGTTACGATATAATTTAGACGAAATATGTGAGTCATTGAACGAAATTTCCAATGATACGTTAAAAGATTTCAAAACACGTCACATGGGAAATTCACTGTTGAATAAAATCTCAAATTATAACTTTTTACGTTCTATAGTAATTTGGTACAATCTTTTATTTAAAATTAATGTTGTAAGTAAAATAATACAAAAATCCAATAAAAATTTAGATTTAATCAATTAAAATTAATCATAATCATTAATCATTAATTTTGATTTAAAAACATGTTTAAATTATCTGAAAAAGTTAACACAGACTTTAAAAAAGTATTGTTCCGACGAAACTTTTGAAAATTTTCCTCTTATTGCAAATAATTTAACAAAAGAATTATAAGTAGAAACGATCACTGATTATGTTAGATCTAGGAAAAAAATGATTATGAAGCAGATGACGAAATCATTATTAATCCAAAAATTGCTTTTAAGTTAATTTTTACAACTACATTCTAGATAAAGCGATATCCTCAACTGAGACAAGATTTCAGTTATAAAACGAATACCATAAAATATTTGGTTTTGTATTAGATACCGACATTTCAAATGAAATTTTATTAAAATCATGAAAAAACTTAACAGATGAACAAAGAAAAGAATATCGTAAAATTTTGTCAATAAGGGCAAATATAAAAACAGCAAACGTTAATTTACAAACCTACGGCGTGCTCCACTATATCTTTAAAAATAATCTTCAAGGAGTATTTCCGAATTTATTTGTATTATTAAGAATTATTTTAACTCAATCGTTCATTTTCAAAATTAAAAATAATTAAAAACTATTTACGATCGACAATGTTACAAGAAGTTTAGTAAGTTTGGCAATTATACAACCGAGTACAAATTACTAGATGAAATTGGCATGCATGATCTGATAGTTGAATTTGTCACAATAAAGTTCGCCAAACTTATTTCTTGTAAAATGTTATAATAATTTTTTTCTATGTATGTCTTCCCTTTTTTATTATAAAGAGTTTTTCTAAAATGGAGGGCTGGCTATACTTTTTCGGATTCTACTTGTAAAAAAAACAAAAAATATCCTTAGGAAAAATGGCAATTTCTCCTTCGTTCTTCCCCTATCCACCATTTTGATATTTTTACATAAAAATTTATATCTCAAATTCGGATAGAAGAATCGCATTAATATTTTGTAAGCGTATTGGTTAATAAAATTTTTAAATTAGCAAAAAACCAGGACTTAAATACCTTCGCAAATTACAAAATGGCGGCCATGTTTATTTTTCAATCCGTTATATCTCCATAAATATTAGTTTTATCAAAACTTATGTTATTTACTAAAATATAAGCCTTTTATTTTGAACAAAATGACATTTTATTTTTGAAAATCGGTTAACAAATAGTCGAGTTTTGGCAGAAAGTTGATGTAATTATGTGCTGTTTTCATATCCTCCGCTTTACGTTCAATTCGATGAAATATTAATTGTTTTCATTTATTGTTACTAGTATTGTAAATTAGTATCAAATTAAGTAATAATTTTCTCACAATAATAGACCTAATAACTATCACACAAAATTATAACATAAATTTTCTCCCTTTTTCTATGATTCGTCTATCCGAACTTGAGATATAAATTATTATATAAAAATAAAAAAATAGAAAACGGGGGAGAACGAAAGAGAAACTTCCATTTTTCCTAAGAATATTTTTTGTTTAGTTTTACAAGTAGAATCATAAAAAGTATAGCCAGCCCTCCATTTTGGAAAAACTCTTTATAATAAAAATTGTATTTTCGTATTATATTTATGACTTTTATTTTTTAATTTTATTTACTGGATGGGGCGGCCAAATATCTAGAACCGGCCCTGGAAGGAAGAATAAAAGATAAAAACTGTAAAATAAAAACAAACAATAAAATACATGATATCTAACTAAAAGAGTAAGAAATAATTAAGTTAAAATTAAAAAAATACTAAAGTGTTAGGAAATTTATTTTTAAACGGGTTCATAAATTATTCCTGAATAAACAAATAATCCACACCGATAATATGTTTTAATAATAAAAGTACAACAAAAGAAAATATTAAAACAAACGGAACAGAAAGAACAACAAATATTGACAAAAACCGAGAAGAAACTTTACAAAAAAAAAGTATAAAGAAAACATTATTTAAGCAAATAATTTAATTACAAGCTTTAAAATATAACCTCCTTACATAATTATGTAATAAGATAAAAATAAAAACGCTTACTAAATAAGACAAAAAAGTAAATATAATACATACATAAGTAGGTAAGAAAAGAAAACAAACGGTACGAAAAGGGAAATTTATAAAACGGTAGGGAAATTTTGATTTTAGTGATAAGAAATGATAGGAGGTATATATGGGTAGAAGGGTAGTGAACACAAGTAATATAGTCGCCATAGCAAAACAACCACCACCCAAATATATATGTACAAAAATATATATGTATATAAACGCAAACATATATATATATATATATACACACACACAACGTTATAGTAGTCTATATTTCAACAGGTGAGTACATATAAAATACGACACTTTGCACTCTTTGTATTACATAACTATTCTGTAAGTATGTTAGTAATATATTATGTTAATAATATGCATATGTATTAATCCTAAAGCATTAACACAAAATACAATTTAATAAATTGATTACAAAAAAAAAATAATCACTTATCAAAATAAGAATAAAAAAAATAGCACCTTATAACATCGCCTTTATTATATTGCGTAATATCACATATTTTAAATGTGATAAAAAAAATCATTAATTTAAAATTAAGCATTTAATTTGATTAATCGGACAATTACTAATCACGAAATATTGCAATGTTAAATAACATATAATTAAACGTAATATTATTACTTATATTTAATAATATTCAAAATTCAATGATGATTGCAGTATTACACATTTAAATAAAATTAAAGATTTTATTTATATTTACAAATTATTGGAAAATAATAAAAAGTTAAAAAATAAAAAATAAAATGTTTACCGATATTTTACAAAAATATAAATTATGATACATACTTAATCCTATGAAATTTATAAAAAAAACTGTATTTAAAACAATATTTTAAAAAAAGGAAAAATAAAAATTTTAAGAAAGACTATCTTAAAAGAATTTTTCTCCATTTATAGCCTAAGAAACAGTAGACTAGTAGTATATGTTTTATTTAATGAAGTGTAACGAACCTGTGGGTCAATAAATCTATTTTAATAAAATATTTAACAATGTATCTCTATTTCTATTTCACTGTGTGTATGTTATGTCATGTCTATGCACGCGTGCGCCCACACATATATAAGGCTTAATGTAATAAAAAAAAAGGTATATATATATATATATATATATTATTTACTTTTTAACACAATCGAAAAAATAATAATTTAATAAAAATAAATACGTAAATAAAATAGTTGATTTAAAAATCAATTTAAAAAAACTAACTCTAATTCAAACTAATGTACTATATTTTTAACTACCTTTAATAAAATAAAATTTAAATTTATCTTCTTCTTTTGAAATAAAGGTTAAAAATACAACATTTAATTTTTTAAAAATATCGATATTATACAATATCTTCAACAGTAATAATTTTTTTTTAAATACGATTTCAAAAGTTCAACGGTTTTATAACCCTGATTAATAAATTTCGAAAAGAATTATTATAAAAATCAAGACAATATCTTGGAATAATAAAAACTTAAATATATTATAGTCCTTAAAAATTTAAAAAGGTGGGAAGTAATCTTATGAAATTTATTTTGTAAAATTTTGTTTATTCGTATTTTTAATGATAAAAAAAGAATACTGATCCTTTTCGAATAATCATCAAACTTTGTAAAACATTCAACGGTATCAAAATCCACTAGTAATGCCATGAAATTCTGATTGCCAAAAAATTATTTGTTCTTAAGATATATCTAAAAAATATACGTAAATATATACAGAACCTTCTTAAAAAATATTCTAGGCATTTTTGAAATGAGGAATTTAAAGTACAAAAACCGTTAAGTACAAAAACTTTGAGAGAAGAGAGATTTTCTCCGAGATTAATTCCAATTCCTTTTCCATATTTCGTACAAGGAATTATTGTAATCGCGAAATTTTCAAATTTCAACAGAAATATCCATTTTGATTAGTTTCGGCATGAAGTCTGTACAAATTTTATTACCGAAAAACGCCTAAAATTCAAAGAAATATTTTTAAGAATTTTTTTTTATTAAAATTTATGTTTTTATTAGTATTATTATTAATATTTATTTTATTAGTTTTTATTAATATTTATTTTTATTTGTATTAGACTACTGATACTTTTTTTTCAAACTAATGAGGAGATTCTTAATTCCACCAGTACTTTTTTGTTTTTTCTACATTTTTTTAACTTTTATTCTTAATTAAATTTAATGATTTAATTAAGATTATTCTTTTAAAAAATTTAACCAATTTACGAATTTTCAGTTAACTAAGTGTAAAATCTTGTAAAAGACTTATTTGCCTATATTCATTAGACGATTTTAAAAGTAATTGTTATTTTTATTTATTGTCGTGATCATATTGCTTAGTATTAAATTTTTATAGAGTAAATGTAATTTTTAAATGTGCTAAAATCATTCTGACTCCAAAAATATTTTCGAAAGAAAATTCATGAAGATTAAAAAAATACATTCTCTCAAATTCAAGGAACATAAGTTCAGCTTCGTTAATTATCTCTCATATTTTTTATAATTTTATTTTTTTTTTTTATCAAGATGCCCGTTGCATGTTTGTACTTCGGATTTTTTTTAAATGAATAAAGATTTTTTTTAGACCTACGACAATTTTATATAAAATAAAATCGTCAAAAAAAAGAAGCAAATATAAAAAAAAGCTTTTTCAATATTTTTTTTTAATTCAGCACACTATTAAAGTTTTATAAATTGTTTAAAATTGTTTTTAATCTCGTTGGATTCAAAAAGTCAAAGTATGAAAAAAAATTATAAAAGCATAATTTTTTTTAATTTTTAATGCGTTTTTTAAAGTGTATTTTTTGTTTTAATTTATTATATGACTATTAAATTATAATTATCTATATTAATATTTTATCTATTTTCCTTCACGTATTTTATTAATTTTGTTTTTTCCCATTTACTTTCAAATCTTTAAGTAGTAACTAGAATAAAATTACCTTAATTTTTTTTAAAGCTAAAAAGACAGTCGATTATAAAAAAAAATAAATCAAATAAATAGAAAACCTAATTTTTTTAAATTATTTATTATAGTAGAAATTTGTTTAACTTCAACACGCTTCACTTTCAAATCCACAGGTTTATTTCTAGTGTTTTCTTTGTAACAAAACGTTTGAAGCAACAAGTTTGTAAAGAATTTCATAGTCCTTAACTAACACTCTTTACAGCAACAAATCTCCTGTATTATCACTTACATATTTAAAAATAAGCCATTTTTTCTCTATTGTACACAAAAACACATATCTATAACAATATAAAGTAATAAATAAACCATTCAGATATTTTCTATTATAAATCTATTTCAAATTAAAAAATGTTAACTGCGATTAATTTGTAATATATTTCGTAGAAACATCCTAAATCTTTACAAAAACGAAACAATTAATTTATTTAATTTTTATCTTTTACTAAAATAAATGAAAAGAGATGAATTATTTATTAATAATATTGTAAGAAAATAAAAATTTTACCTAATATTTGTAACAATCAATAAAATTAAAACAATAGCTTCTAATACTAATTACAACATTTTTTTGTTTAATTTCATAAAAGCAAGTAAATATTTTATAAATTTTTAAACAATTTTAAACAAAATTAATATTTTAAACAATTTTTCTAACCTTACCGTTTACAATTTTTAACTATAATTTTCCTGATGTGGTTATTACATTTCGAAAACTTTTATTCTTTATTAAAGGATAACAATATAATAAACACCCCATATCTTAGATAATAGGGAGGTTTGATTACGATTTTTCATTATTTTAATCTACCGGCTAGTGAATTTAAACAATTATTTTTCTTTAAATTAAATGTTTCCAGGAAAGGAACTGGTCTACAATTTTAATACAAATTTAAAGAGTAATAAATACTCCAAAAAGAATTTTATTAATTTTCTCCCGTAAGGAGATATTTTTTATCATAAGTAATAAACAAAATAATTTCAAAACATACAGTTTAGTGTTACCAACCAAATGTTTCAAAACTCTAAATTTATTCCACTAAAAACAGCCGTTTTTAATTTTTACAAATTCATAACATTTTTCTGTTAAGTTTTTAATAATAAATGTTGATTTATTTATTTTTTATTTTTTGCATAGATTTCATTACATTAATTTTCTCAGAATTAAGTTCTCCTCTACAAGTTTTAATAACATAATTTACGCATTTATTAATAATCATTTAACAACGATATTGTACTTAAAAAAGTGGTTTTCCGTCACCGAATTTTGCTGTTTTCCTCGAACAATGAAGATCAAGAAACCTACGGAATTTCTGGGGGCAGTTTTATTCGATTTTTCAGGTCAAAAAACATAAAAACCATTAAGTTAACCCGTTATATAACATCTTAAAAAAATTTCAGTATGATCTCATCCCACCGGGGAAAGTTTATATGAACATTTTCTTCACTTCAAGATCTAGAATCAGTTCCCAAATTATTTGCATTTCTTCCTGAATCACTCTGTATATCGAGTAATATAAAATTTCAAAAGAATTAAAAAGTACGAATTGATCGGTACCGGATAAATTCAATATTAGTAAATAAATAAAAATAAAATTAATATATTTTAATAAAAAAACAATGATTATAAAAACAATATGAGAGTATTTTATAACCCAAAGTGAACGAGGTGTTTATCAAGATGAGGTTGCAATATTTGTTCTGTTAAATTTGCGACAAAGATATTCGATTAGATTACGTACTAAACGTACTATACGACAAATGTTTATATATATATATATATGTAATTATTTTAATAAATAACAATTTTAAATTTCAAATAAAATCGATTCATTAAGTTGTACTGGCAAGTTACTTTTCTATTAATCCATGTATAATACATTATAACTTGCTGTTATTTCAGAATAATAACGTTACAAGATACTACGTAATATAATATATTTTAAAGCAATACATTAATAAAACGTCCACGTTAAAAACATTAAATTTTTATATATTACACAAAAGTGTAATATATACTGTCTCTGAAAATAATACATATAGCGTAATAAACAATTAAAACTTATTAGTAACAAAATCGATTGAAATAATTTGCGTATAAAAATCTATTTTTTATGCGTCTATTTCTGATGAGAAGGTACTGCAAAAATATTATCAGGTTCATAAAGAAAAGGTTAATTCACCAACTTCCCGGTTTGCTATTTGGATTTGCTACTTAGTGTGATGGAATTACACTAGGTGTACAAAAATAATATCGCTATTTTGTTATAATATCTCTTGATTAACATTGCTGATTTAATACTATAATAGAAGAATAAAAAGGACAGTTGCGCGCATGGCCGTAGATTGATTCCCCACTCTCATTCCGCTTGACAGCGAATGCCATTTTAAAAAAATGGCGATCGCTTACGTTGTACGAACCGACTTCGCGATCGAAATTTTGTAGCAGGAAGATGACGAATTTTTTTTACCGTTGTTGTTTAATGATGAGTCAACATATCATCTTAGTGGTAAAAATAACACAAATAATGACCGTATCTGGGAATCAGAAAATTCCTATAAACTCTTATAATCCGAAAAGAATTCCCCCCAAAACTAGATGTTTTCTTTGAAACATCCCGACAGCAAGTTAACGGGTCGTTCTTTATCGTTGATGCAAGCGTAACAGAAGTTCCTTATTTGTATAAGCTGTGTACATAGCTCCTTCCTCAACTTCAAGATGAACCCGAGAATTATTTAGGAACAAGGTGGTGCGCCTCCTCACCGTCTATTGTCATAACTCTGTACGGATCGGTTGAACAACGTTTTATCCAATCGCTAAATCGATCGGCATTAAGATCACAGAGCTTGTTTGCAGTAGGCTCCAAGGTTAGCCGATTTGACTTTAAGTAATTTTTTTTCCTTTGGGGTTTTATAAATGATCTTGTGAATATGCTTTCGCTAGCTACTGATCTACCCGATTTGAGGCACAGAATTGAAAGAGCTATGGCTTCCATTACTCCAGACATGGTACTTAAACTCCGGACATGGTGGTGGTGGCGTATGGGATGAACTCTCCTATAGGTTGGATACGTGGCGGGTAACGAAACGTGCTCGTATGGAACACTTATAGGGAAAAACTGTAAGAGTTCTTTCGTTTTATTTATGATTCATTATTGTAAGTCAAGAGATATTAATTAACTTTAAAACCCTAATATTCTTTTTCAGTACACCCTGAACTAGATATGACCGCAACTATAATACTTTAATATTAAAACTGTATAAGTTTTCTTTATTAATAAGTAAACGTGGTATCACAAATAACAAGAGCTTTCATGTACAAAAGACATTTACTAATATCGAAATATAGTAGTGGAATTACGAAAATATTCTTATAAAATTTAGCGTATTATGGCAAAAACAAAATATATAAAATAAAATAATAAGTTACAAAAATTTAAAAAACAAAAATGCCTATATGGATAAATAAAAAATCACCTAACATGAGTCGGAAAACAGATTAATTTATAGCACATTATAACTAGATCGATAGTCCATATATTCGCATAGGTAGTCCATTCTTAGTATAAAGAGGGATACTTTTTCAGCAACAGAAGAAATGTAACTGGGAAAAATGAATTTGAGATTAAAATCCATTGCATATCTTAATGCTAAATTATTATCAAAGAACAGGAAAGAAACGCTAAGAATCGCTTCAAAATAATTCTCATCATTGAAAGAAAAATGTTAATTTTATGCGTTTGTAGAAATATTTGAGATTATAAATTAATTATAACAATGATAAAATTTACTTGAAATAGCTTAAAATATATAATTCAAAAAATATCATTTAAAATACAAAGTTTTTTTTACAAATTTATGAAATCTGGTCTGAATTTTTTTTTAATTTTTTTTTTATTTCTTTATTTAAAATATTTATTTTATTTCCTTAATAACATTCATGGTGTTATAAAATGTTTAATTTTTTAAAATAATGCTTAAATAAGTGTTAAAAAGATAAAAAACGAAATATAATAAGAATAAAAAAGAAATACTTATTTTTCTATATTCAATAAATGAACGAACATGCTATAAAAATATAATATAAATATAATAACATGAAATGCTATTATATTATTTATGCTTGATAGCATTTCGTGCTATTATATTTATAACTAGCAGACTCATCGCGGCTTCGCCCGCGCTATATGGTTACTTGGGTTTTTCGTCGCGGTAAGAGGATGTTTCCAGCTCAGAGCTCGCTACAAAAGCCCTTCCCGTCTAGTCAAGAGGGAACTACTCCTTGGACCCCCCCCCCCCGCCCCCGTGTTATTAAACTCATTGTGTGTCGACCAATATAATGTCGTTTTGGACGCAGGTCTTTTTTTTTTAATTATAAAAGTTTTATCTTCTATATAAATATTAATTATTATTTACGGTTTTGTACATTTTTGTACGAGTAACTTACGAAAACAATGAAACAATATTCCGAAAACAATAAATTTTAAAATATTAATTCGCTATTAATTTTCTTTCTTTCTTCCTATGACCCTTGCAATGTTTATCATAGTTCAAACCTTACCAGTCTCACTACCGTAGAAATCATTAAAAAGAATATAAATAATAAAAACAATTACAACAATTAAAAATCACGACTGCCAAAAAAATAATAAATAAATAAATAAATTGAACTAACAAAAAGAAAACAAGTTACGGAAATAAAGGACTTATAAATATAGTTTTGCAGTATTTAATAAAATAAAATAATGGGTGACCGATCAACTTTCAGACAATTTTAATTTGTTTAAATATATTTTTCATGTTGTAGAAATAGCAGGCATTTAAGGGTGTCTAATGATTAAGTTCTCACCCGGTCTTACATCGATAAGAAAATTTTGTCCTTCAACGAAAATATTTAAATGCAGTCGGAGGTCTCTTTGACATAGAATAATTACTGTTCAGAACTCCCGACTGCATTTAAATATTTTCTTTGAAGGACAAAATCATCACAGCATTAGAGATAATGCGGTCGGCATCGGATTGAGGATCGAGCCCACCGTTGTCAAATTTAACGTTTTAGGGGAACAGGCAAAGTGGAACGGCGTATGCTACCATTAATATTGTGCTGAGCTGTGACCAGTGCATAAACTACAAGGGACTACCCTAGATAGAGCTATCGTAGTTCTAAGCAGTCACATCTTTGTCAAGGGCCAGGCCTACGTAGTAGTGAGTCACGTGAGACGATTGGAGAGTTTGTCATCAAACTCTACAAAGACCTTTTGTGAGATATCGCCCGCTCAAGCTGGTCTCGGCGTAGCGCAGACCACTCGATTTTTCTGAGTATATTAGTTAATTTTTGTTCTGGTCTGATTCCATCGTGATTTTGTATTATACTAATAAATACCTCGTTTGAATTTTGAAAATCGGAAGATGGGTTGCGAAGATATAACAAAATTTCCGAATAATCGTGATCTGTTAGATCGAGAGGGTACCTGATGCATGCAGGAGTTAGCTTTCAACCTACTAACAAATACTCCGTTTGAATTTTGAAAATCGAACATTTTTTGCAGAGATATAAGAGCATCCTATTGCACTTCCAAAAAACCGCCCCAAGGGCACCCCGTTTGTTACCAGAAGTGATGATTGGTCTAGCCCCGCACAAGACACTCGCATCACCTCACCACTCTAGCCAGCCTCACACGCAGTCTCCACGAGAAATTATTATTAAATAGAATTTTTTTTAATTTAATATATTTTATTTAACGTAAATTTAATGCTATTATTTTTAGAATATTATTCTTACGGTTTATTCGAAACATTCAGTTAAAATCCAGTTACAACAGTGATAGAGGCTCACAGATCATAGTTCATTAATTCAATTCATTAACATTTGAGCTTCAACCGGCAAATTTCCATTACTATATTTATAAACATATATATATATATATATATATATATATATATATATATATATACACATATACATATGTAATGATATACATATTTATATAGCCTGTGACACTCCCGGAAAAGAAAGAATTCCAACGCGAGGTCGTACATCTATATCGGTTCGACCGCTGAGCTGCTACGGTGAAACAAACTTACATACATACATACGTACACCCTAAATACATTACACTCCTTTTTGGACAGTCGTAAAAAATAACCTAAATCTTCTTTTAGTAAATGTAATGTTATATCTATCATACACGAATTGAAAAATCAGGCTACTGCAAAGCACCCGGCTAATAGGAAAATGAAATAAAATTTTCATTTTGCTTATAATTATAAATATAATTTAACTAAACTTATCCTACGCTCTCTTCGCTCCTAACCTAACTAGCGAGTGAAGCGAACGTAGATTAAGTTTGGTTAGATTATATTTATAATTTCCAATTAGCCGAGCGCATTGCAATAAGCCTGATTTTATATCGACTATTGTCTATATCATTATTTATATCGATCGTTGTCTATATTAATATCGATTTCCTCGGACAGTTATTATGTGATTACATGATACAGTGATAAATAAAAAAAATTACAATGAAATTGTAAACCGTAAGGTAAGAGTCTTGCAGATATCATTCCTTCAACTCACCGGGTTCGTCTAGTGGTGAACGCCTCTTACCAAATCAGCTGATTTGGGAGTCGAGAGTTCCAGCGTTCAAGTCCTTGTAAATGCAGTTACTTCTATACGGGTTTGAATACTAGATCGTGGATATCCGTGTTCTTTGGTGGTTGGGTTTCAAATAACCAGACATCTCAGGAATGGTCGAACTGAGAACTGTACAAGACTATTCATTTACACTCATACATATCACCTTATTCATTCTCTGAAGTAATATCTGAACGGTAATTACCGGAAGCTAAATATTTAAAGAAAGAAGAAGATATCATTCCTTCCGTTCAAAAAACAACAATTTCTGTAATATAGATAAAACTGTATTTAACAAAATGATACTGATATCAAAAAAGGTAAGACACTACATTTTTATTTATCAAAATCTGTTAATTTAGAATTTTGTTTAAAAAAATCCATGTTAAATATATGTACAACACAATAGATAATAAACAATGTTTAAGCGTTCCATATAATAAGAAAAAATAGAAAAATTTGTTGCAAGACTCGTACCGGCCAGATTTCATTTATTAAACAACTAATAATCATAAGAATTGTATTATTTCTGTAAATGTGATATATAAATGAAATCGGTCCGGTAAGGGTTTTGTAATAAATTCTTCTTTTTTTGCTTATTATATGGAACGCTTAAACATTGTTTAATATCTATTATTGTATATCTATTGCCTATTACATACATTTAAAATGTATTATTTTTTAAAGAAAAATTTTAATTTATAACAGATTTTGATAACAGAAATGTAGAATCTTGCCTTTTTTGATATTAGTACAGTTTTGTTAAAAACAGTTTTATTTATATTACAGAAATTTTTGTTTTTTGAGCGGAAGAAATGATATATGCGAGACTCTTACCGTACGGTTTACAATTTCATTGTAAATTTTTTGGATATCACTGCGTTTTATTCGATTATTCTTTTATATTTTTTATGAGTTACTGATTGTTATCTTATGAATTTATTATTATTAACAAATTTATTTCCTAAGGACAAACAAATTGAATTTCACAGCCATTTTTTTTTTTTTTTGTTGATAGTCATATCATTCACTTCATACCATACTTTTCCTTTTTTAATAAAACTAGTATAATCTCTTGTGAACTAATAGTTTTATTTATTTTTTTAAAAGAAGTGATGGGAATTAAAAAAATTGTTTCATCTTCAGTACTTTCATTTACATAACAGCATTTACTATTAAAACAAGGTGTAGTATATTTTATTTTAAATTTTATTATTTCAAGTTTTTGTACGCTACCTAGTACTATCAAGTATTGCTATCTAGCAGCGCGATTCGTAAAGGTACATTAAAAAAAAATGAATAAAATGACATATTCAAGTCCCGCGGTTCATCAAATGGAAAAAAAATTGTCTAACAAAATTCTAGGTATTTTTTGAAAGTATTCTTTATTACTAATCTAATTGAACTGAAATATAATGTTTTCACGCTTATTTTTTCCAATTTTCATTTCAATGTTAGGTTAGATCACGTTTAGAACTGTAAACGTAGTTCGTTGATTTCGTCGCCTCTTACCGACGAAGTTCTAACGAACTCCGTGATATTATTAAATTATTACATTATTAAATATTATGGAACTAATAACACGTAAACACTCCTGAGACAAATAATAACAAATTGTGGAAATTTTCAGCGAAATCGGAAGTAGTTTTTGAGTTATAGGGTACACACAAAACGAGGATTGTCTTTTATTTTATTATAGATAAACATATTAGAAAATCTTTGGTGTAGGGATTATGAAGTTATTGCCAGTATAATAATCATGTGGGAAAATAATAGTAAATAAAGTTGTTTATATAAAGAAATAATCTTTTGAACAATCTCTATCCATTCTTAATTATTTTTTCTAATACAATAAAAAAAAAGGTTACATGAAAGAGAGTGCGTTTGTGTTGTATTAACAAATGCACAGGAGATAGACATCGTTCATAGATTAGGAATCTATGACCGATGAGGAATCTATAACGCACTGTGAGTAATTGTACAATAATTTATAAACGCTTGGAATATATGTCACAATAAAGTCCCTTTTTGTTAAACGAATATATTTGTATAGCTGTGTAGCCCTTGGTTTATTAGACCACCGTGTGTTGTAAAATACAATCTCCACATATAAAAGGTTGGCTAAGGAAACAGTAGCATACTATAATTCTATTACTACGGCTAGGCCTCGATCAGTCGATCCTCTTAACATATAAACGACCCAGGAATTTTAACTCTATGATAATTCTAAAACTATTGAATTTATTTTTAGTTAATCACATGGTACTCAAAAGGTCCCACCATTGCGTTGTAGGTCCGACTATCTTATTCAAAATTTATAACGAGTCAACCCCAATGCTAGCGCTAATGATCTTAATGTAAGTAAAAAATAACAAAAAAGATTTTTAAAAAATAATTGTATGTTCTTAATGTATGAAATGGAGATTAAACATCCCGTACCAAATCATTAACATAAAACAAAAAATATGCATCGGCACATATGATGGCGCAGGGACTGAATCCAACGTACTAGCATTTTGTACGCATTGGCATCTGTTACAAACAAACTAAAAACATTGTCATTTTCTATACGTTTTTTTGTGGTATGATAATATATAAAAAACATGTTTCAAAAACTTGCTGTAGTGTATGTAATTGTTGAATTTTATTCTAAATTATATATTGATGTTGTGATATAGCCCTACTTCCTCTTGTATAGCAACTAATAATAGAATCATACATGATTAATGGGCTATTTATGGATTTTTGTAGACACAACACGCAATTATAAGAATTTCATTTATTTATTTTTAATCTACTCTAATCACTGAGCTATGAAGAATCATATGTCACATATCACTTGTTAATTATGATCTATAAGTGGTTATTATAGAAACATTTATTGCGGTTTATATTTTACTTAATGAAGTGAATAGCTGTTAGTGATTTATTTTTACTATTTGTTGTGTTGTTTTCATTTAAGGCTTTGTCAAAAATTTCAGTCATTTAAAGTTTTAATATTTCGATACATATATATATTTTTTTAGAATTCCCAAATTAGGAGGAAAAGATACAGTTCATAGTCAGGCGAGAAAGATCGTATTCAAATGTTTACAATTTTTCTTTTGAAAAACAATGCCGGAACCGGAATAGTGAAGAAAACTGTGAATATAGTTATTCATGCGACAAAAGTATCAAAATGAACGGTCCAAAGAATTATAGCAGAAGGGAAATCAAATGAAACTGAGAAGCCATCCGTGTTCGTTTCGCCGAAAAAACATATAAATCGCCCCAGTACTCTGTGAAATTTAGATTCGTTTGATACGGAAGCTTTGAGGCGTTTAATAAATAAATTTTATGTAACCGAAAAATGCGTTCCTATTGTGAAGAGAATTATGCAAAGAGCCCGCGAAAAGTGAAATTAATTTCAAAGAGAGGAAAAGATGTTTTAAGGAGAATATTACGTAAAACGGGATTTAGATGGAAAAAACAAACGGAAAATACCGATAGATCAGCATGACATTAAAATACAAAGAATGAAATTTCTACGACAAATTTCCTTGTTCCGCGAAGAAGTAAGACCGATTGAATACACAGATGAAACCTACATTCACAGTAGTCATGCGACACCAAAATCTTGGGTAAACACAACAAACCTTCATGAGGGACTGAAAACAACAGTATCCAAGGGCACACTATTAATAATTGTTGATGCCAGTTGTTATAAAGGATTCATTAACAATGCTTTACTCAAGTACACGAAATGGTTACGGGAGAAGTGTATCCCGTGTATCCCAACTTGCCATCTCGGTCGTCATTATACTATATAACGCATGCAACATATCACAACGTTTTCTACAAAAGCAGCCAAATTCTAACTCTTTAAAAATCGGTATGATAAAATGGTTAGTCGAATAACAAATTAATTGTTCTCCTGCTATACCGAAGACTGAATTATATGATATAAAATTACACAAAGAAAATCAAGAGAAATTCCTAATAGATGACATTTTCGAGAAAATCACACAGTTCTACGGTTCCCATCTTATCACTCCGACTTAAATGCCATTGACTAAAATGATCTGGAGTCAAGTGAAAGGACAAGTAGTTAAAATAAATACAACTTATAACATGTCGGATGTTCTTAAGTTACCTGAAGAGGAATTTCATAAAGTGTCTGAAGCTGAGTGGAGCAATGTCTACGAACATGCTGTCAACATTGAAAAAAAAATTAAAGATAAACACTTATATGATGTGCTTATCGACAATTTTGTGATAAATGTGAATTCAGAATCGGACACGAGTTCTTTAGAATCTACTGACGACAGCGACTTCGGAATTTGCGAGTTACAGCAATAAAGTGAGTAAAAAAAATAATTATTTAAAGTACTTTAAAATAATAATATTAATTGGGATACTAAACTAGTTTTAATCAAATAGCATCGTATGTATTTTTGGTTATAAATATCATGTATATTAAACTGACAATGTTTTCAGTCGGCCTAGTACCGTGTCAAATGTTTGCTGAATGCTAGTAGTTTTTGTACCAACTTACCTGCCGATAGTTCGAACCATAAGTCCAGTTACTAAATTAGGATCTTTAGAACAACTGAAACAAGAAAAGCCACGATGATGACAAAACTACACAAAATTATTTTTACAATAGGTTTTCTTTTATACCACATTTGTTCATGTAAAACAGAAGTATGGTATTATGTTTCAGGTAGTGAAATCGGGTGAAGAAGAAGAAAAGAAAAGTAAGGAAAAGAAGAAAATCAAAGTGGTCATGGTGGGGGGATGGGTCGTCGTAGAAAAGACAAACCGAGATTAATACCGGAACAAGATCGCCGCATATGCGGCAGCATATGTTTGTGTCAATTGACTTTAGTATTAAGTTGCGTATCGATGGTATATTTAGCGGTGGCCGTTTACATGCCGTCCCACGAGGCCTTTCATGCGGGAATCGATCCGACACCGGTAATGTGCCAAGCTATTAAAACCACTATGGTAAATAATTGCGATTGGGCAAGCTGTGGAGAATGGTGTTTAACTAAAACATCAGGATTTTGTCCGCAAATCCATGTGACAGCACGTAGAAATGGCACCGATATCGTTCTGGACAACTGCACCAGATTGTCCACAGTATCATGTCCTCAGGTAAAATACAAAAATTCAAATATTAATCTAAATATAAGACTTAATAGAGTACGTATTTATTAATATTTATATAAATAGATATATTTATAGAATAAATAGTATTCTAAATATTAATCAAAGTTACCAATTAAAGTACGCTTTTTCTGCTTTAATTAATGAACCTAGTTCAAAGACAAACACTCAAAATTCTACTACGAACTATTTTGATAAAGACTTATCACAAGTATCACAACTATTTTGAGACTTATCACAATGTTAACACACACAAGGATTTTATTGAAATGATACGAATATAGTGTCCATCCGAATTTCGATATTATACCACGAACTTGTAAAGTTAAAGCTGTAAAGCTTTCTCTAATAGTCCCAACCTTTTAGTGATTTTTTTGGATATTAAAAAAGTTACTATATTGTAGAATTTTTAGTGCGATTGTCTCTGACCGTTTACGCGATAATTCCTGTATAACTTATCCGATACGTATCGTTATGAAATTTACTATACAACCATCAAGTAAATAAAAAAAATAAAAAAATAATTAACTGAATTGAGAAATAAAAAAGTAACTAGCAAGCAAATTAAGGAAATGAATAAATTTACATCTAAAGTGACAAAAATTATTAGCCAAGTTATTTTCTCTAACAGCATAATGTTCAATAATGAACAATCAGTTTTTAAAGTGCAAAAAAAGCGAGAAGCTGTCACTTGCAACGCTGAATATCAGTTACACATCCGTAGCCTTGTTGAAAATAAAAAAAATATAACAAAAATAGAATGAAATTACAGAATAAGAAAAATCATAAACTGAAAAACGAAACTAGAAATTACTTTCTGAACCGGAATTATCTAGTTTAATTTCTTGCCTCTTCTAGCAGACGAAGAAAGGTATAATAAAAGCGTAAAAAAGTATAGTAAACAGGCGTTACAAGCTAAAACAGTACCGGTGTGGACGGGAATTCCCTTTACACTATCATAAATACAGCTTAATCGTGCTCTACTGCTGCTAATTCTCACCATGATATCGCTCACTCGCTCTTTTTCTGTTTAGCCTCCGGAACCACAGTAAGGTATTACTTCAGAGGATGATATGTAAGAATGTAAATGAGGTGTAGTCTTGTACAGCCTCAGGTCAACCATTCCTGAGATGTGTGATTAATTGAAACCCAACCACCAAAGAACACCGGTATCCACGATCAAATCCGTATAAACGTTTAAACGTTTTATTCAAAAGCCTTTACTAGGATTTGAACCTTACAATCTTGACTTCGAAATCAGCTGATTTTGCGGTGTCGGGTTTAGACGACAACCCGACCAACCCGAGAGATTGATATCACTCACCGCTGCTGGAAAAGATGGCAAGGATAAGCCGTGGAGGAGATCGGGAGATCGTCCGATGTGTTTATTCGTAGCGGGATGACCCCTTAGTCGTAGTCGAATGTGGAACGATGGCAGATACGAATGCGTCCACTGTCAAAGAGCGTTTGTTAGCTTGTATGTGGGTCCACGAACGTCCAAACATTGGTAAAACATTGGCTAACATACTGAATGTTTTGGGAAATCGTCCCATCACGGCAAACGTTGCTGACATGGGAAAAAAGACTTTTGTAACGAGAAGTGTTCTTGTTGCGCAACACAATGGGAGGCCGAGTACTCGAGCTGAGATGTGTGCTGTTGTGTAGGTATCGATACAACGATCACAACATGAAATCACCGCACAAACGTTTTGCAGTTAGATATTCCAAGATCGACAACACGAAACCATATGCGGGACTTGAAAGTTAAATGTTTTCGTTCACAGTTAATGAGTTGAGTGACAATAACGTTGATCAATATGTTTATACTCGTCAGTTATTGATTGAACGCTTTTCGAGAGCAAACGGTAAAATGAACGTCATGTTCTCAGACGCGTGTGCGATTTATCGAAGCTTTCGTAACTAAAATGTTTTTTTCTGGGCGGAAAGACAACCTTCACTTTTTTTGAGGAAATCGAACACCATCTGCCTCATGTTATAATTTCGGCTGAGATGACAGCTGAGTCCTCGGTCCTTATTTTTTCGATGGCGCAGTTAATCAACACAGTTATCTGAGAGTGACCGACGAAGGGTCGCTTCCAGAATTAACGGCAAAAAGGATCGCTGATATCATTACGTTTCAGCAAGACAGTGCTCCAGCGTAATTTGCTTTGAAAGTCCGCAGACGTCTCAACGAAACTTTTCCAAATCGTTGGATCGGACACGGGTCAGAAGAGTTACCGGCTCCACTGACTCCGCCGACAAGAAGCCCTAACCTCACCACACCTGACAATGCACTCTGGGGTTTAACAACAGAAGAGATCCGAAAACGCAAATACATCGACAAGCACTCACTCACTCACTCTTGATATGATATTGCGGATGAACAACCGGACATGGAGGCGCATAGAGCTATAATTTGAACATGGTGGAACCCACACAGAAGTTTTAGATCCATAGAAGATAAGCTGCACCTATCCTAATAATTTCATAACTAGCGTAAAGGGACTTCCCGACCATCTGCACATTGTCAATGATTTACAGAATTTATATTTTTATTTAATTGTTACGAAACTGTATGAAAACAATCGGCTCAAGATTTATTTAGATCATGTAAATAAACAATCGCAAGAAGAACTTAATCAAGAAAAATATATTATAAATTATACTTTTTTTGGACTAAATCAAACAATGTATTTATTTATTTACAATATTATTTGTTAAACTACATCATACTGATGACAACATAGCATTTAACGAATGTATAGCACACGAGTATATATATATATATATATATATATATATATATATATATGTATATATACATACATTTTTTTTGGGCCGTCTTTAAACAAAATATTAATAAAATAAAACATATTTTAAAAAAACAGTTTCCATCTCCATGTCATAATCAGTTTTCAAAATACATCTTAAAATATAATTTTTTACCTTTCAAAATAAACAAGAAACGTGAAGATTTTCTGATTACAACGCTTTTTATCTTTTCACTTTTAATTATCTTTTCGTCTCAGAAATGTTTCACAACCGGAACTCCAGTACGAGGGGCCACTGAGGCGTACCTCATTCAGTGTTGTGGCATATTTAACGCAGTCTGTACAATCCTACACGTCTCCAGAATTACCGATCTTTGGGCTTTCGGAATTATGAGTTTAGGATCCAGGCCAACTTTTTCTATGCACTTCAAATTTTTACTAATTAATCCAGTGGCTGTTATCACAGCGGGAATGACTTCTGAGTTCAATCTATAAATTTCCTTATACTCTATTGCCAGAGGGTTGTACTTTGTTACTTTATCTGCTTCAGCCTTATTAATATTGTGATCAGATGGGTAAGTGAAATCAATGAGAAGAGCAATCTTTTCTCTAACGTTATGAAGAACCATGTCTGGCCTAATCGCAGAATAAATATATCAGTATGTACCGAGAGATCACAATACAGTCTATAGTGCTCATTTTCCAACACTAGTCTAGCCTTACATTCATAATAAGAACACTGTTCCCTTCATCTACAAGTCCTAATTTCACACCAACGCCTGATGAACAATGTTTACCGTAAGATCATAGCGACGAAGCTATTCCGTGTAAGGCAAACATGGGTGCTGGAGCACCCGGTTATCAAATGAACAAATGTCTCTGATGATTGGTGGCACGTCCTCCACTCATCACTGATGTCCTGATTTTCTATAAACTTCTTGTAATTGTTCGTCGCAACGACCTGGTCCTGAATGGCATGGATAAACCCTTCAATTTTTCCAAATAGAAAACCATCCCACAGCCAACGCCTAGATGCGTCCTTAGCAGCATTTTCGAGAGAATGGAGAACTCTACCGTGGAGTACCTTAGATTTCCACGCTTGGATCCTATCCCTAATTGAACTGATACTGGAGTAAAAATTGTCATCACTCAGCTTTAGAGAGGAGTAACCTTTGTTAGATCCAACTGTTGCTTTGTGCAATAATGATGTTTCATATCTGGAGAGATATGCAATCATTTCATATTCATTGGTGCAATCTGTCACAAAGTGACTTCAGGTCGAGGAGGCCTCAACCACCTTCTTTCCGAGACATATTATTATTATTTAAATGTTCAGCTAAAGTAAAGCTGTATATTTATTCGCGCAATGAAACTTTTCATTGCGTAAATAAACAGTTATCAAAATATATTATTAAATTTATTAATTTTTCATGAATTTTATTTTGTAATATAGACTATTTTTTTTCCGATTGTTTATATTTGTTCTTTAAATACATACTATGTACTTTTTTAAATATTTAGCCATATTTTGGATAAATTTTTCCCCAATTTTATAATATCGATAATATTTTATTAAATTAACTCAGTCTTATATAATAAAAATCGTTAATTTTTATTAGATAATCAACTTTTTTTCAAATGGTATATTTTCTAATATTAATATTAGTATTAAATAGAATATTATATCCGTACTTTTAAAATATATTTTTACTTTAATATTTAATTCTTATGTTAAAAAGTGATAAAACAACTGTTTTTTTAAACCGCAACATGACCATTACATACGTAATTAGACCATTACTTAAAAAGATTTTTATTTCACCACAACATACAGAACTTGCGTATTATTTTCAGTTCTTTGAAGGAATTACCCAAGGCGAGTTAACCCCGAACATAATTTCTTTGTTGAATAGTACATAATTGCACTTAATGCTATTAAAATTTTAATGACCGAATATAAAAAACTATTTAAAGAAATATCTAACCATAATAACTGTGGTTTTTTTCAGGTCAATACAGCGGCGTTAAAGAGATATAATTGTAATAATGATACGGAATGTTCAACTTTAACAGGTGTTTTTAATTGTTCATTAGGCCATTGTGCAAATATGTCTGAATTATTTTTATGTCACCACAAAGCAGACGGTATAGTGGTAGACAGCGATAAAGACAATCTTAAATTGAATGGATTTTTTGAATGTTACAAATCAAAGTAAGTATTTTAATTTATAATTTAAATTATTTTACAATACGTATGTATTTTATTTTTATTATTTTATGGGAACAGTTTTCGCAGAATTTTATGGCCTGATATCTACCTACTGAAGGAGTTCCCGCTTTCCGGGAACTCCTACAACTGTGAGTTGTTTTTGATGCACGACTTACAAACACAACATAATTTAAAATATTTATGATTTTATTTAAATATAATATTTTTTCGTTTATTTAATTCAATTATTATAACTAAAGCACGCGCGTACACCGTATTTATTTCGAGCGGGTGTGGCGGAACTAGCGGCGACGGTTGGCACAAACTAAACTAATGTAATTTCACAGCTTACATAGAACAAATTTCGCTCGTACGATCGGCAGACTGGTGCAGCCGCGAGACTTAACGTACCAGGTATATCGTCAACCGGGCAATCGAGTTCGAGACCGGGCCAGACCGGGTTACTTTTTTACACTTTAAATATTATTAATTTATTTAATTCTACCGTTCATCTGCGACGTCACACCGTAGCAGATACAACAGCATTTTTTTGGGTAGGGGTATCCTCATGCAAAAATTATTTTTTGCAAATATTGTTGTTTTCTAATTTTTTTAAAATGTGTCAAAGACAAATATGACCTTAATTAGGCGAAATCTCGAGATACTGAGGGTGACCTTGGTCTACAGTCTCACTCCCTTGACCTTTTAATTTGAAAATTTAATGTAATCAACACCCCATATATATCTATATAAATAAAAATGTAAATGTTCGTTTGTTCAAAATCGTAAATCTCCGAATGTTCTTCACAGATTGCTTTGAAATTTTGACACAACATTGCATTCGAATACGCGCCTGTTTTTATATACTTACTATTTATATACCTCAGATGGCACAACTGTGACAGGAAAAACATGTTTTTTTGGAAAAACAGCGCTATCTATTGGACATAAAAGCAACACACGCTATACTAAATATTTTACGGTTTCATTTCAATGTTTCCGATATGTGTGTCCGCTATAGACTAAAAAACTACTGGACCGATTTACACAGGGGGAGAAAGGGAGAAAGGGAAAAATTGGAAAAGGGAAAAATCGAGAAAGGTAAAAAGCGAAAAAGGGGAAAACGGGAAATGTAAAGGGAAGAGTGGAAAAGAGAAAGGAGGAAAGGGAAACGGGGAAGGAAAATTAAATAGGGAGTAAATGGGGGAAATGAGTGGTAAAATTAAAATGGGGAATATAAATAGAAAACGTAAATGGGGATGAGGATGGGGAAGAGGGAAAATAAGAGTGGAAAAGGGGGAAAGGGAGAAAGAGTAAATGGAAAAACGAAAAGGTTGAACTTTGTGAAGTTTCGTACGTTCATTTTGTTAATGTTTTATCAAACTTTCAATAGTGTTCATTTAATATATATATATATATATATATATATATATATATATAGAAATAATCTGACCAAATTTGGTCAAAATCGGTCCAGTAGTTCTGGAGTTATAAAGTGTGAGATACCGAACACACATACGTACATTAACATCCGGAAAATTTCCATCCGGTTTTTTGGGTTCTTTATGTGTCAAAATGTCAAGATCCGATGAAAATCGCATACGCCCAATTGGACCGATTACAATACTTTCCCTTCTACAGCTATAATTCTGCTGCAGCGCTAGAAGGGACAGTAAAAACACGATTTATCTGTATCCCTCTTAACGTCTACGTAATATGTCCTCAAAATAATTTCTAAGAGCGACTTCTAAATTGGGAATTATTATTTTATAGTATTCTTTTGTATTTAATGTATAAATCTTAACATGATTTTGTGTTTGTTTTTAAATGTTTGTTGACAGAGGTTATCTCTAAAGTAAAGACTTTAATTTTAAAAACGTTTATCCTGAAAACTTTATAAATATTTTTTATTTTCCTTAAACTACATACCTTATACTACTTCTCTATATAATCACCACATGAATTATGACATTTATCGTAGCGATACACCAGCTTCAATATGCCCTCGTCGTATTCTTCTGCCGCTAGTCCATTTAGCTATTGATTAACAGCATTTCGAAATTCATCCTCACCCGCGAATTGCTTACCACTCAAAAATTCTTTCAATTTCCTAAACAAATGGTAATCAGACGTAGCTCTTGACTATATGGTGGGTAACCGTAAATTTCCCATCCAAATGTTGTCACGTGTTGGACCCGCAACATGTGGGCGTACATTATCGTGGTCGTCGGGTCAGCCGTCCACGTCACCGATTTTGGATGGCGCGCCGTAACTTACGTAGAGTTTCGCAGTAGGTTTCTGCATTTATAAAGGTTCCACGTGGCATGAAATCAATCAGCAGTATGCCAACCCGATCCCAAAAGACTGAGGCCAACATTTTGCGTACAAATGGCTGGGGTTTGACCTTTGTTGGTCTGATTAGTGATTGAGAACGACGCCATTCACTTGACTGCCGTTTTCTCTTTGGCGTGTAATACAAAATCCGTGTTTCATCGCCGGTAACAATCGAATTCAGGAAATCATTACCGTTTTCGGTGTAGCGCATCAAAAATTCCAAAGAAGATCCCGTTCGGATTGTTTTATGACGTTCCGTTAAGACGTGCGGTACCCGACGTGCACAAACCTTTCTGAAGTCTAAATGGTCATGAACAATGCGACCGATAACAGCTCTTGAAACATCAGAAAAAGGACTAGATCAAAAATCGTTGAGCGACGATCTTTTCTGATTTCATTATCGACTTCGTTGAACGTTCTTCATCGTGCACATTAATTCTGTTTTTTCTAAACCTTTTCTACAATTTTCAGATGTTTCTTTCAATCATTACATTATCAACGTACACAGCAACCAACTGCCTAAGAATTTCAGCCGGCTTAACATTTTGATGGTTTCAAAAACGTACGACTCCACGTGTTTCACAGTCGGTGGCAACATCAATTCTCCTATTCATTTTATAACTTCATTCATTTTACATAGCGACAACTTACAGACATCAATGCAGTGTGTACATTACTAGCGTGGTCATGAACGCCATGACCACAGTTTAAGGTTCGCCAACCTTAAAGAGAGAAATTTCCCAACGGTCTTTACTTTAGGATATCTCTCGTATATTGTAATTTCTTTTTATATTTATATCTTATAATGACGTGATCGATATAATAATGTATTATTATGTTCAGATCACAATCGAAAATTTATTTATTTACTTACTATGAATTAAAAAACATAATTACGTATTCTGTGATGAAATGACCCCACAAAAGTTGAAAATGAAATGTACATTTTAATTTACCTCAAAATTTTATAAAAAGGAAAAACTGGGTCGGCAGATAATACATTAAAGTAAACATATTTAGTTAATTGGCAGGTACTTAAAGGGAGCGTAAAATTGTAAGAAAGTAAGATTGAAGGAAAGAAAATAAACGAATCATTACAGATATCGGCTAGTAAATATTAAGAACAACGTATAAAGAAATAAAAAAGATTGGCAGCGAGTTAATAACTCTAAATAATTTGTTTAAAACACACATATTCTTTTCCAACACTTTATTAATTCGGAGGTAGCCAATAAACCTTTCTTTCTACTACAATGGAGATAAAAACATTACATATATCACTTAATTTTAACCATTAATGTAATAATATGTAATTTTCATCGTTCAAGCAGAATTCAGTTATAATTACATATTATATAAGCAAATGAACATACATTAAAAATTAGGTTCTATGATAAAAAATAAAGTTAATTATTTTTCTTCTCGTTACAGGTGTACAAAAATAAAAAGGCAATTCACTTGTGACAGATATTGTAATAAAATAACGACAAGTGGTAGAAATGTATTTATACAATACGAAGACGACGTATATACAGGACACTGTAGAAGTGCAAGAACATCCGATGATGGAGTTGAATTATGGTCGGATCGTGATAATAACAGTATCTTGCTGGCATCCTGCTTAGATGTTAAAAAATTAGGCCCCGAATCGTTAAAGTAAGATAACTAATATTTTTAACTACTTTTTCTATGTTTTTTTTTTTTTGTAAAATCATTAAAAAAATATTTGTTGAAATCTATATACAAAGCGTTTCAAAATGAATATCGGGGTTTTAGAGTTATGTAACATTTATTAAGGTTTACTTACACTGATAAATTATAAATGAAATGAAAGAGCAACTCAAACAGTTTTTCCTGGAAGTGTTCAACGGGAGCACCATTCGTCAAACGACACACATCGAGACGATACGAGAGTTTATTCCATACTTTAATCGGCAAGTCTAAAGTAACTGATACGACAGCTGCTTCAATCCCGTGCCTCAAGTCGGGTGGGTCAGCCGGTAACGGTGGCATATACACTGATCCTTTATAAATCCCCAAAGAAAAAAATCGCACGAGGTCAGATCGGGCGAACGTGGAGGCCACGACAAACAAGCCCTTCATCTGGTCCCCCGGCGACCGATCCAGCGGTCGCGGAGAATTTCATTCAACCAATCACGTACAGCGTTATGTCAGTGAGGAGACACACCCATCTTGCTGCCAAATAAACTTCTGTGGTTCGTATTGCAGTTGAGGAAACCAGTATTGTCATAGTTGTAGCATATCAAGATAGTTCATTCTAGATACACTTGCTTCCGCGAAAAAGAACGATTCGTAAACTTGCCGTCGGGATACGGGACAAAAACATTCAGTTACGGGGAATCTCTTCCAAAATGCAATATTTCGTGAGGATTTTCTGATCCCCAGATACGCTTATTATGAGCGTTTACTTTTCCATTAACATGAAATGTTAATTCGTTACTGAATACGACAAGATAAAGAAAGTCCATCGTTACGGTGCATCATTTCATTTGCGAATCTAGCACGCAAACCATAATCTGCAGACTTTAGAGCTTGTAACAGCTGTAAACGATACGAACGTAGTTGTAAACGTTTCCTTAAAACTCTTCACACAGTCGTTACTGGAATTTCTAATTAGCGGCTAGCCTTCCTAACGGATTTCCTAGGACTACCCACAAAAGACACTCTTACACGTTCAACATTGTCTTCAGACAAACTCGGTCGTCCTGTGCTCTTCCCTTTAAAAATACAGACAGTGGTTTCAAATTGTTTATACCATTTACGAATGTTACTGTCCCTCGGAGGATCACAACGGAACGCACGTTAAACGGTAATTATAGATTCACACTTTGCAAACTGCAAAACACAAACGCATTCTGTTGGGGGTGTCGCCATCTTTGCTAGTAGCGCTTTCAAGCGGAAGGTATAGAAAACAGTTTGTGAGCTTATGCACAGATAAAACTGTTTGAGTTGCTCTTTCATTTCATGCATAATTAATTAATATAAGTGAAGCTTGAGAAATATTACATCGCTTTAAAACCGCTATATTCATTTTGAAACACTCCGTACATTAAAACAAAAATTCTATTTTAGTACAACCTGCTGAAAACGATAATAAATTCTATCATAACATTAAAATTAACCTTATTTTAAATCAATACATTTTTATACTTATTTTGTGAGAGAAAACTATCGATTTAATACTAAGAATATTCAAAAAATTAAAAAAAAATTTCTTTTAAGAAAGGATTATTAAAGGAAAAAGTGGCCTACTCCTAATTACAAAAATTTATCATTTATTATCATTATAAATTAAACCAATTTACCTAGATAATTCTAAACTACCTCACTAAACGGTTGCAGACTACAAAATAGAGTAATAACAATAAATAAAAGTACACGTTAATGGTTTTTACCAACTACCGTTCATTAGCGTGTATTATCATGATTACATTAGATCAAAATATCCTTAAGATATTAAAGATCCTAGAACCTTCTTAAAATGTTAAAATTGATTTAACAAGTTACTTGAATTTGTTTCTTTTATTAATACTTATCTTTTGGTTTTACTTTTTTAAGCCTGTTATTTAAATAACTGAAGAACCCGTTAAACATAAAAATAATATTCGGAAAATAATATCCGAAATTTCCAATTAAAATTTTAAGTAAGTAACACTTTATCCAGTAAGATGTTATAAGACACCGTTTAAGTTATAGAATATTTCTTTACGGAAGTTTATAATGTAGCTACTTATTTCTAGGAAAAAATATACGATGGTTAATAACAAATCATCAATTAGTAATGATTTCCTTCTTATTTGTGTAAATTCTATTACTGAATTACCTGGCATTTACAACTTTTTCTACAGCCAACCGGACTTTGTACCAGTTACTGGCGAACTGGAACTCGAAAAACTATTCCCTTAAATTACTTAACTAGAAAATTCCCCTTCGACTTTGACCTCGGTTTCCCATGATTTTCCTTAAAGTATGAAACATGAAAGCCGATACTTCTATAGTTTTCCTGCTCCTGTTAAGGTAAAATGCTCCAATTTCCCAGGGATTATAGAAAGGATGGATACTCGCTACTTGAAGTAGGTCTCTATCTTGTAGAATGGATGCTTCCCATTTCAGATTCTGTAGGAATAGATCGAAATGCTAAGCATCCAGAGCCTGCAGTACACCCTTCGGGCTATTTGGTGGGTAAGGGGCTGTATCCTGCCCGGATATGCGTTTTCTTAATCATAAAAATATTCCTTCCCAATTCATTTATTTTTTTAAATTTTATCTGGATATCTCCAAAGGGCCTGTTTTAAAAATATAAGGTCCTAAAATAGAGTTACTATATTTTTCGAATGGTACCTCTGCCTATGTGAACCTATCTGAAAGCTTTATTTATTATAAGAAGCCTTATTTCCTTATTTACAAAAAACCCAATGTAGGTGCTAACATGTTTATCGAGTAAAATCGAATCCTTCAGACAGACACATAACAAAACCTAACATACGGAACCAAAATGAATCCTAACGTACAGTCAAATTATAAAGGTAAAAAGTAAGTTTAAATAGATATTTTGACAAGAAAAGAAACAACTATTACCAAATTATTAAAAATCATAGGTAATCATTATTATACAGCCTACATATAAGTAGGCTGAAAATATTTCTGAGGAAAGACACTTTTTTTTTTAATCTCATAGTAAATTTTTACATATTCTAAAGTAAAGAAATGAGTTGGAAAGTAATTACAGATGTTAACAGATCAAAAGGAAGTTCTATAAACAAATGAAAAAATTAGAACTGAAAAAAACTGTTGACGTCCAATTGGCATTTTTTTTACAGGACATATATAGTGTCTGACGAATTGTCCAAGTAAGTTAGAAATAAGAAAATGGTTACTAGGAATAATGATTGAAGACATTTATTATTACTGTCCTTCAGAAATCCGTAAGAAATAATATAATATTTTTATTCCGTGAACCATGAAACATGTTCACATATTGACAATCTCTATACTGTATATTTAGCTCAATGTAGAAGACAACGGGAAACTACTTACTCCTCATTTTACCCAGGAACACTAGCATACAATGTTTTCCGTTCACAGTTATTCCTTGGCTATGATTTTTTTTTGGCGGGGGGACGGCTGTGACCAGTGTCTTATATCAACTCGTCTACAATGTTTGGTTGTAATATATATATATATATATATATTATATATATATATATATATACATACATACATACATATTAGTAAGTAAATACATATATATTAATTCTTATTTTTTGTTTCATGTATGTACAGAGCGACGGACTGCTTAAATGGTACCGTACTAGAAGAAACAAATATGCCTCAACCATTCGTTAATTTTACAATATTTTGGAAAATAGTAGCCGATAGCAAACAACCAGTAGATCCGGACCAAAGATATATGCCTATGCAACAACTTTTAACGATATATAATTCATCAAGATTATTAATTAACCTTGAAGGTTGCGTTAATACATTAAAAGGTGAATGTAAACAATTTCTACACACGCACGGGAGAGATGGACGAAATGACACAGCCCAAAGCAGATTCCCCTGCTTTATAAACAAGGTAAGTGATTAACAAATGTATATACGTAATTTTTTAATGTAATCTTACAGTTAATACTGCAAGATGAAGAGAAATAAACCGTAAAAAGTTATCAAAAATATTATTGAACTTTATTCAATTACATTAACGCAAAGTAAAATGTAAACTCAACCACGGTAAAAGGAAAATTACAGTTATAATTCCTTATTTATTGTTTCCCCATTTTACAAAAAAAAAAAAAATTGGAAAATGAAAACAAAATATATTTTTTAAACAATGTTTAAAAATGCTTGAAAACATTCGATTTTATTAAAAACGTACCCTTCTTTAGATCTTCTGAAAATAAAAAATTCTTGCGCAGTTCTGCGTAAGAAGACCGACTTTTTTATTTTATTTTGTATAACAATTATTTTGTATATTTTTTGCGCAAGAAATTCACAAAACATAAATTGGCTGAGAAAACTAAAATAAGTATATTTAAATATAATAATAATAATAGGTATAATATAAAAATATATTTTAAAAGTATATTTACGTATATTTAAGAGGAATATATTTTTTTAAATTTAATACAGTATTAAAATATATTTTCTAAAGAAAATTAAATTATTATATTCGTAATTTTATGAAATAATTAAAAATAGCAAGTAAACCCTACGTACAATCATCAAGTTTAAACTCGCTCACTACATAAGCACGTATGAAAAATATACCAATGAAAAATATACCAAAGACAAAGTCAATATAACCTCATATTGAGATTATGTTGTCTGTTGTCGACCTTAAATTGAGAGTAAATGAAGAAAAACTCAATCAATCTTCATCAAATTCTCACATGCACAACTTCAGTTACATTATTACGGTATACTAATCGAAATTTCAATGGATTGATCTAATAGTGAAAATTCACTATTCTAATAGTCTGAAAATTCTTGAGCCACAAAATGTTATACATGAATAGTATTTTCTAAATTCTTATACCTCAAAGAGTAAAGAAAGTTCATTTTCACCCTCAATCCCACAATGCAACCATAAAAAGAACCTAAAATTGAAGGTTGTGATGTCTATTGCCGATCTTAAATTGAACGTAAAACAGGAAGACTAAACCAACCTTCATCAAATTTTCAGACACACTGACAAAATATCTAAATTTCAGTGAAATTGATCAAGTAATTTTGGAGAGCGTCACGCAAAAGATTTTATAAATAGCCCCATATATACATATATATATAGAAGGAAACTTTAAGTGAACGGTAATTTCAATTTGACCCCCAATCCCACCGTGGGTCCGAAATTAATACCGTACTTTTCTTCAAAAAGTCTGTAAAAGCATATTTTTCTTTCATTTTCCAATATGTTATTATGTATATTGATTTTCACTAAGGCAACATCATAGAGTATTAAAAAAAATCTGAAAAAGTAATCCTGTACTCACACTTAAGGTAATAATATGTAACTATTAAAAATACTTCTTGATAATAATAGTTATAACTATTATTATACTAATAATTTATATGTATTATACTATTATAAAGGGTGGAGCTGAGTAAATGCATGTTTTTTAAACCGCTAGTACTCAGTGACGAGGGAGGGTATAGACCTTCGGCGACCTCTAGCAGATAGCTTAGACTATGCAGATTCAGTCGCTGTGGAGCATTGGAACGTAGAACATCGTATGTTTGCTGTCGAGCAGTTTTTTGAAACAATGATTCTGTGGTCACGGTTCAATATATTTTCCGTCGAAATTTTAATGTCGAACGTCGAGGTGCAGTTCCAGACTGAAAAACCAAACTCCGATGGGTTGAGGCGTTTAGAAGTACCGGATCTGTGATGAAGAAAAAGACCATCTGGCCTTCCCCGTTCAGTTCGAACTCCGGAAAACGTAGATAGAGTGAGAAGGGCAGTTCTTGCTAATCCAAAACGATCCGCTAGGCGACAGGCTGTAGCGCTGGGTATTTTACGTCGTTCGCTTCATCGTATCTTACAGATGATCTCAGATTTCATCCATACGAAATAATGATCGTTCAGCAGCTAACTGAAAAGGATTTTGTGCAACACAAAGAATTTTGTGGCATAATGAACGCCATTCTTACGGAAGATGCAAACGCCCTAATAATGATGACGAAGCCCATTTCCATCTCGACGACTACGTTGATGTACAGAACTTTCAGTACTGGGCGTCGGAGAACTCACGTGAACTACAGAAAGAACCTCTCCATACCTCAAAAATAACAGTGCGGTGCGTTGTCTCCAAGATAGGGATTGTTGGTCCTTACTTTTTTAAAGAAGGGGAACCGCAGTTACAGTGACATCAGCGTGCTATATCGATATGTTAAACAACTTCCTGCGTCCAGAACTGGAAAGAAATCGGGTTAACACGAAAGAAATGTGGTTCCGTGGTTCCAGCAGAATGGTGCCACAGCTCACTCGACGAGTGCATCGACTGAAGTGGTTCGACAAATTTTTCCTGGACATTTCACGATTCGGCGATGTTTCTTGGCCCTCCACGCTCTCCCGAATTATCGATTTGTGACTTCTTTTTGTGGGGCTACCTGAAATCAAAGGTGTACGTAAACAAGCCATACACAATTGAAGACCAGAAAATTTCCATTCGTCAAGAAATTGAAGCTGTGTTGAATGAAATGTTGGAAAAGCCTTGCAGAGCTTTTAGGAGAGGCTCTGAATTTGCGTCCGAAAAGAAGGACGTTATCTTACACACATTTTCCGAACCTAATGTATGTTTATTTCAAAAATGAAATAAAAATTTTATTATTTAATGTAAAACTTTTTTTTTCTATAATTAAAAACACCGACGTTATTCAGTACTGAAAGCATGTGTTTCCTCTGCTCCATCCTTTATTTATATTTATTATTATTATATTTAATAATAATAGTTATAACACATAACAGTTTGATAACAATAGTTTAACCAATTTTCCTGTTATAAAAGTTAAAATGTGTTTCCATCCTGATAATATTCCTTTGCAAAAAATAAGTAAATAAAGTTTCATGATAAACAGTAAACATTAATATAACTTATTTTTGGTTATATTTTTATTATACTCCCTACCGCTAAGATTATAAAATTCCACCCTATAACGCTTCGTTTGAGAAAAATAAAAGTTTCAAATCAATATATGTAATAACAGTTGGAAGTTTGAAAGAATACAAATACATAAAATGTTAGGGATGGGAAAGTGCTTTATAGACAAAGAGAGGAATAGTATGTTCGGGTAGTATAATTTTTTTTTTATATTTTCTTTCTCCCGCTGTTATTTTAGTACCATTACACTGATATTCATGAAATAATCAACTAAGAAGAATTGCTTGATAACAGTATAACAAAAGATACGTGATATTTTGAATGAAAAAATATCGATGTTTACGAAAAATCGAAGTAATTTTCCCAAAATGAAAACCCATAATTGTTCGAACTCATCCTGGTAATAGTAATAGGTGAGCTGTTTAAACGGATTTATTTATTTTCCTAATGTGTACGTTGGTTGAGAATTTTATTCTCAACCAACGTACCACAGCTTATCGTTTCGTATAGATTCATCAATAGCACGAAGTGCTATTGAATCCTAAGATGATACGGAAGACCACCGGAAATATTTTACGTCGGACAGAGTGGTGTTCTTTACATTGTGAAGGAGGAAATTTCGATAAATTTATATGTAAATGAGATTTTTTATTTTGTCATTTATCATTTCATGTATTTTATTTTTTTTTATTTTGCTGTATTAAACATAACGTTTATTAGGTACAGAAAAATACGATTTTCTGTCTACTTTTCGTTTGTTTTGCTTCAATAAAAAACAAATTTTTAAAAGTTTCTATTTACTCTTTATTTCCTGTATTTACATTAATTTTCTACAAGTTTTGTTACTAAATCATCCCCAATTATTATTCACTTAACAAATCTTACTACGAACCTAAAAAACTTGTTTTTCGATACCAAATTGTGTATTTTACGTCAGGTATCTTAAAAACTACTGGAGTTACAGTTTTGGTACCGGTTTGATCCTATTTCCCAGCTCGTATTACATAAGAAACTACCAACTTTACTCATTAATTTGGGTCCCAAAAATTACAGTACGGCTTCTTTTAACTAGAAGAGCTAAAATCCGGGGGAAATCTTTCGCTAGCCGTAACTAGAAAACAAAGCGTTACAAGACCAATGTTTAGATGAACTTTTTTAATTATTTTCACCAGTAGAACAATCCCTGAAAGTTTCTCCGTTTCTTCGTGGAACAATCTGAATATTATTTATTAGCAGATTTTTCATATTCGCACACATGCACGCGTGTATTTATATATATAAACTGATCAATACACACTTATTTATGCTGGTCAGTTTATAAGATAAGAAAAATGTATTTAATTAATAACTAAACAAAATAACAAATTTATTTTAGATTTACATAATAATACAAATTACGTGGTAAAAATTTATGAAATAAAATTCAAAATTTCTTTTCTTACCCACTCTGATGCAGTCATGATAGCCAGTTTATCTCAGTATTACGAGTACAAAAAAGTAATACGTTAAAGAAAGTTGTTTCAATACACGTAAAAAAAAAGTTGTTTTAGAGACAATATAAGAACTTCTTTATGCTCTATAAAAAAAAATCACTCCAAGTTAAACGATTATTGAAATAATATAAAGAAAGGAGGGAAACGCTCAAGAACTTTTTGGAAAAAATCTATAATCGAATTGGCATTTTGAACATTAAAATTCCGTATAGTCAAAAAAACACAATAAGAATATTAAAATAAAAAAATAAATAAACAAACTGCTAATGAAAAATATATACAAATAATAAAATTTAACGTCTGTACTTATAATTGAATCTAACTGTGAACAGTACAAATTGAAACAAAAAATGGTCAGATAATAAAATAGCCTACCCCAGTTATATTCAATACAACCTAATTTTATTCTATTACACAATTAAATTCTACAAGATTGGAAGACAAAAGAATTGTCACCCAAAATTTATTGTTAATTAGCCATAAAATAAATTTAAGTTTGAAACAAACGATAAATATTAAAAATTGAAAAACACGACTGCAAAAAAAAAACTGCTGACTTTAATATAGGGTAATTAAAGAGCGTGCGGGTGACAATTATATATATATATATATATATATATATATATATATAATTTTTTTAAATTTAGTTACACACATACACATACACACACACACATTATATATATACAGGGTCAATCACGGGAACCGTATGTTTTTAAAATAATCATAAAAAATTGAATATTTACTTTAAAAAAGTTTTATTGGTACTGAAACACTTGTTAAATCAAAGGATTTGTTACTTACTCATGAACGAAAAATTATGTCCGGCAAGTGATGTCCATTTTGGGCAATACATTGTTGTAGCCTTTCACGGTAACTGGCCTCAATTCTTTGCAGCATGTCTACATCAATCTGGGTGACGTGATGACGAATTGCGATCTTTAGGTCCTCCAATGTACGAGGTTTATTGCCGTACAAACGCGATTTCAGAAACCCCCACAGAAAAAAATCACAACTACTCAAGTCGGGGGACCGAGGGGGCCAAGGAATGTCGCCGAATCTGAAAACGATCCGTCCCGGAAACAAGTTACGGAGAACAGCCATCGTTGCCCTCGCTGTGTGCGCTGTAGCTCCATCCTGCTGGAATAACACATTTTGAAAATCGATTCCCCGGTTTCGTAACTCAGGGATGAAAAACGTATTCAACATCGCAATGTAACGATCAGCTACAGTTACGGTAGCGTCATTTTCTTCAAAAAAATATGGTCCAATAACACCGACCTTTCCTATTGCACACCAGACAGTCACCTTTGGGCTATGAAGTGGTCTCTCGTGAAGCTGATGTGGGTTTCTTTCTGCCCAACACCGGCAATTATGTTTGTTGACGAAGCCATTCAGATGAAAACGGGCTTCGTCACTCATTAACAATAATAAATTTTCATTTTCTTCAAAAACGGTAAGCATTTGTCGACAAAATTGTAATCGCTGCGTGAAATCTTGCTCGTTTAACTGCTGCACGACGGCTATCTTGTAAGGATGCAAATGCAGGTCTGCATGCAGAATTCGTCTTACCGTACTTGTGCTCATTTGAAGCGCTGCTGAATGCCTTTGAATAGAGCGGCGTGGGCTTCTGACAATGGCTTCCCTTACTCGTTCGATGTTCTCCGGAGTGCTAGCAGTTCGTCGGGGACCCGGTGGTTTTTTCTTCAATATTGAACCGCTTGTTCGAAGGTTGTTTACCCATCGCAATATTGTGTTACGAGAAGGGACACTTGCATTACGATGGATATTAAACTGACGGCGGAAATTTCGCTGAACAGCAGTTACGGATTCGTCGTTTCGAACAAAACTGTCATACGCGTACAGGCGTTGGTCTAGCGTCTACGGTGTCATCTCAACGACTAAAATGTAAATGCTATGAACAAAGGAAACGTCAGACACCAGCCTCGTGCCCCTCCCACCACGAACGCCCGATTACAACCCACTTCAAAAACATCCGGTTCCCGTGAATGACCCTGTATTACATCTAATACAATTGAATATAAGTTACATACGAGTTACAATGTTAGCTTTAATTTTTATTCATGAGTTTTGACACGCCTCAAATTCCTCCATTTCTAGCTCATTGAAATTTTGTATAAAAATGTCAAAATTTCAAAGGTAAGTCAAGTAACACGGCTTTATTTATAAAAATAACAACAAAGGTTTTTAAACATTCATTTCAACTTTACAATTGAGTATTCGTATTCGCTTTTTCAAACCATTAACATTTATAAAAATAACAATAAAGTTTTTTAAACATTCATTTCACATTTACAATTTAGTATTCTAACTTACTTTCTCAAACTATAAAATATAACAAAAAAAAGAAACTATTAAGAAAATTATAGTACAGCAAGTCATTATAATTTACGATCGGTTACAGGAAACAAACTATTTTTTTTTAAAACATTTATTAGGCTCTTAAATCAATAAACAGTGAGGGACGTACGGGCGTTGGTCTAGCGTCCACGGTGTCATCTCAACGACTAAAATGTAAATGCTATGAACAAAGGAAACGTCAGACACCAGCCACGTGCCCCTCCCACCACGAACACCCGAGTACAACCCACTTCAAAAACATCCGGTTCCCGTGAATGACCCTGTATATGACACTCCCGGAAACGTAAGGATTCCAATGCGGGATCACACAACTAAATCGGTTCAGCCGTTGAGCTGCTACGGTGAAACAAACATACATACATACAACCTAAATAGAGAATGGCGCTTGAAATGATCCAACATTTGTTTAGACAATAATTTTTTTAGGTTTTTAGGTTATTAATGTGTTTTAAGGTAACAGCAGTTCATGAATATTAATTTCTTCTCTTTCCGAATGCGCTGTTTGTGTGTGTATCGTTCCAAGAAGACTGACAAAAGAAGACCGACTGTTGAGCAGCGCGTAAAGACTGTGTAGTTTTTTAATGAAACAAAAAGTGTGATGCTTACACAAAGACGGTTTCGTGCACATTTTCAAACTCGGTGGTCGCCCTCATTTAAAACAATACGCAGACTTTACGAAAAATTTAATAGTGACGGTTCAGTATTTGAGAGTAAACGCGAACGGCCTGCCAATCTTTGTTCTCCACAGAATGTCGAAGCTGTCAGAGCAGCGTTGCTGAGGAGTCCGGGCAAATCAGCAAGAAAAGCAACAGTACAACTTGGGATTTCTAGGCTATCTGTGCAGTGAATATTAAAATCTGATTTGCATTTGTATCCATAGAAAATAACAGTGTTGTCTAAATTAACATCAAAGAATGGCATTCGCTGAACCGGCTGTGAACCAAGACGTATCGTCGAACAATGTTTGGTTTTCAGATGAGGCACATTTTCACCTAGATGGGGTTGTTAATAAACAAAATGTGCGTTTTTGGGGTTCCGAAAATCCACACGTCCTTCATGAATTACGGTATGGGCCGCTATCCCAAGTCACGGGGTAAGAGGGCTACTCTTTTTTGAACATACATTGAACAGTGAAGCTATCTAAACATTCTGCGTAATAATTTTATTCCTCAGCTTCTTTCAAAAGGGTTTCAATTAGAAAACGAATGGTTCATACAGGATAGAGCCATATCACACACAGGTAATATTGTTTGAAACTTTCTGCATGAAACCTTTAACGAAAATGTCATTTCAAACCTATTTCCTAATCGTTTTGCGTGTGGACAGAACTGGCCACCGAACAGTCCCGGTTTGATTCCGTGTGATTATTTTTTTGGGGATTTCTAAAGTAAAAGAGTTTCCCTAAATGTCCTCGTACAGTAATAGAACTGTGACTGCTGATTATTGAGGTGTGCAACGAAACAAACGATGATATTTGTTGTAGAGTTATTAACAACTTAGAAGTTCGTGTTGAAGAAGTTGTTAGACGTGATAAGCAGAATATAATCTCCATGTTCAATAAATACGTTGCATTTTACTTTTCTGCACTGCGATTCAAATAAATGTTTTTTAACAAAACCAAATGTTGGGTCATTTCGTGCTCCACACTGTACATCACAATCCTTTTTAGGCAGTCGTATAAAAAAAAAATAAATAAATAAAAATAATAATAATAATGCCTATGATAAACAAGAATTAAATGTTTTTAAAAGATTACTTTGAGAAAGTTCATTGTTGAGAACTGATACATCAATATACTGGTACATTAAAGATTTTTCAGTTTTGTTTAAGATAAGAGATATTTCAACGACGTTTAAAGATTGCTGCTATTGGTCTTCGTGAGATAAACCCTATTTTATACTCGTACTTTAAATTAAGAGGAGAAGAACGGGTTGTGGTTCACCTGGTAGAGAAGTAAACTCTTTAAAATAGTCTATGAACTATCCAGTCCAGGTAGAGTGTGTCACAGGTTCAGATTATTTGTTATCAAACCTTTTTCTTTCATACGCTGTTCGTAGCTAAGTTTTCTCACGCGTATTCCTATTTTTACAGTTCTACCGGGCCGACCTTAATGATTGTTGTATTTCTGAAATCTTTTCTTGACTATTTTTTTTTTTTAGAACTTTCTAAAATGTAATTTTTCTCAGAAAACTTGACTAATTGTTTAACTTTTGAAAATATATAATTGGACTTATAAGAAATCTGAAGAAAAAGAATTTGATATGGACACCATATGACTTCCTTGTACGCCTATTAAATTACACATACACGTTTTTTTTTTTTAAATGAAAATTAAATAACATTTTATTTCATTAATTATTTTTTTATTATTATTGAATTATTATTTATCGTAACTTTTTTTTACAATCAGAGGTTAATAATTATTAATAAATCAATATATTTAAATAAAAAAAATAAAAAAAACGAAAAAAGGAGATGAAGTCTGATTCGAACCGATGTGCCTTCCCCTTGTAAGATCCAAATATTTCATTAATTAAATTTTCATTTGGCTATAACTCTGGAACCAATGAAAATAAGTACCGCTTATGACATATCGTTTAAAAGCTATCAATGAGGCCTTATTATTGCAGTTAAGAAAAAGTCCAAAATCCAAATTTGTTTATATTTGGGGCTTTTTTGGACAGTTTTGGTTCATTCGTTTGCAATAAAAACGGAGGTGCACAACTATATGTTATAACAGTCCTAAATTTAAAAATTCAACATCCTACAGCTAATCGTATTTGAGTACATACAGTCGTCACGCCGAAACTAATCAAAATGGATTCAGGGATGGTCAAAGTATATATATTTTCGTTGAAATCTGAAAACCGAAATTTTTCACAATCACAATACTTCCTTTACTTCGTACAAGGAAGTAAAAATGTTTAAAAAACTTGAAAACTGTAAAAAATAATTGAAAAACCAAAAATGTAAGTATAAAGAAAAAAAACTCGCGAAAAGGTGATCCACGTCCTATTCTAAGGAAGACATTCTACTAAAAAATGCTTCTACATTTCCTCTTTAATAAAAAAACAATTGCCACGACAGTTTTCTAAAGCCCGTTTTTTTTATTAATTCCTATTTTATATATATATACTAGCAGACCCGGCAATGCTTCGCTATTGCTAAATTTGAGTAATAGACTAAATGAACACAACTTAAAGTTTGATAAAACATTAACAAAATGAACATTTCGGAACTTCACAAAATGTTTACCTTTCCCTTTTACCCTTTCTTCCTTTCCCCCTTTACTTTTCCCCTTCTCATTTTCATTTTTACCATGTTCTATTTCCTTTTCCCCATTTACCCCTTTCGTCTCCATTTCCCTTTTATTCACCATTTCTCTTTCCCTTATTTCCCTTTCTCCCTCCTCTTTCCACCTTTCCTTTTTCTTTTTTCTCCTTTCCCCTTTCCATTTACTTTTGCTGTTTTTCCTTTTCCCCGTTTTATTTTTTCATTTTTCCCCTTCTTCCTTTTTTTCCATTTTTCCCTTTTCCGATTTTTCCCTTTCTCCCTTTTTTCCCCGCGCGTAAATCGGTCCAGTAGTTGTTTATTCTATAGCGGACACACATAACGGAAACACTAAAATGGAAACGTAAAATATTTAGTACAGCGTGTGCTGGTTTTACGTCCAACAGATAGCGCTGTTTTTCAAACAAAGCATGTATTTACCTGTCACGAGTGTGATATCTTAGGTATATAAAAACACAAGCGTATTCGAATGCAACGTTGTGTCAAAATTTCAAAGCAATCGGTGAAGAACATTCGGGGATTTAACATTTTGAACAAACGAATATTTACAATTTTATTTATATATATATAATTTTCTTGTTTTAAAATAAAGCGTTTTACTTAGGTTCTTGTTTTATTTATTTAAGTAATTTGTTTCTATTTTACTTTTTTATAACTTTTCCTTTATATTTATAATTATTTTTAACACATATATTTTAACGATTACTGCTTTAATAGTAATACAACCCATTTCTGCATCAGATTACAAATTTAAAATTCTTTATTTCTAGTATAATAGAAAAATAAATAAAATTAACTACACGTAATAAATATTAATTGTATACATTTATTATTATTATTTGCATTTTTATTTTTCAGAACGATTCATTTAGAGTAGTAGCAAGATTTGATTTAGATAAAACAAGACGAGATTTATTAGTAGCGGTTGTTGTACCGTTATCATTATTTTGTATAAGTTTAACATCGCTGGTAATAATAGCGCATTCTGTGCAAGTAGGCGATGACGCGAGAATGAGATGGAAATTCCGTAAACAAAAAAAAGAAAACGAAGAAGAGGAACTCCCGATGGAATCCGTATTACATCCATCCGAATCAGCAGCTGCTGTCGAAAGAGCTGCCAACTCACTCTAGCGAGCTAAGCAAGCAACATCCGACAATAAACGTAACTATGAATAATAATAAACTATTATTATTATTTTAGCCTACTGAAGTAAAAAAGATTGCTAATGCTAATGAGTTATATGCGATTATGAAAAGTAAACTATTTACAAATAGGTAGTATACACATTTCGTCGATAATCTTACAAAATGGAAAGAAACATAATTTTTTTTAACGCCTGTAATACCATTTTAGGAAATTAAAACATTCAACAATGAATAGTACATTGAGTTATATGTATTACTGAAAACGAAAAACATAATTATCACACAGCCATACATATTGACTTGATAGCTGACAAAGTAAACCCGTGTACAATCAAGTATACTAATACTTAAACGTAAGCCTGTGAATTTAAAAATTACCCTTAATAACCAAATGGCTTAACGACCAGTCTTCTACATTCATTATAAGATACACGGGAAGCCACCAGTAAAATAATTGCTAGGCTTACAAACAGCGCGATAAGTCACAGAAAACACAAACACCTACTACGTTCCACTAATACTTTCAACCAGTAATACGAGTGGAAAAGGAGAGTGCTGTCGTGCTATTTGGATAATATTACAAACTTTTTAATTACTTATTAATAAATACAAGTGAGATCAGATGCATCAATTATAAACAAACACACAAGCATATAAATTTAGAGCTGTGAATTGATTACAATATTTTACAATTTGTATTATTCGATTTTTCTTTTTTATAGGCTGTAATATTTGCAAACGTGCGCGTGAGTGAGTGAGAGAGAGAGAGAGAGAGAGAGAGAGAGAGAGATAAACTGAATGAATTCATTTACTTAAAAGGGGACGTTAAAAAATTCATATTTTATAAATCCCACCACAAAAAAGGAATAAATAAAAATAGAACAATTAACATTCCATTAAGAAAAAAAAATGGTGACAAATTCCCCCTCCCCCGTTGATTTACATAAAATATAAAAGATTTTTGAAAAATTAAAAATTAAGAAAGAAAAAAATAGGTAGTTTAAATGTTTATTTAATTATAATACAAAGTTTTAAATTAATCTAAAAAATAATACAAATAAAACTAAGTACGATAAGAAAATGTAAATCTAATAACAGAAAAAGGAAAAAGTGAATCAAATTGTTGCCTTTACTTCGGTAGGCAACTGGAGAGAAATAGAGAGGAGAAAAAAGAAAGAGAAAGAGAAAAATTTCAACCGCTTACTTACTGTTTTTATTAAGAAACTCTTAAAAAAAGACAAACTTTAACAAAACAAATCCAACGATTACAATAAATAATTCCGAAAAGAACAAAGAAAAAATTAATTATATTTCAGCAGATATCCTTATAAAGAAAAAATATACACATTTAACAGATCAGCTGATTCTAAGGTACATTGTAATTAAATTATACTGAACTAATACGATATTAGTTTTATTTCTCAAGATTATACAACTCCAAAACTTGCCCAATAATATATAACATACGTAATTATAGTTCGGCAGTTATCTCGTTTAGAATCAGACCATAATTAAAAGTGTCGTTAATTTAACCCCAAAAGAATAATAAATTATCTCTCCAATAAAAAATCATGGTGCGTTGGTTTGTTTTCTGTGTGCTCACATTTTTATTTTGAATGAAACTACATCTAGCGGAACAATTGTATAATAAATTGTACTGTGTACTATAAACAGTACGTTGTTTACATTAACATTTATTATACTTATTATTTTTTATTAAAAAAAAAATATTGCAAACAAGATTTTTGAAATTTATAAAAATATATATGTATAGAATAAATATTTTTTATCTAAAATTATATTTGTGTTTTGGCGATAAAAAAAGGAAAAAATTGGGATTAGAACTGTGTTAAAAAATCACAGCTCAAGAAACAGCTAAAAATGTACAGGGTTTTGAAGCTTTTCGTTATAAAAGTTTTTTTTTGTTGTTGGTAAGGTAAATTCATGAACGTTATTTAGTTACAATTTGTAAAAACATTTAACAAAATCATGTGTAATCAAACATAAACCACGTAACATTTTTGCGGCGGGTCTATGGCCCACCTTTTTTCTAATAACATTCAAAATATAATTATAAGTAATTATATACAAATATAGATTGTATTAGGATTCAAATAGAGAAAGGTTAATATACTTCCTACTGAATATACAGCGGATATGAGGCGAAGAATTTAGGATTACCAGTTATCTCACCGGAATTTATTAACCATGTCATCTCTTTGACAACAAAAAATAAAAATTTCTTCAATTGATTAAATAATAATAATACTTAGTACTACAGTATGAATAATCTACATAGCTACAAACAGCAAATGTAAATACTGTGGTAATTATATCCAAAATGAATACGTAAATTCAAATACATATAAGCAAATTACCGGACGAACAATTAATTTGTGTAAAACAGTACAAATTTGCAGGGTTAACAGCCGGTAATATTGCTAACATGGCCCGAGGCTACGTTAACTGGAGAAAAAAATATGTCAAAGCACTAAAAGCATAAAATTTTACATAAATTATCGTAAACATTAAAAATGTAATTTAAATATTTCCTTAATTGATTAAATATTAATATTTCTCCTAGTATTCATTTTTGTTAGATATGACAAGTTATAAATATTAAAAATTAAAAAACACGACTGCCCAAAAAAAACAATGTTGACAAAAATTGCTCTTTAATATAGGATAATTAAAGAGAAATTTTGTATATAGGATTTTTAAGTAGTATAGTTGCTTTTTTTTTCAATTTATTTAAACATATACACATATAGAGCCATGACACTCCCGGTAAAGTAAGGATTCCAATGCGGAGTCATATATCTAAATCAGTACAGCCGTTGAGCTGCTACAGTGGCACACATATACATAATATATACACCCTACATATATTACACTCCTTTTTGGACAGTCGCGTAAAAAGATATAATTTTTTTCAAATTTTGACATATATGTATAAAACTCCTAAAAAATAAAACAAAACGACTTTAAAAAAAGTAATAACAACAAAAAAAAAACGCTAAATTTCTTTACTTTAGACTCCAAAAAGAAGAATGAAAGATTGGAAAATTTTTTTAATTATAGAGTGTTTTTTAGACTTCATTTTCGGTTAAGTTTTTCAGATTTATTTTTTTTTTTAAATTATGATTGAATGAAAAACTGCGTTTGCCAGTAATGATAAGACGAGAAATCTCGGTTTTAAAAAAGATAATAAATTCCGAGAAAAAGCATAAAGAAACTGCTACTGATCGTGAGCAAGAGCTCTCTGAAACAGAAGTATATTATTTTTAATTCTGACAACAAAATAATACATAATTATATATTCTTGAACTTCCCAAATTAGTTGTAAAGTTCAAGAACCTTTCCCAATAATTCTCTTTTTCCATCCGAAAATTCTTTGAAATTCAGCAAGACATCACGTTACCTAACACTATTTTATACCAATCCAACCCTAAACAACATTAACGACAAAGAAAAATACCTTTAAATTGTATATTTAAGTTTCGTTTAAAATATCTTCCACTTAGATTACCTGGAAAAAAATTAACAACGAATTTAAGAACTTCCTATAAAAATAGCAAAAATTAAAAGAAATTGGTATATTTAGCAAAGAGTAATATCTTTTTGAAATCTTTTTTAAGAAAGAAAAAACTAATTCCATGTTAATAACGCTTCTTAAAATACATTTAGAACTAATATTTTCAAATCGGTAGATTAAAAAAGAACAAGTTATAAAAACTAGAACCCCTATTTTAGGTAATGAGGCAGTTATTATACCTAAACCCTTTGGTGAATTGTACAATTTTATCGATTAAAGAAGAAATTTTCTATTTTAGTGCTTTAAATAATTTTGTTTACGTAGCATTTCATAACGTAAGCATTAACGTAGCATTGGGCACTTTAGCAATGTTGCCAGTTGTTAAATAAATATATCGATTATATTACTTATAATCGATATATATTAATATAATCGATATATTTTAATTTCATTAAAGGAAAAATTTTCTTCTTTAGTGCTTTAATAAATTTTCTCCTGCAGTTACACCAGTCAATAGAGCTAAAAAAAGGACTGAGTTTGTGACAAAATTGTTTTCCTGAAACTGACTGTGGTATATTTTGAAGTACGTTTCGTAGATTAAAATATGTTTTAAACTCGCAAATAGGTGTAACAATTGTTTAAACAATGTTTTTGTGCAAAAAAATATTTTTTTTTTTTTCAGTTTTTTGCGTATAAATTGAAAACCGTTGGAGCAATGACAATGCATACTCGTAGAATAAAAAAGTTGTACAACATTGCAAAACCTGTAAAATGACTGATGAATTTCCCGCCAAGAAAATTCGGAAAGACTGCTAAAAATGGTCTACAGCGAGGCGGTGATACTGCGCTACCACCGGCGCGCTCGCATTAACACTCGACGTCTGGGTGCATTTTAAACCAATTAAAAGAATGGAAGTAGATTAATGAACTGTTGTTTAACTTCTGTTAGTTTCCGAATCCGTTTTAAATTTTTATTTAAACGATCGTACGAGATAGAATGAATTCTGCAAGAAAAGGCATGAGAAATTTAGAATGTGTATTGTGCACAGAGTATGCATCCGATAGAATCCAGCTTTTGCGCACATATTCTATGATACATTACCTATATTTTCCCCAAAGGCCGATGCTTCAAACGTAAAAATAACAGTGTTGGAAATTTTCGCAAAAATAACCATTTTTAGCAGTTTTTCCTGATTTTCTCGGCGGGAAATGCATCAGTTAAAATGCATAAAGTCTCATTTTACGGGTTTTCCAATTTTCTACAACTTTTGTTTGAATTATTGTCATTCCTCCAACGTTTTTCATTTTATACAAAAAAAAAAATGAAAAAAAGCACGCTTTGCACAAAAATATTGTTTAAACAATTGTTAGTTTCCAGTTTAAAATATAAGTTTTCATCTACGAAATGTACTTCAAAATATCTCGCAATCAGTTTCCGGGTAACAATTTTGTAATGATAAAAAACCCTGTTGACTGATCTACGTTGAACGTAGCATCGTGCCTATTAACAATATTGCCGGCTGTTTAACCCTTCAAATCTGTACGGTTTGGCACAAATTATTTTTTCGCTCGGTAGTGTTCTTATTTCTATTTGAATTTCCATATTCACTTTGGATATAATTACACCGCCTCGTCTTAATTAAAATAATAACAAAGTTTTAAACTCTAAAATTGAAATAATAATAATTAGAAATATGATTGTTTTTAACTCTTTTAACCTTAATATTTACCCAACCCGTAAACCGATTTCTTTTTTCAAAAATCTAATAGAACATTTTAATTCCTAAGTTAATTGCATGAAAAGACGGTACCCATCATGACGCGTAATATAAACTGATCGCGAAATAACCTAGGTACAGTTAAAGCGGAGCTGCAATTTATATAAAACAATCTAACAGAAAAGGACAATGTCCAACCGACCACTGTTCTATGTTTACTAATAATATACCATTAAGTTCAGCCCCCAAATGTCAAATAAATAAGTATGTTTTTAAATTTTTCCGCCACATTAACGTGCCCTGAAAATGGATTTTAGAGTGGTTTTTAAAATGTTAATTCCGATTACCGTTTAATATAACTCATTTTTTGTTTTTATAAACTTCTTTAAAAATTACAATTTCACAAATAATTATAAAGATTGCTAATTAAATCCTACTTTATACTAAATCATAATATTAACATTTTTCAGTGTAGCTCTCAAAATAAATTAAATATTTTCAAATTTTGGGAAACACATTCATTTAACAAAATGCAATTTTCATCAATCAGTATTTTTAGGAATACATCAATTTTTTCGATTAACCAGTTTAATAGCACATAGTGCGTAAAATGTGTATTAAGATGAAACATTGAGTTAAGTGTACCCCAGAGAGCAACCGAAATAAGATAAACAACTTTAAGATTACTTCAATCTTAAAAACGTTTTACCAGAAGTTTGTAGAATTGTACTCCCCAGACAATAAATATGCGTAGATTAATTTCATATTTTATAAAAATGCTACATCAACCCTTATAATTATTAACAAACAAAGTCCTACAGCGTTTGGGAAAATCTTTAAAATAATCGATCCTTAAAGATCCAAATAAGACCTTAATAATTAATTTTATGGGTTGATTAATTTAAATGTTAGGCTGAGTTAATTTTTTTCTCACTAATTATGAGCAGCATTATTATTTTTAAAAGACTTCCTCTCCTGGAACCAGAAGTTAGATTTGGTAATAAAGACGACTTTCATCTTTCTTAGATGTCACTAAAAAACAATATTTTCGGTGCCACATTCTTAATCTTTCCTTCGGTCATCTCCAAACTGATTAATGCATCAATTTGACTGCTGCATTAAATGATAATTTTGTCTTTTGCTGATCATTCTTTTTATGTACGTCTCTCTTCTTCTCTTGGTTTGTTAAATATCATCTGTTTTAGTTTGTACTTGATATATCTCGATGTAAAAAAAAAGATTTAAAATAAAAATAGAATATAACAAAAACTGAATATAATTGTTAGCGATCGTTCTTAAAATAAAAAGTATTTTAAAAACATCTCTCGTGCTTTATAACTTTAAAATTTTCAAATCCCATTATATAATGTAGCACAGAAAAACCTTCTACCTGTAAAATTCAAACACGATAAGAACGTGAAAAAACTATTTCCATTAAATAAATCCACTTCAAAATTTTACTTAATAATTTTTTATTTAGATTTTATTTTTATCAATATAAATAAAAAAATTCAAATGAAATGCAAAGATGTCAAGCAGAGGGGGTTGAACGATGTAAAAAAAATAATAAATTAAAAATATGTAGTATATATTAATTAACTAATAATAAAGCACATTAATATGAGTATACAGTTATCCAAGTATATGATACTGAAATAATAAATCCAAACAATTTTTCTAAAATTTAAAAAAAATAATAAACATTTTTAATTTAAGTTAATATGAACTTAACAACATTATAATAATAATTTTAAGGGAGTAGTTAGAGAGGTTAAAATAGGGTAGGCAGAAATTGCGTGAGAGTTTTAAAGAGGACGAGCAGGCAGGCAGTAGTCGTAGGTAAGTTGGGAAATGAAGAGAGGAAGGGAAAGGGGAGGGATGTGATGGATGTCTGGGCGCCGTAGTTATTGATCAAGTGTAACAGAGATAGATAGAGAAAGAACAGAGCAGGATTAAAGACACATAGACAGCCCAAAAACACGCAGAGAAAGAAAGAATAGGGCTTACAGAGAGCATTCAAACCGAGAATTAGAAACCCTCTATTCCAACATCATCTGTTCCAATAAAGAAATAAAAATATATGTATATATACTGTAATATACAAATATATATATATATATATTTATACATACATACATATGTACATACCCACACCACTATAAAAATCAGCTGGTCTGTTACGTCATAACATCACCTGTTGTTATATAAACACAAACGATACCAATTATTGATGTGTTGTATATCAATTAATCAACAGTTTAAATATTTTATAAGACTACATCATGTATTATATACTGTATAATTAATAAAGATTTATTTCCATTTAAACATAATTAACAAGCTGAAGAGTTTAATATATTATGTATAACATGCTTCCGCCACCAGATGTAATAAAAATCTACGTAACACTCAAGAGACACTCTCAGCCAAAATTTATGGATACAATTCACAAAGTATATGTTATCATTTGTTTGGTGTGTTAACTAGATAAATTTGATCACTTTATAATACATAAATTTGATAAATCAACCTAGTCATAGTCAAATGTCTAAACAACAATAAAAAAAGAATCCTTTATTTTGTAAACAATAGTATACTAACTAGACCAAATATACTTGGTATCTTATGTAAATTACTGATTTTTAAATTTCAGAGTACCGAGGAAATTGGTTTATTGAATGTAATTTTGATTGTTGGCATTTAAATTACTTAATGTCCTTCAATTTCCAGTATCTATTCCCTGAAACAATACATTTCTATGATGCAAAACCATCAGGTTGCAAGAATGCACTTTATTATTTTAATTAGGCCCTTCATAGTAAATTACCGACATACATAACTAAAGAAATTTTTAAAACATCAAAATTAATTATATATCTTCGCCTCAGATAATTATTATTTTAAATAAATTATGAAAAAAAAGTTTAATAAAACTTTATACATCGGTATCACTCTTGGCTTTTCTATATGGACCAGAAAGATGGTCTCTCATAAAGCAAACAAAATAAAGACCTCAGTCGGTAGAAATTTTTTTTCATAGTGAAAGACTGAGCATCAACAGGTATTAGCCCAGTGGAAATTGGTTGCATGTGTTATGATGCCATACTTTACTGGAATTCGAACCAGCGACCTCTACATGAAATGCCGAGACGCTACCTACTCAGCCAAGGAGTCAACAGTTAGCAAGAACTGCTATTTATGATGAGCTGCTGGAGAAATTATAATAAAATCAGAAGAAAAATACAGAAATTGGAAATGGATTAAATAATTTCAATGCTCATGAGAACATTAAAAAATACAGGGAAAATTGGATAGGTCATAAGATAAGAATGAATACATAAGCTATTGCATAAACATAAGATAATAAAAAAAATGATGGTCCAAAAAGCACTGGAAAGACAAACTCATGCATTTATTACAGGCACTTGCCTAAAACATTAACAAGACAAAGATGTAAGCATTCTAAATTATTCACTATTAATTTGCATATTGAATATAATTTATCTTTTAGACTCCTACTTATTTAAAAAAATCACATATCTGAAGACTTGTGTTAATTTACTGATTTAATTAATCAAGAGAAAAAAAAATTCTACAGAATGTGTAAAGCACAAAATAAGCAATTATAAATTTTACTAACTTATTTAAATGCATTTTAAAAACCATCACATGTTTTGATATCTAATTTTTTATTATATTCTATTTAATAAGAATCCTGCTAATAGTAACATACCAATATCTTATGAAATTTCCTTCAATTCATACATTTAGATATCAAATTATTCTTTTAATAATATGAAGAGAAAAAAAAAGTTAGAAAAATGGTAAACTAAAAAGATAAAAAAACTACCACAAACTTAGAAATGTATTGCTTTTATTAAATATAGTGCGTCCAAAAATGTCCAGAATAAATTAATTTACCGGATTAAATATCTATAAAAAAAATATGGAGAAACTAAAATTAAACTAAAAGAAAAACTAAAATTTCACACATACCGTAGATAAATTCAAACAACTAGTGGAAGAAATACAAAAACACAAGTAAAATATTTTTAACTATAATTGAAAAACCTTACATTAAGAAAAAATATTTAGTTATTATGAAAAAAATAACAAAGATATTCTTTATACAGTATTTATTACATTAAAACATTTGATGAAAGAACTCAATATATCTCTTCTTCCTCTCCCTATGACTCTCTGAGATGAGAATTTTTTTTATAAATTTTTTTCGATTTTAAAAATTTAACTTCATTTTGTCAGTGTCTATCTCCTCCTTCCTCCCTCATCATTCTCTCTCTCTCTCTCTGTGCGTGCGCGCATGTGTGTGCATGCACATGCATATTTACTTATATATGCATGCACATAATAATAATTATGGACATTTAATTCAACATAAAATGTAATAAAACCACTAGCACCTAATAATGGACTCTGTATCTCACTAAAGCAGGGGTGGATTGGTGCCTGAATGCTGTTCCAGTACTGCTTTTTGGGAGAGATGAAAAATTATCCTTTCGCGTAAAATTTTTTTTAACTTAAAGTTTGACCTACATTTACATTAACATAAAAAAAATAACCTAAGTTATAAAAATCAGACCACACAAAAACTGTCCTTACTTTTGGATATCTATAGGCAAACAGCAATAAAATAAGTTGCTAAAAAAAAATTCAATGATTGATATGAAAATAATAAGCTTTGTGTCCTATCAATGTAAATGTTGAAATGAATGGGCATTTTTCATAACATTGTCATGTAACCAGCCATATTCTTGCGATATGCTATATTACAAAATCAAATGTTCTGGTACTGGAAAATTTACAAATGCATCCCGGCAATGAACTATAAATAACATTAATAGTAACCAATAGACCATTAATGATTAATAAAATTACTATTATAATAATAACATAGAATAATAAAAATTACATGTTTAATTGTGGAAGAAATGCTATTTTTATACTAACAATTTGAATGTTATTATCTGCTTATAATAATAGCAGAAAAACTTCTTTATATTTATCTTCTTTATAATAATAATAAAAAAAACATTACCAGAAAAATATCTAATACTCTTATATTGCATATAACAATTTTAAGAGTAACTATCAAAATATTAAGAGGATAAATGAATCCACCGTTACTCATCTTTTACATTCTGATTAACTTAAAGTATACAATACTATAAAATTACAATATTAAAAAAAAAGATATAAATATATTTATTTATTTATCAATCATTTATAAAAATTGTGCATTATATTATTATTGTTGTTGTTGTTGTTATAACATAAATATGTTAACTCTATTGCGATATTATGTAATATAACCCATCAAGTACGTTAATATTTTTACAACTTACCAGCAAGTTGAACTTTCATTGACGGGGCTAGCTTTATCAGTTTACTAATATTAATGTTTAGTAAGTCATAAAAATAAACACAGAAATTTTCATATTTAATAATATATCATAATAATAATAATAATAATATTATTATTATTAATGTTGATTAATATATCATTGAAATGTCATACATTATAAAATAATTCAAATTTACCAATGCAGATTAACATAGTTGAAAGTATACAACAGCTGTTCTATAATATCTAATGACTAATGACGCCAGTTCAAATCCTACTTAATATATCAATTAACTGTTTTTAAACTGCTAAACTTTATTGAAGGAATTCAATTGATGGTATTATCTTAGTAATAGTATGGCCTGGGACTAATCGCTAAAATTCGTTTGAGGTAAGGCAATTTTAAAACTGTTTGCTATTTTAAACAATTAAGAAAATCCTGAAAAATAATGATTATTATTTTCTAATTATAATTTTAGTAACACATGAGTTATTGAAATTTATTGGGACCAAATAAATTTTCTGTTGTGAATAGGACTCATTTGAATATAGAGACTACATATTATAATGTAATAAATAAATTAAGAGGCGGGTCTACTCGGTAAAAGCAACAAAAAAAAATTATGAAATAGTAATAGTAAAAACAGAATTAAACTGTAATTTATATTTAATTTCATTAAACGTAAAACCTTCTACATATACTTGGATATTTTAAGAATAATTCATTCCATTATTATAGAAAAACTTTGAAAACATTGTTAATCCAAAAAATTTCTTTCTTAACATTTAACAGTTTTTAAACAAATAAAATAAATAATCTACATATCTTAATGTAAACTACATAACTCAATCTTTATTAATTCTGGACTAATAGTAAATAAAGATACAGAAAGAGTTTTATTAGCTGTGTATCTTTGTAACAGACTGACAAAATTTATGTATTACTATTCATACACAAAATGCATCTAATATAGATTTTTTCATTATCTTCAATTTTATTTGTAAAGCAAATTATAAGACCTTTTTAATTTTTTCATAAGAAGGGTTAAAAAACATATATGCAACTCATACTAAAAGGAACTAAATATGAATAAAAAACTTACTGTAAACTTAACTTACAAAAAGTTAATAAATTAACTTTTTTATTCTAACAACTACTGTTACCTAATAAGACACAATTAATGTTAAACTGTTAAAGAATGAGCCTTCCAATAGTTGGATATTAGGTTCATATCATGTAACAGAATTCAGCAGGTTTTAACGTGATTCCTTCATCCATTCTCTTATTCTTAGTATATAGCAAAAAATATACGAATGAAAGATTTTGAATCGATGGAAAGGTTTAGCGTAAGTCATTTAGTCTAAACAACACAACTGTACATTTCCTTGTAATATTTTTTTATTGTCGTAACAGATTTTTTTTTTATCTCTTATTATTTGATCCTTCTCTATTCTTTCATTATAATTACATCTAATCTTAGTGTGAATTAACTTTAAATTGATAAAAATAATACCAATTTAGCACTGCTTCAAAGGAGAATTAGTGCATTTTGCAAGAATCTACAGAAAAAATATTTCCTTATTGAAGTGTACCAAATAAAATATAATAATATTCTTAAATTCTTTTGAAAACATGCTTATCAGTGATAGACAGCCTTTGAGTCATAACAGTTTTCTTGGAAGAAGTACTATTCTAGTATAGTTTTTTATATAAATAACTCTCCATCAAGATTTGTTATTTTTAGTATTACAATAAAAACAAGAAAAAATTGCACATGCTGCATTCTTCAATACCATCATTGTCTTGTCTTCAAAGAAAAAACCACCATGAGCAGATTTTTTATTAAAGTACTCATCCAGTGATTTCATGACCACTTGATTATAATTTATTTTTTCTTATTTCCAACCAAACAAAGATATAAACTGTTAATATTAAGCAAATGAAGAAGATTTGATTTTGTAGTGATGGGTTTTCTTATTTGGCATATATTATAATACAGTTAACTTAGTTGTATGAAGAGAGAAATTTATCAACTGAATAGAATGCATTATCAATTAGAAATACATTTAACAATCTTTTGAATAATTTTCTACACCACTAAAACTTTTTATTCTATTTCATGTTTTTCTATTAATTGAAGATATAGAACGTCATCTTTTGAAATAATTTTAAATAATGCTGTTCAATATGAATGTTATTCTAATAGATTGTATTATGATCCACTGATATCTTCATTCTTTTTTAAGGTTAAAGACTTATATGCATAACAATTTCATATATTTACAAACTTGGAATTTTCAGTAAACCTAAACAAAAGCATACCTACATTAGTCTATTTGTTTCATATTAAACGCAAAATACAAAGGTAGATTTCTCAGTTTTTAAAATTCTTAGTAAATTATAATAATATGACAAGGCAGCCTAAATAATAATGATGCATCTAATATGTGATATGAGACCATGATAAATTGTATTTTATTTGGTATTGTTCAGTCTAGCAATTTCTTTTGAAGCATATACACCAAATACTAATTAATCACAAAGGCATCAACAAATTTTTCTGATGATAAAAATGTATAACTAATTTTATCATTTAGTATACTGTTATTGATTAAATTTTTAATTTGCATTGTTGTTTATATTTATTACAGAATTCAGAAAACTTGATTTTTAAAAATTGATATGTTTTATTGCCTATTTGTAAATTTACTGCCGATAACAGAATGCTTCAACCTTTATTATGTTACATAGTTGTAAAATAGTAATATTTAATAATTATAATTTTTCTTCCAAACAGTACCATTACTTTTGTTCCATTTTTTCTTAGTAAATTTTTCTACTAGTATATACCATTTAGTAATTAGCTTCCACTCATTTTTTGTTTCTATTAAAAGAAAAAAATAATGCCTTAATGAACAAACAATTAACTATGGTAATATTGTTTATTATTTGTTCTTGTAATAAATAATTAAAAAGTAGAAAAAAATATAAAAATTATAATTTTTAGAAATCTGTTATATGTAATTTTTTAGCTTGAAGATCTGTAGACTAAAAGTACAACAAGGCTGGTAAGTGACTTTTATACAGTATGCTACCAGGTGGGTTAGATTAATTATATACATTTATATATATATATATATATATAAAATAACTGTCTAATAACTGCACAATCATTATTATAATTATTGGTGAAAACTAAGTGTCTATTAATATTATAATAAAAATAATATATTTCTTATAATATTATAAATAAATATTATATTGTATTAATGTTTATATTTACTAATATAATAATATTAAACTCATAATTTGTAAAACTGTAAATGTATACAATAAGGGTATAGTATTATATACATGTTTATATATATACATGTGAACTGTGATGTTTCAAACAGGGTCTTCAACACAATAATATTTAAGATTAGTACAATAATCAGTTCTCTTTTTCAAATTTATTAATATATCAAAATAGAATAATTATAAATTAAGTTTTTTGAACAAAAAAAAATATTCTAATATAAAATATTTTCACGCTTTAGATTGCAGCAGTTAAACTAAAATTCACTTGAAAGCCACACAAAAAATTAGTTAAAATATTATAAAATTACTGCCACCAAAAAGAAAAATCTAATTAGGTTTAATGGACAATATAATCCAGTAAATTTATTGAATCATAATATTACAAATTTAATTACTGTTTTACACTCAAGTATGAGGAAAAGTATAAGAAAATCAAAACAAGAGAATCTTATATAATTTTCATTATATAAACATAGGCCTTCTATTTAGATGGTAAACTATTCCTATCAAATGCAGTATCACTGCAGATTGATTGCCCCCTCCGCTTATCCTTTACTTCTTTATTTCAATGTTAATTTCTTCTTACTTGGATGAATAACATGGGAACTAGATCAGTTACCATTCTGTTTTCACCTTTAGCATCATACCACAGGATAGTAACTGGCAGGAAAGCCATTTTCCTATTCCAGCTAAATAGGGTAGTCACTCATTTTATTGTGCCTGTAAAAACACATACTCTCTTCCCCACATAAAAACAAACTAATAACTGAGATGGGTAATTGATAATGATCACCCTCCTACTGCTTTTAAAATCTAATTAATACCTACAGAAACATGTTCATTCATTATGCGTGCACGCACATGTGTGTGTGTGTGTGTGTGTGTGTGTTGATACACATATAGACAGACAAATGAACAGACACAAATGAGAATTCATTAGAATAAAGATAAATATAACTAAACTGAAAATGAATTATCTTCAGAGATGTAACTCTATCAACTACAAAACTTTATCAAAAAAATAGATTTCAATGATGTCACTGACACTGACACCATATAAATTCAGCAGATTTTGCATTCTCAGCATAGTCTAGATTTCACAGATCTCTTTTGATTATAATTTCTAAACAAAATAATGGGAAAAATAAGTAACATCTGGATTAATGTGATTACTCTCAATCTATGGGTCAAACAATGACAAATTAGAAATGAACTCCTATTTTTGTAATTGTAACTCTGATTCAGAAATTAAGAACAATTTAAGAAGCTTGCTGGATATCTAGACTCATTTACATGAAGACCTTTAAAATTTGATTTGATTATGTTTTACTTTTCATTGATTTAATTCAGAGATTTTTTTAATGGAGTCATTACAAATGAATCAACACATATTTGTTAAGGGTCTTTAAAAAACTACTGATTGAGATTTAACTTTTCATAATCTAATCTAATATAATAATTTGATTTGCATGTCTGAATAAAATTTAAAACAGAATTATAAAAAATAATGCTAATAACTCAGAAAAAATCATAGTATATGAGGTGTATCAATGAAACAATTTTTATTTAAGACATACAGAATAGGAGAAAAGGGATAAGTTTCTTTTAGAAAGTAAGAGAATTTTTAATGTGGAACAATGTGTTACTTACTACCACAAAGAATGTTCAGATTCTAACTGCTGCTTATCACTAATAATGTCTTGCGACCTGATAAAATAAATTATACAATTAAAATAATTACACAACTATAAAAGAAGCTTCACAAATAGAAATACAAATAGAAATGGTAATGAAGGAAAACAAAAAAAAAATTGAAACTAAACTGGTTTGGAGGAAGGTGCAGTACAGAAGAACTCAAAACACAAAGTGATATTGGGATAAATGTAAAGTAACAAAAACCAGTTAAGTATTACAAAAGAAGGTTGCTGTCCAAAACTGTTAAGGATTCAAAGTGAAAGGATAAGGAATTCTATATTTTTCACTGAGGGCTGTGCTCAAGAAGATGAAGAAAATATAATGAAAAATACACTGAGTGTTTGTGAAAGTTAAATTCTGTGGAAAATGTATGGTCCAGTATGCAGAAATGGAGAATGAACGATAAGTTGTAATATGAAGTTGCAAAATTGCTAAATGATGCAGATAAGATAATAATCATGGAAATTATGATGAAAAGAATGAATTAGTTAGAAATATGGAGATGATGTGTAAAGAAGATTTATAGAGAAATTCCTAAAAGAAAGGAGACCGACGGGGTCACCTGAAGAAAATATGGAATGAGATATGACACCCTGAATGACCACAGTGACCTGAGAGAAGTGACTATCCACGAGAGAAATGAGATCAGAAATAGGAGGAGAAGGTTACAGAAATACAGTGATAATGAACAATATAACAATCTGTGTTAAAAAAATAATTGTTTTGCATTTATTTTTCTTCATTACTCATTTGAAGGATGTATAATTTACTCATTTAGAAAACTTTACTCATTTAGATAATGTATAAAACTCATTTATAGCAATACTGTGTAGAGTACATTTACAGTATAATAGTGAAAAGAAATACTAAAAGGAATGGTTTTTACTAAAGAGCATACAAACTCACAGTAAACGGAAAGGCCCTGTACTTTAAACTTGCATTAGCTTTAATAACAATAAAAATCTATCAACTTCACAAGTATATTTACAGTGTAGTATTTTGCAACCTGCGGGGTCATTCATTGTTTCTCAACCTACAACTTTACACATAACAATAAAACTATTTTATGATGAAAAAACCATTCATAAAAATCATTTTACTTACATTTTATTTTACTTATGTAAAGAAAATAAATTAATGAGATGGTTGTGTTTGTTTTTCATTTAAACGTTTCTCCATAAGTGGATCTATGTTAGAAACACACACAAATTCAAACTGTTTTCAAGTGATACAAGACAATTCCTATATTTAGTTGTTGTGCAACCATAGACAAAAAAATCCTTTTCACAGATGTAAGACGTGCCAAAAGGTAATAATATTTTCAATGCTTCTGTGACAGATTTTCATATTCACTTCAATGAGCAAGCCAAAACATATCTAAATCTTCAGATGTGAAGTGTAGTTCTAATGTTTTATCGGCACACACTTTAATGATCAGGTTGTGAATCTCAGCTGTTAACTTAACAGCTACAACAACATTTTCATCAAATGCATTCAGTACCCATCTTTTCAAGAAATTATTTTTATCATTTATGAGCAAAAATGGTTGAGAATCACAGGTTTAGAAGAAATACATCAAGTCTAATATACATACCAGAAACACGTTTAAGACATTATATTAAAATAAACAATATGAATGATTATTAACATTACGTAAGACTTACTTATAATCTCTTTTACACTATTTCTCTTTTCACCATAAATTTGTCAAAGCTATACTCAACACATCTCTCTTGAATCTACATGTAATTCTTCACTACAAATGTTCACTTCTCAAAATCAAACAATTTAAGTTAAGAAATTTTTAGTTTAATTTATCTCCTTTTTCTATTAATCTCTTTTTGGGGCAGTAATCATTTCATCAATTTAACTAATATATATGTATATTTTATTTTTAAATAGTAATGAAAAAATCTAGAAGACATAAAATAAGTAGCTTACTTAAAACTCATGAAAGAAAAAATATATACTGTATTGCTCAAAATACAAGCTGCACCCCAAAAATTACCACTTAAACCAAAAAAATCTTGTTTAATGAATCAGCTAAATCAAAAGTTTTTTTTAGAAAAATAAAATATACTACGACATTGATGTATGTTATAAAACTGTGATAATATTACACAACTTGAAATCATACGGAATAAAAAATAAACCCCGAACCTATTCTTTTTTTCCCCATTATAACCAAAATTAGGATTTTCTTGGCCTTTAAATGTTTTTTCTGCATCTTTGTATGATAATTTATAATCTGCAGGAGTTTTATACTGATTTTTCCTTATATATAATGGAAAAAAGCATTAATAATATCACTGAATAATGAACAACGATAATAAAAATCTTAATAAAAAACCAGTACACACAGTTAAATCCCATTTTAAAGTTAAATTTTTTTTATTAACAATATATATTCTCTTTTTGTTTATTTGATATGACCTTTAATGAATTTCAATAATTTTGGTTTTTATGGTTATTTTTCTTTTGAAAAGATGTCACTTGCCTACAGTTTTTATTATTTTAAGTATTCATAAGCTATGAAATAGCAATGAGATATTAGATAAGTAATCTATAAGAGAGATGCTCTGAAATTATATAGGCAGAGACATACCTGCTGAACACATTACCAGATTTAGTTGAATGAAATTAAGAAAACAAAACATCCACCTGAGAAAAATAGCATTACAATGAAAATAACAAAAACTATAATTTATTGAACAATTACTGTTTTAAATCAGTAAAATTAAGCAGAAACCAAATAACAGTACATTTGAACTTTAAAATAAAATGCAATAAAAGAACATAAAATTCAAAAATGTTGTAATTAATAAATGTGACTTCATTGATTTATATACTGAATCAATTTAATTCCTTGAAGCAAATGGAATATTGCATTATAAATAGAAAGAATATAATATGTACAGAAATTATTGGTTTCTATCACTTCTGAAATACTTTCCTTACCTATCTACACACTGATTCAGATGGCACCCATTTCTGGAAATGGCCTAGAATTCCTTTTCCCTTTTCTTCAATACTCTTGAGTTCTTTTATGCTGGGTATCAGTGATATCATAAAATATCTTCTTTCCTTTACATGATCTTTTTTTAGGAACAGCCAGAAACCATCAGATATCAAGTAATTAAGCAATATGATTTAATTCAGTAACAAATGTTCTAACCAAAAACTCTCTCATGATGAATGCACCATGGTTTAGTTTTGTTGTGACGGATAATCTGTTTGTCAGGTTTCAGGTTTTTTCTCCAAACAGAATCTATAATCTGGATTTATAGGCTGCGGCAAACCACTAAAAACCTTGCAGAAAGACCATACCCATTTATAAAATAATACTCTTAACAATTCTTCTTTTTAAGTAAATCTCTCTTTAAGTAAATACTAGTGTTAAGACCTCCTCTGAAGTAACAGAATAATGAAAATACATAAGAATCTCCTTGCATTATTTATTTCTTAAAGAAAACTAGGTCAACAATGATCAATCAATTCATATATAATATATTCACAGATGTAATTATAAAATGTAAACAGATAAATGCTTACATTAACACATATAATTAGAAAAGAAATGTTAATGTAATGTATTAAATTGAATACCAATAGTGAATAAATCTCACAGGTCTGACTGAATGATTTATAGTTTACACTTCTATGTGCCACACGATTCTAGTAATGGTGGAGGGTAGGTCCTTTAGAAATCCTGAATCTGTTCGTGGGTGGCTGTTTGAAAAAACCTTAACCATCAATATTGCAACATATATTACTGATTAACAGAAAATTAATGATCAGTAATATGTTGTTTTCATTCTGAGTAAAACGTCCAAATTTCCTTACAAATTTTGCATGGGATTGTTACTCACCTTCTGAAGAAGGTTTTATGCTTCCCTTTGAGTACAATTGATAGTCTCATACTGCAGTTCATCAAATTATAGATTATTTTTTCTAATCAGACATTCCTTAATTAAAATGGGATGGCTAGAAATTACTCAAAATTCTTGAACAATTTCCCATTTTAACATTCTTAGTTGATCTGGAAGAATATCTGCCTGTGGACTGATTTGGTAATTTTGTTTTCTGTCCAGTGGCTTCATAATAAGTTTAATGACTATAATATATTATTAGGTAAACCAAGCCTTGTAATTATTTGTAAAACACAAACAGTATACCAATATGATGGACATATTCATCATCATAATCACATCAATTATAAATGGAAGACAAAATGAAACCATTCATTTTAGAAGAAAGAATAGGCAGTTTACATTATGAACAATACAGTATAACAAAACAAAGTCAATTATTTAATTATTATTAACAAAATACAATATTTTACAAAAAAATAAATAGAAAATGATTTTTTATATGATTAGAATATACACAATAATAATTCTTAAATATACTACAAAATAGAATGTATTATAAAGATTTAGAGAAGTATAAAGATTAAATATAACAAAAAACTGAAATAAAGGGACCAAATAATGCAATTTAATAACTTTATAAATTCTTTAAACACTTTCTTTTAATTTTTTATAACATAGCTAAACATTAGAATGAAATTAAACCTTTTTCTAAAAAGAAAAATAGGAATGTAGTGTAAAAGTAATAAAATGCATTAAATCAGTTTTATATATATATAGAAAAGTTTTATACATAGTAATAAGAAAATAAAAAATAAAATGAAAAATGATCTAATAATATTCAGTGAAACAGTAATAATATAAATATGTAATACATCCAGTCCATCAAATGTTTCTAAATGTATACAATTTGTCCACAATATAAATACATCCTATCAAAAAAATACAAAAACTGCTTAAATACAAATTAGATAACTGTACTTCTACTCAAATACCTTTCAAGAAAATAATGGAATTAAAAATACAAAATTAAGTCGCATAGATTATTAAAGTTGTCAATCCACAGGACATTTTGGCCTGCTTGATGCCATAAAATGCTATTAAAAAAAATAAACCAAATGAAACTAGGCAACAATACATCCTACACCAAAAATTATACAATTGTGGCCATGTCAATCTCCCATCAGAAGTAAATATGAATTGCCTGAATCAACCAAACAAGAAAGTACATTAAAGACTGAATATATCACAATCATGTATTGATTATCAAGAGTTGTTCAATGGCATTCATGATCAGAAGGAAAGTAATCTTTAATGTAGCTTACAGAAAAATTTAAAAAAAACTGAACACCCTCACTATGTTGTTAACATTATGGTCGGTAATCTGGAACACAATAATAGTCTACATGACTTCAAACAAGGTTATATTTTCTTTCTTTAATCTGTATTTTGCTAATATCTCTTCCTATCCATTCCACTACATTGTCATCTAGTTGTTAATGTGAGTCACATGGATTATTCCATTTATACTGATTTTATCAGTTAAGAATCAAGTATTTTTAGTGAAATGAAGTGTTTTGTACAGTTTAGATGAATATAAGGAAAAAGGGTAGAATAAGCTAGTGGGAAAATTTCCTGATTATAACCATGACATTGTAATATAATGTGGCAGTTATTCTATAAAACTGGAGATCAATGGTACCAAAATTCTATGAATTCTAAAAGGAAAATTCATGGATAAATCATATCACACTGAATAAATGTTTAATGTGGTACTTTTTTAATGTGGCACAAAAGTAAAGGTGTCATGGTAATGCTAATAAGAAGTTGAAACAAGCTTATATTTACTCTCTACAAGATAATAACAGCAGCAATCAACTGCAATAAATTAACTATACCAAAGAAAATATCTAGTATTGTCATTGGAATGATTTATGTACTATCAATGGAAATGAAACAGGCAATTTAATTATTCCTTAAATCTGATTTAATTAACCACGTTACATTAGCATTTTACATCTTGTCATCAAATAAATCTGCAGAAGATAAAGAAAAGACATGTTCCAAAGATTCCTTTGGAACCTTTAGTACATCATTTCTTAAACAGATAATTTATCATGTAGTCCCTCATCCTTTCACAGTCCTTTATTCAATTAATTAAGAATAAAATATTAAATGACCACATTCAAAAAATACTGCAATGATAATTAGTTTAGCAGTTAGTGGCCAGAGGCCCTGAAAAGAAAATTAACAAGAATCATGGACATTAGTTTGGAACTAGGAAATCTCAGAATTTCGTAATCCATAAAATATACATGCCATTTCTTTTTTATATGCTTGTATATAAGATACCAAAATTATATTTTCCAAACAAATTTAACAATGAAAATGGGTGCACTTTATTATACATGTATATATGTATAAAATAATGACCAAATATTTAAAGAAACACAATTGTTGCTATAAGTTGAAGGCCCTGAATGTATTATAACTTATCTCACTATTTATAATATATGTATACACACAAATAATTTTATCTTTATGTATATTTTTTATAAGTGTATGTGTATGTAAATGTATATATATATGCATTGTGTTTGTTAATTCTATTACGTGTTTTAATAATATATAAATGTTACTGAAAATAAACCACTGACTGCCAAATAATAATTTACACAAGTTAATTAATGTCTTTAATTAATTTAAATATATATGTATATACACCACTCATATATAATTTTTAACTAACGAAAAAATGTTACATGGATATGTAACTAATATTAAATGATCAAGTTATGAAATACACCGAACAAACAATTCATACTATGCTGTTAGATCTGATCATTTAATTAAAAAATTTACCTTGAATAAAAAAAAATTTATTGCAAATGTAACGATTCTTTAAATTAGTTATTATTCTAATTAAATTTTAATGGAAGAGAAATTAAAGATTAAATAATAATTGGAGGAAAAATTTTATGAAATAATGGATTAAATGAGATATTCAGATAAGCATTATTACATTAAATTAGCAGCATGCAACTAAATTTAATCAATTAAATTACTTGTAACGATGTGCAGGAATTTCAAACTTAATAACAATGACTGACCATCTAGTATAAACAGTCATATGTATTTGTCACTAAATGCATGTGTTCATACATGTGTATGTATACAAGTAAATAAATAATTATGAAATAAACAGATGATATATAAAGAATGATAAGAAAACTTCACACGTGTTAAACAAAAGTATACAAACCAACAAATGTTATTAGTAATAAAAGACAATGGAGTCACAAAAATTATTCAAAATACATAAATAGTTAAAAGTAAAGAAAGTTCATTGGATTAGTCTTTTTGTTCCCACTGCTGATTGTAATTAGACATATATTAATCATAATACTATATACTGCTCAAATACGATAAGTATACTATTTAATATTTGTACATGATGGAACAAAACTCGCATGCAGTATCTTAACGTATTTCAGAGGATCATTGAGAGTGTCCCCTTAAGAAGTATCACCCTGTTCTGGGACAGCTCTTTAGTTTCTAAAGGAAAAGCAATTTATTCTATCATGAAAATAAGCTGATCTACAAAAAAAAACTGATCAATAATGTGTTGCTCCTATTCAGAGTATCTTGAAGTTATGGGTAAGATGAATACCCACAATCTAACAGAGCTTTACAACTAAGCTCTGGATAAGTTGGTTTATCTTGGGCCATACTACTTCCTTTGGCTAAATAGCCTACTCACAACTTCCTTATCCTGTAAAATAAAACCAGGCCACTAAAATCAATCCAGCCACCAGTCATATTACTCTACTAATTAAATGATGTTTTTACTCAAAAGACCATTTTGAAGTTATAATATGCATTTAAATATTAACAGAGTTTAAAAGGCAAACTCTACTGAAAAGGTACTTCAACAAATAAGCTTATCATAAACCAATTAAATAGAAATACAATCCTCATCACAGTCAGCTCTCACCAGATTATATCAATAATAGTGAACTGGATCTGTAGATCCTGGCATCCTTAGTACAACATCTAGCAGAATTTAACCTTTGTCCGTAGAAACTAATAAATTGGGAGTGAAGAGATCAAGGTAAAAAGAATAAGGAAAATCAATAATCCTTAAGATAATCAAGGTAATTTTTTTACCCAGAACAGGAGCAGCATATTATTGACAATTTTTCATCAACCAGGTTTAATATATGCTGTAACAAAAACTGCTTTCCCTCCAGAAATTAAAGAATCGCCTGAATACAGGTGGTACAGAGCTTTCAAAAAAGATATTTACAACTGTGTGGTGTATGGAATTATCTAAATGAACTGAAAAAAAAAACACGTCAATATGCAAACAGCGAAAAATTTTTAGTGTTAAGATAACCAAGACATGAGTAACAGAACAAATATAAAATGAGATAGACATACTTGAACTAAAAGCGTTGATGAAATAACAAAAAAAAATTTTCACAGCAAATTCTACATGCTTGTATGTTCTCTATGTAAAGATATGCACATAAATAAAAAAAATAAATTGCCTCAATGAGCCAGTCTTGTATGCATCTATGACAACGCACTTCATAGAAGCACTTAGTTTTAATGATGGTCTTTCTGATCATTTTGCACACACATGAACTTATATTTCACATAATAAAAAATATTTGAATGTCATAAACTAAGATTATTATTATTATTATTATATATGTACCTGTCTAACTATATGATTAATTACCTTTTATTAAGTTCTATAAACTATATTTAGTACTAACCAACTTGGTAAGAAGTAAGATATACAAAGTTAATATGTATGTAAGGAAACTGTAATAATGTATTCGTAATTTGTGCCTCTATATATTGTATAAATTATATTATCCTCATATTGTATTAAACATATTGCATATTCAAATCTATATTAAATTAAAAAAATTACTATTATTTTAAAACTGTGTTTTTCCAGAATATAAATGAAAGATTATTTAAAAACTAGTTATATTTTTATATTCTATGTTGTGCATGTATAAATATCACTGACAAACCCCATTAATGTCTGTTTGTTTAACAATTTTCACAAAATGGAAGTTCTGTTAGACAAAATCAAAAATGATTAAAGCTCCTCAGCCAAACTGTGATATTGAAAATCTATTGAGAGATTGTAAGAAAGCAATAATCTTTCAGTAACTTCTACAACTGCATTAAATGAAAATTAAAAATAAAAATAAATGTCTAATAATTTGTTATTTTTTAATTTCTACATTAAGTTCATGAATACTTACAAAAAAATTACTACGAATTGCTAACTGACATGGAAAATGTGTAACAATTAATGGGGAAAAATCCATTAATCTCTTTCATTTAATTTTTTAAATATCTAATAGCAACTCTACTAATCTACATTGTGGAGATATAACAGATCTGCTATAATAATGAGACGCATCAGGATTCATGTTTCCTAACCAGGATTTACACAAAAAGCCAAATTAGTGGCAGAGTATACTCAAGCCTCTTATTCCTAAAATCTAAATCTAGAAAATTTTATCTTTAAAGTTTAATTAAAATCACTTGAATTGTTCTTCCGTGATATGGAAGGCAATCAGATATAAATTGAAATAATTGGGTATTTTGCTTAAAATTTTAAATGAATAAAAAACATATTAAAATAATGTGGAGTTAAAAAAATACTTTTTCCCCAAATAATTAATTGTTCATATAACTGTAAGCAAATATGTTTTTTTCTCAAAATTCATTTCATCTTCACTTAAAAAAAAATGTACAAATATATACGAAGAATAAATACACTATAAACTTATAAACCTAATCTCATACCATTAAAGTGATAATAAAAGATATTCAAAACATATAACTATTTAAAACTGTCATACTGACAAAATCACACTTCACCTAATTAATAATACATGAAATAACTAGCCGCAATGGACATTTCTCACATGGCCTAAAGGAAACCAAAGAAAAACTTAAGTCAGATTAGAACTACTAACTACAGCTAATGGTGATAATATAATAAAAAAAAAAATGATAGCCATTTTATTAAATCTTATTTTTTTTGTAATATATACACATGCGTGAAAACTGTATCAACTAAACACACACATACACATACATGTATCTTTTATATATTATAATATCAAAATCAAACGATAAATCTCTAATACTCTTATTAATGACATAGCCCCTAAAATAGTTCAATGAACAACAAATATTGTTACAGGAAATCTTGTCCTACACAAAAGGTACCTTGCGCATGCAAATGGCAATTTTCAAAAAATGGATTTCATTATTCACTATCCACTTCACAACAATGAACAGTAGTACATGTTTGATGTCATACAAATAAAAAGAATCACCCAACAAATTTTTTTTTAAATGATTCATTTTTCCATTATCAAAAGTAAATTACTTTTTTTTTCAAATCTATGTTACATCATACATTTAATTCCTAACACATTGCCTTCTTCATGTATCAACAAATGTATTTAAATATTTTCTTTAAATCATAAATGTCAGGAAAAGTTTCAAGGATTGCACTTGTACCTGTTATCACTAGAAAAAATGAAAAGAAAGTTCTGAAAAGATTATTTGTATTTTGAATTATTCTGATAGTCTAAAACTTTTTTGGTACGTGCAGAGGGTAGAGAGGGAGAGATAATTTGTTATTCTACCTGATATTAAAATATCAGCCATCAAAGTAGCTTCATGCCCAGAGCATATAATTTATTCTGTATATTCTGAATTTAGGAAATGTAACATTATAGTAAAAAAATAATTCCCCTGATATTCATATGTACAATCCATTTAGTTATTAAAATTTACATAACTAATCACTTATTATAATCATAATTTCACTAGTGTGATGCACTTCTCTACACATTTCTGTTCTATGGCAATTTTAATTTATTATACTGTCCTAAATTTTTTATTTGGTTTTTTTTTATGTAACCTAATCTTTTACACCTTAAACAGTTTTACCAGTACACTTCCTTCTGTTAACTAAGCCTCAGAGCACTAACTCTCGGTATGAGTTACATCTACATCTAGTTCTGTTAATCAGACCGATAAGATTTTACATTAGGTTTTTCCGATTCATAGTAAGACCTCTTAATGTTAGAATTTGTAAATCTACTTAATTTTCAATATTCTTCTGTAACACCGTATTCCAGCAACCTATATTCTTTACTTTTCACCCATTCCAATCATACATATTCCCCTGGAATTCAGTGATTACTAAGCTCTTTTTTTTGTGTAAATGCTGTCGCGTTCCTTGACCTAACTTTGTTCTAAAGCATTTCATTCATCAACAATCTCTTTATATTCTTATTGCCTATAACATAAAATTTGTTGGCATATTTTTTAACTATTTTACCTAATTTTTTTTCGACATGATACTAATTTTTTGGCAACTGAGGGACCTACAGAATATTTCAAATAAGGAAAAAGGGATGACAAATGAAGAAAAAACTTCCTCAGAAATTATAGCTGTATTTTTTTTTACATCATATTCACACACAGTACTCAAGGCCTAACACACACAATGCTTCCAAGTTCCTATTATATAAGGAATATATTCATATTCCTCTAATTCAATTTGTATCACCAACAACCAATAAAAGGGCTGTAGATATGCAGGCACCGTTAAGGAAATCAACTTATACAACAAAAATAGCATTAGCAAATACTATACGACTGAATTATTAAAAACAGTATTATATAATCCCTGATGTTTTAAAACCAACTTAAAATTAAGTACAAAACTAGACAGGATAAAATGTTTTAAAACTAATAATAAAGTATGACTAATAAAACAATTTTTTTGCAAAACAAATTTTTATTGTGTTTTAAAAATTAATAAAAGTTTTGCATCTACTGAATCAGCCAGTTTACAAATAAATATTGAAAATTAAAGCCTAAATACACATACACATTTTTAGACGTATATACACACAAGCACTACTGAAACAAAAAAAGGACAAGCCAAAATAAAGTATTTAAAAAACTAATAAGCATTTACCTCCATAAACATGGGTATCTTTCTACAAAGAATATTAAAAAAAAAAATTAATAATCACTTATTACTAATAATATGTGATAAATCAATCTAATAACCTTTATGATATACTGATAAAATACACTTTATGATAGTATAAAATACAATTTTAAAAATATTAAGAATTACTATTGACTTTATCATATTTTGTAAAACTGTTCAGTAAAATATAACAAAAAAATGTATTACAGATATATGTATTATTGCCTGAATCTAATATTATTGATGTTATTTGTATTTTTATTGTACTTTATTGGATGTATTATTATATACTATACTGTATTGTATTGCATTTATTATTAATAAAAATCAATTTTATTACAAATATTTTCAATTCAACAAAATAATTATATCATGATGATCTCGTTGATCAATCAAAACTGATAAATCAATGCATTTAAAATATGTAAAAATCCTTTCTAACAAGTGGCAGCAAACTAGAAAATTGTATAATTACATTTGTGGTCATCGTGGACACAAGTCAATTTTTCAAACTGAGAATTATATATATTTTTTTCACTTGCAAAATCATCCACAATAAACTTTTTTTTTAAATCCATTTCCATTTTTTTTGCTTTACTTTCATTTTCACTGAATTAATTTCATTCCATTGTGGAGCTAAGCTTTTCAAATTCAATGTAACATGAACATGGTCCAATTTTCACACAATTACTAGTACGTTTATTAGAAAACACGTGACTTTTAAGTACTTTGTTTTATTAATAAATGTATGTTTGGTTCATAAAAAAAATAGTTGTAAGAAATCTAGCATGAGATAAGTGAGTCACTCCTGAAAGTGGTATACCCATTAATTCTAAAAAAAGCTACATTGTCAGACTCTCAACAGAAGTGAGGAATGTAGCAGTTTTCTGAGAGAAATACCTAGTCACTCCCAAAAATTGTAAAATCATTAATCCTAAAAACACAAGCATACATCACCAGACTTTAAATAGAAAATAAGGAATAAAAATGGTTCCCTACTCACAAATCCAAGCATACTCTTGCATATCAGCATACTACGCCTTTCAAAATGCAGGTGATATTCAGCCCTAAAAATAGCATCTTTACCAGCTGATTTGTGGTGTCATTTGTTCACCAGAAGGGTTAATTCCTACAATAATTCATTATTCTTGGGAAATTAAATATAACCAGTGCTGCTAGTACCTCAATACTTTATATACATCATAAACACAAGAAAAATTAAGGAAGATAGTATAAAGCAATGTACAAAAATAAGTAAAGTAGATAACGCACAGTCGACAGCACCACCACCAACATTCTTTGTCAGCTGTTTTCTTCCATTATTGAAATGACCAAACCATAATATGTTACTTGTTTTGCATTCACAGCTTGTTAAACTGAAGAAATGATCACAAAAGATGGTAAAATCATTTTGACAGACTGTAAGTCAGAGAAATAGTTTTGTCAGTTAGTAAATTTGTCAGTCAGTCAGTTTTGACACTGAATGTTCCTATTTGAATATTTGGGTATGTAGGAAGCTTTGTATATGATCGCGTTTTCACAACCTCTACCAAAAAATTGTTCAAATGGATGTTTCATCCAGAGTTTACAGCATTTCAAATAAAACCCAAACAAATTTTTGCACCATTAATGAAACCTGGGTACAATAAAGAAATGATCAAAATAATGGGTACCAAGAGGTGAACCATGCCAAAGAAGGCAAGTCAATGCACTCTGCTGGAAAGATCAATATTTTTTTTTTTTTGATGCACAGGATATAACAGGAAAACAATAAAATGGTTGCTAAACCAATTTATTGTGTCTAGTCAATGAAATAAAAAAAAAATCAGACTGCATTTGCTTGATTGGCCACAAAAAAAAAGTGCTTTTTTATCAACACAATGAGCAAGTCATACTATTGCAACTAATTGAATGGCTCTATAATGACATGTGGGACATATTGCAGTCTCAATTTTTTTTTTATCTAGATTCCAAAAAATAAATTCAATTGGGTTAAAATCTGGGCAGTAAGGTGGCAACCTAAGTTCTGTAATGCGAAAGCAATGTAATGCCTATGCTAATTAATTAGTATTTTGTCTAATTCATATTGTGGTTCTGGATGGTGTAATTTGACAATTTCTAAAAGTCCTTTTTTTGTTAGATCTGTGTTGTGATTCATTTTATTTTTTTGGACCCATTCTTGAATATAACGTTTCAGAAAACTTGTGCTTCAGTAAATCAGTATACTGGTCACTTTCATGAAAGATGCATTTAACAAGAAAAATGTGTTCCTCTACTGAAAGAACTATTATGATTCTCACAAGATGTTAGTTGTTGAATTGTGATTGAACTTGCTTTGTTTTGTTTATCAGAAACAATACTTGTGAGAAACATAATAGTTCTTTCAGTAGAGGAACACATTTTTCTTGTTAAATGCATCTTTCGTGAAAATGACCAGAATACTGATTTAGTGAAGCACAAGTTTTCTGAAACGTTATATTCAAGAATGGGTCCAAAAAATAAAATGAATCATAACACAGATCTAACAAATAAAGGACTTTTAGAAATTGTCAAATTACACCATCCTAAACAAAACAAAGCAAGTTCAATCACAATTCAACAACTAACATCTTAATTTATTACTGAGCAACATGCAACAAACACTCAGGGCAACCAACCTAAAGAACAGAATGTACCACATTTTATTTAAAATGAAACAAAATTAATTAAATCTAATGTGATACAAACATATACATGATATGCAAGGGTAGGATTATAAGATTATATATTTTCACAAAAAAAATTTACATCAGTCTTTAGTGATATTTTTTATAAATTTCTTACATAAACAATCAAATATAGAGTAAATAAACAAGAGTGTTATAATCCATTCAACCATAACAAATCATTATTCATAATTATGACCTAGCATTATATATTACCTGACAGCAATCCAACGGACAGGACCAAAAAAATTAAATTTGAATTTCTTTTTCCCAGATAAATATACATTAAAATAATTAATTTGCAAAGAAAATACAACCTAAACAATTAAAGACTCATTTACAATTTCTTTTTTCTGTAATTCCGTATCACTAGAAACATTTCCTTGATCTAAGGTGAGTCAAATAAATGATAATGTTCTAATATAATAAGAACATAGTACCTGCTTTTTTATAGACTAACAATTATGAAATAAGATGAACAGACGACAAAAGCTAATAAATTGGGCCAAATATTAACCTTTTAAAATAATAATATTATGAAGAAAAAAATTAGATAATCTACTTGGAAAATTGGTAGGTGAGATCAAAACATCAAATTCTTCAATCTAGCCTTCCCTCCTTTATTAATGCAAAAACGTTTTCTCAAAAATCATGAAAGTTCCGGTTTTTTAAATTATAGATCCAGGACCTAAAATGCAGAAAAATTAAATTTTTTTTTTTTCTTATTTTAGCCAATATTGAAGAGGTGTAAGGTTGAGAGAAAACTTTATTTTAAAAAATTTGTTAAGCTTAATTTTTTTTTTTTTAGGGATCACTTCTTTATACTTTTTCAAAAGTTTTCTCCAAAAATTTGTAGGGGCCTTCAAAATAAGAAATTAAGCATCACTTAACCATCAAAATTTAAAATTTTGAATAAAAACTGAAGTCTTATTTTGGTAATAATCATTTGATAAAATAGCCCTCTTGATACTTGAGCTTCCAAATTCGATCTCAATGTAAATAAAAATAATTATGATGAATATTAATTAATCTTATTAAAAGAGTTATTTAATACAACAAAATTGAACAATAACAAATAATTTCTTAAAGCTATTTTATATTTTTTTAAATATTGTATGACTTGACCGGCAAAGCTGGTAAAATCATGAAATACTTTGCCAGCTTTTTTCTTTTTCTTATATAAAAACGGCTAAGTTATTTTTGTATAACAGAACAAATAAGAAATATTTTCATTCATTTTTATACTTGGTTTTAGGATGCTCATCAGGTGTATGTTTACATTTAAACATGTGTGTCTTTTTGTAATACTGTAAATTTATACTCATTAAGGTACGAACCATCCCATAATTTTCTAATTTTTATTTTCTCTTAAGATGGAAATAATGTTGAATTGTTGCAAACCTTTAAAAAAAATTCATTCTTAAGAAACAAATTATTTTTATAGTGTAATTTTAAGTAATCATAAAGTTCCTAAAATTGTTAAAATTAAAGGGTCTTCTGAAATACTTCAGAAGAAGTATATAATAGAAGTATAGTAGTTAATAGAAGTATATAATTAATATTTTTTTAAATATTAATTTACTATAAAATGTTTCAATTGTTAAAATTGCCTAGTGAAATTTAGTTATAAAATAAATAAAAAACAATTCATAAACCTTATATTGTTAATGCAGTACCTAGTAACGAATATTTTGTTTAAAAATTCAGTCTGCGATGGAGTGGATTTGTGTGAGGTAGGGAAGGCGGGAGGGCCCTGCCTCAAAAAAATAATTAAGAATACTCATATTAGAGAATTTCTAAGCTTTATTAAATCTAAGTATTACTAAAATCACAAAAAGTTACTTTTGGAAGAAGATGATTATGATCAATTCTAAAAATTATTACAGGGTTATCATAAAAAGAATGGTGCGGTTTTGAACATGGTTTAAATTATAACAGAATTACTTACAGTTTATGTTTTTTATTTTTCAAATTTGTTGTCTCTTTGTAAAAACATTTTTTTACATAATTAATAAATTTCAATATGTCTTAGCAACTTAGTCGCTCGACAAATGTCCAAACGATACCAACTTCTCTCCAAACATTGGTTAACATTTCTTCGTTAATGGTTGTCATTGCTTCATTAATCCTGTTTTTTAAGTGGTTTAGGTCGTGAATTTTTTGTGTATAAACAACGCTTTTGATGTACCCCCACAAGAAAAAGTTCCAAGGTGTCAGGTCTGGACTCCTTGGAGGCGAAAGTATGGGTCCTTCCGGCCTATCCATCGATCTCCAAATTTTTCGTTCAAAGCGTCCGTGACCAATGCATTGAAGTGCGGGGGAGCACCATCTTGTTGGAAATGAATTCGATGAATGTTTTTGAGGTTCATCCAGCTGAGGAAAGCAATAATCGGTTAACATGTCAAGATACACAACTCCATTAATTGTTTTTTCAGCAAAGAAGAAGGTCCTATTACACAATTTTTCATCACACCGGTGTGGTGTAATGTTTGGTGTAAACATTAACTTTAAGCAAATCGCGTTGTTTCTCAATAATTGTGTGTGGGTTTTCAGAGCCCCATATTCGTGAATTGAGTCTGTTACCACATCCATTCACATGGAATGTAGCTTCGTCTGTAAAAATTATATCATCTAAAAATGATTTGTTTTCACTTATTCTGTCCAACATTTCAACAACGAAATTGTAACGTTTTACACCATCATCGGGTTTCAACTCCTGCAGTATCTGGATTTTATAAGCGTGTAATTTCAGTTTTTTATGTAAAACTTTGTGAACTGTTGATTTTGGAATACCTAATTCGATGCTTCGACGGGAGATGGACTTCCCAGGACTTCTAATTGCCGATTGTCTATTTAGTTCAACGTTTCGTCTGGTACACTTGGTCTGCCGATTGATTTCTGTTTCTTAACTGATCCAGTTTCTTCGAATTGTTTGAACCAACATGTTTGTTATTTTTGTGTGGTGGATCTCTTCCGAATTCACGTCGAAATGCACACTGAACTAAAATTACGGATTTTAATTCAGGTATCAATACACAACACACTTTGCTTTGTCTTTATCCGAGAACATAGTAACTCACTAAACTCACCGCAACAACAATACAAGAACTGACGTTGTGGTTACAACTGCTGATAAACAAACTTCTGGGTTGGAGGCTTTCAGGGATACCAATAAAACACCTAGAAATTTCCCTAAAATCTTCCTATGAATTACTGAAGCCGCACCATTCTTTTATGATAACCCTGTATTATGAATTTCTTCCATTCCTTTAGATTAACATAAATCAGCTCTACAAAATGAAAAACAGATCACATCGATTACAACAGTTTAAGCTCTAAATAGTATTTAAAATTAAGTATTTGTATCTGTAAGCAACATCTTTTAATTCATCATAAATATTAAAACTGTTTCTATGCTTCTAAAGGAAAAAGACACTGGTCAATTCTCCACACCTCTTGAAAGCAGACGATTTATCTGATTGTTCTTTATATAATACAACAATTATAAACATTGGTAATAATAGGTACAGGTAGGGGAATTTATATCACTTGGACACAGTATTTATAGAAGATGACAATTTAAAAAAAGAAAGGATGAAAAAATTAAGAATTCTAGTTTTACCAAAATGTGAGAAGCCTAATATGGGACAAGAAAGTACTACCAAAGCCCAAAGTGCCTTTAAAACTTATTTGGGTTTGTATAGAAATAATGTATGTAATTCTTTCAAGAGTACTCTGTTATTCATGTAGCATTATAGAAATTAACAATGAATGCTTGCTGCATTGTTGTTGCAAAGTGAATTTATTTGACACCCATACAATATTAATAATTGTATCCTGATCTGTTTAATTGTTAGCCAATGTAAATAATCCATTGTTAATTCCTAGCAAGTCTTGATTAATTTTCTCAGCGTCCTTAGAATATCTTCATTGCCATCAACATTTATTACAGTACTATCAATAAAACTGTCTTCACTAGTTATCTCTGTTAGTGACAAATATTTTCCCATCATTTTAACTAGTTCACATACCAATTTCCAACTTTAAAGGAATCATGCTTTCAAACTTCTCTCACAGAAGTTGCATTCCATGATAACATTTCATTAGTGACCAGATCTTCATTAGTGGTCAGATTCAGAATGATAGGTGACAGTCTTAAAACTGAATGACTCTTAAGGTGCATTACATTGTGCGAGAGTCGTTCAAAAATGTAAGAGGCAAGTGACTGTAGAAAAAATAACTTATTCAATGATAATGTAACTAACTCAACATAATCCCAGGCTTCATTTAGATACTTGTCCAGCCTTTCTGTGAGCATTCTTATTCCAGTAATAAAGAATTGTTCACCTTGGTGTTCGAGTCATACTTGAATCGCTCATTAATGTCACATAAACACAAAAAAGAAAAAAAAATTGTGAGATGGGGACAGTAAGTAGATAGGGAAATACCTTCTAACCAGACTTTTGAATAGCTTAATTTCTTTTGAACGGAAGCTTTTATGAGGACAGCCGTTATCATAAAGAAAAATTACCTTTTGACAGAGAATCAGGTCATTTCCTGTATACTACAGGTTTCAACTTTATTTTCTAGCAGTAGTCAAAATAGTACTCATTGTTGATCTTACATTATTCTTCCAAATAGCAATAAATTGGGCCTTTATAGTCCCAAAACTCCATAAGCATTCCTTTACTGTTGACGTGTAGGTTTTGAATTTTTTCTAGTGAGCAAACTGAATGTTTCCATTCCATTCTGACATTTGGATTCCAGCTCAAAATGATTATTGGCTATGCAAATTAAAAAAGTACTAACTTCCGATAAATACTGTTAAAGTTCCGTACAAATGTGAATTCGGATTTCTGTGATTTTGAGTACCGATAAATACTGTTAAAGTTCCGTACAAATGTGAATTCGGATTTCTGTGATTTTGAGTAGACTGTATCAAAACCCCACTTGAACATGATCTGTAGTAATTCAGCTTATCATGGATAATTAAATGGTCAGTTCTGACAATCGCACTACAAATTTCATTAATTTACAGAGCATCAGTCGAAACTTCTAATTTTAGTAATACACTTTTTACCATACTATTTAACATATGCGAGTGAAGCCAACATTTTAAAAAAGACATTATAATGATGAAATTTTTTCGAATAGCTGATACTTTTAAGTGTGCCAGCTTGAACATGTCAGTAAAATTTATTCTATTAAATAGTTTTCAGCCTTTACCATTTCTCTTTAATTATAGAATGACCCTCTTAGTGTAACGTGTCACTAAGTGTTATGCTATGATTAATAGTGCATGCTATAATAACTAAAATCAACTCATTACAGAATGTTAGCAAATTTTCTTGTTTATAGCAAGCATCTTGTTATCCACAATTTGTCTCAAAAATATCCTCAAAAGATATCCTCCAACACTGCTAATAGCAGTGTTGGAGGATATCTCAAATTTATTAACATTATCATCACCCATCACATTAAATCATCGTCTAACCGTCATTAAATGCCATAGTTAAATTATGATGGAATCTGTGAATGTTAGAAATTTTGAATCTAATGAAGGTGACATAGTAAAATTAATAGAATTGTTTAGAGAAGACCTGTATCTATTTGGAATATAGGTCAGGAATAAAAAAACAAACTGCACAGAGTGAAAGCAGTAGAAAAATAGGTACAAGTAATGCTAAAGCTGAAAAGATGCGATGTTTGATAGGTAAATTTCAAAGAGAAGCTAAGAAATTTTTGAATGGACCTGGTGCAGAAGATTTAAAATAAGAGGTTTGGATATAATATGCCAGAGGTGAGGAAGCTTTTTAGCATTTATGGTCACATTTAAATTAGACAGTAATAAAGGAGGCCACATAAGTTGATGACCTATAAACTGGATTTTTGTGAAATCATTACAGTTTTTGTATAGTTTTATTAATTTATTCCATAATATAAAAATAATAATAAAAAAACTTACACTAAACTTCGAGTCACTGGCACACATAAGTGTGTGCCTTGGAACACATAAGTGTTCCAAGGGGATTTCAAATAAGCGCTCCAAGGGGATTTCTTGGAAACCACCTTGGAGCACTTATTTAGTAAGCCAAAATGGTATCGCTTTTAACAGATTTTTCATGACTTTTGAGAGGTTATAACTTTTTTATTAGTACAATACACAATAAACTTTTTTATGTGCCATAAACATCTACAAAAACACTGTTGTGCAAATTTGAGATTTTTATCACCAGCCCCATATCAGAGTTATTTGAAGCCAAAATTTGAATTTTTTTTAAAAATTAGTTTTCAAAAATTCATAAAAATTTAGGGGATAAGTATATCACCATTAATATTATTTATGGTAAAACTAATAACATATACCTACATATAAAAAAATAATTCAAACTGTATATGCCATCCCTGCCTCTTGAAAAAAATGACCAAAAGTGAAATTTCACAGTTTTTCATGTTCCAACTTTATTGGTAATTTTCTCATAGAAAGAAGAGAGATAGGTAAATAAACCACTGGACCAATCTTTTACCTTGAGAAAATATGATTAAATTGTTTTTTATTTCATCCTTCCAGGACCAATATTTTTTTAATTATGATTTTTTTCCGTAAACCCTTACAATCACAAAAATAGGTGTGCCCACCATAACAAAAATGGCCGCCACAGATAAACTGCTAAAATAAAAAACTAAAAAAAAAATGGTTTTAAGGTTCTGAGACATGCAGGAAACAAATGGGTAAGTATCAATTTTGAATTGGACAAGCAACCCACCCTTGGGTCACTTCAAATGGACTGACCCAGATTGACAAATGACAAGCAAGGCCTGGACACTCTGAGTTGCTAAGCCCAATGCACGAAGTGTCACTAGACATGAAAATATTAGTGTTACCATTTTGTACTCGGTGGCATTCTAACATCTGAAACATACAATTGGCTACCACTGCTAGTTACTGAAACCTATGTTCATACCGTTCCTTATACTCACAGAGGCTGCACGTTCCTCACCAAGGTAATATGCTATATCACCAAGATATATTCAATGCCATTCTAGGTAAATTGGTATGAATGGATCACAATTAGCAAGAAATTAATCAGATGAGAAATAATCTGAACTAGAACAGTTTTATAGTGAAAATACTAGTGATATTGGGAAGGCCAAACATGTAAGTTACGTTACCAACAAAAAGCCACAACCAACAGAATTAACATTTCTAGGAACGTCTGTATAAACTTAACATCAGGAGTCATGCTATTTTGTAAGACCACCTCTGTTTGTTATACTGATAAAGATCAAAGCAGTAATTAATATGAAAAGGCTGCGAAGGAGGGAAATAACATGCAGCAATAATAAAGACTGGAGGTAACTGTATACTTAAGAGCTGAGAAAAGGCACTGATCCTGATGCTCAGCGGAGCAGTAGATCTCGACTGTTCCTGGTATTGATTCGGTAGAAGCACACATGCATACACAATTGGCTCCCAATGGGTATTTCATTTCTAGATATTTTACCTTCAGCTCCTTCAATGTTATCCATGTAAGTCGTTGGTCAAATGACATTCCTAGAAATCTAACCCACGTGAATGCTTCAACTGGTTTACTATGTAAAAATTGTTGAGGGTGAATATGTTTCTCAACCAAGAAAAGCAAATGTGCTTGGTTTTTTCTGGGGAAAACATGAATCCAGTAGATTTACAACACAATTCACAGAGGGGGTTACTGTGTTTTGAACCAGCTTCTCACCTGTAGCTAACGTTCTACACACTACGTAAATTGAAAAATCATCTGCAAACAAAGAACACATGTTTTGTAAATTCATGACAACACACAGAATTTAAATTCACTAAAATCTTTTCCCAATAAATAGAGGAATATCAGCAAGATTCCTATTTATTCCCTGCTAAAGCTGATCAAGTAAACAAGTCGCTGATAAAGATGGGATCTCCGTACCCCTGTAAGGCATAACACTTTATACTATTTGTCAATCCTAAAACTTTGTAGCTAGTTGGTATCAATCATAAACACTCCATTTCTGGCCATAATACCTTTAAAAGGTAAAAAAATTGGGAATAGATAATTTAAAACTGATGGAATACAAAAAAAATTTGTCAAATTTTTTTTGCCATTTAATCCAGTACCAAAACAAGTTTTAAATCTGGAACAGAACTCATTTGCGTGTTTGACGTGGATGTATTAATATTTTCTAAAAGTTGTCATTTAGAATTAAGAAATTCAATGAAATCTGTAAAGGTGGGAAACCTTTCATTCTTTCCACAATCTTGAGGTGTTAGAAATTGGACTAATTTACATGGCTTTTCACTGACACTCTTTGTCTAATTAATTGTTCCCTATCCATAATGATAATAATGCAAATTATTAAAATGTGAAATTAATTAAATATTACAATAATAATCATACAATGTATGAAGATTCTTGAATGATGTTTTTTCAAATTGTAGATATGTCTGCAATTCTGGTAGAAAAAGTGTAGAATTTCTTAAAATATTGATTATGATGTATATCTGCGATTGGAGGACCAATAATTATATATCCTAATTTAGTTTCCTGAAATTATGAATGAATTTCCCAGGAAGGATAAGACTCAAATAGAATTAAGCTCCAATTAGTATGTCAATATTATTTGGTACATTGAACCTGAGATCAGCCAGAAATATATTATGATGTAATTTGAAATAACAAATGTCAAATGCAGTAGAAGGGAGGCTGTCAGTAATACCTGGTAAAACAGTGCATTTTAACGAAAAGTTTTTAGTGCAATGTAAGTGTAACATTGTACTAACGGTTATGCCTGAAATGGGTAGATTATTTTTATTAAGTTTAAGACCAATTTGCAGGCAAAACTAAAAAAAATTTGCTTGTGAACCAGAATCTAACAGTAATCTACATGAATAAGTATTACCATGTATACCAGTAGTATTACAAAAAACTGTTGACTAATAGGTTATACTTTCAGGCTTATTGCCATCTACCTTAGAATGATAATTTTGTCCATATAAATGAGTGTATTATTACAAATCTTAAAACTAACTCTTGATTTCTATAAGCAATTTTATGCGTTGAAGACTTTTGTTTTCCAGTGCTTTCAAAGCCATTTTCAAACATAATGAAAATTTAATTTCTGGAGGATTTTCGAACTTAATAATTTTAATAGGTTGAATAATTAATGATATTAATTTAGCTAACGATTCATCCAAGAAAAAAAAAATAGGATGTCTGGCCAATGCAGATTATTTCACAAAAGTGTAATGGAGAATTGCAGAACCCCTAAATTTCAGACCATTGCCATTAGATCCATAAAGGCTGTATGCCAATATGGTTTTGTAAAAATTGTCGTTGCCTGCATATATCTTGGAAATGACATAGTTCATTCTGTTTGATGTATTGATTTTATATTATTTGTATATGGTATACTTTTCTTTTCCAATTATTTTAAATTAATTTAAATATATATATATATATATAGTCTGACACTCCCACTCTACCTTTCTTGAGATAGATTTCATCTTATCCAACCCCTATCTCTGTTTTTACACTCTAATTGGGATTGCCTAAAATAATGTTTTTGACCAACAGTGATAACCCACTGTTTGTTATTAGTTAATATATTAATATTACTGTGTAATATTATATTACCTTCACTCTGTTCAAAAAGAAACTGGAAGTATAATGAACATCATTATTCAGTTATTTTATAACAGAAAGAAACTTCAATTAGCAGCTCCTATACCTCATATGTTTTAAATGCCTCAGTCATAAGAAATATTGTTACAGATTCCATAAAACAACAAATTTGTCTATCCTTTCTTTAAAACTAGATAAACTTGACCAGCCAATTTTTTTTTTTTTTTTATCTTATAAAATTGATAATAAACTATCAATAGCACTGGAAAATATTAAAAAAAATTTATCATTAATATAAAAATAGGTTACACGTGTTAATAAAATAGATGAATGTAATTGTTAATAATTAAAATAATTTTCAATGGTAATATTTTTAACAATAATATAGCTACGTTCATAAAGTTAATAAAATTTTACAACCCTACAAACATATTATTATAAGATTTACAATTCAAAGAGAACTTTAACCACAAACGGGAAGGCAATCAAGAGATGATTGAGTTTGTAGTGGTGGTGATGAAACGGCGACGTCAGCCGACAACGCGACGCTTCACAGATACAGCGGCGGGCGCCTAACAACGAGATGATTTTATTCTATACATACGTTGCTGCAAACCACGGACGGACGGACGAACACAACCCAGGTTTTAAGTAGGGCATAGACATATAATTACACACGCACACATCAACACCACAGAAAATCTAGTTCATTTAATGTAACAGAGCACAGTATTACGGAAAATCCACCGTTACGTTATTACAACTCGTATTATAAAATAGTATTTGTAATAACATAAAATTATATTCATTAGTTTAAGTAATGAAGAACAAAATTTAAAATAAAAAAAACTGATTTAATTTACGTACGTTTTAAATTGTCTCCGTGTGTGTGTGTGTGTGTGTGTGTGTGTGTGTATGTGTGTGTATGTGTGTGTGTGCGCGCGCTCTCTTTCCCTCTCGCGCTCGCGCGCAGACAGTAAAACTTTTAATCAAATTTATTAAAACATAAAAATTTACTTGGATCTTATAAAATTAGATGAAGTTATGTTATTAACAGATTCCATACATAATTTTTAATAAAATTTTGTTTTTTTTTTTTGGATGGAAAATTAAAAATATTTCCCATTTATATATATATATATATATTAATCAATTTTTAGCTAAATTTCATTAATTTTGAACACTAAAATTTCCTATAATTTTAACATTAATTTTTTAATTAAAAACTAACGACTTTACAAAACCTACGTACAAGAAAAGGAACAAAAATTATATTGTTTTTATTTAATGAGATGCGCGGGAATCGACTGCTATGATCATTTAGCCCGAATGTATATTTGTAGCGTATGAAGAATGCCATCCATGACAGGGATTCGAACTCAGGACCTTCGGGTGAAAGGCGGAGATGCTACCACTCGCGCCACGGAAGCCGGCTATATTGTTTTTAAATTGAACATTTTTGAAGGTGCTCTTTTTAGTATCGTGCTTCCAAATATCGTAATCAAATAAATGAGATTTTATTACTGCAAAAATATATTTTTTTATATTGTAAATCAGCCTCAAAACCTTAAGATTTTTTTTTTTTATAATTCGGCGTCGATAAAAATATTCAAAAATAAAATTAACTAAGCTATCATCGCCCATATATCTCGAATATTTCTCAAATTTGTAATTAATATTCTACAAACTTAATATAATGACAATATTCATTTATATAAAAAAAATACTTTCATAAAAATTTAATCTTCCTTAATATTTTTTTTGACAATATAATTAAATAACCTTTTCTCACTAACAATCCAACAACCAATATCGTTTTTTCAACCGTATATTTCTTTTTGATACGCAAATAAATTCGGAATGTTTATTTACATCAATTAACAAAACTACGAATCCGCAATTTAAAATTTCTCAGTTTTAGGAGGAAAATTTCCGTAATATTTCCTTACTTAATTGCTTTAATCTATGCTATACAATAAAGAAACTTTTTATGTGAAAAATTATATAAATATAAATTACTTTTTTATCTTTTTGTTCTGTAATTTCTTTTTGGTCAGTTTGCAGTAAAAATGGGTAAGAATGAAACTCCACGGATATAAAAAAAGGAACTGCCTTAGCATTTACACGGATCGATCAAGGGAAACCGTAGTAAAAATATTGATCAGAACAGCATCTCAAAATAAACAGTAAATTATAAAACAAAAAAACAATTGCGGTTAAAGTCCATATTAATTATTTACAACATGAAATAATGTTAAGGTAAAATACATGAAAATATTAAATATAAAAAATAATTTACAACAGAAGGCGAAAATTAAGTGTTTTTAATGAATTATATTATTAAAATTAGAAATTATATATTAATTGATTAAAAAAAAATCCCTTTCGGCACGCCGGTGCTAAAGAAGATAAAAAAGATTTCACCTTAAAGTTAAGAAATACTTCAAATTTACTCGTTACGACAAAGGTTGCACGTGAAAAAAGTTTCACACGTTAAGCATACAAGCCCCCCTTGAATAAAAATTGTTTCAAACAAATGTTTTAGATAATGCTTAGAGACTAACCATCACCTTCTTACAATTCCAGCAAAATTTTGGTCATCCCTTGCCGTAAGGGTTGGTCATATCAAAAATTGTTTCAGACAAAAGTTTTAGTTAATGTTTAGAGGAGTAACCACTTTAAACCGATTCGATACTATGCCTACTTAATAGGAAAGTTATAGCGATATTTTGTTGGTTGTTTTGGTCATCCCTTGCCCTAAGGGTTGGTGATATCAAAAATTGTTTCAAACAAATGTTTTAGATAATGTTTAGAGACTGACCACCACTTTAAACCCATTCGATACTATGCCTATTAAGGGAGGTATGACTTTTTGTCTTCAAAACCCATTTTTTCCAACCCCTGTTGGTGATAACAAAAGATCTTTACTCATATAAATTTTAGGACCTTATCCAAATCCTACAAATAGTAGAAACTTAAAACGAATTCGATTTATTACTTCATAAGAAAGTTGTTTTTTTTTTCAAAAAAAGCCCCCCATTTCCACCCTCATGATCCGATTTTGGCCGTTAACGAACTACACCAAGATTTTGGGACGAGTTATTTTTAAGGAACAATTTAAAAGTGATTGGCGCAAAATTACGGCAGTTAAAGAAAGTGAAATATATATATATATATATATATATATATATATATATATATATATATATATATACATAAACTTTTGAGCTGACGGTGGTTTTGGAGTCTGGGGGATGTAAAACGCAAAGATATGTTCGAAATTTTCCAGAAGTCGAATCATGGTACCCATAACAATAGGTAACTTTCTTATGAAATCTACCTAAAACCTGACAATAACGCTGTTAACATTTTCCTGGCATTGGTTATTATTACTATGCAAAAGAAAAAATGATAAATGAAAAAGTGATAAAAAATTGGAATTTTTTACTTTTTCTGCCCCGCACCTTCAAACACACCTCCCAAGAAAAATGTTTGATCTGTCTACGGTTATTATTTTAAATGGAAGAAGCTAAAAAAATTCCACTGAAAAATGTCCATGTCCAAGCCATAAAAAAGTTACCTAAGATTTGTTTTTTGGGATAGGGGTGAATTATGATGAAAATATGCGATTATTCATATATAATGTAAAAAAGTTTTTAAAAATTCTAAAGATAGATATTTTTAAATTTTGGTGGCCCACCACCACCACTACTACTACTACTACTACTATGCTTAGGAATACACAAAACACAATTCGCTTAAAAAATATACAATAAATTAAAAAAATAGCTTTTTTCGATTCTTGAGGAAGGGAAGAATTTTGGAGTGAATTTTTTTTTAATTGAGAATTTTTTTGTAATTAATTTTTTTTTTTTAAAAGCTTAATATAAGATGGGGTTATGTTTGCAAAACTTTCAAAAAATTTACCCCAAAAAACTACCTACCCCACCACCTGAAGATATTGACCCCAAACGTTTACTAACATATTGCCCCATATATACGAATGTCTGTACCAAATTTCTTCTTCAAAAACGAAAAGTTATTTAGCTACCAACATGCCAACACACGTACGTACGAAATTTTTTTTGTTTGGATCCTAGGTCATGAAACGTCGAGAAACACAAAATTCATATCTGATTTTTTGACTGATTAGCATACTTTACTTCTTGTATCATATCTGTAGAACTATGATTTCAGGAAAACAAAATTCATTGACACAGTAATACAATGTACAAAAAAAAACCGTTTTAATTTTTTATATATCTCTTGGATGAGGTTTACAGTGTTGATTTAAGGCTAGAATCAAACAGAAAAAGACGGCAGCTTTAGTTACGCGCATGGCCGTAAATTGATTCCTAATCATTCCGCTTGACAGTGCCACTAGTAAAGTTGGCGACAGAAAGCCTTTTGTGTTATACAAGCTCATTAAATGTGAATCTATAGTTAAAATTCAATGCGCATCCTGCAGAAAGTTTAATTGTAATCTTCCAAGTGACAATAATATATTCGTTGACGGCAGAGTTAGTTTAAAATGACTGGATTTCTGTGTAAAGGAAGCGTTCAGGACAACCAAACGTATCTGAAGAAAATGTTGAACGTGTCCAGGGAAATTTCCCTGCGTAATCGTTTTAAGGAAACGCTTACATATGCGTCCATAGACTTTACAGCTGTTACAGGCTTTGGAGCCTAACAGCTGTGCGTCCCGACTTCACGATCTAAATGTTACAGAATGAAGATGACTTTCTTGGTCGTAAGCGATAAGTATCACTTCATTTTAGTGGAAAAGTTAACACGCATAATGTCCGTATCTGGGGGTCAGAAAATGCCCATGAACTCTTACAATGCGAGACAGACTTTACAGACGGTTATTTTCACTGAAAATAACCGTAACAAGAAGTTTTCAGCGTAACAAGAATTGCTTATTTGGATATGCTGCGTATATGGCTCTTTCCTCAACTGAAAGATGGACCAGAGAATTTTTTATTGGCATAAATCTTCACGGAATCGGTTGAATTCGTTTTACCCAATCGTTGGCTGGATCGATTTCAGCCATCGGACCGTTTCCCTGCGTGATGGAGGCTCGGAGATTCGTAAGACCTTAGCTAAAGGATACCCTCAGGGCAGTGTTCTGAGTCCGCTTCTTTGGATCATAGAATTCAATTCGATGTTGCGTTTAAGGTTGCCCAGTGGTTGTCGTGTCGTCGCTTATGCTAACGACGCGCTGCTACTGACTGAGGGGGATTCGCGTAACGAGATAGAGTTCCGAGCTGCTCGTGCTCGTGCGACACTCCCCAGAGAAAACCACAATGATGTTGCTTAAGGGATGGCTGGTCTTCCCATTCGGTACGTTACGACTCAAAAAAACCTGGGTGTTATCCTTGTTGAGAATTTTCAGTTCAAGGAACATCTACAGTATGTAGAAAAAAAGGCCGCTAATGCTTTTTATGGAATCCGTAGAGTCATTCATCCCGATTGGGGGTTGAATTATCGTACCATGCGTATCCTTTACAAGGTATCGGCGAAGCCATTATGCTGAATGCTGCGCCTGTCTGGGCTCACCATGTGAGTTTTACGTATTGCGCGTACATTTTGCTGCGGGCCCAGCGACTCCTCTTTCTGGCTGTTATAGGCGGTTATAGAACAGTCTCGCGGGAGGCAGTCTGTTTTATAGCCGGAGTCAAACCGGTACATATCTTGGCTAATGAGCATCAGGAACGCTACATTTCCAAGGTAAATAACCTATTGACGTCAGAACGAAAGCAGGAGATTGAAGATCGGGACCTTGCGTCTTGGCAGGTCAAGTGGGACGAATCCCCCACAAGTCGCTACACGCATGGTATATTTCCTTTAGTGTCTAATTTAGGTGCGATCGGATGGGTCTCCTCCAGTCGGTGTATCACATAGTTTCTCTCCGGGCATGGTGCCTTTCGGGCGAGTTTGGCTAGGTTTCGTTTGGTGGACTCGAGTCAATGCCCGGATTGCGGGATAATGATACAGTGGACCACGTCCTCTACGTTTGTCCCCGATACGATCCAACGTTCACGAGCTGTTAGGGAACTTGAGATAAAAGGCGAAATTTGATATGTATTTTACTGATGCAAATTTCTGACGAGGCATTTACATCGGTGGCATCCCGACCGAGGCCTGGTAACGACTGTGACATGTAATCAGTTAGAGGGTCTAAAGACGACCTCCAGTAAAGCCTCTCAGGGCTTGGAACGGAGGGAGTGGTGTAGCGACTGGTAACGTCACCAGGCGGGTGTCTTCCCCCTACGGGGTTGGGATGGCTGGATCTATCGGCATGGATCCGATAAGAGAGCCTGTTTGCGGTGGCCTTCGCACTCGATCTGACCCCATGTAATCCTTTTCCCAAGCAGCGGTCGCTTTCATCAGTCCAGACATGCTGGTTAAGTACGGGACGAACTCTCCAAACATTTGTAGGGAAAACTGTAACTTAATCTTTCATTTTATTTGTGATTCATTACTATGTCAAATGTAAGAGTTATTAAGTAGCATTAAATTCCGATATTCTATTTTTTACATCTGTATTATTTCTATAAACGAAAATCTTTTATTTTAAATAAATTGTGGGAAGATCTTTTAAATGGATTGGCAATGTATTCTCTAAAAACAATGCCAATGTTTTTCTCTAATTCATCAGGATAAAACGTCATTAAAAGTGCTCGAAAATGTTTACTGTTAAGGCCATCAAACTCTGACGGATACTTCTATTCATCGACGATTCCATTCCTTTAAAAATCCCGGTAATAAATCTTTTTTTTTAACTCTATAAATAGCAGTAATATCAAAGCTGTAACTATCCATTGTTATACCTTTTTATTCAAAACTCTGGCATTTTTTAAATAGAAATTCAACCAATTCACCATCAGAATTCCATTGGTCGTTAATCAACTAAATCCTGTTTGTATACAGCTCGATAAAAATGATTCTAATCTTATTAAAAACTTAAAGACTTTCCCTTCTGCCGGAAGATCGTAGGATTCCTGTAAATTTAACCGAAGTTACATCATTTTTCTTAGATTTATATCGGAAATCTAACAATTATCTTTAGTTCCCATTATTGAAATTGTGTACGCTATTTCGTAAACCTAATTTTAAAACTTTTAAAAATCCCAAACCAAAATAATGTAATGAGGTGTTAGATTCAAAATCAGAATTTAAAATAAAAAAATTGATTCTAGTGGTCTTTAACAGTGCCAAGAATTCCCCGATTACCAGGAATATATTATACCTTTTTTTATCTCTACTTAGGTGAACGAACATGGAACAAAATTACCGATTAATTTTTTATTTGTATTGTCCTATAAAACTAATTTACCAAATATGCATAACAACAATCTCCATCATCTATGCCTAAATTAAAATTGATTTTTTGATAAGGCGAATTATAAATACGACTTGCTAACAGAATGATAATCGAATAAAATAATAAAGGAATATGATTCCTTTTGAGAAATTTTGAGATTACTAGATTTTTCATTGAAGTAAAATATTTAAAACATTTTATCAATTAATGCCACATCAATTATGCCTGATAAAATTTTACTTTTATTCTATCCATAGAACATAATTCAGGGTTACTGAAGCGCCCTCTTTTTTAATGATAATTTTCGTATCCGGTTAAATCATTTTCAATTTAATATTAAAATTTGTTGAAACAGTATAACCAACTTTGTTAAATACTGAACAATCCAACTTTGTGAAGAAAATATCAACTGTTTCTTTGCCATGAATTTACTTTTATTACAAAAAAAGATTTTGCTGATAAATCCTTAACAATTTTTAACATCATAAGAATTTTTTCTGAATGAAAAATTACACAAAATTTATTTCCTTGTAGAATAATCAATTCACTTTACTTAGTTTATTCGCAGAGTAAATATGGTATCGTTATAGAACTAGGTATTTATTTACACACTGTTTTTATATGAAAAGAATTTATAATTTTCAGTCTGAAATTCTCTTCATTACTGTAACAAGGATGAACCTCATTTTCAAAATGTACTTTTTTATCAATGTAACTAAATGTTTTGTATTCGAATCTTAAGAGAAAGAAGCTTTAATTTCTGATTCAACTTTATTATTTATAGCTTGTGTTATTAGTTGTTTGGTTTTTATTTATCTCTTAAACTGCTCTTCCCTCTTTTATTTTAGCCTATCTTAGACTACCTAAGTATCTGTAAAACGGATTCCTCCACCTCTAAACAAAAAAAAAAAAATTGTATCTAATTCGATAATATTAGTTACCATGAAATCTTTTAATATAAATAGCAAAATAAATTAATGCCATATATTCTATGAACATCTCTGAAAATCTACTTAAAAAAATGACAGTCATATACATAAATTTTTGTTTTGCTATTCACTTTAAATGTTTCTATTTTCTGGGGAGAAAATGCAATCAAGCAAGCTGAACATTTTGCTTGAATTTTTTGCTGTTATGTTCTTATTAGGTGATGTACCCTTTCTCCGCTTACGCAAATACTAAATCTTTGCTTACTTTTCCAGAATATTCCTTTGAGTAACAAACTGCATGCAAAATTTTAACATTAAAGCTATACAAGTAAGGAAAAATTATTGTTAAGCAAAACCGAAAAAGGGTTTCCTAATGTAATGTAAAATGTCTCAGGAACAAACAGATAAAATTTCATGTTCAAGTGAAAATATAAACATGAGTTCCAAAACACTTTGTTTTCAAGTTATAGCTTGTGATTTTGTTTTAACAGTAAAATGACATCATACTGGAATGACTGAAACTTAAATTAGTACTTCCAACTTATAAAATAAAAAATTTCTCAGCTTATTTTTTCAAAACTATTTCTAAACATGAATTTTTTTTCAGCTAATCACAACGAAATTTAAAAAATGCTATTATAATACTATTTAATTACAGATTTCTCAAATTAAATTTTGTACCAATCTTGTTGGAAAATTTTTTATTTCCAAAATTTCAATAAAGTTATTGTCCATCATATCTCAAAAAATATTCTTTGCAACACCAATTTTTTGTTTAACAATAATTTTCTCAAAAAAGTCACAATTCTGGGACCAGTTTTATTCAATTTTTCAGATCAGAAATTATGAAACCAACAAATTCAGACATTAATTTAAGTTACAAGTATTCTAGTATGTCTTCATTTTACCACTGACAGAAATCAGGTCAAAATTTTGCTATAATTCAAAAACAAAATGTCTCCTGACCCATGTTTATATGAATTTATAACTTATTTTCATTAGTTTATTTTCAAGACATGCTTTAAAATAAATCCTGAAATTCTTTAAATTTCTTGTAGAGATATTCTGTATACTTGTAATATGTTTCTGATGATTTAAATATTTCCTGGGCTTTAGGGACTATAATCTGAAAATTTAAAACTTCTTTATACAGTTTAACTTTCGAATTAAAGGGGAATTTCAGAAAATGTTTTATAGAGTAATCACTATCAGCCAAATTGTCTATTTCTGAGTAGAAACGTCTTTTAAATCTCTACGCAATTAGGAAATCTGTACTTAATCCATTTTTAACACTCCCAGAGCTGAAGCTATCTGCCTTAGGAGCATCCATGACTATTACTCTACTAGCAATCTGAATATACTTTTGAGATTTTCTATGTAATTTAGGTGTTGAAACATTAGTAAAGCAATTTGTCACGAACATAATACACAATATATAGATGCAACATAATATATATAGATGCAAGATTCATTTGTTTTTAACCTACTTCAAAAAAATTGAAAGTTCTTTTTTAGAGAATCACTCATAAAAATAACATCTTCATTATCAATTATGAAATATTTACAAAAATTGTTTTTGATGAGTTGTAAAGATTTAAAACTTATTGCACATATCCTTTGGTAACGTGCCTTCCATAGTCTTAAGATGGTTACAATATCTGTTCTGTGATGTTTTTTTTAAAAAGGCTAAACTTTGTGGAAACCAAAATCAAAGTAAAGTAGTAGCATTTACAAAAACACACTAACAGCTTGTCCAAAACTGATTAAGTTTTCACTAATCTTAGGTGAAAAAGTCACACTCTACTTTTCTACAAAACAAAAGTCTTATTACCCAATTTTTATTGAACCCAATCTTTAACTACCAACCATTTATTCATATTAAACTTTCACAACATAAGCGTAACAGAAATTTAAATAACTGCCGACATACATTATACATTTTTACATCTTTTACATTTTACATTTTTGCAGACATATTCTTTTTTTTTAAAGAAGGAAATATATATCATCCCATTATAGATTTATATAGATTATACGACAATAGATTATAGATTGTTCCAGAAAGAGTAATTTCCATTACTCTTTCTGGAACCAGACTTCATAAACAGGATTTCCACCAAATTTTAAAATTTATTTTTCCTGACCAACAGTACAAACTTCCTGACTCTCATAATATTATGCTATTAATGTTTATTCTGCAAAATATATACATTTTTTTTTCAGCCTCCATCATTCCATAGTCCCCAAAGTCAAATCTTTTTTTATTATATTACATTCATTTTTAAAGTTTATTTTTTAATGATTTTTTAGAATGCACATTTAAGATAAGATTATTTTTTGTGATAAAGTACAAAAAAATAAATATTTAATAAGTTTCTTATTTAAAAATTAACATTAGGTAACTAAAAGTAACACAAATAAGAAATAAAAACTAAAGCAATTTTTAAAAATAATTGGCTTTTGCATTGGTACCTAAGATTGCTTAAATATTTTTCACAAAAACTAACTTATATTGTTTTGCAAAGTAAACAAAAAGCAACATTTAATAAAACTTGGTTTGCATAAAAATGCTAAGAATTACATATTTAAATTTAACAAAGAAAAAAAAAATATATATATATATACACGAGGTGCAACAATAAAGTAATGAGACTGATGTGAAAAAAGATGTTGCTTACCGTTTTAGTCATGTTTAGTGTTGTCTCCTTCAAAGTAGTTTCCCTCTGATTGCACACACTTATTCCAGCGCTTCTGCCATTGATGGTAACATTTCTGGAACTCATCTTCTGTAATATCCTCCAAGACCCAAGTCACAGCTTTTTGGACATCTTGTGTTGTTTGAAAAAGGTGTCCCTTGACCGCCATTTTGACTCTTGGAAATAGAAAAAAGTCGCACGGAGCGATATCTGGTGAATAAGGTGGCTGTGGTAGTACTGAAATTTGTTTTGAGGTTAAAAATTGCTGTACTGACAGAGCAGTATGGGATGGCGCATTATCGTGATGCAGAATCAAATTATCAGCAATGTTGGCATGGACACGAAGAACTCGTTTACAAAATCTTTCTAAAATTTCTTTGTAGAAATATTGGTTAACTGTTTGTCCAGGAGGCACCCACTCTTTATGAACAATTCCCTTGGAATCGAAGAAGCACACAAGCATGCATTTCACTTTTGACTTTGACATGCGAGCTTTTTTTGGTCTGAGTGACTCCTTTGAGCACCATTGCGAACTTTGGCGTTTTGTCTCTGGATCGTATTGAAAAAACCAACCTTCATCACCAGTGATAGCACGGCTCAACAAATCTGTATTGATTTCTGTTTGCTCTAACAGATCGGCTGCCACATTTTTCCATGTTTCTTGCTGTTGTGTGAGATTTTTGGGGACCATTTTTGCACAAATCTTTCTCATACCAAGATCTTCAGTTAATACTCGTATTAGACAAACCGTTTCTCGATTGATGTTGAGTTCTTCTGCAATCATTTTCACAGATAATCTTCGATCAGATCGTACGATTTCATGCACCCTGGTCAAGTTGACATCTGTCCATGAGGTTGATGGTCGTCCACTGCGGTCTTCATCTTTAACATTCGTTCTGCCTTCACTAAAAATTTTATGCGACCGAAAAACTTGAGCTCTTGACATAACCTCTTCTCCAAAAGCCTTCTGAAGCTTACCATACGTTGTCGTCGTGTTTTCGCCCAATTTAACGCAAAAAGAAATGGCATACCGTTGCACAATATTTTGCGGTTTCATTTCTGTGACGAGAGACACAAACACGTGTTCACTTATTACAGCACAACTCATGACTGAGCAGTTGCATCAATGTGCCGCTTGGACTAGAAGTAGCTTATAGACCAAGGTCAAAGATGGTGTGCCTATGCAAGCTGCAGGGTTGCCACATCTTGTAAAGAAAAATCAGTCTCATTACTTTGTTGTCACACCTCGTGTATATATATATATATATATATGATCACAACTTAAAGGAAAACTAAAATCACTGTGACTAAAAGTAATTCAGATAATAAAACAACAGAACTCCTTATTTTGTACTGGAAACAAACATTATTAACATTTACTTGAAAAATTTTTTGTTATTACTATTCTAACGTATGCCAAAAAAATATATTGTGAGATCTCATTAAATACATATTATTATGTGCGTATAAAACACAGGGCAACTTTTCTTCAATATCTTTAGGTTCCTAATGGTATGCCCTTTTCTAAAAGTTCAATTTTGGTGGCTATTTGTTCTTCTTCTGCCAACATTGTAGCTTTCAACTTTTTTCCTTTCTTCTTTCAGTTTTTTTAAATTTCTTCTTGCATTTTCTTTTTCAGGGCTCTCTATTTTGTTCTTCTTGAGAGAAATTTTTCATTTTTCTACAAGACATTCTTCATATTGTCTTCTAGAGCTTCTCACTGCAATGAGCATTTTTTATATTAGACTATGTTGATATTTCCTGACTTTCCACAACTGTGGGAACCATGATAAACATCACATCGGCCCAATTCATGAGGTGTCCATGAGTGAGTTTAGTGCGCCCTATTTGCAAATGGCAAATAACAACCTTCTCTTGACGGTTAATCCGGCTTCATAGTAACAGTGTTTTTAACTGGGTGAAGTTTATTGTTGAGGGTGGAATTCTATTCACTTTGCCATTCATCACGAACCACCCTCCTCAGAAAACAGACAAGATCATCCGAAACGATGCGATTAGTGAAAAGAAACTTCAAACAAGCCTATTTTGCCGCACAATCAGCCTACTCATTGCCTGAAAATCTAATGCGGCTAGGGATCCAGCAGAAACTCAGTTGTGTTATGCCAAGTCACTTCAGAAATTCATCAGAAAGAAATAGGCCATATCTCACAGACAAAAAGGTGACTGGAGTACATGTCACTAACGCCTGCAAGGCACTCATGGAATATGAACAGACAAGTATAAGTCAAAATGTTGGGCTAATTATATTTAAGGCCTTATTAATAGCATACAGATTCACAACAAAAACACTGATGATGCTGGGAAGGCCAAACATGTACGTTCTATTGCCAACCACAAAAGCATAACCAACAGAATTGTTTTTAGAGCCGTCTATATAAACTATTAACAATATTCATGCTATTTAAAATATTATAACATTTTTCTCACAAGAGAAAGTCGCCAAAGGGGTAATAACACTGAATAACAGTAAGAACTGGAAATATCTGTACATTTAAAGATAAGAAAAGGTGATGAGCTCTGATGCCAAGCAGGGCAGTAGATATTGGCTGCTCCTGACATCAATTAACTAAAATGCAGGTTGGTGAACACTGAGTTGTAGGTCGGATGATTTGGTTGCGCTTTAATGTGAGCTGCACAGGAGTAGATAGGTGGATAAATGAAATGATTGATGGGCTACATCAAGGATCCTAAGACCGATGGTTCATGTGGACGAATAAGCCACGCAACCATAGTCAAGTGGGAATGGACCACAGTTCAGCAGAAGTGCAGCAAGCATACTCAATCAGCTCCCCAGCAAGTATTAGAAAGTACTCTAAGCATATTCTAGCATTTTTAGACATTTATCCTTCAGTTCCTTTAAATGTGTTACCCAAGTCAGTTGTTGATCAAGCCACAATCTTAAAAATCTAAACCAGGTGCATGGTTTAACTTGTTCATCACATAAAAACAGTTGAGGATCAACAAACGAAGGAAATGTTTTCATTTTCAAAAGGTGAATCCAGTCATTTTACACTACGATTCCAAACAGGTTATTGTTTTGGAACAGCCTTTCAGCAGTAGCTAAAGTTCTATATGCAACATAAACTGAAAAACCATCTACAAATAACACAAACAGGTTTTTGCATGCATTTTGTTATAGTATTTATGGCTAAAGCAAACAAGGTAACACATTAAGACACTTCTCTGAAGTATTTTCTTTTCTAGTGTAAAATTTTCAGATCAGCTGTTCAGATAAGTTTACAAGATCTATAGTACTATGGTATAAGTAATGTGTACTGTAATGACATGATGCGACTACACTCTTTTCTAATAAACACCCAACAGTTTTTACTGGATATTTTCCTTTCTTCACAACTTTCTCCATCCTGTTGTTAACAGTAATAATGAAATCTCATATGGATCAAAATAGTGTTGTCAAAACATGGAAAAAAAAAATGTTTTTTCTAACCTTTACTAAGATTTTCTATCTATCATGGAAATTTTTTTAAAAAAAGTACTACTTTATCTACAAATAAAACAGTGTTCTTAAATATATTAACAATTTTTTATAATCCCTCAATGACATTTTGAAATTTTTTCAATGTAAGGAAAACAAAGAAATACAGTTTGCACGTACGTAATTTTATTTTCATAACAGATTTTCAAATAATTGAAACTCTCAAAAATAACGCAGGAAAACAGGTTCAAAATTGTGTAAAGCTCAATGTTTCCTATCAAAAAATTTATAAGAAATAGTTCTTCAAAGACAAGACAATTGTCATGCCAGAATTAATACTTGCAAAAAAATAAATTACAGTTTATTAAACAGCAAAAGAGCTTGCATGTTTGTAATAAAAACATGATGAAAAATGTTTAATTGATAATTGAAGTAAAAGTAAAATAAATACAGTTTTAGTAGAGGGTAAATAAATAACATCAGGGTAAAATAGTATTTAAAATAAAATGAAGTCTGGGATGCTATGTGAAACTTGGATGGATAAAGCTCAACAAAACTTTACAGAACGATTTAATCAATAAGAAATAAAATAATTACATAAATAATGAATGGTAAAAACAAAACTGGTCAACTTACAGGAAACATCTCTTGCAAAGCAAAAAAAATATTTACTCAAAAAACTACTACTTAAATGTAACAATAGAATTAATAGCAGTTAAAAAAATATATACATGCATGTTATATAAAAAATATCGAAACTTCAGATTAAAAGATGAAAAAATATTAATAAAACAAGGAGAGTGTAGATATCTCATGTTAAATCATAAGCTAATTTATATAATAAATATAAATTCACTGAAGGATATCAATTTAATTTTAAGAAAATATATAAATATGAAACAGTATAATAAAACCAAAAACTCACATATTTTCAAGAAAAGGAACAATTTTAAAAGGAACATTCAATCACGTTACATTATAAATTTGTAATAAACGTTTCTCTGTTCAAATGACTGTACATTTTTCCATGAATAAAACTAGTCAAAATTTTATCGGTAGAATAAGCAGGTATTTTTTTATGGTATGGAAATAAAATTGAGAACTAATTTTCATCTCTAAATAATAAAAATTGGCAAAAGTTCACCAAAATGTTAGGTCTTGTTTTAGTAACATTAATATATTCTACTCAGTACACAGCAGCATTGAACTGATTAATAATACTACTATCCCAATTTTTTATTTTTACTTAAACATAATTATTAACTTTTAATTATTACTAAACAAATGAAGTAATTAATAAACACAGCTTCTTTTTTATTTATACTGTGCACATTCAACAATTGAAAAGAATGTACATGGTACATAGCTTCATTTGACAAACACACAATCAGTTATTTTTTAAATGTTATTTTTAGCATTTATGAAGATGTAAATTTTGTAGAATTTACTAAATATTGTATTCATATTATTTTCAAATGTCCAATACTGTTTTAATAACATTTAGTTTATATTTTTTATTCAGAAGGTAGTACTGCTTAACTATTTCAGTACAACTCCCAATTTATGATTTTGTACATAAAACCGTCGTTATCAATGAATGAATATGGGAAACTAAAACAACTTTTTTTATCTTTAATTATACTATTTAATTAATAATAAATAGTATATTTATTAATAACCTTATTATTAATAACCTTAGGTTAGTTATATTTATTATTAATAATAGGAATTATAATCCATATGTAAATTTTAAAATAAAATTTAAAAAATTTTTTCAAGGTATTTTATTTGATAAAACAATTTACCAAAAAAAGATAATGTTACAGAATATAGAAAAAATATTCTTATGAATCAGAAATTATCTCTATATTTATTAATGAAAAGTAACGTTTGCACTCATACTAACTTTTAAGAAATATTATATTTTCATAAAATTTTCTTTCTAGACAAATTTGAAACTAAAATATCACATTTCATAAAGATATCACATTTCATAAGTAAAAGAGAATTTTCACATGGACTATAATGACAAAAAACCTGCAAATAAAACGTAAAAGGGAGACCTTTCTTAAATTACAAATATAATACATTTCTAATTTTCAGTTTAATAAGGCAGCTGATGTATTTTGTGGTAAACAAGCTTAGTAACTTGTAAATAATAATACATGAGATAGAAATTTAAACTTTAAAATAACTTTTTAATTTTACATTACTAATTCTTGGTTATTATATTAATATTATATCTCCTACCTTTAACTCCTCCTGTCGTCGATAAGCATGTAACATCATTTGTTTACGTTCCTCCTCAGAAACCACTGGTTCCCTAGCAGGTGGGCCCTGTCCCATCTGAAAAAAATTAATATCTTCCTATTAATCATTCACATATCTACTTAAAATTAAAATGTTTGAAAGCTTGTTAACAGCAACACACAAAAGCAAAAAAATCCTTTCCTTAAAAAAATGATAAATCAAATAATAGATGTAAAATTCAGTGAAGAAAAAAGCAGCCTGCTAAAAATAAATAACTAATAATGTATTTATATATAAACTGAAGCTATATATAAACTGTATTTATATATGTACTTTATATATAAAGTAGAATCTAATGGGCTTTAACCCAAAATGAGAAAAACATAATAAAAATAGTTTGATGTAGAAAAACACATTCATCCTAACAAGTTTAAAAATCTAAACAGTTCTGTTTCAGCCTGATAATCAATAGGAATACAACCAGTTCTTCATGCAACTTGTGATGAATAATTACCAAAACAGTTAATCATATATGGACATTCACTACACAGCATGAGAAATCCATACATTATCCAAGAATAAATGAAAGGCAACTTATTCATAGTACTATATTGTGCAATATCAACAGTAATAAAAGAATGTTAATATATTAAAACTGTTGTCAACAATAGACAAACACCTACTCTTTCACGATGTGCTTGGAAAACCAAGAAGAAATTGACATGTGTATTGCAGGTGGCAAAATAAGGAAAAGAAAAAATTGAATTTTTTAAAAAGATACATAAAAATCAAATTATGTTCATTTTATTTTAAGTTAAAAAAAACAAGTAATACTTATATAAAATTCCAACTGTATGCCAATACAATCACAACTTACAATCTTTTTATCAATACAGTTTTTATATTTAAAATAATTTATGCTACCTAATCACAGAGTTTGTAACAACTTCAGTGGTAAACGAAGTCAACGAACTATGTTTAGAATTCTAAACATGACCTAACCTAACAGTGAAATAAAAATGGGGAAAAAAAAGTGAAAACATTATATTTCAGTTCAATTAGATTAGTAATAAAGAATACTTTAAAAAATACCTCAAATTTTGTTACACAATGTTTTTTTTCCATTTGAAGAACCGCAGGACTCGAATATGTCATTTTATTCATTTTTTAAATGTACCTTTATGAATCATGCCGCTAGACAGAAGTAATTAGTATTAGTACTAGGTAGTGTTCAAAAACTTCATAATGTACTTGAAATAAAAAAAATTTAAAAGAAAATATACTACAGCTTGTTTTAATAGTAAATGCTCTTATGTAAATGAAAGTTCTGAAGATGAAACAATTTTTTTATTCCCTTCACTTAGTATTAGTCAAGTATTAGTTTACAAGAGATTACACTAGTTTTATTAAACGAGGAATAAATAAAACAGAAATAAATTCGATTGGTAAAATCAAATTTAACGATAAAAATCGAGGGTTACACTTACAAAGTAATATATGCAATATTACATCATTGATTTTCGATTCGTAAAAGTCATTACACTAGTTTTATTAAAAAAGAAAAAATATGGTATGAAGTGAATGATATGACTATCAACAAAAAGATTACAATAAATTGTAAACCGTATAGTAAGAGTCTCACAGATATCATTTCTTCCGCTCAAAAAACAAAAATTTCTGTAATATAAATAAAACAGTTTTAACAAAACAAAACTGATATCAAAAGAGGTAAGACACTACATTTTTATTATCAAAATCTACTATTTAGAATTTTCTTTAAAAAAAATACATGTTAAATATATGTAATAGACAATAGGTATACAATAATAAATAATAACAACGTTTAAGTGTTCCATATAAACAAAAAAAAACTCTTACCAGCTCGATTTCATTTATTAAACAACAAATAATCATAAGAGATCTATTATTTCTTCAAATTTGATATGAATTACATGTAAATGAAATCGATGTTCACTATCTGGAAGAAAGCAGTTTATCGGAGTATTTATGCCAATAAGTGCAAAATTATCATGCTGTCCTAGCATGATAAATAAATGAACATGTCCTAGATGATATAATGGTCTTTGAAAGACTATAAATAAAATGGGCACTCACTACTCCTCAAAGGAACATGCTTTAAACCATGTTCCTTTAGAGCATGGTTTAAAGCATGCTCTACAGCATTATCTCCTTCATTACCCTCAGGTGGATTTGATTCTCACAGCAAATCCAGCTCTGTGAAGATCCAGTCTTTTCTCACTCCTCACTCACTTTCCCAAGCATTTTAATTTAAATTTTAAAGCAGGAGGTTTGGCTTTACATAACTGACTCTAATTTAATAGTTTGACTTTTATGTCCAACCTCCAGTCAGGAAAAACAGGTTTTAGGGACTGGAAATCCCTAAAAACAAATGGCCTTTTCTACAAAGCTACTCTTCACATTGCAGACATTTTTTCTGTTCCACTAATGTTTACAAAATTTGCAGAGTCAAAAATTAAAATGATCTTTACAATTTTGTTTCACCAATATTCAACCAACTGATTTCTAAACAAAAATAGTGTTTAATAGTATATATTGCATAGTATATTATTCTTCATTATTGTTGCTGCATGAGAAAACCAGACTTCAGAAGTGATGCTAGTTTTGCTTTCATAATTTTTTTGTTAAATTTTAAATTATTTATTTACCATTTAGTGTTAGAAAAAGATGTTGAATGTTTCAATTTTTTTTAGTGAAGATTCAAGTGATGGCAATCAAAACAATACAACACAAAATTATAAGGAATGAATTATGAATACTTGAATGTATATTTTAAAAAACATTTTCAAGCTGTCTGAAGACAAAGAAGAGTATGTATTAAATCTAATTGGACCTTAACTTGAACCAGAAATAGCACAAAGTCAGTTACTGCCAAGCAGAAAATATTTACAGCTCTGCACTGACTTAAGAATGCATTAACAGCTCTAAGAATCATTCAATCAGGACATCCCATTAAACTTCTTAAGCAACATTTTGTGATTTCACAATCATATTGTAAACATCACCATTTTACAGTAATGTTTATGATTATACATCTCAGGATTTTACCTTATGGCCTCTATAATTAGGGTGGAATTCTTCCAAAATAGTAGTTTACCATTCTTGGTGATTGCATAATGATTCTATAGTTAATACTGGTTAACCACCAGATGTAAAAAATGAGTATCATGAGACATGAGGCACATTAAAGAATTTTTTGTAAATAGTGCACGGAAAATATGCATTAAGTATCATGATTGTATGCAGACCAAACCTAGAAATTTTTACCATAAATCCCAGGTCAGTAGGATGCATACACAATGTTCAAGTTTTAAGAAAAATGGTGTTTTTAAGAAGTTTAAAAATATAGGCCTTTGCTACTCTACATGTAATTAATCAATTTTTAATTAAATCAGACAAAATAGGAAACACTGATGGTAATTTATCCAACTGCACTGAGGACAAATTAATGATAAGCTAAGTTACCTAGATAATGCAACAGAATATCAACTATACAAGATGAGATTCTTCTCCAGGTTAGCATCACACAATTATAGAGTAATTTGAACTAATGTAGTTCTAATATGTGTAAAAAAAGATGCAAGTGAAATTCTTTTAAGAAAGCAATTTTAAATAAAAATGTATTTCTTGATCAGTAACTCACAGTTTCTTCAATGTATAGGCTATGTTAAACTTGCTTTACTTCCAAAATATTCACAAAGCATTGACTTGGGTCATAATATGTGATGACTATAATGCAAGTATATGACTGCAGTTAAAAAAAATTATGTTTTTTTGTGAACATTATAATGCTGGTACGGTAAAATTAAAAAAACGTATTAATTTAAAACAACCTAAAAAAGGAAGTTTATTGAAAATAAGGGTGGATAAAAATATCCAAAATAAGAAAAATTATTTTAATTCATACAAACAAACTTACAAAAACGTTATGAAAAATTGATACAAAAAACTAAACAAAATAATGAATTACTCAACATGACTTCCACACCTTTGGTTAATTTCTCTATATAGTTAATAGCACTCATTGATAGTATCTTCTATTCCTACACCACCAGCTTTCTGAGCGACTGATATTCTCCATTCTGATGCTGAAACGCCAATTCCTTTCCTTTCTTGGATGTTTAATGGCTTTAACATAAATCCATTTTTTTAACACTAACGTCCAATTTTATATTTTCAATTTTTACCTTTAATAATGTTAATTCAGTTTCATGTTTTTCTTTTTCTTTTATTATAATTAGCTACCTTAAATTTTTATCACTCCCAGAAGGCATGTTCTCCTTCAATCTTCACTTAGAAATAAGGCAAATATGATGGAATTTCTTCATCATATGTGTTTGAGGTTTACACATTACTGGTACTTCCAGATCATTGATGATTGGATTATTTGGCTGTAGAATATGTATTAAAGCAAAATCTACATCATCTAACAAACATACATTTTCCTCCAACAGATAAGAGTTGTCAAAGTGTTATCTTTTAAACCTTAAAAAAAAGAAAAATTATCAAAAGTTGATTTGGAGAACCATTTTTTCATTTTAAGTCAAACTTCATACCTTAAGCATTAAGTTAAAACTTAGTAAAAATGTAATACTTACCAAAGTATGACTTTTCAATGTTCTAAAAAGTTTGTCTCTTAACAAACTCCAAGTTTCTGTCATTGCTGGCTAAGTCAGCAGATTTTGTTTTTATTAAATCTCTACATACGCTTTCTTTACGTGCATTATTAAAAGAATGTGACAATATATTTTTTCCTCTTTTATGATGCGAAGAACTGCTAATTTTTTTTTAGTAAATTTTTCCTATATTTTTTATAAATATTAAAAACATAAAACACATGCGCGTGTGCACGTCTCAGCAGTGCAAAATTTACAAAGCAAGTTTTAGAGTGCAAAGAGTAGCTTCATGGAATGGGTCACTTAAGTTTTCAATCCAATAAATCTAAAGAAATGGCAGCACAAAAGGTTGTTGGCATAACATCAAAGTTTGTCAGGGCAGTGGGAAACAGGATGAGATTAGGAGAGAGTAGATAAAATGAAAAAAATCAATCCACAGAGACCCATTTCTGATCTGATTAGGTGTTTTACTGTTTTGCCCATAAAAGGCATCCCTGGCATTCTCTTGGGTGGTTGATTTTTGACTACAACCTACTGAATGTGATCTAATGATGTGGGACCTAAGGAGTTACATTCTTGTAAATCTGTAGGTTTTAATTAAAAGTGGCACTGCCTAGTGACCTTTCACCAGCATCTATTGTTTCCATTCAGAATCTACACAAAAAGTTTAATGTGGAGCTCAGGTACAAAATGATTAAGGCCAGCTCTTCTAATTTATCCTAACGTAAACTTGAAATGCTTGTGGAATACAATTATTAATATCAATTACTAAGCATAGTGACAATAACTTCAACACCAACAAACAATTCATATTTTGAAGGAAATGCACTCAAAATGGTGCAAATTTATATTATCGAAGTAACTTTTACTGAAATACATTTTCAGGTTTTTGTATAAAAGTCTTAACCAATAGTCATTAATAAATGCCAACAGAATGCTGTGAAACAACATTATTTAACTTCTGTGATATATAGGAACCAATTTATGAATATGATTTGGTCATGGCATTTATTCCTGCATTTCATATCTTTAATTTTCTAAGACATCACTCCCAAATACGTTTCAGGTTTAGTAGAACCACCAGGATGATTATTAAATTCATGAAATAATAATTACTTAACAGCAAAGATGATTATTTAAAAATAACTTTGTTTCTAATAATAAAAAAAAGTGAATTATTACAACTAAACATTGTACAAGATTTGAAAAAAAGCTGACCATGAAGAATAAAGACTTTATAACAGAGATAAGTCAACAATAACTATTCTAGACAGAAAGAAAAAGGAGAAGAAGAATTAAAAAAATACTGTATTTTATCATTAATATTTTTTACCTTAGTGAGTTTAACAATAATCTTTGTCTTTTCATTTTTCCCGACAAAATCCAACAGCTTCTTATTTTTTAACAATTCTTTACCAGAAAACCACAACTGAGCAATGGCCACATCAATTACATCAAGAGATGCCTGTGTTCCAGTCAAATCCTCAGTATTCTCCAATTCCTGTCTAATAACATCATGTGGTGGAAGATTCATTGGATAAACAATCATAACAGTACCTTTCAATATATCCAGTGCTTCTTGTACCATTTTTTGTGTAACACACACATTTTTATTAACCTGTTTCTGAAAAAATCAATAACATAAAAATGTAAAATTCTGGTCTATATAAATTATAATAGTTACATAAATAAAAGATTTAGCTGGACATAGCTCAAAATGTTGAATTTGCTTGATATTTATGTTTCATAAAAAAAAGTGACAGATAAATTTCAATAGTCCAACTTTAAAACTTACTGGATTAATTAATGTTAACCCTGATTGCATTTTAAACTACGTCTTAACAAAAACAACTTTTAAAGAGATCCTTCCTCTTCTTACCATAAAATATTTTTTCTACAGATTACAAAACAAAACAAATTTAAAAGAAGTTAAAGTTTATAAGACATTCAACAAATATTTTAAGATTTTTTTTTAATTTTCAATGAGAACTCTATTACGAGGGCTAAGCTATTTATTTTTTACAATTTTCCTATACAGGAAAATTTAAAAAGGTATTCAAGAGAGTAAGTTTAAAGATAATACAATATATAAAAGATTTAAGTGAACATAATTTTTTTGGGAGTATTTTGATTCATGGAAAAGATGGTAAAACTGTCCCACAACTTTACCCATCACCTGCAGCCCTAGGTAGACTGACCCCTCCTTTCTTTCACCTTTCTTATTTCCTTATTCCTATTTTTCTAAATTAAGTACTACTATGATAATAAGTCAGTTCACAAATTAAATGCAGGCTGGGAAATTGTAGTCAGTGGAACAATTGCAGTGCACGATGCAGTCTACTTTTTAGAAGCATAAGGACAAGATAGATTCTTGAAAGTACCTCTTGTAATGCAAATGTTTTTTTATATACTTATAGTTATGTGCAATGTAATTATGTACTGAACATTGTTTTAAAGCTTCCAAATGAATTTTGTGCAGGCCTCTTTGGCAAGTTAACTCAATACAATCACAATCAGATGTTCATGATCAGGTGCTGTTTTTCTGCATAACAATCCATTGCTCCACTCAGCATGTTGCATAAAGGCTTTAGTTGGGGAATTCAAGTAGATTTACAACCACCCCAATGCACTCCAAATTTGGCACCAAGTGATTACCATCTATTTACCAAGATGAATGGGTGACTGGCTGGTTACTCATCAATTTGAAATTTACAAAACTTCTTTCACACATTTTTTCACACCATTCCCCCCATCCACTCACAAAATATGCTTATCACATGATAAAAGCACCATAATATCTTTCAGTAAGAATCCAATTGAGCAGATTCACTTCCACAAATCCCAAAATGGGGATGAGCAAGGAATTTCTTCTAAGTGTAGCCTGGACTTTTCTCAGGAGGTTCATTAGAATGAAGAGAAAAAACAATTTTTTGTATAATATAGTTGAATCAGTCAAAACAAAATTATACATCAGAAACACACTACTTCTGTATCATGAGTAAATTTACCCACACATCTACAATCAACAAAAAGGGAATTGTAAAATGGATGGCACCCACAACCTGAATGTACTTTTGAGATTAAAAATTGAAATAGGTTTATCTATCTCATTTTGTAGTCTTTTAAATCTCATTATTTATCCACCCTTTATTCATCATCCTCTTTCTACATGGAATAATGTAACTTTTGGTTAGATTCACAGGATCTGTGCAAAGGATATAGGAATCTTTAAAATTTTGTATCTTATGTACTTGTGAGGTTAGAGTCAAAACTCTGCCTAAGATTATACCCAAGAACTATGTTCCACCTGGTGGCTTTTAAAAAACCAAACCCAGACTTATCAGGTAAAACCAAACCTCTAATCCTACAATTTTATGAATGTCTCCTAAGGTATTTCCTCACCCATAGGGATTCTAGATATTACATCTTATTTTCTATACTAATCTTCTCATGTACCTTATTTTTAGCTGAAGTCAGACTGCTCTGTTGGTTATCCACAAGATGAAACTTTCTGTGACATACAACAATGCTGATAAAAAAAACACAGCTGCATACTTTCATTCACGTTTTAATCCTGACTTTCTCTTTTACCAGTTATTTTGCTATTTACAATCACAGCTTAAGAGCTTTTCGAACATTATTAAATTAATTTCATCAACTCTCTCTACGGTAATTATAAAACCCAAGTATTCAAAGGCACTACACATTTCACTTTATAATAAAAACTTAATTATTTATTGTATTCATTTTTTGGCTGTTAACAAGTTGAAAACTTGTACAGTACAGTTTGATGAACAAAATAAAAAAATGTCCATGATATACAAACAAATTACACTAACTACTTGTACATTCTTACACAAATCTCAATCTACAATTATATAATTATTACACTCAAAATATTTCTTCAAACTTATCAGAACAAACTAATATTCATTATACAAATGACTAAGCATGTACAACACCACTTAACACGTATCTTAGAATAGTTAAAATAAAAAGAATTACTGTTACTCCAAATAAGCTGAAACAATATATACAGTTAGAAATACTTATAGATTTAAAAAATCAAAGCATGACTTTCCTTCTCAATGCTACATCTAAAAATTTAAATAAATTATTAATTTTATTATAATTACTCAATATCAGATTAATCCCTCAGTCCCCACCAAGTTAACATAACATCTCCATTTTTATCTCCTATAATTCTTCTGTTTAAAACAGCAAACCTGTATTTTTCCATTATAATCCTGGTTACAACCTGATAATAACTGACCCTCACCAGTTTCGATTCAATCCTGTGAGTTTCTTACAGACCTCAAAAACCCCATTCATAAAGCTCTCTGACCCATGGTTCAATATCCCTATTCTTCAGTTAAAATCATCCCTGTCTAGAAACTGAATCAACAAATCCTCTACATTCCTAAAGTGTAAAAAAATGACTGTAGGCAAGTTCAATTTAATATAAACATTTGTTATTAACATTCTTAAACCATTTAATATTAACTTAATAAAAATTCGGTTAATATGCTTACAAATTATTTCACAAGCAATTCCATTTTTGATGGAATTGCTATGGAATTCTATTGATGGAATTCTATCAAACACTCAGACGATCCATTTTCCCTTTTTTATGGCAAAACTACTTACAACCTTATAATATTTAAACAGACAAATATTATACTGAGGGATACACTTCACCCAAATCTTGTTAAGGTAAATAATAGTAAATGAATTAAGTATCACCCTCTATTATTATCAGTCAATAATATGTTATAAAACCCTTTTTTATTCCAATATAATACACTACTTTTGGAGTAAATAACCTAAATCAAATGTATGCATTATCACTAAGTCTGCTTGTGCAATACCGTTTTGGATAATAAAAACTTTTTGGATTCAAAAAGTAACCTAGCATACTCATAATGTTTGCTTTTTTCATTACTGCTGTAGATGCCGTAGTACTCCCTGAACATCTGTTTCTAAGTCAGCATAATCTTCAACTTCCACTTGACATGTCTCTGGCTATTTATGTGATTATGATTTGAATTGTAATTATAAATCACTTTCACTCCTTATATGACAGTTGGCGACTTCACTATTTTTAACAAAAATATTCTTGTTTCTAACTCAATCATGAACAAGTAGAAAGTCAGCTTTCAACCACTTCAAGTATTTATATGGTGACAGGTATTCTGATACGTTAACAAGTAGGTCCATTTCAGAGAAATTTAACTTCCAAGATTTAATGTTACTTAAATTACTTCTTGCTAACTTAAGGCATTCTTCATTTTTACAGTTGGAAACAAATTTTAAAATGGTTTAACTCATCCTTCAATTTAAAATGAAAGGTGTGTTATTTACTTTAATCCTAAAAAATGTATCAATATCTTGTTTATTTAAATCAGAACCAATCACATTACATAGTGCATTTACAACATAATTACATCGTATTGGGTGGTCCATTTAAACTGAGACACATCTATATCTCAAAAACTACACACTTCAGGAAAAAATGTTTAATTAATTTTTTTATTACTTTGTTACTCGCCAACTATTAATAAATATTAAATTATTTAGTTTTTATTTATTGGAAATTATGGAACAATTTACAATTAGAGAAAAAATCGAGGTAATTTTGTTTTACAGGGAATGTCACCGAAATGTTGATCAGACATGCTCTACGATTCCCCGGTAGAAATAAACAGTTTAGTGATGCTGGAAGTACAGGGGCCAAAAACAGGAACCATCAAAATACTGTGATAACAGAAGATAATGAAATAGCGGTGGCTGCAGCAGTCATTGTAGCTCATCATGTTAGTTAAAGAAGAATTTCGCGTGACTCAGGGATATCAAAAACCAGTGTTCTGAGAATATTAAAACGCCTGAAATTTCATCCGTAACGCCTGAAATTTCATCCGTAACGCCTGAAATTTCATCCGTATCATATTTCACTTAATTAAGAGTAGTATTTTGTCGATGGACACTGGAAAAAGTAAAGATAAAATATAAAAAAAAGTAAAAGTCAAAATATTTTTCTTAATGTTCTATTTTGCAACAAATCAGGTTTTACTTATCATGGAGCAGTAAAGACAATATGCATTATTGGACAGTGCAAAATCCACAGTGGCTAAGGGAAGTAGAACATCAATGTCCATGGGCTGTCAATGTTTGGTGCAGAATAATAGGCTGTACATTAATCGGACCACATTCTTTCAATGGAAATTTGAATGGAGAGAAATACGCAATTTTCTAGAAAATCAGTTGCATTTGTTGCTTGATGAACTACCCTTGGAGAAGAGAAAAACAATGTGGTTTCATCATGATGGCTGTCCTGCACATTATTCAATTATCACCAGAGTAATTTTGGACCGCCAATACAACGATCATTGGATTGGTCAAGCTGGTCCAGTTCATTGGCCTACTTGTTCTCCCAAAATTACTCCAGTAGACTTTTTTTTATGGAGTTACCTTAAAGAAAAGGTTTACCTAGAAGTACCAACTACCCCTGAAAACATGAAAGAGCTGTAAACAAATGTCTGTAGAGATATCAGGTAAAAAACGATTAAATGTTCATGTGTCGTTTTAACACCGTATCGAAAAATGCAGAGAAATAGGGCATCACTTTGAACATCTGTTGCTGTAATTTATGTAGAATAAGTTTTTGTAATTATTTTAAATAAAGAGCATTAAAAAAAATGTTTAAGTATCAGTAATTCATTAAAGCAAATATTTTCACAGAGTCGACATAACTGAACTGACCAAAGTATGCAACACATATAGGCTGTGTACCATACCGGTATGTAATATTTGATTAAAAAAATGCATTAAAATGCAAATGAACTTTATTTAGATTAATCCTTTAACTGATTGTTTTTAATTTACAATTTAATTTTCTTTAATTTTGTAATCTTAGAATAAGTATACTTTGTATATTGTGCAATGATGTACTGTAATTAAGACTTCAGAAAATAAATTTTTCATATTAAGTACTTTATTTTCTTTTTTCAACAATAAATTATCTTTTTTACATCCTCATATCTTCTCTAATAGAAAAAAAGGAAACATATGTTTCTTTTTAAATAAGAATATTTCATAATTCTATTTTTTATAGATTTTAATTCATCATTTATAGCAGGTAATCGTTCTAGCTTGTCTAATACCATAGAAAGCAAATTGTTAATATTTCCACTGTTATCCACTAATAATTCTGCTTTCCCATCATTATTTATTGAGGTTTTGTTTGTATACATTTTTAAATACTTACAGAATTAATATCTCTTGATAAACCTTTTATAGATAGATAAATATTATTGTTAATCATCTTGTGACATTATCATCATTTATTTACATAAATATTCAATGACTTATAATTATTTCTTTTAACATAAATATTATTGTTAATCATCTTGTGACATTATCATCATTTATTTACATAAATATTCAATGACTTATAATTATTTCTTTTAACAAACAACAAATGAAGTTAAGATCCAATTTATCCAGACAGGCAAATACTTTCCCCCCTCTCTTCTCATAAACAAAATTTATTTCTTTAACTCAAACAAATATTCAGTTTTTCATTAAAAACTGATTACAAATTTGAATATTTTGAAACAAATCACACAATTACAAAGACTATTAAAAACTCAATTATTTAGTACCAAATGCAAACTAGGTTTCATTAAAAAAAAAAAAAAAAAAATTAGAGCACTTAAATGGCGATACCAGCTCAAACATTTAGACCAAACTCCAATAATGCAGTAATAACTAAATATATAAATTAATATATTCACTGTTGTATTTTGGCTACATGCATGACTGATTTTTTTTTGAGTCCATCAAGCTTCTATGTCCAAAAGAAGCAATCTTTGTACCTCGTTAATTTTCTTAGTCTGTAGCACGCACAGCAATTTTATGAGTCTATGCTGATGAAATTCAATTAAAGTGATTGGATTTGTGTAGGTGTCAAATAAAAACGTTCAATTAAACTTCTAACCAAATGATGCTTACACTGATCTAAGGACTATTTTCAATCTCCAAAAACTAAAATTAATTGACCCTATCTTTTATATTTTTACTGAAATTAAATCACTTAATTTTTTCTAAAAAATTTAACTTTCCTTTCATTTATTTAAAATTCAAAATGTATAAATATCTGGTCAAAGGTACTGTTTAGAGTAGCTCACAATATGTTTACACAGTAAACCAACCAGCCTACACTCCACCTTATAGTCCTAGAATTAGTGAGAAATTTTAAATCAATTTTATTAATATTGTTTAACCTTATTCTACTATTTCAATTATGGATAGTGAAAATAACTGTCTGTCAGGATAAATACAGGATAAGAGTTTCATAATTGAAATTCCTGATTGATTCAATTTTGTAATAGGAGTATCTCAATGTTGTCAAAAATGTAGCATCATTACTTGAAATCATTAATGCCGAGATTTTTTTAAATTTCATTACTAGCATAATGGAGTACCCAAAAAAATCCCTGCATGCCACCTTACAAGTTGAACAAAGTATATTTGCCACTTCAGCAAATATGTTGAAAAAAAACCAAGTAGTTTGACAAATTGTCATCATTTAAATCTCTTATAGAATATTTAACAGTGAAAAGTGTAAGAAAAATGTAAAAGTGTAATCTAATGCAACAAATTCCATCCAAAGTAATGAATTCATTGATGTGTCTCAGGGGCTATGAAGAAGTACGTTGAAATTTTTCTTCTTCCTGAACAATTAACTTAATCTTTTTATTAAGAAATAACTTTTATAAAAAAATTTACAGTGTTAGAAAGGCATGTTAGTAAGTTACTTAACAATACAGTTGACTTGTGAGAGTCATTTGGAAAGGTTTCCAGCAAGCGTGATGAATTCTTTTATTACTATTTCCAACTGAGCAATAAAAGTTTTTCATGAAATAGTTGTTATCTTTGATATTAAAGAAACTGTATGAGTGATTTTTTTTTCAGTTTTTAGCAATCATTTAAATTCCATAAAATTTCTTAAATATTCTACACATGCCAGCCTATCATAGACATATACTTCACTAATACAAATCATTCAAATATAAACCAGAATTTGTTTATGTAGCTTTATTGATATTATTAAAACTACAAATAAATACATTCAATGCTTTGAATTTTCCTATCACAAGTCTAAGAGTGTCATTTAAATAACATCTACTATTTATGTAACAATCATAATTTACCATAATCCCAATGTGTTTTTCTTCAAAGTCATATAATATTCTTTCTAGCATACCAAGTAAGTATTTTGCATTGTTGTTTTGAATTCAATAATATTATCACATACATGAGGACCTTCAAACCAATAATTACTTTTCTACATATTATAATAAACAACCAATGTTTAGCATCATTCCAGCCTTATCTTTAATAATGGACCTACTATTCTCCATTAATATGGATTACACAAATCAAGTTCTCTACATTTTTTGAATTTATTGTAATACAACAATATTAGAAAAACATCCTAATCATAATCTTCTCACGTCTTGTCTATGCGATCCTGATTATTTAAGTGCATACTTTGGCTCTCCGTTCTCATTGTTCCATTCTTTGTCTCTATTCTTTAGCTCTAGTTTTTGTTTCTTGGCTGACTGACTTTCTTCTTCTGCCTTAAGATACATTACTGATTTTAATTCCTTTACCAACCCTAAAAATTTGATTATTTTATTGTCATAACCAAAATCAGCACATTCTCTCATTTTCTAACATAGTATTCACATACTTTAAAACAATAATTTCAAAAAAATATTAATGCAAAAAAATATTAATCTTAATGCAATGGCCTTACACATTTTCAATATCAATCCTTTAAAACTTTTGGTACATCAAACACATAATATTTTTTCTTACAAGAGTCGCTTCAGAAACTTCACCATATAACATATATGGATTCTTCTTCAATAATTTGCTTTTTATTATTATCTCTTTCTGCAGTTTATGCTAACCAATTCAGCAACTTTTGTGTTTATTATCTTTTGATTCAACTGAATATTCCTAAAAATCTGATTTTATGATCATAATGAATTTCAAGCATACTTCAATCATAATAATTTTCACTAAACTGATAGACCTCAATGAAACATTGGTATTATGAACAGTTACACATTAATTCAATAACATTATAGACAGAGATCAAATTAACAAATGATATTTATCTCAAAATGGACTAGTTACTTAAAAGAATAACAATGATTCTATCCAACAGATAATCAAAATCAACACAATAACTGATATGTATTTTCTATTACCTCACATAAAATTAAAAAAAAAACATGTTAGAATCTTTGAATGACATCAGTACTGGCAACATGCCATAATAACATCACAATCAAGTTCAGCCATGGGCAACTGTCTATAAAATAGAAACTCAAGGCCTTAACCAAAAAATCAGTTCATATAATATATAAATATATGCCAAGTCACCAGCAACTGGACAGTGCTCGCAAATAACATCAACAAAGCTAAATTACAAATATTACAACTTCAAAACACTGCATATAAACTGACCTCAAAATATTTAAAAAGATAGAAGTTATGCCCCAAAAACCAACACAATTAAAGGAAGTAAACATCAACTGGAATAAAATCAAAACAGAAACCCCAATTTAAATACCTAGGAGAAATAATACCAAACAACCTAAATGAAAAAACCTCGATCTTAATAAGAAGAAACAAACTAGCTAAAGCTCAAAAATTAACCAGGTACATTTACAATAAAAAATGAATATCCATAAATGCAAAGATAAAAACACAAACAGTTATAAAACCAGAAGCCACTTATGCAGTAGAAACCCTTCTACCTGAACAAACAATCAAAGACTGATATAGAAAATCTAAAGAAGAATTGGAAGAACCTGTATCAATAAAATGTACCAGAAAGATGGGCAGTGGTGGATTGTGCCCAACAGAGTAATGTACAAAGAGTTAAAACACATCACTAATACCATGCATAAGAGGAGATTACAATTTTTTGGACAAATTATGAGGATGCATGATTCAAGACTTCTGAAACAGCTAGTACAGTATAGTCTTGACTCAAAAAAAAACACCAAGACAGGATGCAGATGGATCAAATAAATAAAACACGAACTGAAGGAAATTGGCCTTACAACAGAAGACATCATAGATAAGATAAAATTAAACAAGAAAATTAAGAAGTAAAAAACTCACATCACACTCACAAGAAAAATCTCACAACATGAACATTTTCAACACTAGTAAGGGCACAAAGATTGGAATGCATGAAAAAGTACTGGGAGAACCGCAAAGCCCAAAAAATACCATTGATGAGACTTGGATAATGAACTGACTAAAGTGTTCCAATGCAGTCATAAAAGATAATAAAATACACAGTTCTATAAATATATATATATATAAAACTTTGTGAAAATATAATAATTCATCAACATAATATATATATATATATATATATATAATATATGTTTCACCACCAGTTATCCAGTTACTGCTGGGTGTGAGTGTGTATGTACAGGCAAATAGAATTACAGCTACCAGCTTACCAGGCCTTTATTTGGTCTTGTAATCTGGAACATACTCAGGTCAAACAACCTGATATGAGAGGTTAATTGAAGCCCAACCACCAAAGAACATCGGTATCCCCATTCATATCCATATAAAATCACAAATCCATATGTATATATATATATAAAGCACAAGATAACATTAAAAAGCAAACTAGAATATGATTCTGATGATATAGTTAAGCTTCTTAGTTTAAGAATAAATGTGAAAAGAAAGATGAGGAGTACACATCCAATCGCTTTGAAGAGGATTTTCACTCACAGAAATTAAATAAAGTGTTAATTAAATCTGCCTAAAATTTCTGTTGCTACCATCCACATTATTACTTAATACAAACAATTTAACATAAAACACAATGTAATAAATTAATTCACTTACCTTTGATACCATTACTTTGACTTCTTCAATAGATTTTTTAATAATATTCTGCATTTTTTCATTGGGCTGTTTACCATTCCTTCTACCAACTGGATCTGGATTCATTTTCCAACCACCACTAGGTTCACACTTTTCTCCCCACTCATCCTTAAGTTTTAATTCTTCTACTTGTTCATCAGTAAGGCCCATTATATTAGGAGGTAACAATGTTCCATGTTTCGCCAATTCTTCCAACTCTATCAATAACAAAAGAAATAAGTTTTTATTTAAGCCTAAATATACTACACCACACGACCTCATTTCCAGCATCATGGATTCTTTTCTTTTATCTTGCTTTACAGTGTTAACCTCTGTAATTCCTTCTATTAACAAACTAAATAACCATAGATTTCTTAAGATATGACAAATCAATTTTGTTCTTTTAGTAAACTATTTGAAGTAAAATTTTGTAAAATTCATCCAGAAGTTTTTGTTTAACACTCTCTATTCTATGATTCACTCACAAAACCTCTTCATTTCAAAATTGATCATACAAACACTGAAACATTCCCTACAGCACCATATTTCAAAAGACCTAATTCTTACTTATTATTTTTTTTGGCTCACAGTTTTTTAAATTATGTTGCACGAAGCAATACTTATGAACTTATGAATATTTTTATGAATTTCTTTCTAATTCCTAATTAACATTTGATGATAGCACATTTCTTTTCTTCCTGATAATAACTCTCCTTGAATAAGCTAGTAAGTTACCTTTTTTGTAAGACTTTTTGATTTTGCTTGGGAAGCTTAAAACATGCATTTTAAGTGAATCCATTTTTCAATGGCATATAACTTAAGATGCATATACACAAGAGTAAATCATAACATATATGTACTACACATAATATCATCTATTGTACTAAAGACTAGAATAAACAGATGAGATCCTCTTCAAAAGAAGTAATTTTGAATAAAACAATGAGGTAAACTATTTTAATATATATATATATATATATATACACTACTATAATATTTTTATAAACATTGTTGACAATATTATGAGATTTTAATGTTTTAAAATGTCATAATCATAACAGATGTTGGCTTTTACATTAATTGTGATTGATTAAAAATGTATTATACATTGACTAAAACGGTGTCACGGATCAGTATAAGGTACAAAATAAGAGAAATTAAAAAAGATTAAAATTTGTAGATGACCTAAAAGAAAGTGGGAGTTCTCAGGATCTTAACATTTTAATTGGGAATATAAGAGAATGCACACATACATATGCAAGGGATGCCTCAAAGCAATAACCATATGATGATAAATTGAATCAAGAGTAGCTGAGTGTGATCATGCTCATTGACATAACATCTAATACATCAATACACAGGGTGACTTCTGATTATCAACCAACACATCACCACATAACCAAATTGTAAAGTTTTGAATACAAACACCATGAAAGAAAAAATATGTAGCAATAAAAAGAGGTATTCCTATAGAAAGCAAAAGAAGTGTTATATGTATTAATTTTGTAAATGGGAAAAGAATTGCAGATATGATTCCACTACTCTTTCAAAGTTTGTCATAATCCAAATTATTAAAAAAACTGAATATTGATGCCAAAGAAAGCAAGAGCAGATAAATGTACAGAAAAATTAGCTTAACTAGTCATACATCAAAAATCTTAACTAGAATTCTGTACAGAAGAATTGAAAGGAGGGAGAGCAAAAGAAGTGTTAGAAGACCAATTTGGTTTCAGGAAAAGTATAGGGACAAAGGAAGCAATTTTAGTGCTGAGATTAGTAGAAGAAGGAAGATTAAAGAAAGCAAACCAACATACTTAGCATTTATAGACCTAGAAAAGGTATTCGATAACTTAGAATGGAATAAAATGTTCAGCACTTTAAAAAAATTAGAGTTCAAATACAGAGATAGAAGAACAATTGCTAACATTTGCAGGAAACAAACAGCAACAGTAATAATTGAAGAATTAATTAATAATTCTTCAAGTAATAAATGAAGAAAGAAGCTGTAATAAAAAAGAGAATCTGACAAGGATGTTCCCTATCCCTGTTACTTTTTAATCTTTACATAGAACTAGCAGTTGATGATGTTAAAGAACAATTTAGATCCGGAGTAACAGTACAAGGTGAAAAGATAAAGATGCTATGACTTGCCGATGATACAGTAATTCTAGCTGAGAGTAAAAAAGATTTAAAAGAAACAATGAATGGCATGGATGAAGTCCTATGCAAAAACTACCATGCAATGGAATGTAGTAGAAATAATGAAGATAGACCACTGAATGTAAAAATAGGTAAAGAATAGATCACAGAGGTAGAAGAATTTTGTTATTTAGGAAGTAGAATTACTAAACATGGACAAAGTAGGGGTGATATAAAATGCTGAATAGCACAGGCATTTGGCATTTTATACAAATTATATTTCTGACTGAAGGCTTGTTAGCTTTAAGTCAGAAATATCATTTTTTACATCAAAAATTTATTTAAACAACAGGAAAACATTTTTGAAAGTATATGTTTGGAGCGTAGCTTTATATGGAAGTGAAACTTGGACGATCGGAGTACCTAGGAAGAAAAAAAGTAGAAGATTTTGAAACGTGGTGCTATAGGAGAATATTAAAAATCAGGTGGGTGGATAAAGTGACAAATGAAGAGATTTTGTGGCAAAATTATGAAGAAAGAAGCATTTGGAAACATAAAGTTAAAAGAAGAGACAGACTTATGGGCCACATATTAAAGGCATAATATTGGAGCGACAGGTATAAGGGAAAAATTGTGCAGGCAGGCAGGCAACATTTGGAATATGTAAAACAAATTGTTAGGTATGTAGGATGTAGGGTGTATATTAAAATACCAGCACTAGATAGGAAATCTTTGAGAGCTGCATCAAAGCATCAAATGACTGAAAAAAAAAACAAAAAAAAATAGTGTTTCATGAGGAATCTACAATACTTTACAGGTGTATTCCGCTTATCAGTTATTAATTTAACATAAACTTAAATATGGGAAAAACAAACAAAAAATGACATGGGAAACCAGGCTATTGGAACATGACAAATCTAGTGTTTTTGTTGCACACATTCTGCTAAGCATTTCACTACAGAGGTAGCCGGGCATCATATCCTAAACAAAGAAGAATATGAATATAAACTAGTTTGGAAAAAACTCTACTAAATAAAAATACATTATTTTAGCAACCAGAAGTTTCCATAAAGGCTAATTTTCAATCCAGTGAGCTAATGTAAATTTTTCATAAGATGAATAGAAAAAAGTTATTATGCATTAAAGGCATTCATCCCTTAATTCTGGATTTATTTTTGTTTATAAATTCTTTACTATAAAAGTTACAACAAAAAGTTATTAATTAAAGTTGTAGATATCATTATTATCTACAAAAAAGCACTGTACAAAATTTTTGTGGGAGTGATAGTTTTCAAGATAAACAAAAAACAAATTACACCCTTATTTTCAAGAGGGCAGCCGAATGAGGGCATCCCCAACCTGAAGGCTCAAATTTAAATTAAGGTTATCGCTTCCTACCCTTAATACAGTTATATGATGGATTTACTGCACTAAAAGTCCCTCAACACTTGTAGATAAACATCACTATCTTACTACTATTTACATTATTCCATACCTCTTATTCAATTTATATATATTTTAAACCTAAATTCTAAATAGTTAATCAAAAGAAAAAACTTATTTATTCATTATGGTTGGAGGTAAAATTACACAAATGACTTCACTAATGACAAACCAAACAAAAATTTAAATGTAATAGAAGATTTTTATAAACATCAAGACATTTTCAGCCATATTTCATTAATGGCTAACACTACTACTGTTGTTCTACGATCCTAGCTAGTTTTTACTCATAGTTTTAGTTCATAAATTTTAAGACACATACACAATAAAAATTTACTTTAATTTAACCATTCAAATTTCTAAAGTGGAGTCTCAATAAAGCAGAAAACTTAAGTCCCATTCACTTCATGTGTAATATATGTAAGGTGGAAAACATTATAATATGAAACCAGAAAGCCTTTTAACTTTTTTCACAATGTCTGCTTCTGTAAAACAAAAATTAAAGAAAACATTTTATCACACTGGAAAATAACTTTGAATGAACGATATGTATGATAAGTCAATAAAAGATAATTCTTTATAGCCTTTCTCATCACAATTTTATAACAGCAAATTATTCTTTTCCAAGCAGCAAACAATTGTAAAATTAGACACTTTTCAATATAAAGCAAGCTATTTCCAATAACTTCAAAGAAAATATGCTGTGAAATTCTTTAGAATAGATAGTTATAATCATAGTAAAATTCTTGAACAGTTAATTTTATATTCCTGTAATAATGTTCATCTTGCCAGCCTCCGTTGTACGAGTGGTAACATCTCGGCCTTTCATCCAATGGTCCTGGGTTCAATCCCAGTCAGGCATGACATTTTCATCTCATCATCTAAAGCAATAACTAACGGTGGTCACAGAGGTTAAACGAAAAAAAATGATGTTCATCTTTTGTTCAGCTACTAATATACTTCATAGTTTCGTGTTAAGTGTGTTGAGTACTTTTAATTTACTTTGAAATAATTTGAGTGAGTATAATATTCACTCAAAAATAACAAAAAAATATTCCATTGGTAATAGTACAGTGGAGCTACTTTATCTTTCATACTTAACATTATTTTTTTATTTACGTTTATATTTTATTGAAATCAACAAAATCAATGATTTTTTTTAAAAAACTTATTACTTGCACTACTCTAAACTTTTTTACCATTTTTTTATTTATTTAGAAATAATACTAATTCTGTTTCAGACAAGTTTTATTTTAGGCCTATTTAGTGCACAATCGAGAAATAAATTAGGTTACAATTGGACCTATGCATCTAGTACAACAGTGTTTAATAGTTCAATATTCAGTGTAATTTATATAGCTTACAATTTAAACATATTATGGTGTAGCCCTATTTTTGTCTATGTAAAGTAACAATCACTAAATTTAGAAATTTTTTATCTGTTTGAATGAACTACAAAGATATGTAAGGTATTATAAAAATAAAAAGGTGTATATATACCTCCACAAATCCGGCTGATTTTTAATCTTCCATTATAAACAACACACACATTTTTAACCAGTTCATCATTACTAATACTAACAGTTGTCTCCATTAGAAACTGATCTTCATCTCCTCGTTTAACAACCAGCTTCACCATCTTTACCAACAAAAAAATAAAAATTGTTGACATCAACAATACAAATGCAAATACATTAAATTAAATTTAATTTGTGAAATTCAATGGCTTTAAAACTGATGATATAAGTTGTGGGGTAAAATTTATAATTCTACAACACCTTTACACTTTAGTACGTACTAAATTCTTATTGTAAACAGACACAAAATTAAGTAAAATACTGTGATTATTTACACATTTTTACATACTTTACCTACTATACAAAAATATTCAATGAACTATTTTTTCTAAATTCATTTGTATTAAAAACTATTTTTTATTATTTAATACGCGTTAAAAAAGAATAACACTGAAACATATCAAAGTGAGGTTATGATTGATACAATTATTGAAGCTAATACCGTAATACATTTTTTTATTAAATACGTTTGAATGGATTAAATAAAGCAGCAGCGAGATAGATACATAACACTTTAATCGAAAATCATTCATTTTACATAGCAGAGTTTTCAGAAAAATGATAAAATTATTTCCTGGTCTTATAAATCAACACCGGTGTCTGCTTCAGGTACAACGACCAGTGTTAATTTTGCATTCTGGCAAATCATTTTTAAAATCTGTGGTTTAGATGGCAACTTCCAAGAAACCACTCGCAGAAGAATTTACTACAATAAACAAAAAATTAAAAATTTACCTCGAATTATCAAATAACGAACTGCTTTAACAGAACACGAGATAAACACAACTGGAACTTGTTTACAAGTTACGAACTCACTTTATCAACACTTGTTCAGTTACTAGGCAACCTGTGAGAATTCCAAAGATGCTGTAATTTGTAAAAAGGAAATGATTATATATTAACAAAGGCTGTGTGGCTTTTAACAAAACTTTAAAACTATTCCTTATAAAGTAATACAGATAAAAGAAAATTACATTCGTAAAAAATGCAATTATTAATTTTTGATATATTGTTACCTATGACGGTCAATTATAAAAAAAATTATAATTAACAACTTTTCAAATGACAATCTGAACCAAAATTAGACAAATAGTTTTTAAAATTCACTTTATAACATTTCGAATCACTTTTTGAAACCATCTTCAGCACATTGGCCACTCTTATCTCGCATTTGTTCATTTTAAGCGATCATAATGAAGCAGATAAGATACTGACAACTACTCTGTGATCTTACTGAGCGCTGACACAGGTTTACATCAAATTAAAGATAAATTTTTTGAGTAATAATTGCGCTATACTTTTGTAATTCCGATTCAATTAAATTATTCCCTTAGAACGGTTGATGTGAGTGGGAAAAAGTCTAATTGCTGAACTGTAGATTTAAAGTTTCCCTAAAGCTATACCATAAAAATTCCTCGATACCACTAACCTAACAACTGATATTCGATTGAAAAAAATGTCTTGGGAAAGATGTAGTCTATGGCTACAATTTACCATCTGGCAGAATTCAACCCCGAGTTTTAGCATAGTGTTGCATCGAATTGTTGCAACATGTTATCCTGCCTAACTGAGTAAAGCCACCTACCTCCTTACATCTTGAAGGATGTAAATAATAATTTGTTTTTGATACAGAATCCTTTGAAACCATGAATTGGATAGATTACAAATTGTTTATTATGCACTTTTAACAATTTATTGATTTTAGCATATCTTAACAAATTTACTTCATATTATTGGGTTTAATATTCCGATAATACAAGCACAAGATCAGAATTTTGCTGATGAATTAAGCAAAAATAACTTTATGCTCTCTACGGTATAGTTTTGGTGATTTCATTATTGTCACAAGATAAATGTATATTAAATATCCCACGAGGCAGGCAGCTGGTGTTCCAACAGAATCGATGAATATCGCTTAGCCGCAAATCACGCACATTTTAAAAGAAATAAATCACTCCCTAATCCATCAAATTTTGCTTCCAGAAAATCATTTCAAAGTTATTATTTTGTTATTCTTCAGTGCTATTGTAAGTATTTCAGATGTTTCTTCGCCCATTTGAATTCCTCTTTACTTCAGATAGATACAACTAGCTCAGTTATGACTATGTTCTCATAGCTAAATTTGAATGAATTAATAAAATTATTGATTTATTAGGTAATTTTACTGTTTTAATTTTTATTTAGGTTGTTAAAGTATTAAATTAATGTATAACTGGCAGGGTTACTTCCATGCTTCCAGTTGGTAATTTTAAAAGTTAACCAAAAGCAGGAGAAACGCTGATAGGAAGTGAACATAAAGCTAAAATAAAAGTTTATCCATAAAATATGTTAGTAATAAAAGAAAATTTTATCATCTTTGACATCGTCGTAAGTAATTTCTATTGTACTTTAATGGTACTACAAACTTTTACAACAAAGAAAACACAAAATTCTGACAGCAAGAAACTACCTAGTATAGAAAATTGATAGTGATTTCGTCGTACACAGGTATATGTATTGCAATTTTTATCGTCAAAAAGTAGTCATGAAGCTAAAAGTAATTACTTAGATAAAACAATTGAAAGATTATTATTGAATGATTTCAGATTTTGAATATAAAATATAACTTGTTCTACTCTATAATGTTAATTTATAAACAACTTTATTTAGGGTATAAGTAATAATGATTCTGTTTATTATTGATCTTCACTTATCAGACACCAGTATATCGAGTTAAAATGAATACAGTTTACTTAATAAATATATTTGGTTATTTTCGTCTTAAAATACAGATGTTTTCATACAGTTTTGAAAATAATTTGATTCGATTACAACCGAAAATCTGCTAATTCGATGTTTTTCATTTGTTATGCTAGCAACACTGGGCCACGTTGTGAATGACATATATTGTATGAAGTTATGTAGTTAAAAAGATAGTTCGTGCGTGTTTTGTTTTGGAGATGCTTTGTTGCGGTTTTCTGTATGTTCTTGTAAGTTCTAGTTTATTTTTTTTTCTATATATCTTAGTAGAGAATGTGCATTTGGATATTATTTATGTGAATAGTTAATTATATTCACTGGAATTTAACTCTTATCAGCAATTTGAGTTTTTCTTCTTTTTGTTTATTGTGAAATGTTTGAAAATCAGTCCAACGGAGTTTTTTTTTTATTTCACGTTTTTTTTTATATGACGTATTAATTGCTGTGCGATACAACTCAGTTAGTTTTTCTCTCATGATTGGGAAAGGTTATTGTTGCAGTATTTAATGCAACGAAATATTGATGCAGTCTCAATAATATTTACTGGTTTTTTTAACACATTGAGTATTTTTCTCTCAGATACAAGTAAAATATTATATTTTCAGTGCAGTACCTAACTTTATAAACACCTAACCAGCTTTTCGGAAAGCCGGTGTTTTACGATCAACCACACATAACCTTCAAACTTAAACGAAGCCACTGTAATGTGTAGGCAAACAGGGTAGTTGTTTTATTTTGGTTTATCAATTAAACGAATGCAGTTTGTGACATAAATGTGACGGCTGATAACATTTTATCAACATTTTTACAGGATCGTGTGCCAAAATTGCATTAATCAGTATTTTTTATCGTATAAAATATTTACAGTAATGAAACATGTAAATGATGAGATTTACATTATCCTCCTTATTTACATCATCCTCCTCAACTTCCTCTTCTTCCCCTATAACACCATTTTCTAATTCATTTCCTCCGTATAACTCTTCAATATATTCCACCCATCTATCGACTTTCCTTTTCGTATTATATATTGGTGTACCATCTTTGTTTAACACATTATTAGATTTTAATTTATGTACCCCAAAATTTTCCTGTGTGCTCCGTCTATTTTACCAATGTTCACTTCTGAACACTTTTCTTTAATCCACTCTTCTTTCACTAGTTTGCACTTCCTGTTTATAGCATTTCTTAATTGTCGATAGTTCCTTTTACTTTCTTCATCACTAGCATTCTTATATTTTCTACGTTCATCCATCAGCTGCAATATTTCGTCTGAAACCCAAGGTTTTCTACCAGTTCTCTTTATTCCGCCTAAGTTTGCTTCTGCTGATTTAAGAATTTCCTTTTTAACATTCTCCCATTCTTCTTCTACATTTTCTACCTTATCTTTTTTACTCAGACCTCTTGCGATGTCCTCCTCAAAAATCATCTTACCTCCTCTTCCTCAAGCTTCTTTAAATCCCACTGATTCATCTGACACCTTTTCTTCAGGTTTTTAAACCCCAATCTACATTTCATTATCACCAAATTATGGTCGCTATCAATGTCTGACCCGGGTAAGTTTTGCAGTCAATGATTTGATTTCTAAATCTTTGTTTAACCATGATATAATCTATCTGATACCTTGCAGTATCGCCTGGCTTTTTCCAAGTGTATATTCTTCTATTATGATTTTTAACTTGGGTGTTGGCAATTACTAAATTATACTTCGTGCAAAACTCTATAAGTCAGTCCCCTCTTTCATTCCTTTTGCCCAGCCCGTATTCACCCACTATATTTCCTTCCTTGCCTTTTCCAATGCTTGCATTCCAATCTCTAACTATTATTAAATTTTCTTCATATTAATTGCTTCATCAATCTCTTCGTATACACACTCTACCTCATCATCATCATGGGCGCTTGTAGGCATATAGACGTTAACAATCGTTGTCGGTTTAGGTTTTGATTTTATCCTTATTACAATGATTCTATCGCTATGCGTTTTGAATTACTCTACTCTCTTCCCTATCTTCTTGTTCATTATGAAACCTACAACTGCCTGCCCATTATTTGAAGCAGAGTTAATTATTCTAAAATCACCTGACCAAAAGTCGCCTTCCTCTTCCCACCGAACCTCACTAATTCCTACTACATCCACATTTATCCTATCCATTTTCCTTTTTAAATTTTCTAGCCTACCAACCTTTTTTTAAACTTCTAACATTCCACGCTCCGACTCGTAGAATGTTATTTTTTAATTTTTTGGTGAATCCTTCCTTAGTAGTCCCCACCCGGAAATCCGAACGGGGGACTAGTTTACCTCCGGAATATTTTACCAAGGAAGGCGCCTCCATCATTGCTGTATGAAAATGCAGAGAGCCACATTTTCTTGGAAAAAAAGCAGCTGTAGTTTTCCATTGCTTTCAGCTGCGCAGTACTCAGAGGACTGAGTGATGTTGATATGGCCGTTTAAGTCATCCTGACTCCCGCCCCTAACAACTACTGAAAGAGCTGCTGCCCTCTTTCAGGAATCATTCCTTAGTCTGGCTCTCAACAGATACCTCTCCGATATGGTTGCACCTTCGGTCCAGCTAATCTGTATCACTGAGCACTCAAGCCCCCTCACCAACAGCAAGGACTCATGATTCATAGAATATTATTAGCAAGTTGTATATATTATGCATATTTAATGTTAATTATAATAAGAGGTTAGCGACCATAGGTTATATTCAGTTAGGTTATTTTGATATACGTACGATTTGTCAGTACATGAAGTCAAAATAACCTAAAGCTGTAGCTGCGGTGGCGTTAATACGTAAGTACCTTATTTTATTTCAAAATAGCTTTTCAGTACCATCTAAGAACTAACTGTAGTAGTGGTTCCATATAATGGGATAAGTACCTATTTTCCTAATACATTTATGCTTCTTGTAAATTTATTGTACTTATTACGTAAGTACACCGTTGTAATTGTTAATGATTAAAAATTACCATATTTTGTGGTATGGGTAAAAAAAATATCAGTTTTTGTTAGATATTTTGAATGTAATGTTAAGAAAACAACGCTTATGCTCTGTCTATTCATATAATCTTCATATTTTAAGTGCGTTATTGTTAATTTAATACTTTTGTTAACAAATTTTTCTACTTTGCAATTTCTCTTATTTTACAATTAAAAATTTTTGTAACTGCAATATAATATTTCTGTTGATAAAAACGTTGGTATTACGAATTTTACATTTAGAGATTTCTTGAGCAAATTTCTTGTAACATATTACAGAATGTTTAAGTATATGGTTTTAAGTATGATGGATATGTGTAGTGGACATTTCTTTATATCTCAAGAAAAGTCTAATCTACAATAAATTTGGTTTGGTAGCTTGTAGGAAATAATTTTTTTTTTTTAATTCTTGGAGGCTTAACAGGAAAAAAGAAAAGGGAAATAAATTTTATTAAATTAAAGAAAAATTAGATGAGAATACATTGAAAGGAGTTTACTACAAAATTTTTACTTGTAATTGTTTGCTTATTAAAAAAAATCCCATCAAAAATAATACCGTATAAAGTTTTTGGAAAAAAATTTGATTGATATCCCTCTAATTAATTCTGAGCAATTACTTGATCAACTTAAATCTTGTTAATAGTTTAACATACCATAATAGATATGCATAGAATCAGGAAAATACAAGATCTAGATGTCAGAAAGCAGGTTTGGCAGCGCGTGACCCATGCAAGGTTAGAGTTCATGCCACGTTATCGCTAGTACTAGTAGTAAGTAGTTTACATGTTCTCTAGTCGATTAGCAATCGGTTTTAAGAGTTATGACACAGACTTTACGTGGCATAGACTTTGATCTTGCATGAGTCCCCAGCCCAAATCTGCTTTCCATCATTTAGATTGTGTGTTTTCCTGATCCTAGGCATATCTGCATGGTATTCTAAGTATGAACAAAATTGAAGTTGGCCAAGTAATTTCTCAGAATTACCTTATAAAAATTTTCAGACTATTTAAATTTTTCGAAACTTTTAATTTAAAAAAAAAATAAGTAAGGGAATACTTTAAACTCAAATCAGAGGGGTAAGTAGTAATAAAGCCTGCAAAAAATCTGTTTTTTATACACTGTCTTAATGCACTGATGTACATGGGTCTTGATTACATGAAAATTATACCAGAATAACAAATATAGTTAATATTAAGTTAATGCATTCTATATAAAAAAGTGAAATGTAAATTAAATCATTTATTGTTAAGTATAAATTAAAATTAATTTAAAAATATTTCAATGTATTTGTAAACCAGTCATTGTGGGATGATGGGTTTGTTTGATATAAAGTTACTTGATGTAATGAATTAGAATTATTATTATTAGTATCAGTGTACTAAGTTGGTATGAATCAGTTTTATCAATATAAAAATAGTGCTTATTTAGAGGTTTGTCAAGGTCATTTTGTCGGTGATTCAGAAATTGATTGCACCACATTAGTAATTATTCTGTTAGTTAACAATACATTTGTTTTAGCTTGATACATTTTTCTTTTTACGAAAGAGCGGGCTTCAACAACTGTGGTTATTAGGCCGGTGGAAATTGGTAGCGTATGAAAATATGATGCCACCCCTTACCGGGATTCGAACCTGGGACCTCTGCACGAAATGTCTAGACGCTAACTACTCTGCCGCGGAGGTCGGCTTAATAAATTTTTTGAGACTTTTTAACGGTTTTGTTTAAATGATTGACAGTGATAGAACACAAAATTAACTTTTGATATCAAAATTTGGTTTGGTAGTTTTAAAGTAGTTTTGTAGAATTTGGGTTGATTAATGATTTTTAAGATATTATTTTATCAATTTATTTATTATTACAAGAGTATAAATATATTAAAAAAAATTACTAAATAATGTGTAAAGTATAAACCTCTTGCTCCTAGAAGTTAAGCTGATTTCAGGATTTATTTTCAAAACTTAATTTAAAAAGTGAATCTTAACAGTAGTAAAATGTGCGCCAGCATTATTATTAAACCCTATTTTTCGTCGTTTCTCAGTTTCTAATAATATGTTTTTTCTTATTTTAATAATGGAATTTATATCATATCATGGCCATCAAAATTTTCAAAAGGAATAAAAATAATTAATAAAAAGAAGTGAAATTAAATGCTTAACTAAATTAAATCGGATCTTTCTTGGAATTTCCCCCCACAAAAAAAACCATTTAATTTTTTTAACCGTGGGCCAAAAATCGTATTTTTAATATCCAATAAGAATTAGGTGGGAATATTCATGTTTCAAAATAGCAGAAAATATTAACAATAACCAGGTTGGAGAAGTAACCCGATAATACACTAACATGCTGTTTTATACCGGTCATTTTAAACATTCTCCATATTTTTTATATTAAAAATATAAGCATTATTGCTTATAATTATAGATACAAATTATAAATATAATCAACCAAACTTAACCTACGCCCGCTTCGATCGCCAACCTCGACTAATTAACAGTAATGTTTTGATTATTTAAATAATAAATAATTGCAATAATTACTGAATTTATTATTTAAATATTCAAAACATTACTGTTAATTAGTAAGATTAGCTAGCGTATGTTAAGTTTGGTTAGATTATATTTATAAAATAAATGGTTATAAGAATGGTAATATAAATGGTTATATCTAGTTATTGGATTATTTCTCCAACCTGGTTTAATAGTATTTCTTGCTATTTTCAGTCATCTCCAGGTGAAAAACTTGAAAAGTTTGGGGGGGGGGGGGGGAGAAACGAAAAACTATCAATTTTTATTTTGAAACAGCTTGTTCCCACTTAATTCTTATTGAATATTAAAAATACATCAATTTTTGGCCGATTGGTTAAAAAATTGTTTTTTTTTTATTTTGGGGTGGATTTCGAGAAAGATCCTTTAAATCTTATTACAATACAAATATAGAATAATATAATTAAAGAAAAACAATTAAATTTAAAAAAAAGTAAGTACCAATACTGGTTTTAAAATATCTCCAACATAATTAATTTTGGAAATCAAAAGATTATTCAAATACCTAACACTACCATTTGATTTTTAAGCAGTTTCTTTAACATTATAAATTCATTCATAATAATGGTAATGCAAATAAAAGTGAAAAAAAAATTATTATTAACAATACAGATTTTATTAGAAATTAAAGTCCATGCAAACTCTGACTAAAGTACAGTTAGCTTCCCTAAAGATAATGTCTAAAATCAGAAGTTTGTTATACATATACGAGGGTTTTTTCAAGGTCACGAAATTAAAACCACAGTGAAAATAAAAAATTTTTTATTTGTAACAACTAGTTACGCTATTTCTCTACATTGTCGCCACTCCGATTTAGACATTTGTCGTAGCGTGGTACCAACTTTCCAATACCCTCGTCATAGAACGGAACCGTCTGTGTTTTCAGCTATGTTTCTACGTTGGTCTGCAGCTCGATATCTGTACCAAAATGTTGCCCTCCTAGCCAGCGTTTCATGGGAGCAAAGAGGTGAAAATCGGATGGAGCCAAGTCCGGGCTGTATGGTGGGTGATCAAACACTTCCCGACGAAAACGCTGCAGGAGCTTTTTGTTACAGCTGCAGTGTGCGACCGAGGATTGTCATGGAGAAAGACAGTGCCTGATGACAACATTCTTCTCCGCTTATTCTGAATTGCCCTTCGTAGACGTTGAAGAGTCACGCAGTATGAGGCTGCAGTGATGGTCGTGCCGCGTTTTATGAATTCCACCAAGAGAACTCCAGTCCGGTCCCAGAACACAGTAACCATACACTTTCTGTTGGAGAAGGTTCGCTTGAACTTCTTTGGTTTACTGGGAGAATGAGAATGCATCTAGTTTGGATTGTTCTTAAGTTTCGAAATGGACCCATGTCTCGTTCCCTGTGACAATTTTGTTCAGAAAATCTTCTCCTTCATTGTTGTAGCGCTGAAGAAACGTTAGGGAGGCGTCCATTCTCATTGTACTGTGATGGTCGGACAGCATCTTGGGAACCCATCTCGCACACAGTTTGCGGTACTGAAGTCTCTCACTCACAATGGTGTAGAGAGCTGACCTTGAAATTTCAGGAAACGAATCACTCAATATATAAATTGTGAACCGACGATTTTCTCGAATCGCCTCATCCACTCGCTCAACAAGATCATCGGTTGACACTCGCTTCCTTCCATGACCCCCTGCATCATGAACATCTGCATGTCCTGCTTTAAAGTTCCTGCACCATTGTCGCACTTTGCTGTCACATTAAAGTTTCACCATACACATTACTTATTCGCCGATGAATTTCAGCTGCATTACACTCCTCAGCCTGAAGAAATCGAGTTACTGCACGCACTTCACAGTTGGTGGGAGATTCTATTGTTGTAGACATGTTTACGTGCTACCTGCTTATTCAGAACTAAACGAAGTGACGCAGCATGATTGAAGGCCATACTAGAGACGCTGCGCAACACATATGCGCAAAGGTTCATCCGATTTTTGCGCGGGTGTTTATTTCGCGACCGATTGGACTTTGAAAAAAAATAACCCTCGTACGTGGGACATCTCATGTATTTAAAAAAATGGACTGAAAATTTATTTCCAGTTCGTCTGGACGTTCTATTAGACGGATCGGGCTGATTTTTTTATTCTGCTCGGAATGACCCACAGATATGTCATCAAACGTCATCGGACACCAAACTTGACTCCTCATCTATTTCTTATTTGAAAAACTTTCCGAAGTTATTACTCACAGAAAAATCACTTTGAAGGTCCGTTGATGCTTAATGACGTATTTTCGAACCATTCCGATTAGAATAAAAAAATGTCCAATAGAACGTCTTGACGGACTAGAAATAAGTTTCGAGCAGGCATTTTACTTTTGGTAGGAAGGAAAGAGAAAAACAAGGGGTTAGGAATGAGACCTGTGCTAATGGAATAGGTCTAATTTAAAAAAAATAAAATATATATATATATGTATATATAAAACAATAGTTTGTAATAATAACGCTGGGGAGTAGTTTTATTAACTTATTGTCGCGTGTTCGTGGCTCGATCAGGATATTGAAAGATTGACAAATGAAAATGTTTATATAGTTACTATTTATTGGTTTAAAAACATAAGTAACACAAGACATATCATTAACAATAATAATAATGACAATGGTAATAAAAACGGTATTGTAATTACAACACAATAATTTTCAGAATAAAAATAACAGACAATAGACAATAAATCCTCTTAGAATAATGACAATAATGGCTAAAGTAAACAATAATATTAAATGTCAATAACAAACAAATAATCATAGTAATCACAATCACAATAATAATAATAAACAGAGATTACATACAAAACAGAATTTAAAGTAATCGTCAAGATTTATTCGCAGGTAGATAAATAATTAAAAGCAGAATTCAATCCCATTGATAAAAGGTATAACATGACCGCTAGTCTTAACACTTTTAATCTTTTAACTTTTAAGGCTTGCATTAACAACAATAGTACAATAGATAAAACAAGCATAAAGTTATTTCATTACAAATACTTTTGCTGTTCACAAATAAAACTACCCTAACAATTTATGAATGAAATTTAGTACAGTATCGCTTTCACTGATAGTCTTACAGTAATTCACCGAACCATTTCTTGTTTACGTGTACTGTAATTACTTGCAATGTTACCTTAACGCATCAAATTTAATTCACACTAGAAATTTGCTCCTTTGATGACCTCGCAGACTGACATCATAACGTCTCGCTTAGACTCATTTCGCAGAACTGATTTCAACTGGTTTTCACCGGAGAATTTGTACTCCTATTTTTTTTACCTGATTGACTAGACCCCTCAACTGGGGTCCCATGCATTCCCAACCTGGGTCCGGTAACTCTTCTCACGAAAGAACATTTTGTTTAGATGTATCAGTGGGCAGTATTACAAAATACGATTGTTAAACGGACCTGTTACCTTTACTAAAAGGTTTCCTTTTAGCCCCTTTCTAGATTCCTCCCGTTATTATATTTTCTACTACTTTCTTTCTAATTGGTAGGAATCCGTTATTCAGGTCCGCTATACTGGTTTTGTTATAATATTAAAAAAGTTACAATTCAAATGATAAATAAAAATCTTAAATTTAAATACTTAGAATTTTTAATTTTATCTTAAACAGTGTCAGTATATCGGTTAAAAAAATACATTCTATGATTAATTGGTTAGTAAGAAGCTCCTCAATGCCATTTAAAAAACATATCCGCTGCTTTATTTATTTGAGAAACCTCTTAATAGTTGGATTTAATTTGAACGTTACCTCCTCAAAATTCAAAATTCCTCGGGAGCCAAGAACTGACGGCATACATATACGTGTAATTAAACACGTCGTAGACACAAAATAGGTTTTCTTGTTTGTTAGCTTTTGTATCATTTCATCTTACGTAAAAGGTTTTTATAACTTTGTATACGTATAAATTTCCTAAGGGTAAATACGATAGCGTACAGAAAGTAAAGAGAAATGATTATAGAACGAATTATTATTTATTCAATGACAATGAAATTAACTTTACTTTTCAACATTATCCCCGGCTACATTTAGGCACCTTTGCCATATTTCTGTGAACTTTCTTATTCTACTAATAAAAAATTGTTCATCTTGTCTAATCCATTAATGATCAGCTCGTTGCTACCGAACTTTGTGCCATCAAAGATCTTTAACAAAACCAACAACAAACAAATTTGATGATGCGAAATCTGAATTGTAAGGTGTATTTAGCAGCTCGTCCCAACCAAACTTTTGAATAATTCGTCTCATGTCTTTTCAGCAGTATGGGGCAGGCATTATGTAGAGGAATTACGACCTTTGAGAGGTGTTTCCTCCTTATTGCAATTTCACTTTATTTTCTTGCATATTACGATTGTACCCGTTCTTGGTTGTATATTATTCTTCCAGATAATCGCAATAAATTGGGGCATTTATAGTCTAAAAACACTTTTAGCATCATTTTACCAGCCGATACTGGGGTTTTGAATATTTTCCTGCCCGGCGAACTAGGATGTTTCCATTCCATACTCTTGATATTTGGATTCCGGCACAAAATGATGAATCTTTGTTTCATTGCAAGTTATTATACACTTTAAAAAAGTATTAACTTCCGCTAAAAAAACGTTTAAGTTCCAAACAAAAATGAATTCCTAGTGTCTTTGTGATTTTAAGTCTATTGCCTTGGAACTCACCTTGAACGTGTTTTACGGTAGTTCACAGATAATGGATTGAACAATGCCAATACTCTCGCAACAGATTTCAAGAATTGACCAATCTTTTTGCGTGTAAGATCATTAATGTGATTTGCAAAGTTCCAGTCGAAATTTCTACCGGTATTCCGCTACGATAAAATCGATCTCACGGGATTTGTCCGATTTAAACTGTTTAATCCACTTATAAAAATTTGCCTTATATTTTGCATTTTTTATCGTACTATTAACATCCGCTGGTAAGTTTCAATCGCTTTACCCCTTTAGATAAGAAACGGACGCTGTTTTTCCACGATACGCTTGTGTTTCAAGCGCAACCGACATTTTTTAAACAAAAAAGATTATTTTAAAATAATGGAAATTCTTTTTAAACAACTAATATTTTTTTTATTGGGGTGCCAACTTGAACGATAGACAGTTTTAGTTATTCTAAATAGTTTTTCCGCTATAGCCATTTATCCGTAATTAATCCCTTAATCGTACGTATTAAGGTTTCAAAAACTATTTGTCTTCTCTATTCTTCATTATCTTTATCATGGCAACTATCTTTTGCGTTATCAGATAAGAATTTAGATTTGTAAAGCAACCCACCGGGTTGGTCGAGTGGTGAACGCGTCTTCCCAAATCAGCTGATTTGGAAGTCGAGAGTTCCAGCGTTCAAGTCCTAGTAAAGCCAGCTATTTTTACACGGACTTGAATACTAGATCGTGGATACCGGTGTTCTTTGGTGGTTGGGTTTCAATTAACCACACATCTCAGGAATGGTCGAACTGAGAATGTACAAGACTACACTTCATTCACACTCATACATATCATCCTCTGAAGTATTATCTAAACGGTAGTTACCGGAGGCTAAATAGGAAAAAGAAAGAAATAAAGATTTGTAAAGTGGCTTCCTAGCTGTGCTGTACATATTGACTGCCACCTTTGTAGTATATTTAAATGAAACTTCTTTAGGTAGACCTAACTGCAAATTGTGTAATGCGAATGATATTCCACGTACTATAATCCGGAGGCTAGCTGCAATCGGTTCTGTGGTGCGTTTATATTTTATTTTCTGTGGTGCGTTCTGGGTGAAAATTGATATAGGTTTGCTTTAATGTCACGTATCATGTTTACTAGTGCCGGGAGAGTTGGGTCGTTGTTTCATCTGCGATCTCATCTGGCGGTCTTCCGTTAGCCCTTCTTTTGTTTTTTGTTAGAGCTTAGTGGTGGGGTAATGACCCTCTGTGTTTATGGGTTCTGTTTTCTTCGTGGTGGTTGCTCAGATTGCTAAACAACTGATCAAGCTACCTGCTGGATAAAGACGGTTCCTATTCGTATCCTATCTCTATGTATGTATATTTGTAAAATGTTCAGACAGTGTAACCGATATATTTTCTCTTATTTTTCTCTGTATCACATTCTACGCGTACACCTATGTAAACATGTTTATATTGCTTTGCAGATAATTCCCTAGCTTTGTTTGAATTTTGTTTATAGTTTTAAAATATACGTTCATTATATTTTGTTTTATTAATGGTATATGTATGAGGTTTTTAAAACTACACGTCACTTTTGTTTTTACGGTAACATTTAACGGTGTTGTGTGGTAAGGATATTATTTAATCGTTTTTATTATTGGATCTTTTCATATATTGGAACATTTATCGGTTAGCATTATATAAGTACAATTAATCAACAGTGAAGTATGAACTTCTATATGCATTTTAGCGCAAAAATTATTGAAATTCTTGACTTATCTTGTAAATACTTGTTTTTTCCTTATGAGAGAAAAAAAATGCTAAAGATTTTTCCATTTTATATATACGTTTCAGTAATTTGTTATGTGCAAATACAAATGTTATTAAACATATGTTATATAAAAATATGTTTGATAGATGATAATTATGTACAACAAGTAACAAATAATTTACAGTAAATGGATGTGTTATGGTTAAAGATAATGTAGAACTGTCTGGTGACTGAGAAGAAAAATATTTTGATAAAATGTGCACAGTAATTTGGTCGATTATCCTAATTTACCTTTGCTAGACCAAATCCCGATAACTGGAAAATTAAAAAAAAAGGTTTTATCTTTTGTAATGGTCATTCTAATTTTTAACGGATATCACACTATAAAATATGAAAATATAAAAAAATATATGCATGTGGTAAAATTTAAGATTAAATTCCATATGTCAGATATTAATTTTCTATACGCTTATATCGATGTAAGTATTATATTTGTATGTATAGGTAGGATAAAAACTACGAAATACAAATTATTTCACTTCATAATTAGTTTAAAAAAAGTTGAACGCTTTTTATTGTTATTAAATAAACAAACTTATACACATGTTATTGTGACGGCCAATAAGTACTATGTCTTTTAGTATACGCTTAAATGGTTTGTGCCGATAGGGTTTTCCTCCACATACAGTCTGTCATTTGTGAGTGATTCCATAATGCTGCCTCAAAGATTTCGCTACGCCCCATATTCTTTCAACAATATTTTACGGGCTTGATACGGGGTCTGTGAACTCTTTAGTGTGGTTGACAGTACTGTTTGTAATATTTATTCATGTTCTTTACCCTATTGTTTGATGACCATCGGTTTGGAATTGTATGAATTCCGTGTGCAACGTGATGAACAACAATAGGCAGCAGTCTGCTGTTCTATTTTCACCCGTTTCATGACATACGCCTACAAGAACCGATTGCTTTTTGGGAACGCGGAACTTTATATTTGTGTTTTGCGAATAGGGATTCATCGATTTCGACAGTTCTCTGGCCCTTCTATTATTTTGGATCTTTCTAAACTTTAGCAGCACATACCTCTCGCAAATAGCTACACTAATCCAAACTGTGTTGTGGTTTATTCGTAATTCACGCTCGCAGAACTTAATATTCACTATCTCGTAGCTCCAACTGTAAATAAACAACAATACTTTCCCGTAAGGTAATCTTGAGTAATCTAACTAGGAATTAGACCGCAATTGAACATAAGTTTTATTGCAAGCCGCCTTTCTCGACTTGAAGTACACTTAATATATTGTCATGCCCATTATTATACGATTTCTCCTTAAACAAAATGTTGCACAAAAGAAAGAATTATACTTGATTTACACAAATTATATTCAAATTGAAATATTACCAGGAATCTACATAGCTTTTCAGAAAATCACATATTAAACACCGTAACTCAGTACCGGTAATGAACTAACCCGATAAGCACTGACCCAAACTGACCGGCTGCTTATCGCAACAGTGAGATTAGATAACATCAGCACGTTCTTAGAATGCCTGGAAAAACTTTACAAAGACGGCTGCTAGTTCCTTTATTATTATAACACACATTTCCTTCGATGTAAAAAGATATTTAAAGATGCTAGTACGATGTAAAAAAAAAGTAATACTTTACAAAAAGTCCAATAATTATTAATTTGCTAATAAAAGAATCAGGATTAACAAAAATAATTGAACAAAATTAAAAATTTCTACCCTGTTCTTTTATTACAGATTGATTTAATAACTTATTTAAAAAATCTGCAAAAAAACGTATTGAAGCGAAGTTGAGTTAAGTTACTGTTGGTTATAAAAAAAAATATGAAAAAAACAACAAAAACCAAGTAAAATTGACAAAATTTTATCAGAATAAAATTTAGTGACATTCAATAATTAAAACATATTTAAAAACACTATTTATTCTTTTAAAAAAATTTGTAATCTGTTTTTGCTTTAATGTTGTTGATCTTCATCTAAGTGCTGCAAGATGACGTAACAGTTTTTGTTAGAGTTGCAATTTTTTGCCACTCTCGAACTTTTCCGTGTGATGGCCCTGGATGCAAGTCGTCATCGTCTTCTTCATTCGGTTGTCAGATGATCCATCTTCTTTGATCACGTTGTTCAGAATTTGGTACTCTGGATCATTATAATTGTTGATCCATTCATCGATATTCTCGAAGACTTCTGTATAACTTGAACTTTTCGGCGAACTTCCCTATGTTTTTAGTATTTTTTCGATGTGTTTCATCAATCTGTAGGCATTGTTTTATTTAAAACTAGCGTACCCCGTCGCGACTTCGTCCACAATGTATGTAGGTTCACTCGCAATGCTTTTTTAATAGCTTTTTATAAATAAAAAAATATTTAATCAACAATATTATATTTATATTTTCATTAAATTCTGATAAAACGGTAAATAAAAATTTTTATGGAAAATATAAAGGAATAATACGATAAACAATGAATTTTTGCCCAAAACTTAAATAAAGGAAAACAGTAAAAGGAAGATAAGAAAATTGAACAATATTTGTTAGACCAATCCATTTAATGAGTGAATTAAAATAATCCAATATAAAAGTCCAATAAAGATAAACAACAAATTTATTACAATCCCAAATTTAACATCCCCATCGCGGCTTCGCCCGTGCTCTACGGTTACTTGCGCTTCCCGTCACGATCAGAGGGTCATGGTTCGCTTCCCTCTCTCTTTTCCCTTTCAATTTCCTTTTCCCCTTTTTTCTTTTTTCCAGTTTCCCTTTCTCCCTTCGGTTTTCGATTCCAGTTGGTTTTCGATGAATTTCGGTATATGTTAATTTTGCCGCTGAACAGAAATCATGGTAAAATTCTTTGTTATTCCTAATTTCAAAAAAAAACCTTTTCCGGACACATGTTTATTATGAACTTTTTTCATTATTTTAAACTGTGAAATACAGCTGTAAAATTTAACGGCATTCTACTGGAGCGCTTACACACTCATTCTGTCGCTCTGCGCATTGACATTCTGTCAAATATTTGACAGATGTAATGAATTACTTCATTTCCATTCTTTACCTACGCTTTTAACTCAACAAATTTTTTTGCATCTGACATCTTCAATTATTTGCTTTACATATTCTAATTTTTTAATTTCATTTTAATTTAATTATTTATTTATTTTAAATTTAATTTGATATTATTTTATTTAATTTTAATTAAATTTATTTAATTTAATCCCATCCCTCTTCCCCCATTTCTCTTTTATTTTTATCTTTCCTTTTATCATTTTTCCCTTTTTTCATTTTCCCCTTCTTCCCTTTTACTTTTTTCGATTTTTCCCTTTTCCGAATTTTTCTTTCTCCCTTCTTCCCCGCGCGTAAATAGGTCCAGTAATTTTTTAGTCTATAGGGGACACACATATCGGAAACATTGCAATGGAATCGTAAAATATTTAGTATAGCGTATGTTGCTTTTACGTCCAACAGATAGCGCTATTAACACGAAATCTAGTTTTTTTATCGATTTGAACCCTTTAAAATCAAAATTTCGTAAAATCTTAGTTCGCGCGCTTACTTAAAGTACGAAGGTACCCTGAAAATTTCAAGTCTCTACCTATAATAGTTCTGGTTGTACATTGATTATGAGTCAGTGAATCAGTCAGGATATTCTCTTTTGTATAAGAGATGTTATTCCGTGTTCTTGCCATTGCCACGCTTTTGACAGAATTCCATACATCAGTCAGCACATAACAGCCTTCTTTAAATGAATGTCTGTTTATACCTAACATCTTCATTATCATCCAAAAGAATTTTTTTTTTAATTTCTTGTAAAGATGTTTCAAAGAAATGATAATTTCTTTGACCCGTTTTTAGTAAAATGGATAAACATCTGGAAATAGAAACAGAATCTTGAATTTTCCGTCATCTCTTTCTAAACAGCCTGCTGAAGGATGAGTAGGTGCATTATCTAATATCAAGAAACGTTTCCATTTTTATCCTAATCTGCTGATATTTTTTTAACTTCCGTTATGAAATATTAATCGAAAAAATCTGAGAAAAAGAGGTTGCAAGTCATCCATGCTTTTTTGGTTTATGGAAGCTTCCGGACATCTTTAAAAACGTTTGCTATTTTAGGTTTGGTAATCTTCATAATATTTTTTAGCGATCTCTAGTTGCATTACCACCGACCAACAACGTCACACGTTCTTAGACATTTTTTAGCCTAGGACGGATTCTTCTTTGCGGGAAACTAAAGTTTTCTTAGGAAGAGCTTTTATTCAAAAGCCCTTTCATTAACGTTATAAATAAAGTATTCTTTGTAATTTTCAAAAAATTATCAAATTGTTTATGATGTATTTGCTGCCAGATGTTTGAGGCTAATCTTTCTCCTTGTATTTAAAACTACCGAATTCCATGGCGTTTTTAAAATGTTGAAGCCATGCCTTATTTATTTCAAAATTTTCACCTCCATTTTAGTTTCTCATTTAAAAAAATTGGTCTATAAATTGGCTCACAACGGATCGCTTTTGGACAGATCACCAAAAAAGAGCCCAGTCCACCTGGAGGAACTCCGTTCTTTTTCAAGTTGCGACACAATTCATAATGATGTTTCCATTTTTCTTAACATATGAAATAGTTGATGTTCTGGGCCGTATTCATCTGTCAACGATTTACCCGCTACGCCATTTTTTCAATATTTGTAAGATTACTACTTTTTTTTTCATTGATAAAACAATTCGTTCGTCTTGTTGTAGATTTGACGTTAACCAATCCTAACGAAACCAACACACATTAACAGCACTAGAGTTTAATATAATACATTCAGGGCTTTTTAAAAGCAGTGAATTTATAGAGGTTTAACGGTATATGCTTAAAATGTACCAGTGAGATAAAGCTGTACAGAAGAATAAAAACACAGTTCATGCTTGACCAATGAATGTGTAATAAAAATTGCAAAAAAATCAATTAAAATGCAAAGTAAGACAAAGATCGATTAAAATACATTTCCTATTGAAGCAGAGTTTTATTTGAAGTTTTTTTTTAATTCTTTTAATTATCAAGTTTTAAAAAAATTGCCTAGTGCGAGTGTAAGCAGTTCCGGAAAATCGGCTTTCGAATATTCGGTGCTCCACTGTAGATGTGTACTCTGCTCATTTTTTTAAATATTACTAAGAACAGAACTAATAGCTATCACTTTGGGATAGATGGAACCAGGTATTGGCATCTTACTTTTCTCGCCTTAAGGGACAGCCAAATCACACGGCTTATACCGCAGTTCTTGGAAATACATATTTTCCAAGATATGAGGATCATCCACGTTGTTCTGCACCTGCAGGTGTTCGTATCCGACGGTTACTGCACCTTATGAATGTTGACGCACCTTCTATATATTTCTTGTTTATCCGTGTTCATATCCTCCGTGGGCAATCAGCCTTCTAAAATTTAAGTTTGACCTAACAGAATACAATAAAGAATCAACATCACCTGTTTTCTTTCAGCAAATGTTTCACCATATTCTCTCCAAGGCAAACCGGGACACAGTATTATACACTCAAGGATCGAAACAGAACGATACCGTTGGATGCGCGTTTGTTGTTAATGGCCGAACCTATAAGTTCGGTCTACCCAGTCTTTCGAGTGTGTTTACTGCTGAACTATATGCTATACATAAGGCTTTGATTATCATTAACCCTAAGTTAATGATCGTTTATCGTCATATCCTTATTTGTAGCGACTCGTGTAGTGCCCTCCAAGCTTTAGAAAATTTTTATTCCATGCATCCTATCGTCACCAAAATCTACAATGCGATCGCCGAGTTGAACCATCGTAACACACAGGTGAGTTTCTGCTGGATCCCTGGCCACGTGGGGATTCCGGGTAATGAACGTGCAGATTCCGCTTCAAAAGGCGCATAGTCAGCCATTCTTCATTACTCGCGTTACTACATCCGACTTTATTAACCATGTCAAACATGCACTACGCGCGAGGTAGCAAGATGGCTGGATTGCCACGGTAGATAATAGACTTCGATATGTCAAAAGATGCTGTGTTGCCATGGGATTCCTCCCACAGACAATTTCGCCGAAAGGAGGTGGTCCTCTGCCGATTGCGGATAGGATATACGAGAGCTACTCACGGATACCTGATGTTAGCAGAAAATGCACCTATATGCGTACGATGCAAGTGCCGCTTGACTGCGCCACATCCTTGTGGATTGTATACGTTATGCGGCCTTGCATCGTAAATTTAAATTGCTCAGGAATTTTCGTAAAATATTAAAGAGATTTTGGACGGGCATTTTTGTTTTTTCGAGCTATTAATATTCTGCAAACTTTTTAATAGTATTCTTAAATTTTTTTGTAAGGTAGGTGTTTAACATTGTATTTCAGTTTTTTTAAATTTCGTCTTTGTTTTTAGATTTCTGCTATACGTTTTTATTTTATTTTAATTTCGTTATTCTTATTAGATTTTATATTTTATTTTAATATTCCATATTTCTGTTTTTCCGGCGATGGTAACACGAAAATATTTTTCGCCCCAAAAAAGATTAACATTTAGTTACACTTTTTGTTTTGTCTTTGTTTTTAATATTTTTTAATATTTTTTTTTTGATTTTGTTTTTAACTTTCTACTTGTAAGTTTTTATTTTGTTCTCATTATATTTTGGTTTTTTAAAAAAAGTACATCGTGTGTTCGATGTACTGCGGCAGTAGAAAAGTACGGCGGTGATAACGCCGAACAGTTTAAGGTTCAAGACAATCCAGTTTGAGTTGCTTTTAGTTAAAGTAATGATACTCCCTATAGCTCTAGTTTCTGTGGTGAACCGTATGAAGATATCAGTCACGTTTAGGGTTGAATGTCACTTGCATTTTAGTGAGCTTGCGTGCTGATATTCAGTTTTTTTATATGGTCAGTGAAGGCAAAATAGGAAAACTATTTTTCGCTGTTGGAACTTCTCATTTTCCCTAATAACCCAAGCATATTGGAATGCTTATAATTGTTAGGTTGTTGGGAATTACTTGTGATTCATTTCAGATCAGTTCATTTTAGAACAGTTACCGTTACGACATTTATTATATAATTATAATATTGTAACAATAATGTCATAGTTATTGTAACAAAGACATTTTGGCGGTTGAATAAATATAAGCGATTACTCATATCAATCTATTTTTTAAGTAATCACTTCAACTGGGTTGAATGAAAAATGTAAGGCAATACTTAATTTAAAGAGTTTACTTCCTTGCGGGTGAACACTTCCCAACGTTGAAATTTCCAAGTGATCAAACCGGGTTGATTAAAAACAAGGCAACATTAACTTAATTTTGAGTAATCCATCATTTTTAAGGTAGGGTAAAGGTTGTTTTTGAGAGATTTCTTATATTTCTTTTTACGCTCATTCAGTCTAAATGGAGTTGCATTCATGTTTCTCCGTGAAGTGAAATGTTCCAGAAGAAGAAAAAGCATTTAAGTCGGCGACTGTCAGCAACTGCGTTAAGGTTTGAAAGTGAAAATACTAATTTTTTTGTGCGAAACGTTTCTATCGGAGACTCGTGAAACTCGTGGCAGAGCATTTACTCGAAGACATAAGATGAAAGTATTTTTGCGCTGTTAGTGACAAAGGTTTCAGATCAGTGTAGCTCAAAATTTCGTTCTACATAAAAGTACAGTATGCTAAACTTTTGATTTCGTATCGGAGAAAATTTTAAGGCATGCATGGACGAATCGGAAGCAAGCTGGCGAACACGTTTCCAAATACGTACAACTATCGGTGCCCTCGACTGTACGTATTTCAAAATAAAAGCAAAGCCGCTTTACGGAAGAATACAGCAATCGTAAATGCTTTGCAAGCATAAATGTTGAAGCTGCTTGCGACGCTCATTCAAAAAGGTTTATTAGCATCGATGCACATTGGCCGGGGAATGTGCATGATAGGATTTGGAGGTAGAGCGCAGTGAACAGAAAAATTTCTGAGTTCAAAAAAAAAAAAAAAAAATTGCAGTTCAAGAAGTACCTTAATTATTCGTGGAGAAGGTACGACAGACCTTCTTTAGTATTCGACGAGTGATCAGTCCTGAGGGGTCTTAATTTTAAGACTATGAATATCCTGTATAAGGGCGTGTGTGAGGGAATTATGCTGTATGCGGCGTCTGTTTGGGCGGATAGGCTAAAATTAAAAAGCTGTCGGGTATTTTATTAAGACCTCAATACCTTATGTTATTAACAGTAACGGGAGGTTACCGTACTATTTCACGGAAGGCAATCTGGGTGATTGCAGGCGTGAAACCGACTGATTTAACTGATACAGAATAGCAGGAGCGTTATGTTGCTGAGAAGTCAGGTGAATTGACTTAAGAAAAACTCGCGTGGTAGACCAGCATGGTAATGCTTTATTGAATCCAAATGGGATGAGGCAGAGGTGGACGTTATACGCATTATTTTTTCCAAGATATTGGTTTGCGGGGCGCCCCTTGGGTTCACCCTAACAAGTATGTGACGCAATTCCTTTCTGGTCTTGGCGGCTTCCGAGACAGACTCCAGCGATTTTGCCTGATGGATTCAGGTGTGTGTCCAGATTGTGGACAATTAGATGACGTATACCATGTAATCTACGAATGCGCAAAATACGAACTTATCCACATGGAGACTATTTGTTGGCTCGACATTAGATCTCCGTGAGAATTAGAAAAACCGGGCCGAATGGGTAATCGTTGAAAAATCTCATCGAGTACCTAAATTTTATCGCAAGAGAACGGATTGCCGAGGGAATTTAGGGTTTCGCCTGGGCTTTCCTGTGTTTCGGTTTTGTTGTTCTTGTTAAAGGTTTGGTGTTTTTGTAGTGTTTTGTTTATTTAGTTTTTTTAAATTTGTTTTGTGTTATGTTATGGTTACGTGTTGACTCAATTTCTAACCTATCTGGAAGTAGTTCCTTTTTTAATTTCAGTTCCTTTATGTCACTCAATGTCTTGTTAAAGACTCGACGTAGATGTGTTTTTTGTAGTTAATTTTTATTTTGCAATAAAAATATAAAATACCGATGGGAATATCACATGTATTCGCATCGGTAGGATCCTGACTGAGACAAGATTAAGGCTGAGAGATGCCTTTTGCCGAGGTTCTGAAGATGACCTCCGGTAAAGCCCACAAGCGGTACGGTGGGGGTTGCGGTGGTGACGAAAATGGAGTGACATGGAGGGTGTCTTCCCCTAAGGGGTCAGAATGTACTGCACCCATGTCTTTACGAAGTGCAGAAAAGATTCTTGATTTTAGGAGTCTCATTTTTATTTAATTTACTACGGTTACAACCGTCGTTAACATAATATTTAGATCAGGACTCGTTTATTTGGAATCCAGAGCTTCTAAATGGATCATGCAATGAATCCAGACACACTGTGGAGATTTTTGTTACACAATTGCTTGTATACTTTGAATCTTCCAGACATTGAACGAACACCATCGGTGCATATGCCGACGCAATTTTTCCAGTCTGTGTTTGCCTCATTTATATAATCATATTAGACAGCAAGTAGTGTGAGTGCTGTTGCCTTGGGTTCTATTGGTTTGCAGAAAAATAGTTCATCTATTGCTGACATACAATCACAAAATCGATCATAGGCATTGTAATGAGCATTTTTATCTATTGCCGCATCACGCTGAATTGAAAATTCAGTTACATCACTTGATAGAGTATGGACTGCAATTGTTAGGCAAAATTATCTTCAAAAGTAGATTCTACAATCTCAATTGCAGCTGACAAAATAAGGTTTTCACCAATGGTGTGAGGTTCTTTACATCTGGCTATTTTATATGAACCTTTGTAAGAGGCAAGTAGAGCTTTTTAATTCAGAAAGATTTTTTTTTAAATTACGTTTGCTTTTCGTATGATTTTAATTCGAAGTATTCTCGGGCTTTGTTAACGTACTCATTATGAAGCGTTTCCAAATGTCGTTTAAGTTTATTAGGTTTCATGCTGTCTGCTGCCAAAAGTTATAAGCAAATGACACACAGGTGCCTTTCTCCTTCATTTACTTAAGTACTAGTAAACCCAAAATTTAAGTATTTTCGAGAATATTTTAATGATTCGGAACCACGCCCGTCTGTGCACTTGTTGATCCTTCATTATCGTCTAGTGCTCTCTTACATCCAATTAAAATTTTATCCATGATACTGTATAAATCTACTGCCGTGAATATTTAATATCTTGAATTGCAGCAAATTACAACATACATATTCACGATAGATTCTATAGCGATAGAAGGATCGACTCGACTGAGACTGGCGGAATCGAACGAGGTGCAGTATTTATACACGTTTGTGCAGATGTTCCAGAATGTTTGAGTTCCACAAATTGGAACTTATCGTGAAGCTGCGAGAATGTCCGATATGGTGGACGTAATACAGAGAGCAATAGAGGGGCATCGATTCTGGTTTTGTCAATGGAGTGGATCGGTGTTGCCAAATATCAATAAATTTACTTATTGTTTGTAATTAAGGTCGTATTGTAGCTTTAGCGTGAGAATACATTGTTATTGCATGAGAGGGGGCCCAATGAAAGTTATGATTGAAAATTGGGCCGCAAATATAGATTCAGAAAGACTGCTTTTAAGGTAACAAAGGTTGCTCATGCTTTTCCAAGGCATCGCTTTGCTCAAAAGTAAACGTTTATTCAACCAAACAGACTGCTGATTACTTATAAGCAAACTGTTTACTTAAGTAAACAGTTTGCTTTAGTGAAGAGTATTCGCAGTTAAACTGTGAATACTCTTGCTAAGTCAACACATACGAGTGATCACTTTTCAATGCCTTATTGTGTAATATGAACTATAGAAATATAGAATTATACGTGTTCGGAAGTTATTGATAAATTATGGCATAATATTTCCTGAATACTTAATGTGAATACTATATTAATGAGTCATAGGAAATAATAAAAATATAACATGTTAGAATGGTTTTTTTTTTTTTTTTTTACTAACAATTATTTAAAACAGTTAAATCATAAAGTCTTTAAGTTTACATATAATTGAATTATATGTACTTTTTCACGGTACTGTAATAAACGTTCTTTAGTATTAATTAATTTTATTATTGCAGCACATAAATGTATTTATGTAAATAATCTTTACTTATTAACTTGTTTTGTTGCAAAAAATAATTACTCATAGTAACTGTTTTTACAACTAAATCTTATTACAAAAAATTACAGCTTAATAAAACTTATTTTATTACACAGGGTGGATTCACGTAGTGTTATCTTTTCTGAGCTCATTCTACTAACGAAAATGATTCCTAGGCCAAGAGTGAAAAAAAAACCATACTGAAATTCTAGGAATCCATATTAAGGGTAAACTTGATAGTTTCTTATGATTTTTGACCTGGCAAGTTGAATAAAACAAGTTGCAGAACCAAATCTTTATTAGTTTTCGTAATATCCGACGTAAAACAGAAAAATATGTTGCCTAAAATCATTTAGAAGTTTTGTGTCTTCCGAATTCACGTACTTTTTTGTTTCTCCCCTCCTCCAAATTTGCAAGTTTTTCACCTGGAAATAACGAAAAATACCAGGAAATATTAATATTAACAATAAACAGGTTGGTGAAATAACCCAATATAACCATTTATATTACCAAATTCCAAATAGCAGGAAATATAGATATTAAAATAACCAGGTTGGAGAAATAACCCGATAACACACTACATGCTGTTTTATACCGATTATTTTAAACATTCTTCATATTTACCCTTCGTTCACCATTTGGGGTCTAGTTTGACACCATATGCACTATTTTTCTTCTGCTAATGCGCCATCTTTCTACAAGAATCGTTGGGCCTTGAGTACTTTCCTTCTTAGTTGTGCTCCAGAGATTGGCAAGAGCGCGCCATCTGTGAGGTATGTATCCCGTTCTTTTCTCAGGTTTATTTTTGAATAACGTGTTTGGGGTCCGAGTGAACCGCATTGGCGGATTGTGTAACAAAAAAGTGGCATTTTAGGAAACGGGGTTTCTTTGATGGTCCGCCATTTTAGCTTTGTATAAGTTTATATAATGTTTTTATGTTTTTTTTTTATAGAGGATAAAATAAGGTGTCTGAGTCGTATTATGGTTAGAATTGGGCATGTTAAAACTACAACAAAGTTTTACTTCTTTTCTATGTCTACGTATTACTTTTCTCTTACAAATATGAAGAAAATTTTGTTGTTTCAGGTTCTTTTGCAAAAGATGTCGGATATAAAGAGAGGCTCTCGTCTCATTGCTGAGGAGCAGATTAGATTACAGTTAGACACAAGAGAGAGAAGAGGCAATTGAAGTCTGTAGTTTTGAACAAGAAGTAGACAGTGAAGATGATGACGCAACTTTGTCGACGGTAATACAATAATGACGAGTTCTTGTTTGATGATGAATATGTGGAAGAATATGGAAATCCCGTACAACTTCAGTCTCAGTCCCTTTGTGAGTGTGGTGAAAATGAAACTGTTAAACACATCACAGAAGCTGCCCTAGGACAGCTTATGAAGGGAATCCTGAAGATTTCCTGATGACGACTTCAGAATCAGTAGCGTATATTAATTTGTTAAATCTTTGTTTGTAATTTTTGACTGTAATTGGTGTGTTTTGGTGCCATACACTAAATAAATATCAGTCTCAGCCAGATTAGGACTCTGAAGATGAAGACAGGAACTTTGTTTGGGTGGAAGGCCATTTGGACGGCATCAACTTTGAGAAAAAGGACAAGCAGAACTCCATAAAGAAACATCGTTGCTCATCTTCCAAGTGCAAGAGAGAATGCCCGAATATGTGAATCTGAGCTCTCCTTCTTTGAATTATTTATGAGTGAATATGTTATTCAGAAGATTGTAGTTCACAGTAATGAAGAAATCACAAAAGAAGATTGCGACACCGAGTTTAGAGAGGTACGCTGGACCGACTGATGACCGAGATGAAAGGGCTTCTCGGCTTTTCTTTGTGCAGCTACCAAGAACTCCGATTTGAGTCTTCGTGATCTTTTTCCTCGAAATTCGGTCTTCCAATTTGCAGATGTGTGATGACAAAAAATAGATTGAAATTCCTTCCTTCACGTTTGACTTTCGATTCAAAAGAAATGCCCAGAGAACGAGAACACATAATTCGCGCTCTTTCCTGAAGTGTGGGAAATTTTTAATGCCAACTATGATAAGCACTACACCCCTTCGGAGTATTTGACTGTTGATGAGATTCTTCTTAGTTTCAAAGGGAGATGTCCCTTCAAAATGTACATCCCGAAAAGACCGGATATATTCGGGTTGAAGATTATTTCACTTTGCGATGCTCGCACATTTTACTTTTACGGCGGAATTCTCTACATAGGTAAAAATATATTGTAGAGAGAAGGTTCTCTTCTTTTACCAACATGCTATGTCATTCGGATGTGTGAAAATATAAAAAAATACCAACCGTAATGTAACAACCGACTATTGGTGGTTCTCTTCTACAAATTGGCAGAAGAGCTGAGTAAACTCATGTTGGCACGCTGCGAAAGAACAAGAGAGAAATCCTTCCTGGATTGATTACTGTGAAAGGATTACCCACTATGACATCAGGATTTGTTTATCAGCCTGACAAAATGCTCGCGTCCTTCTCTGAAATGAAGAACAACGTAATACTTATTATTCAGGAACCGTAAATCCAGAAACAAGAAAACCCGGTGTCATTGAGTTCTATTTGACGTAGGAAGGAATTGATTACACGGACAAAATGTTTCATTCATATACTACAAAGAAATACTCTCGTCGTTGGCCCATGAGATATTTTTACAGTGCACTTGACATAAGTGGAATAACAGTCGAAAATGTGCAGCCAAATGTATTAAAATAGGACAGAGTTTTAAAATTTTCTGTGTAACTATTAAATGTAACATTTAAATTTTTATTTTTTTTAAGCGATGTATTAATTGTATGATTTCATTTTCTTTTAAATAACATTTAAAAGTTTTCATTTGATAAGTGTTAGTAATAAAATCAAATTTCTAGGACTTTATTTGTTTTTTATTGTTATTTTAAATCAGTTATCTCAGAATTAAAATTTCTGCAAGGTTGATAATAAATTGTATGCATTTATTAGTCATTTACAAAGTTTCTGCATTACAAACTTAAAAAGCTTTTTAAGCGAGATATGGTTCTGGAACCTGTTTTATTCAATTTGTCCGGTCAAAAAACATAAGAAACCATCTAGTTTACCCCTTTAATTTGGGTTCCTAGAATTTGAGTATGGTTTTATTTCACTCTGCCCGGGAATCGGGGCGAAATCTTTCGCTAGCCGTAACTCGCTAACGGCTAGCGTTACCAGAGCGTTTCCGGACCCATGTTTATATGAACGTTTTACATTATTTTCGCTAGTAGAATGAGCTCAAAAAGCACCGGTAACTACGTGAATCAATCTACTTTTTTTTAAGTATTGCTGCATTGTATCTTACTTATACTCGTAATACTTAAGAAATATTTTAGTTTATTTATTCATGTTTTTCAAGTTATTCAGATTCATGTTCTTCAAATTCACTGAATTTTGTATCAAGCTTTTATTTTTTAAATAACTACCCTTTTAAGTATAAATATACTCTCTCTCTCTCTCTCTCTCTCTCTCTCTATATATATATATATATATATATATATATATATTATTTTATACATTCTAACCTAAATACATAACATTTTGTTTGTGCTCTATATACATTTGTGCTATTTCAGCATTTCCAGATGATACAGCATTAAGTTATAGGGCAAACGATAGAAGTGAGCTTTGTAAGATGATCCGTGACGATGAGGATCTCCTGAGGCTCAGCGTGTGGTTTCTGTACAACTCTTTGCGTCAGAATACGTAAAAGACCAAGTTAATTGCTTTTAAATTGAGGTCAAATTTGGAGGAACCGTTGGCCCTAAAATTGCATAAAAATGTTTGTAAAGTTTGTGGTTGCAATTGTAATTGGATCAATGAAACTGACCGCATGTTGTATTTGGGAATAACTGTAGATCTTAGACTAGATCTTTGGCTTAATAAGGGTCATGGCGAAATTAATTTCTTCATGACACAAATGTCAACAGGTCATAGGACTTCAAGTATTATTTGCATAGGTTCGGCAGACGTAGTTCCCCCTGCTGCATGTATTGTAGTAGGGTGGATAATGCGGAACATACAGTCTTCGAGTGTGAGGAATGGCGCGTTTTACATAGGCAGGTTGGTCTGGATGGGCTCCAGCGAGAGACTTAATACGTTTTATTTTGACATCAGATGAAAGTTGGAGGGCTTTTAATTCGTTTGCCGCTAAAGTGCTACGCAACAAAGTCGAGGAGGGGCGCCGGCATGGATTTTAGAGTTAGGGAAGGACGGATAGCCCCGGTCGTGAGGGCCGGCATGCCGAGGGATGTCGGTTACGATGATCGACCGGGGACTCCGAGGTCCTTAGACTTTGATGGGGCAAAATAAAAGACCCAGACCCGGCTGCAGGGTGGGGAGGCCGGAGGCGACTTAGTCAAGCCCGGTTCTCCCTGCTCAGTAGTTAAGAGGCGTGTGAGGAATTAAAAAGTGTAGACCGAGACCCGGTCTCCGGGGAGAGGCCCGGGAACGACATATTCGGGTCCGGTACACAGCTTCTCGGAGATTATAGGCAGGCGATAAAAAAGAGGGGACTGAACTGCCATGCCGGACGTACTGCCGGTAGGTGGGGAGACCTTCTTAGAGTTGAAGGACGCTCTCCGGGGCAGAGCTTTAATTGATTGTATGTCCGGCCCAAGGGAGTAAGGGATAACGGAGAAAAAAGATCCTGGACTTACATGGGCAGTTCATATGCAAAAATTAAAGGAAGAACTTGTATAAGTTTATCGAACACTTTTTTCCTCCGCAGCAGTTTTGTAATGTAATCTGTACTACGCTTTAATCGAAAGCAGATTGCAATATGGGATAACGATATCACAGTGTGATGCATCCCTAGGTCGTAAGACGATCTCTAAGAAACCTCGTCTTGCGTATTCGTTACAGATTTTTGGACAGTGGGACTTACTTCCCTTAAGATACCTATATTTTACAAGGTCTTAAAAATCTGTTTTATGAAAAGTTGACAAAAACAACAAAATTACTGTTGACAAGTACACAACCTACGATCACTCGTGGACTTCATACCAAGGCCAAGTAAAGAGATATTTCGTTGGTTTTTACCTTTACATAGCTTCTCGACTTTACAAAACTATACCCGATGAAATAAAGAAATTTATTTACACAAAATTGAAATAGGAAAAGACGATGTCTAATGTTTATTTCTTTAAGGTGACATGATGTGTCTTCTCTATATACAGATATATATACTTTTTTATATACAAACATTTGAACAAATGAAATAAATAAGATTTTTGTTGGTTAAAATACTCGAAACTTCTATTGTTATGCAATTCAAGGTTTATTGGCATAGGTTGGATGTTAATTCTTATTGTACATAATAAGTGTGAGTATTATTTCATTTACTTTTTTTATAAGCAGCACAGTGCCTTTATGTTAAAAAAATCGTTCTTTTCTTTTAATGTAATTAAAATATTTTAATTAGAGTTGTTAAAAAGTAATTAAGTTGTAAGTAATTAAGTTGTTTGCCAAATTAAAGTTGTTACGTTCATAATAGTCTGTCGTCAAGAATGAAAAATAATTTTACGGCCGACTATTAACGAACGTAACAATTTTTTATTTCAATTTTTGCTTTTGTTTTAATAAACTTTTATTATATGATTATATCGATTTTACAACATATAAGTTTTATTATTTTGGAGTTATTTTACCCATTTATTAATAAAAATTCCGGGCGATGATAACGCTCAAGCGGTTTTGCCCCCCAAACAAAAAAAAAAAACAAAACAAAAAAAAACAATTTTAAATTAAATATATTTATGCATATGACTTATGAATTTTGAATTAACATCTTATAAGAAATCCCTGATGATGGAGTAGCAACTCTGAAAGTACTTGGAAATATATTTTTAAATTGTTGGCAAGTGGAACTTTAATTTATACAAAAATAATATCGTATAAAACAAATTAAAGTGTAGAAATAATATTCTACAAACTGATATTTTTTTCCAAAAGACAATCATTAAAATAAAAGGACAACGTATTCCTACAAAAGTTTACATTTTATATATTAAGAAATAATTTATTTACTATCTACTAATGAGCTCTTTTTTTCTCTCGGGCAGTTTACTTTTATAACAATGATGATATTGACACACATGATAACAAAACTAACCCTTTTTTATAAAGTTTTTTTAATGTATAAGAACAATATAACTTAAATCATTTAAAAAACATTAATATACTGCATCAAAACTAACCAACACACTGGTTCAGTTTTTAACACAAATAAAACATAGTATTAGTTGTTACATTAGTATTACGTACAATCTTTGAATACAGTTCATCAAATAATGCAATAAATTTGGTTTTCTGAATTCTCATACAGTCATATTTTCAGTTAAATCAACACATCTATATAATAAATAAAAGTGCCAAGGTTCGTTCTTCAAAATCTTAAAATCTCCGAAAGTTCTTCACCGATTGCTTTGAAATTTTGACACAACGTTGCATTCGAATACGCGCGTGTTTTTATATACCTAAGATGTCACACATGTGACAGGTAAATACATGCTTTAAAAAAAAAAAAACAGCGCTGTCTGTTGGACGTAAAAGCAACATACGCTATACTAAATATTTTACGATTCCATTTCAATGGTTCCGATATGTATGTCTGCTATAGACTAAAAAAAACTACTGAACCGATTTACGCGCGAAGAAAAAGGGAGAAAGAGAAAAATCTAAAAAGGTAAAAGGGAAGAAGGGGAAAATAAAAAGGAAACAAGGGAAAGAGAAATGGGGAAGGGGAAAGGGGGAAATAGATATGGTAAAAAGAAAATGGGGAAAGGCAAGGTTAAATTTTGTGAAGTTCCGTAACATTTTGTTGTTTCATCAAACTTTCAATTGTGTTCATTTAATCTGTATATACTCAGATCTAGCAATAGCGAAGCATTGCCGGGTCTGCTAGTTCTCTAATAAGATCACAACTTTTCAGTCAATAAATGATGCAAATTTTTTTTATGAACTTTCTTGCTTTGTCATCTCACTTTCTTGCAAAGTCTATTTTCCTCCACGCGTTTTCACGCTCCTTATAAAGTCTAATCTTTCTGCGTTTAATTTAGTGCATTCATAGATTATATGATAAGATTTTTCTGTTTTGTTGCAAGAGCAGCTCATGTCACCTTTTATCTTAAACTTGTAGAAGTAAGATCGCAGTTTTCCATGGTCAGTAGTAGTCAGGTTTGTAAAGGCGTTGGTAGCAGGGATATTAGGTTCAAGTCTTTGCTTTATATTAGGAAAGAACCGTTCGGTCATGGCTTATTTGTTGTTTCTTACCATTCTTTTTCTCACTTCTCTAACCTTATTTTTCTCTCTTCAGTTAAAACCCTTTTTGTGTTTAGTTTTCCTTTTGTGATCAATGTAATAAGATTTATACTTCTGTTCTATTGTGTATATTGTTCAACTAAAAACCATATGTTTTTTTTTATTTTAAAAACTACGACTATTTTTGGAAGCCAACTGGAAAAGTAAAATGTGAATATGAATACATTACTCGTATAAAAGCTGAGCACTCAATTATAATTCAATAAAGATTTTGTTTTTAAAAATTGTACGCGATGAGGTAATCCGTCAAATTTATTTTTAACTTATTATTTTTATTTTATAGTTTTATTTTCCGGCATGTTTTTTGTGGCAAGAGCATGTCTGAAGGAAGCAGTAGTGCGTCCATTCTGCCCTTAATGTAAGACGATCTTCTAATTTTTTCAAAAATTCGCTGTTCTTTCCTGTTATCGCCTTTGCACCATCACTTAACACACCACCACTGTAATACATATTGTCCAGTCTATGTTATAGTTTTTAGTAGCTTCATAAAATCCATCAAAGAGACATTGCCTGGTGCATGACGAGATATTGATTTGCAAAACAACTTTGATTGATCTGTCTCTATCGCATTCACATCTCACAAAACATAAGAACTGAGAATTGTTTACCACATCTGTTGATTCATCAAATAGAACTCGCTGAATTATCTGATCGCGAACGTCGATAGCCATGTCATCGATTCGGCTTGATACTGTGTCGTTAGAAAGCGGGCTTCAAATTTTTTCAATTTTTTTGCTTCCACGCCTACCAAAACTCTGACCATATTAATTGCAGCAAGCAATATGAGGTTTTCTGCGATTGTATGGGGTTTGAGAAAATCTTAATGCTACTATATGAGATGCTTTAAGTGTACTCTTATCAGCTAATGCTTGATTTACAAATAGAAGATTGTTGATTTCTCAAAGTATGTAATGTTCTTTCGAAAGATTCTGAGGGTTTGCTTTTATGACCCGGATGTTTTGTTTCCAAGTGTCGATTTAATTTTGATGATTTCATGCTTTTATCAGAGAGGATTTGAAAGCATACAACGCACTGAGGCTTTCCATCCAATAAGGCAAAACCATAATTTAAATAACTGTCATTTTACAATCTTGTTTTTTTTACCAATCTATTCACTGTGTGTAAATGCCTCACTTTATTTTTTCATAAATTTATTCATATTTCATAAGAGTTTTAATTGCAAAAAAAGTATTTACACTGACCGTACACTAAAAAAAAAAAAACTGAAACCTCGGTTATTATTATTTTCAATGAAACTACCGGCTTTTAAAAACTTAAATAAAGGGACCAGACGCGCGCTTCGCATTCAAAACTAAAGTGATATTCTCAATCCCTTACGCCTTCTTATACTGCCAAGAACAACGTATGTTCAAACGTATCATATGCATGTTCGCTCTCACTATGAATATTATACAAGGGGCACGTACACATTAAGTTGGGACGTAAGTTGCTCATATATGTACACTTCATACATACATCTGTATACCCGTCGCTATCAACGCAGCTAAATAGTTTTAACTAGGGTTCCATTGAGTTGGTTGGCGGTTCGCGAAATATTCATTGAATCATTGAATATATTTTTTTTTATTTTTGGGGGTTGAGGAGCTAAAAAGGTTGAGAATTACTGGTCTAGATTAATATGGTGTCCTCGGCTGAGGATATAGTTCCTTCTTTCTTGAAAATCAACATTTCAGATTTATGATTGGTATATAGCTGATTAAAAATTCTTTAAAATTAATATCTCTTAGTATCTAACTCTTGTATCTAAATACTCTTCAGACTTCTCTCCTCTCCTCTCTCTGAAGATAAGTCTTCAGACTTATCTCTCTTATTATCTCCTTATTCACTTTGGCACTTTCTACAGATCCACCTCAAATGTTCATTGTGGGATTAGGTGGTGTCACTGCCTTTTGATATAAACGTCAGTTTGAGTTGCAAAAAAACCAATAGGAATTATTTGCACAAGCTTCAAGTTTTCTGTGGTGTACTAATAAAAACTATAGGGCACACTAGGCTCACTCATGGATATCTCTTAACTCAACCGATGCATCCGTTTGTATTCGCTGCGACTGCTTGTACACCACATCCTTGTGGATTGTGTCTGCTATGTGGCATTGCGTCGAAATATCTTGGGAAACAGACGATGTTATCAATCGGTTTACGATTTCTTAAGGCTGTCCGTCCGCATTCAAATCTTTGATTTTTATTACAGTATGTTTCAGCTGTTTATGCCATTTGGTGTATTTCAGATTGCAATTTTATTGTTTTGATCTTGTTTATTAATATAATATTTGATTGTGGTTTTATTTCCCTTTTAGCATACGTCATAGGCGTTTTCCATTTATGCTGCCTTTTTATATTAATGGGTTTTTAGTGTTTAATTATCAATTTTTAATATTTATCTATTTATCCTATAAATATTCTATATCGGGGCGCTGATGACACTTCATTTTGTACCTAGAAAAATAAATCCATGACAAATTCCTTAGAAATTAAACAAAATAAAAATGTCAATAACATGTATGGACAAAGACTCACTAACATTTAAAATATCTTTGTACAATGCCCATTAGTATGATAGTTTAAAAAATAGTGAGTTACCAATATTGTATTACTGTAATAGGATTTTAGAATTAGAACATCAACACGCAGAACACAATCACAGTGCACTGTGCTAAAATAAAGGTGCTCAAAATGGAGTACAGTGTCGTACAAAGATACAGCGGATACTCAAAAAAGCTTCCGTACACTAAAACTTAAAATCAATATTTGCCAACCGTCATCTTGAAATAAATATTAAATTTACCAATACTAACATCTTTTTACTTATTCTACACTTATTCAAAAAAGAACCGCATTTTAATGCACCTAATTATTACAAAATTCGTAAACGTGAAAACCAGAAAAACACAAACAACGGGATACTAAAGGAGTAGTCATAATTCAGATCTATTTTTCTATCACATTTAATGCAAAGATTTACTGAAAATCCCTATTGCTTACCCCCCCCCCCCAAAAAAAAAAAAAACGGCAATTGGTAACCAGGAATATCCAGTATTCCAGATATTGAAAATTAATTTTTATTCCTTTAAATTTCATTTAGTCCAATAAATTAATTAGTATGATTTTTCTTGATGCAGGATTTTGAAAGCCAACATTGATGCACAATTTATTGAATAATTTAGTTATTTAGTAACGAGGCTACATTCATGTTAATTCCTCCAGTATTAATCAGCACATTTGTCAATATTCCTCCGATGCTACTCTATTCTTACTATCATGATATATCACGTGCACATACATTGTAATCACGGACACTTGTATGGCCAGGTATTGTCGGTAGACAAGTATGATTGGATCTATTTTTACTTCCTTATATGTACGAAGTAAAGGAAGTATTGTGATCACGAAAAATTTCGGTTTTCAGATTTCAACGGAAATATCCATTTTGACTAGATTAAGCGTGACATCTGTATTTACGTATGTATCTCGCATAACTCAAAAACTATTAGCCGTAGGATGTTGAAATTTTGGATTTAGGACTGTTGTAACATCTAGTTGTGCACTGATTGCAATCTAATGGACCAAGAGTGTCCAAAAAATCCAAACAATTTGGATTTTGGACTTTTCTTAACTGCAGCAATAACTCCTGTTTGAGAGCTTTTCAACGATATATCATAAGTGTTCATTATTTTCATTGGTTCCACAGTTATAGCCAAAGAAAATTTTAATTAATGAAATATTTGGATCTTACAAGGGGAAGGTATATCGGCTCGAATCCGACTTCTTCTCCTTTTTTTTAACTTTTTTTTTTAATTTAAATGTATTGATTTATTAATAATTATTAGTGGTTAATAATTATTCTAAGAAAAAATCACTATGAATAGCAATAAAAAAAATATGTATATGTAATTTAATAGGCGTACAAGGAAGTCATATGTTGTCCACATCTGATTTTTATTTATGGAAATTAAAATTCAACCAAGTATGAAGTTATACTAAGGATTAAATCGTTGCAGAAATTCAAAATATCTTTGGTTATGATTTTCAAAACATCTGGTTTGAACGCAATGGCTGCTGTCTCTTTTTTAGTACCAAAATGAGTGTGCCTGATTTAAACTTAGTTTTTCATGGTAAATTGATCGGTTGAATAGGCGTAATACAATGACCAACATGTCCCGGTTAGATTATGAGATTGTATGAAAAATAATATTTACCAAATAAATTAAAAAATATTGCCTATTCAGACTACATGCTAGAATATTACTTGGGAATCATTAAAACAGTCCAGTTTTTCTATCCATGCCCGGATGACACAGTAACAAACAACAGAAAGACAATTTGAACATTTAACTAAGTGAAATCTTATAATATTTTTATATAAAGTAAATGTATTCCGGGTTATTAGTTTTTCTTTTTGCAGAAATTTTGTTTTGGCTGCACAGTTCCTACATTGCCAAAATATTTTTTATTTGATGAATCTCAATTTAGTCCTTTTGACATTTTGGATTAGGGCATCATAGCGATTTTTTCTTTATAACATTTTGTTCATCATATAATAAACTTTTAAAATAGTACGTCACGTAGTGGATACTGTGCAGCCAAGAGGGGTCCATTCCATTTTTAATGTCTTAGGATTGACTAATTGATACATAAAATATCCTGAAAGTTTTGTATATTTATATCAATTTCTGTGTTAAACAGAGGGTGTGGTAGGCTACTTTTGTCTCAACTTTAATCCATAGAATATAATTATTAGTTAATTTTATTAAATTATGTCTAGACGAAGATTTATTTTTATGTTTTATTTACGTATTGTATTTTTAACATTTATTTGTTTATATTTTATTAATTGGTTTTAATTTACTTCCTGTTTTGGTTAATTAATCATTCATTCGTTAGTGAATATCTAATTGTATTTTGTCTTAGCTGACATTGATCATATATTAAATACTCATTTTTTAAGTTTGTTTCTATTTGTAATCAGATTCAAAATACAAGATAACCAAGAGGGTTGGCGTATCACATTTAGAGTTTTACAAAAATATCACATTTGCAGTAGAATTTTTCAAACTTTTTAAAAAGGTTAGTGATACTTATTATCTGTTTTTATTTAAAAATGTTGTTTCTACTATTACATTTGCACTTGAAGTAAGAAGTATTCCATGTTACTTGAAAGTAATTTTTTTCTCTTTATTGAACAAGCTGATTAAAAACAATATATGTGCAAATAAACGCGCGCTCACACACACACACACACACACACACACACACACACACACACACACACACACACACACACACACACACACACTACTTACATGTATACATACTTGTAGACATTAATGCACTGTTATAATTTCATAGATATATACATTTTTTATAGATTAATGCATACTTTACGTAAATAAAAAATACATATGATATAGATGATGGTTTAACAATTACTGAAGCCTTGTAAACATGTGAATTATAAAAGGTTTTTTTTTAATTTTATTTCTTTATTATAACTTTTATTTGAGTTGATTCCTATGTTGATAAATTACTAATATCAACAATATGGTGTGATACTGCATGTTTTTTTTTATTTTGAGGATTGGAAGTAAATCAAAATTTACTTTGAATCATCATTTTCTACAGGATCTTTATCAGTTAGAAAAAAATATATTTTTCAATACCTCCATTACGAAGCTATATATATTTTTTTAATTCACCTATACTCAGAATAGTAATAATTTTTATATGCTAAGAATTAATAGTTCTTAGCATATATAAAATGTGATTTTGATGTTATATAAAAAAATTAACCAAAACGTTAAAATTATAAAAATAGACAGTTGGACGGGACGTATGTATGATTAAAACAGATATAATTTTAAAGAATTGAAAACTTTATCTTTGTTGTTTTCTTATTTTTATCTATTTCACTGTTTCAAGTTATGATAAGATATTTTTGTAAAGCAATTCTATACTAACATATTGGTTTAATAGTAGTAGCCGATATTACTTATGGAAATTAAAAACTTATCCTTCCAATATTTGATGAACTAGTCGAATATTTTTTACAATATAGTATAAAATCAAAAGAAATCAGTAGATAGAGAAAAAATTAAAACATTCTTACAGTGCAGGATGTCATATTATAAATTTTCATCTGTCCAAATAACACTTTTTAGTAATATTGTTGTTAGAATATACTCAAAATTATCTGCTGAAATTACAAACAACCGTTTTTTCTTTTGATTTTTACTAAAGAATATGGCAATTAAAAATATTTGTTGTAAAATAATTGATAAAGAAAGTGTCAAAACTGATTTGCAATAAAATATACAATAAAACGTCTGTAAAAATGAACGAATGTTCTTTGTGTTCTAGCTAATTTCAAAGAGAGGGAGAAATGTAGGTAGAAAGAGATGTGAATAAATATTACTGTTATAGCAAGACTTAAAACAAATAAAAATAACTGCAGGCAGGAAATGAATTTCTTGAACAATACCTCAATATTAAAAAGGAAGTTAATCACAATAAAGAAGAAAATTCGTTAAATTTAGCACTATATATATATATATATATATATATATATATATATATATATATTATAGATTTAGTATACACAGTATATTATACACAGTATATTATAGATTTAGTATACATTTTAGTATACAGTATATAATATAATATAGCACTATATATATATATATATATATATATATATATATATATATATATATATAGTGCTATATATATATATATATATATATATATATATATTATCTTATTAATTAAGAATTAGTAATTTTATTACTTACTAGCATTCCTCGTCGCGGTCTTGCACGACTGACTCTGGTAGAGACAAAAGTTATTCCTCCAATTATCTTATCACGTTATCTCTGAGGGTACGGTCAAACGTTTCAGCATTAGCTCGATGAATCTTGGTACATTCAACCCGTAGTAAGTAATTCGTAAGTCTTTTATCTTAGAAAATTTTACCAAAAGGACATTTTTACGCATAGAGAAAACCGACTTGTTCACATGTTACATTTAATGGCAATTTAAAAATCGAATGAGCAGTCATACCACCAGCGAGGAGCATCGCAGCGATGCCTACGATATTACACAGAGAGCCAAGAGCTACCTGTCCGTCGAATATATGCGAGAAGTAGATTAATCAAAAAGGTTATCCCAGTGCCTCCAGGAGCATCTAAAACGAATACTTTTTTCTGTCGGTGTCGATATTGTGAGTGATGGAATCTTATGCGTGGCGTTGATGTGGTTCTAATATAGAAAGGTTCATATTTATGTACACTTGTGAAGCTCATTGATATTAAAAAAATTAGGAACATAGTGAAGCTACCGTTAAAATTTGGTAACGATTAGTTAAGCGATTCTTAAATTTTTTTAAGAAAAAAAAACTGTATACACAAAGTTTCCTCTTAATATAATAAGATCTAGATGCTATTCAATAATTCGAAAAAATTATCGCTAAATGAATAATGAAATATTTATCACCTATCACAGAACCATTATAACGTATCATAAGTCCAATCAATAGTGATTTTTATGGTAAAAAATTAGTAGAGTTTAGGGAAGTACATGGGATTGTAGATTACGGTAAATATAACTTGTTTATATGCGAGTAGACAAAATGGCGGCCGTTCAAAAGTAGTGAAAATCGGTTTTTCAATTTTATAGGTGAAAAAGTTGAATAATAGTTGTGGGTATTTGCAGTACCTACAATTTAATCCCTTAAACGTTGAATTTCGTTTATTAGTTACTGTAAAAAAGCTGAAAAACCGTTAAAAATTCCCGTTTTTTGCAAAGCCAATATTTATTGCAAAAATAACTTTTTTACTGTTTTTTTTTTAAACGCTAGTTTTTGGAATTCCGAATTGAGTGGTTGGACAAGAAAATTGGTATATTCGTTACGGAGATATTGTAATTTTTTTATAAAATGACTTCCAGGCAACTTTAATGGTTTTGGCTTTTAAGAACTTTTTCGTATCCATTTAAAATGACTTGTACTTGTACAAGTCATTTTAACAAGTACTAGACTTATACTTTCAATGGTGAAAAGTTTTTGAAAAAAAAGAACTTTCAAATGGTGAAAAGTTTTAGACCAAAAATTAATGGAGTCGTGCGCCTATTGAGCTGAGAATTTGTAACTTCAGATCGGCGGAGTGCGAAAAATTGCTTTATTTCTGCCAATTTTGGACGGATCGGGACCATTTTTTTAAAATTTAAATTAAAAAAAAATTGCCTTAAATTTAATGTATTTTTTTAAGCAAAATTTATGAACGTATATAATAGTTTATTATATATAAATTTATGAAAATATATAACAACAGCATTAATTGGAATCAATCAACTTGTATAACTGGACCGGATATTACATAAACATAACGAACAGTGAATAAATAGTGTCTTTGTAAACACCGACATACATTTTGCTTCAAAAATGTACATTAAATTTAAGGTAACTTTTTAAAAACATTTTTCAAAAAAATGGTCTCGATCCATCCAAAATTCGCGTAAATAGAACGATTTTTCACACTCCGCCGATTTGAAGTTACGAATTTAGCTTTATTAGCACGCGACTGCCGCGAATCGCTATCCCCTTCACGACTACCACGCTCTATTTTTCGAAGAAGTTTAAACAAATTTTACATTAATTTTTGGTCTAAAACCTTTCACCATTTGAAAGTACAAGTCTTGAAGAATAGATGGCACTTGAAAATGGACACAAAAAAGTTGTTAAAATAATTACAGTTGCCTGGAGAGTCTTTTTATAAACAAATTACAATATTTCAGCAACGAATAAACCAATTTTCTTGTCTAACCACCATTCGGAATTCCAAAAGCTAACGTTTAAAAGAATAAAAACAGTAAATTTTTGCAATAAATACTGGCTTTGCAAAAAACGTCCATTTTTAACGGGTTTTGGGAATTTTTGCAGTAACTAATTAAGGAAATTCAACGTTTAAGGGCTTAAATTATAGGTACTGCAAATACCCACATCCCAACCCCGTAGGGGAAAACACCCGCCTTGTGACGCTTCCGGTCGCCACACCCCTCACGTTCCTAGCCCTGATGGGCTTTAACGGGAGTCGTCTTTCCCCCACTAACTTTTTACATCTCATAGTAATAAGCCAGGCCTCGTTGAGACGGCATCGATGTAAATGCCTCTGTAGACATTTACTTCGGTGATTTTTAACTCGACTTTTGCCTTCGCTGTAGGCCTCGTCCAGATACAAATACCCACAACCCTTATTCAGAACTTTTTCTTCTAGGAAGTTTACCTTGGCCTACATAATAGAAAAACCGATTTTTCACTACCTTTGGATGGCTGTCATTTTGTCCCACCAGTGAAACTTTTATCCAATCGCATATAAACAAGTTATACTTACTGTTATCTATAACCCCTTGTACTTCCCTAAACGCTACTAATTTTATTTAAAAATCGACCTCTTTTCCGTCCCACTGACTGGACTATTTCCCAAGAAATCGAATACAACTGCGTTAACCTAACGATATGTATATGTATATGTATATCAAAGAAATGAATTAAAATTGTGTGATATTCAATAATTAACAGATATCGGCAGCATACACTCATGTGATTAATTAGACTGAACTGTGAAAAAATTGTTGCGTGAAGCACACCACATTGTGTTCGCTGCCTAGCAGACAGCCATCACTTTGTTTGAATTTCAATGCCAACACCCTAGCAAATACCCGTTTGAAGTTTGAAAATCAAAAAATCGATTGCGAAGATATAACATTATTTCTGAATAATTATGATCTGTTAGATTGAGAGTGTACATTATGTACAAGGTGTGACAATAAAGTAATGAGACTCATGTGAAAAAATGTTGCTTACCGTTTTAGTCATGTTTAGTGTTGTCTCCTTCAAAGTAGTTCCCCTCTGATTGCACACACTTATTCCAGCGCTTCTGCCATTGATGGTAACATTTCTGGAACTCATCTTCTGTAATATCCTTCAAGACCCTCGTCACAGCTTTTTGGACATCTTGTGTTGTTTGAAAAAGGTGTCCCTTGACCGCCATTTTGACTCTTGGAAATAGAAAAAAGTCGCACGGAGCGATGTCTGGTGAATAAGGTGGCTGTGGTAGTACTGAAATTTGATTTGATGTTAAAAATTGTACTGACAGAGCAGTATGGGATGGTGCATTATCGTGATGCAGAATACAATTATCAGCAATGTTGGCCTGGACACGAAAAACTCGTTTACGAAATCTTTCTAAAATTTCTTTGTAGAAATATTGGTTACCTGTTTGTCCAGGAGGCATCCACTCTTTATGAACAATTCTCTTGGAATCGAAGAAGCACACAAGCATGCATTTCACTTTTGACTTTGACATGCGACCTTTTTTTGGTCTGGGTGATCCCTTTGAGCACCATTGCGAACTTTGGCGTTTTGTCTCTGGATCGTATTGAAAAAACCAACCTTCATCACCAGTGGTAACACGGCTCAACAAATCTGGATTGATTTCCATTTGCTCTAACAGATCGGCTGCCACATTTTTCTGTGTTTCTCGCTGTTGTGGGATTTTTGGGGACCATTTTTGCACAAATCTTTCTCATACCAAGATCTTCAGTTAATATTAGACCAACCGTTTCTCGATTGATGTTGAGTTCTTCTGCAATCATTTTCACGGATAATCGTTGATCAGATCGTACGATTTCACGCACCCTGGTCAAGTTGACATCTGTCCGTGAGGTTGATGGTCGTCCACTGCGGTCTTCATCTTCAACATTCGTTCTGCCTTCACTAAAAATTTTATGCCACCAAAAAACTTGAGCTCTTGACATAACTTCCTCTCCAATAGCCTTCTGAAGCTTACCATAAGTTGTCGTCGCGTTTTCACCCAATCTAACGCAAAAGTAAATAGCATACCGTTGTGCAATATTTTGCGGTTTCATTTCTGTGATGAGAGACACAAACACGTGTTCACTTATTACAGCACAACTCACGACTGAGCAGTTGCATCAATGTGCCGCTTGGACTAGAAGTAGCTTATAGACCAAGGTCAAAGATGGTGTGCCTATGCAAGCTGCAGGGTTGCCACATCTTGCAAAGAAAAATCAGTCCCATTTCTTTATTGTCGCACCTCGTATGCCAAAGTTAGCCTTCAACCTACTAGTAAATACCCCATTTGAATTTTGAAAATTGAATGATTGCAGAGATATTATAAGAGCACTCCATTGCAAAAACAAAGCTCAAAAACAGTGCTCAGGGGCACCCTGTTTGTTATCAGTTGATGGTGATGATTGGTCTAGCTTCCTACGAGGTACTTGCATATCTCACCACTCTAGCCTCACACGCAGCCTCCATGGGAAGCCCATTACTATTAAACAGAATTTCTTTTAATTGATTTAATATTATTTTATTTAACATAAATTTAATTCTTTTATTTTTGTAATATTATTTATTCAATTTATTCTAATCATTCAATTCAAACCCAGCTCACACAGTGATAGAAACAAACAGTTCACAGTTTGTTATTTCAATTCATTAAAGTCTGTGTTTCAACCGGCAACAGACCGGGTAGTTACAGCAAGACACTTGCAGAGGAGAGTAGATGTACAGCTGTAAGTAGTGGAAAAAAACATCTTGCTAGAATCGCTCTTGCTACACATATATATTTTTTTCAATATGAAATATACCTAAAAACCTTCTCAGTTATGCCAAGAAACATGGGTAAAAATTTGATTACAATTGATCGAGTAGTTGTTTTGTTTATCCCGAACAAACAAAAACCTTCTTCTCTTTATGTAACAGTACAAATACAGAAAATCCTACAAATGTGAATAACATAATTACTGAATAAAGTATATATTTATGCAGAATGATTTTGAATTTGAAGGTAAAATAATATCTTCAAACTGGAACGTCTGGAAGGCCATGGGATCACCATTATCAGCAATATTATCGTGTGGGATTCCTCCCACAGAAAATTTCACTGAGAGGAAGTGGTATTCTGCTGATTGTGGATAGGACATTGAGAGCAACTCATGGGTACCTGATGCCAACAGAAAATGCACTGATATATGTACGATGCAAGTGCTGCGTGACTGTGTGCCACTTGTGGTTTGCTCACGTTATGCAGCCTTGCATCGTAAATTTGCCCAGGAATTATCGTCAAATCTGAGCAATAATGAAGAAGTTTTAGACTGGGTTTTTTATTTCTTTGGTCTATTAGTATTTTACAAACTCAATAGCGTTCTTAAATGTTTTTGTTGGTAGTTGTATGTATATTTTTGTGTTTAACATTTAAGTTTTTTATTTTGTTTGATTCTAGTTTGAGTTTTAATTTTGTTTTTAGATTTCTATTATACATTTTTATTTTATTTTAATTTTGTTGTTGTCTTATTAGACTTTATATTTTATTTCTATATTTCATATTTTTGTTTTCCGGGTGATGATAACATGAAAATGTTTTTCGCCCCCAAAAAAGAAATCAGAAATATACAGGGTGTTCAACTTCAAAGAGACCCCATTACTTAGTAATTTATAATAAATGTATATTTTTGTTAAAATTCTTATATTGGTGTGAGAAGAGTAAAATTATGTGGAAGATGTTGGTGCAACTGGAGTTTGGGACTGAGTTTGGTACTTTATTAGATTTTTTTATTACTGAGTTTAGTGTTACTTTTTGAAATTATTATTGAAATGATATACTGTAACTGTAGACTGTTAAGTAGAAATAATTATTGCTAATATGAACAGTTATAACAATAGCTTCATTCATAGATTACTTAAAAAATATTTAAATAATAAAAACATGTCGGAAAACCACATTTTTAAATCAATAACAGTAATAATCATTTTATTTTGTTCTTATTTTCTTAATGTGTGTGTGTATAATGTGTTTTGTTGCAATTAGTTAAATTAGTGAACAATAAGCAACCCCCATTGCCCAATGAGGTGAGAATGTAAATGAAGTGTGGCCCTTGTACAGACTCATGCCAACCATTCCTGAGACATGTGGTTAATTGAACCCCCAACCACTAAAGTACACCGTTATCCACTGTCTGTGATTCAAATTCGCTTATAAAACCTACAATATTGATAATGATCATAAATATAAACATATTTCATCTAAAAGTGTATTACTTTTAAATATCCAAACAGTAATACTATAAATATCACTAATATTTTTCATAAAAATGAACATAGTGTTACTTGTATAAAAGGTAAACTTATAAAATATGTTTTACAAAATAACAAAAGTTATTAACAAACTTGAATTTTGTGTAAATTATAAGATCAAATGTATTGATAGTGAAGATATATAGGAAAACTACCAGGTTTTACATAAAAAAGTTTTCAGAACACTATAACAGTTATAGAAAAGGAAATATTAAATTTTCAAATGTTATTTGAGATCTTTTAAAGAATAAACATAAAATTACTGAAATTCAAATGAACATTTACATTATTTTTACAAGTAGAATAAATTATGACAGTCCTGGGAGAACTTTCTGATGCACGTGTGTGTGTGTGTGTGTGTGTGTATATTAGCTGGCCCATCTAGCTAGAACCTGGATCTTCAGAACTCAGGTCAGCCCAGGTGAACTCTGAAGCTAACTCAGGGACTCCTTGGGGGCCTCACAGGGTCTACCCAGGGCCACACAGCTTGCTTTTGGTTGCCATTCCCATCTACCCAGAGAGCTCCACCCCTGGCTGGCCCCTCACACTGTTTGTTATCTTCATGGCTGTTAGAATAATACTGATAAATAACAATTTTAGTATGCCAGCTTTATAGAAACTTGAAAAAGAAAGTAAATTACAAAAGACAGAATAATAGTAACTATGGTAACTGAAGTACAAACACCTTTGACGATAAAAATTTGTAACATATTTCTTTGTCATGGTGACAAATATTATAACAAAATTAAAAGATTCATTAATTCTTTCCGTAATGAATATCATTAATTCACAACTTTACTCTCCTTGGAAATGAAAAAATAATAAATGTTTTTAGTATCATAACCTTCATGGGAGGTGGGGCCTTGGTTGATGGCTTAAAACCTTCCATGAGTTAGCACAAATGTATCCTGAAAATTTGAAAGCAGTTGGTTGGTTGGTTCTTGCATGATGCAATAACAAAACAGACTACTTTTTATGTGTGTATGTTTATATATATACATTTATGATGCGGATGGTCTAGCCTTCCACAAGTTGCTCACATACCTCACCACTCTAGCCTCACACACAGTCCTCACAGGAAGCCTATTGTTGTTAAATAGAAATCTTTTAAATTTATTTAATATTATTTTATTTAATGTAAATTTAATTCTATTATTTTTATAACATTATTCATATCATTCAGTTCAAATCCAGCTCACACAGTGATACAGACTCTCGCAGTTCACAGTTCATTAAAGTTTTTGCTTCAACTGGCAAATCACTACTACATTCATATATATATATATTTTTTTTTGAAATGAAATATATTTAAAAAACCTTCTTAGTTATGCCAAGAAAAATGGGTAAAAATTTGGTTGCAATTGATTCTTTCTCTTTATATCATTATAGTATGGATGTAGAACTGTGTATATATGCTACATTGAGTAGCTATTTAAAAGTATAAACTTTCCTAATGAAAAACTGAATCAAATTTTGTGGTAAAAAGTTTTTAGTAATTTGAAAAATTTTCAGTTGTGTTTTGTGAACATCTTCATTGAGTAGTTCTTCTATTCTCACCTAGGTTTTCACCTGATTTTATTGCTTTTTTTTAGCAACATATATTTAGATGGGGTAGAAAAGTGAATTGGATTTGAGTTGTGTCCATTTATTTTTTTCGTTTATTTCAAAATGTTCAGGTTTATGGAGATGCAGTCCTTTTTTTCTGCGTGTAGATTACTGAGGACCATGTCAATGTTGGTGGATTTTTGTGTAGTTGATTGTTTAATGTCTTGAAGGTTAGATTGCATGTACATTTTTAATATGTGAAGTATACTCTGAGTTAATGTGACTTATTTTTCTTTCATTTTCTATTTTCTTGTTTCTTTTCTGTGGAAGTGTTGCTTAATGTGTGTGCTGTTATGTTAATATATGCTACGTATTTTACACTCTTTAGGCCTTCTTTTTATGTGGTCTTAGGTGAAAAGGGTGAAATTAAAATTTAAAAACAAATAAAAATTTTAATTAAACACCTTTGGACTATAGTGTTTTTAAGCAGACATTTTATTAAGTTATCTAATAATACTAAAAAATATCTGTATCGACATTCTATAATTTATTTAGTGAAACCGAATACAATTTTTAAGCCCAATGTGCTTAAAAACTGTTTATGTTATTCTTGAATGTGATAAAGTGTAGAATTAGATTATTATCCTGCTTCCAGCTATTCTGTTTGATTCATTTTTTTTTCGGTTCTTTTATTTTACAGAAAATTTTAGTCATGGCCTTGAAAAGGTCCAAAAAAAATTTCTGAAACAGCACTCCTACTAATTTTAGCTACGAGCTGCGCCATTGGTTGAAACAGAAATTTTTATGGTTAAAATTTATATTAGTATACAAAAGATACACCTTAGGTGTATTAGGCCAGAACCTAATAATTAATAAAAACCTTGTTAGGAATTATGGCTAGAAATCAGTACCAAGTTTGGATAAAGATAAAATTTTCTATTATGATAACCTTGATCTGCCATTCTTTCACACATAAAGAAAGATGTTTACTCTTACATATTTTTTGAGTTTTCTAGGTTGTTATTAGCATTTGAGATGAAGTGGCTGAAATAAATGAACTACATTTTTGAAGGCTGTGAAATTAATCTATGAACTATATATGTTTTTTATTGTATTGGTTTTTCTCATTTTGTGAGAATATTTTATAGTTCCACTTTTGTTGCTTTCAGTTTATATAGTCACTATATATTTTTTGCATTTCTTTTTTTAATTTTACCTTCGCCTTGAAATAATATATTTTTTAATCTCTGAACAATAATTTTTTTTAACTCTTTATTTGTTTTTCTTTCATTTCAGTGATGTTCCTTTATATTCCAATGTTCTTTCTTGTTTTTATCATATATATAACACTAATTGAAATTTGTTTGTGTCTATAAAACCTTTTTTTTTCTTTTTACATAATTTTATGGAAAATTTAATATTTTTTTTATTATCTGTAATCTGGCATTCTTCAGTTAGCTTTTTGGCATTAACCTTCCAAAAGGTTTTCTAAAACGTTATTTAATAATACTTATTATTAGAAAAAAATATAACAGCTACTTAAAAATGATTAGAAATTAATTTTAATGCTAATTGAATTTATTATGTCTTCTAAAAAACAGATTATTCTGGTATATACTTTTTTCATTGCATTGTAAAAAGTTGCACACGTAAATGTAATACAGTTGTGCTGAATTTGGTGATATGAAAACATTCTTGCTGGAGTTGTAATGTCAACATGTTTGTTTTGAATTCTTTGCTGATTTTAGTTATTTAAAATAATTGGTGTTATTAATTGTCTCATAGGAAAGATAGACTCAATACAATGCTCATTCTCTTGAATAAGTTATTTCTTCCACAACTTTGAGCCTTATTTCATAATGTTTTGAATTTATCTGTATAAAATAAACTTTGTATTTAAACAGTTGAACATTGTTGCCTATTACTGATTGTATAATTGTACAATAAAAGTTTGGGTATTTAAAAACTAGACTTTATCTAAGAATAATTTCTTATTAAAAAGAATATTTATTGAACATAATTTAACTCTGATAAACACTGAAAAATTATTTCTTATTAAAAAAAATGGTTGTTCAATTCAGGAATAATAAAATATTTATTTCTCATCTAAATAGCAGTCATAGTAAGTTTAAAGTTTACGTGATGCCGAACAGAAAAGAACTAAATATGTAAATATGTCAATTTAATAGTTTTGCTTTAATTTCCAAATTATTTTACAGCTGAGGGTAATACGGATTCAATAAATAAACTTTTAGGTTGACTTAAATCCCAATAAAATAGGGTTTTATTTTATTATCAAATCCCAATAAATACTATTTATCTAAACAGATACATTAATTGAGGTAAATTAGGTGTTTGTTATTTTTCTGGAACCATGCTTAGAATACTTTTCCAAATATTAGAAATCGTTTGGCCTGATAGAGCTGTATTTAAGAATGTACAAATTCTCCCTTGTAGAACACCACATTGACATTAAATATATTTAAGTAATTTTTTTTTTAATAATGCATTCATTCAGTTCATTGATGAATTTTACTTGCCTCAAAAATTTTACAGAAAACACTTTCTTGTTATTATCACCCGGAACATCACCTATAATTTATACTATTGTACTTAGTAGTGTGTAACTTTTTAATGAGTGGATGTATATTTTTTTTCTTTTACACATCTTTAGCCTCTTTGAAGCCTCAAAGTATAATTTATTTTAAAAAAAAAATTCAAGATGTTAAGTAATAATACTGTAGGGTTGTGTGTGTGTGTGTGTGTGTCTGTGTGAGCGCACACACGCGCTTGCTTGCTTACTTGTTTGTTTGTTATACAGGACATATTTATGCACTAAATATTTTCTTCTTAAAGAATAATAAATTTTAAGTTATTGTATAAAATATTGGCTATAAAATTTGTTACAGGATTATGGAATGACCAATTATGGTTGGTTCAGAAATGTCATCATATTCACCAACCCATAGGTGTAACTCACTTCCATTAAAACCTGGCCTTGATGTGAAAGACAAAAGCAGTGCTTATGAACAAGAAAAAATGTACAGCAACAACAACAATAATAATAACGTTGATGATGATGATAGCAATAATTGTAATGATTTTACTGCAAGAGATTATCAGGATGAATTATTATCATTTGCTGTCAAAGAAAATGCAATATTATACTTGCCTACTGGATCTGGGAAAACTTTCATTGCCACAATGCTTATTAAATCTTTTTCTAGTTTTATTGAAAGGTACAGTATTTATTTTGTTATTCTGATTTATTATTATTTCAATTTAAACGTGCACTGTTTAATAAATTTTGATATGATAGGACTAATATATAACTAATATATATTTGCCAATCTCGATGGGGGAGTAGTAGTGTCTTGGTCTTACATCTGGGGATCCCATTTGAATCCCAGCAAATCACATTTCATACATGTGCTTTAGTGCACAAGAGCCTTTTATTTTTTGCACATTGCTGATGCTAAAAACTGATTTGTAACTGACCGACAAGCTTTCTGTCCAGCTGTAAGAAGTTGGCGTCTAATTGTTGTCACATGTAAATTTGTTCCACAGCAGATAATTTTAGATGACGTTTACTTTCTCTCACTAGTAACCAATTTTTGTTGAAGTAATTTTTCTTTTACAGCCACATTTGCCTTTCCTTTGAGATGAAAAGGGATCAGTTTCTTTTATTTGTTTTAAAATGACTGTCCCTAATCTAACACCATACTCTGAAGCTATTTGTCATTGTGTCATACTGTTATATTCAGAAAGAGAAAAAAATTTTTGAATTCTTTCTGGAGTTACAAATAATATGTGAAAGTATGATTTTGTAATAAAAAATGAAATAAAGTTTCACAAAACACTTATGAAAATTACTAAATAACCAAAGAGCAATAACCTCACATTACAAAGACATTAAAGAACAGTTGTGATCAAGCAGTGTAGCCACAATATATAGAAATAAACAAAATAATTCTGTGTGTTGGGATTAATTTGCCACTGTAGATTTAACAAAGCAAGCTAATAACAAAATTGCACATCCCTTCTCAGCCACTGTCCCAGCCATGCTTGTTTGCACTATCATATCCATGTACCATCGTCCAAGTATTTTCTTCACACCAATGGTGGGTGTTCTGAAAGATGAATACATACTGCAAGAAAGACTACCATTAGCAAGTTTCTTGTTTTATTAAAAATTTTGTGCAATATTTAAAGGTATACTGACTGCAGTTCATAATTTTCAGAAATAGTAACATACAATATAATCCAATCATTGGACCAGCGCTTACCAATGGCTAGTGAATAAGAAATTTAAGCTGATTTCAGATAATCTAGAAAAAAATAATATTTGATTCCATGGAGAAAAATTAAGATGTTGACTGGAACTATTTATTAAATACAGATGTTAAAGATTTCAACGATAATATATAAAGGAGGTAGTTTTATAGTAAGTTGTTTCCCTAAAGGAGATGAAGAGTGATTGACAGGATATTGCACTTATCCTTCATTTTTAAAAAAAATATGTTTGTAATCTTGTAAGAAATATAAGGTATATCACCTAAATCTGAAGTGAAAAAATTAAAAAATGAAGAAATTTTCAATTACAGTTAAATAAATTTGAAAATCTCTTTCTGTATTTGCTCATTTCTAAGCCACGCTTTTTTCCTTCCTTTTAATATCAAAAAAAAATTGTGTGCAGCTAAGATACGATTTTCTTTTTACTTTAAAAAAAAAGGTTTATTATAAATTTTTTTAAATCCTTTTTTTTCCAAAGTGCACATTATTATGATTTAACATTAACATAAAAAAATTAACAATTGAAAATAATTGTTATAACAACATCCTCTCTTAGAGTTAATAATTTTTTTTTTATTGGAAGTTGGTAGTTTTCCAGAATACTATTAGGATCAGTAGTGCATGGAAGAAACAATGAGTCCTTTCACTTTGTTTAGGGGTTAACAACCCTTTAGTTTTTAATAATATCCTGGAAAATATTATTGCCTATGGTAAACCTCAGTACAGCTTTAGTCTGTCTTATAACTTTGTTGTATGTACTTGCCTATTTACATTTTTTTTGCTATTTAATTTTTTTTACATACTGATTTTTTTTATCAATCTTATCGTCAGCAATGGCATCAAGAAGAGTTCACTACAAAGCCAGTATAAAAAGGAAGGTGATTTTATATGCAGAGGATAACTACAATAGATCAGTTCCCAGAAAGTTTTACATTAAAGGAATAATGTTCATTAATGGTGTAAGCAACATGATTTGATATTTACTTGAAAATCTATGACAAAAGGGTTTCACAGGACCAAGAACAGGAAGATTTCCCGTAGTAAATGATTATGTTGCTCAATTTATAAAAGATGCTAGCCCTGGTAGCATCTTAAAGGTTACTACTGTCAGTGCTAAAGTACTGTAAGTAGTAATACAAATGTTACAGTTGAAAGCAAGAAAAGCCATTGATAAATTTAAAATTGAAAATTTTAATGGATCAAGAGATTGATGCAGAAAATTTATGAAAAGTGAAGATCTTCTCTTAGATTGAGAACTTCAGTCTGCCTGTAACTTCGTGCAGATTTTGAAGATTAGCTTGTCCAGCGACTTATCATTGGATTTTGTACAAAACACACTTATGAATTTAAGGTTATTGGAAATATGGATGAAACCATGTTTACTTTGATTTTCTGCTCAGTCCAACCATTTTTGTGTGTGACCACAAGAATGGTTGGATGACTACTGAAATTATGGAAGACTGGGTAAATAGAGTGTGGAACAGAAGACCAGAAACTTTTAAGAAACCTAAAAATGTGCTTTTAATGGATGCATTTAAAGATATTTACCAGATTCAGTGAAAAATAAAGAAAGAAAATTGTGACCTTGTTATATATAATTCAAGTGGTATGACCAGCTTACTCCAGCCACTTATGTCTTTCAAAGACCACATAAGAAAGAATACGAAAAATGATTACATTTAGCAAATCATCATTTAACTGCTTCTGGAAAAATAAAAAAGGAAGTTCTTTAACAATAGCAGAATGGATTTATATTATCGAATAAAGTCCTGAATGAAATATCTCGCTCCTTTAAAAAATGCAGCATCACAGTGGCCATGGATGAAACGGAAGATGGTCTGTCTACCATCTTGGAATAATGATGTTGATACCACTCCCAGAGACAGTAGAAATAGTGTGAAACTGAGTGTTTATCTGATTGTATTTAATATTTATCCAATTTAAATTACCTATATGGAATTATTTTATTATTTAAATTTTATTTTTGATAATAATTAGCTTATTAAATTATCTATTTTTTTATGCAATCCTTTGAATTAACTTATTTTTGTTGTAAAAAGATTCTTTGTAAATAAATCTTACTATTATTTTTATTTATCAACTTTTTTCACAAAAACAAAAATCTTTTGAAATACAGTAATTGTATTGTTTACTCAATAAATAGATTTTTTTAAATACTATTCACTTGTATTTTTCATTGAAGTTTGTCATCTGTTAGTCATTCAAGTTGTATTTACCTAATACACTAAACTTAAACACACTAGACACACACTTTAAATACACTAGTACACTAAACTTTTCAATAAATAAATGTAGATTTTATAACAAGACTTTGTTTTTTTATTACTATTCTTATCTTATTATTTTAGATAGGTATAATGCCACATGTAAAATGTTATTGCACAAAATAGTAATTTTAAATCTCATTATTATGATAACGTAGTGGTTCTCAACCTTTTTTTTTTACATTTCACTGATCTTAATTACAGATCAGTAGTATGCTACTGAATTATTAAATATCTATTATATCATTAGGGTAGCGATAAAGTCATATCTCAGAACAGTAAATCAATAAAAAATTATAAATTTTTGAACATAACTATTTATTTTATAAAAAAATATTGTACTACAATTCTTTTATTTGTTATAAACTTTTTATTTACAAAAATATGTTATATCTTACGTTATTTACTTACATTACTGATTACAATATTTTTGAAAATTAAAAATTTAGTGTGAAGGAAGATTGCTGCTGCATACTTGAAACAGGTGAAGAGATGAGATGTCTTTTTCAGTTAAACTTGAAGTGCAAATTTCGGTCAAGTTCTGTTTATTATGAAATCTATCTTTTACTGTCACAATAGCAGAAAACTCAGTTTTTTGGTAGAAAGATGGAATAAACAATAACAGTCCTTTTCTGGAGATTGATTGATATTAATTTTTAAACTTGAGCCAAAATTCATGTAACTAATTTAGTAAATTCCATTTTCAAACTTTCATCGCAAGATAGTTTTATCAAAGATTGTTTCATTGTTAGTTAGAATTACAGTATGAAAGGGTTTCATATCCATAGCAATTTAGAATAGATTTCTTCAAAATTTCAGTGATCATTAGGAAATTGTGTTTTATATTATTGATGAGATTATCTTTCATTTCAATTTTGTTTACTGTCACAAAATTTCAAGCATGTTTTCATCTGAAACATTATAATCCATCATTTGTCATTTGTTATAAATTCCTTTATTTTGTTTCTACCAAAAATCAATCTGTTGTTTCACCTTGAAAACTTAAATTTAAGTCATTAAGGCGATTAAAGTTACAGATAAGTAGGCTATTGTTATCTACAGCTCTTCTCTCATCAATCATGCAGTTCAGAATCAGTATCTGTTAGGAACACCTGCACCTCTGAATGTAGCTCAAATAACCTGCTTGGTATTTTTCCTTTAGAAATTCATCTCATCTCTTTTTGCAGCAGTAACTGAATATGGTCACTGCAAATATTAAAAGTTTACAAAATATATGTTTAATAAAACTAAAGCTAAATATTTACTAAAATGTACTACTTTGATAACCTCCTAGAAAACATGTTTTAATTGTTCAGTCATCTGTTTGACTGCTAAAATTTCTTTTTGGATGCTGCAGTGAGTAAGGGTACAATTTTCTGTATGTGATTTTACTTCTTTAGCAACACATCCATGTGTTCATGTCATAGATTGAGCATAATCAGAACAGAAGCTGCTTCCAGTCCAGTCCATTTTCAGCAAAGAAGTCATCCAGCTTTTTGAATATTTCATCAGCAGTAGTTCGTACTGATGTACTTTGAAATACATACCGCCTATAACCATAAGTTGAGCATAGTTTCTTATGTCTGGGCTGTCATTGAGTTGTATGGTAAAAAAAATCATTTGATTTAATCTTTTAAGTTCAATGCCATGCTTTCAGTTCTGTGTGCACAGTATCATTTGACAGTTTCATCATACTTAGCTGTTTACCTAATGATTCACTCAACATACAAGTCTCCTATCTTTTGCAGTATTGTTCAACAGTTCTTCAGCAATTGTATAAGCTTTTCCACACTTTGGTACTCTTAAGCTTACTGAGAAAGATAGCTCACCTGCTTCTTGACAACTTTATATTTTAGTAGGAAAAAGATCTTGATCTACTGCAAATTCTTATTCTGAAGTATAGCTTAATGGTACAGGTTTTTAACTGTGTTTTGTCTGTCATTACTCTATTAAACCAATTAAACATGTTGATTTAATGTTATGTCAACCAAACTAAACCAAATTAATTCAAGCAGAGTACGTCAGTAATTATGTGTATAAGAAAGAATCTTTCAGTATATGTATGCCAACACTAGCACTTCAATTTTATCGAATAAAAAAAGTAACACAATAACAATATTTCAAATCAAATTGTCACATAGTATGTAAAACATCAGAAGCAAATTTATCTGTCTGTGAAGGATAATCATGAACTTGCCTAACTGCTGGGGGAAAGTTTGATGAGCAAGTTCTTTTTTTTAATTAGGTTATTGAACAAAATTGTACAAGCAGTACAAACAAAATTATACATTTGTTATTCTGAACTTTTTAGTTTTTTTTAATGTGATGCACCAAAAAATAGATCAACTTATGTACACAGTTAATAAAATGTTGAGTGGTTTATGCCTCATGTGTCATAGAAAAATAAAGATCAGTTTACTCTTTTATTTGAAAAAAAAGACATATCTGGCCTTGACATATCTTTCATTGTATCAACTATTTTGCTATCCAGTTATACTTGTAAATTAATTTTTATTTTATTATATAAGGAAAGATGTTTCATTTTTTTTATAACTGTCTAAATTACAGATATATCCACATTTAATGGGTGGAGTGCATCTGTTCCAGAGTTATATGACAACATTAAGTAACAAGCATATTGTATCAATATAATTTCTCATTAAGAGTACAAAAACTGAGAATTTGAAAAAAGATCAGAATTAAATACAGTTATCGATCCATGTGTTAACCAGAACTAATGGATCCGTATTTAATAGTTTCTTACAGGTTTACAATTTGCAGACATAAAATTGCTGCTGTTTGTACAAAATATTTTTAGTAATATAAAAATTATTTTAGATAAATTATATAATTTTTTTTTTTATGTTATATTTGTTCATAGGCCTTTTTCAGAAGGTTTTAAAGGTAGTAAAAGAGCCTTTTTTCTAGTTAATACTGTTGAACTTGTTAATCAACAAGCAAAAGCTATTAGAAGACATACTAGCTTCAAAGTTGGCCAGTATAGTGGAGATATGAATGTAGATCTATGGACTAAGGAACGGTGGTTACAAGAACTGGAATTTAATTCTGTAAGCACAATTTAATTATTTTTACATAGTTTATTGTGTTTTGGTATATGATGTACTTATAAATAATTCATTACCATGTGACATTTATAAATAAATTTCAGGAATATCCAATTTTATTTGTGCTTTGAATGAAAGCTATGATCAAGTTATATGTAATTAAATAAAATATAATTTTAAAAATGTTTTTCCCATGTCAAGTATAAGAACCTTTGTTCAGTTATTATTATCCGTATTGAAATTATATTAAGAAATGGCTATGCTGACTTATATTTATCTTTATTATGTATAGTTGTACCTTGTCGCTTAGTACTGCTGATAGTAAATTTAATTTTATATGGTTTCATTTGCTTGTAGATGTATTGATAGAGAAAACTGGTTTGTTTTTATGTTATTTTGAATGTGCTTTTTATTTTGAATGTGTATAACAGTACATCTTTTATTATAACAATACATACAGAGTGATTCAGGAGGAAGGAAAATAATTTGGTAACTAATTCTAGAGCCTGAAATGAGGAAAAAGTATGTACAAACATATGTCTGAAGACGCTTTGTTATAGGCATTGATTTTCAACTTTTTCGCCCACTGCTCATATTGAGAATCAAATGTTTTCTAGCGTCCCCCTAAAATTTTTAAACCTACCATCTGTTATAAATAATAATTTCAATTACTGTTTTTAAAAGATACGCTCTTAATCACAGTTATTGTTTTTAAATGTGGCATATTCTGTTTCAGAGTTAAAACTTGCATTTTAAATGAAAGCAATTAAAACAGATATTTAATCATATTTGGAAATATTTTTATTAAAATTTCTTTCAAAATAGTTACAATTGTATCTATATAGTTTTATAACAATAATAGTGATAGCATATTCAATATAACAATACAATAATTAAAACAAAACTTTCAGTTGAAAAATTACACTTCCATTAATGTGAAGGATGAATCTGATGTACATTTTCCCCAATTTTCTGTGAGCCTTCTACTGCCCCACCCCTGAAGGCTCCATCAATTTATCGCCCACTTTGAGAACGAATGTTATAGAGTTATGGCTAGTGAAAAATTTTGCCCAGATTTCAGTTCCTGTAGTGAATTTTGTAAGTTATTATATAAAGGGTAAACCGTTTGTTTTTTGACCTGAAAAATAGAATAAAACAGGTCCCAGAACTGTATCTCCTGTAGTTTCATGATACCCAATGTAAAACAGAAAACTTCACTGATGAAAAGAAACTTTTTTTTAGGTTTAAAGTACAATAACTTTGTTAAAATAAATTATAAACGCTTAAGTTTTATTATTAAAACATGTAGTAAATGTTTTGCTAGCTATAACTATAAAAAAGCTTTTTCAGACAAATGTTTGTATAAATGTTTTTCCTTAAGTTTTTAAGTGTTTTTTTTTATTTTTTTGAATGAAAGTGCTTAATCATTAGGACCTTAATATATTACTATAACTATATTCTTCTGCAATAGATATTAATTTTTAAATAATGCAGCATGATTTTTCAGTTATTTAATTTTTTTATAAATTTATAGCACATACTGAACTATACCCAAGCTTTAGGTATTCATTTTATAGGTTTTATTTCAAGCTGTTTGTAATTTTGTTTATTTATTTTATGTGTATTCAAGCTTCTTACAGATGACTAAATATGTCGATTTTGATGATTTATTTTTTATTTTGCAGGGGAAGTTCATTTGTTGATTCTTCTTATTTTTCCTCCAATATATTGATCATCAGTATTATTAAATTACTTAATAATAAAGTTAATTATTAAATTATTGTTACATATTACTATGATATGAGGGCTGTTTTTTTTCAACCTCCGATCTTGCATCTAAGTAAACAAGAGATAGGTGGGAGCCAAGTCTGCACATTGTATGATTATGCCACTCCCCCACCACAACTTCTGCCATTGCCAGCTCCATTGCATCAGTCTGAGTCAAGCTACAGGCAATTGAACATGGCTGCTACAATTGATGCTCCTGCCAAGTGTGAGCTGCGAAGTGTGGTACGTTTTCTGCAAGCAGAAGGATGTAGCGCTGCTAAAATCCATTGTAGATGAGCCTAGTGTATGGTGAAAACTTTATGATAGATGGTAGTGTAAGGAATGGTGCAGGTAATTTAAAGAAAGGTGAACAGACATCCATGATGAAGGTTGGCAAGGATGCAACTCTGTCGCCACTCTTATGCCTCGTTGAGCATGTTGGTGATTTTGTCTGCAACAAACTGAGATTTACAATAAGTGAACTTTCTGCAGAAATTTCAAGATCTCTGTACACAATTGTAACTAAAGACCTAGAATACCGGAAACTTGTGTGCACGTTGGTCCCAAAAATGTTGAGTGACGATCACAAAACGTAATGAATGGCGTCACCCTTAATGTTTCTCATGCGTTACGATAATGAGGGGAAGAGCTTTTAAAATTTATCCATTACTGACGATGAGACTTGGATCCAGTATGACAATCCAGAACTAAACAACAGTGGATTCACACTTCTCCAAACAAGCCGAAAAAGTTCTAACACACTGAGCAACAGGAAAACAATGGCTACAATTTTTTTGGGACCATAAAGGTGTCTTGTTGGTGGACATTATAAAGCAGAGGACAACAAAGGAAGTTTATTGTGAATCTTTACATTGCCTCCGCAGAGTGATCCAGAATAAATGAAGAGGCATGTGTTTGTCCAGCATAGTTTTGATTTACAACCACATTGTGCCAACATGACAAGATCTCAGACAATTCAAGTGGTAAGTTTTTAACCATCCACCGTATAGTCCAGACCTAGCACCTATCAATTTTCACCTCTTTCGAGAATTGAAGGCATGGTTGGGCAGACAACACTTTGCCACCAATGAAGAACTTCAGTATGCTATCAAGATGCACCTTACCTCATTGGCGGCAAACTTCGCATTGGAAAGCTGGTGTCCTGATATGACAAATGCTTCAATTGTTTTGGGGATTATGTAGAAAAATAAGTTAGATACTACTCAACTTTTATTAATAAAATCATTTTGTTGTGTCAGTTTGTCTTTTTTTATAGCCTATCGGAAGTTGAAAAAGAACCAGCCCTTCCTTGTTTGTTAAATTGACCAGTTAGTATTCTTGTGAACTATATGTTTGGATAGGATTTCTGGTAACTATAATTAAAAACTAATCCTTTATAGTACATAAACATGTACTTAAAAATATTAAAATTAAACCCTGTAATTATTTTAATATTAAAATAAAATTAATAACAATAATAAATGGTTTTCTTCTTGGAATGATGGTGGTGGGGGTTCATTGAAGCTTTTACATAAATGGTGTGTTTTTTGGGTGATCAGTTTTTTATACTGAATAGGAAGATCACCAGGTTAATATAAAAAAGCATCAGTATGAAACTGGTACTGTACATGTATGAACTGCAGAATTTGTTTCATTAATTATGCATTAATGATACAAAATTTATTATACTGCTTCTTGCTTAAATTCACAATATAGAAAATGTTTATTTCTGAAAAAAAATATAATCCTATCCTCCAATTTATATGTGAATTATTTTCACTTAATTGATTCCTGTTTTCTTCTAGGTGAAGTATTCTGTTATTTCTGTGAGATAACATTTGAGTCCTATTTGTGTATGTAAAATGATCATAATCTCATCAAAATTAATTTGTAGCTTAGTAAAACATAGAATAAACTGTATTTTATTTGTTTTTTCTCAATTGGTTACACATAATTTTATTTTTGTTTATCTCTGGCCAAATTTTAATGTGGAGGTACTGCTGTTAAAATTATTTAGACTATACATTCAATATAATTGATAATCTGTAACTGTTCATAATTTTTCAGTACCTTAACTTTTTCAAAATTTCTTTATTCAAAAGTGGTACAGATTGATGTCATTTCTTTAACAGTAATACAATGAACATATACAAAATCTTTAAACAATAAATGGGGGTTTTTCATTGTACTTATCTTGAATGGATTTTATAAACTATGATTTACTTATTGAAATATACTATAAAGTATTTATGGTTGCCTTCATCTTGCAATTGAAATTCCATTATTATCATTTATAATACAAAGCCTATGTGTTCAATTTATTCTGTTCAAATTCATTTAAGAAAGATTTATTATAGATATCTTTAAAAAAAAAATTTATTTAATGTCCAAATTCTAATGCAAATATTAATGGTGTTTTTAATACCATTTATTCATTTTGTATATTTTTAATTACCTGAAATTATTTTAAAAATAAATTCTCTCATAACACCTAACACTGGCATGTTATTCCAAATAACATTAATGGAAAATGTTTTTAAACAGAAAAATTAAATAACATCAGAAAGATTTGAAATATTTTTTATTAGTTGTCAGTTCTTATTACTTAGTATTTTTTTAGTGTAATGATATACATTAAGTCATTCATATATTCAAAACATTTTCTTGTGAATTTAAAAAGAAATAAGTTAAAATATTTAAGTGTAACCCTTTACCCTCCAATTATGAAATAAAGTAGGACCACTGGGTCTCAAATTTTTTGATCACTTAGTTCCCTGTCAGCTATTAATTAAATTTATGGTTGGTTACATTATGTATATGGTGAAATTGCTTATATAAAAAAAAAATAAATTTTTTTTTACAAAAACCTTTATTTAATAAAAAAAAAAAATAGGACTTAAATGTCAATTACGTTAAACTTGATAATTATTTTGGTAAATTTGGAAAAATTAAAGTGATTTGACAGATTCCACAACAACAGAGAAACAGCACAAACTTTAGGAGTAGGCCTACTTTGGGGTTCGTCTCTTTCTTCATCATTACCTTCACTTTCTCTATAACTGTTCAAAATAGTATTTTCTTGATCACTTTTACTATTATCATTAAACTCATTTTCAATATCGGAATCTGTAAAAAAAATACCAGAACGACTGGTAGATGCCATGCCAACTCACGGAATACATAACGTCACATTGAGAACGTAATTAAGCGTAAAACGATCGTATTTTCAATTCTATCAATATTACATTGGTTTTACGATCTTACAGCAGATCTCAGTTTGAATCTCTGTGCATAGCTGTGGTTAGTTTAAAAATTTCTAGCCGTACTTGACAAAGGAGTACTATGTGTACATTTCATTGTCGAGTTATACTCGACAAAGGAGCAGTAGTAGAAAATTATGATAACTGTATTTGACAAAACAGTACGAAGGGTTAAGAAATAATTAATGCATAATTCTCCATTATGGCTGCTGTTGTTTTGCGTGCTTTCCAAATTAAAAAAATTTTAAAAGTAAAATAAACTTAAAGAAAACTGAATTGGCTTCAAAATTAATTTGTACCAAATTAAAGGTTGTAGTTGCTAGTTATTAATTTATTCCAACTTTGAAAAATCAAAATTTCAAGGAAGATTGAATTATATACATAGATAGATATATGTATAATACATGAGCTGAAAGTTTGCTCCTCACCAACTGCTGTGTCTGGTATACTATTCATTTAAAAAACATGTGTCGTCTGCTCATATTCATTTCTTATTATTTCCAATGATTTTTATGTTATTATACAATATAAGTTTATTAACTACACGTATTATTTATATGAATTTTATTTTTGGTCTTTCTTTTATTTTACTTTTAACTACAAATAAATGCTAATAGCGTAAAAATATTTATTTTGACTTACTCTAATGGAGAAACTATTAATCTAAAGGTATTGCTAAATCTTTGTCGCCAAAATCGTCTTCACTTATAGATAAATAATTACTGTCTTCATCAATACTTTCTTGTAAATTGATAACGAATTCTTCTTCATCATCATCATCCACTAAATGTTCTTTATCCAGATATTCATCTTTTAGTTTTTTCAAATTTGCACATATTGGTGACCAGTCTTTCTCTGTTATATTAGAATTTTTTTCTTCACATAGTGTAATTGCAGTGTTTAACTTGAATGTGAGATTTCTTTGGGCCACATATCCTTTTATGTTTGCCCATATCTTGATGGGGTTTAGAACCGTGTGGTGTAGTGGCAGGCAAATAACTGACAATGAGCGTTTAGAAGGCGTTCCAAATTAATGTGCGTCTTATGCCTTGGTTTATGCAGCTTAATTAATGTATAAAGTTTTGGTCTAAGCATTTTAGAATGAAAGTATTTGCTCTGTTCCTGTAATCAAGGTACTATTTCTGATGCCTTACATATTTTGTGGTAGGTTCCTCATCTTATTGATTATTATGGCTCTCAGCATTTATCTAATCTAGTACATTTATTTTGTCTAGATATGGACAAAGTTTGTTTTCCACCCATTTTGTGAAATTTTTGGAGTTCATGTTGTCATGATAATTCCCACTTGACGTGTTACTTTTCCACATCAGCAGAGCATTGTTAATGAATTCCATCTCTCCACCATTATGCACGATTACCCTCTTTTGATGTAAGACGATGTATGCCCTGATCAGAATTGTCTGATCACATTTTGTTTGAGATATGAGAAGTTAAAATGGTTCATCTGTGTAAACAATGGAATGTTCTTCTCTGTAATGTTTAATATATCTTAAATAACATAGTCTTTGTTCTCCTATTTCATAATTTTCGATGAAAATATTTCTATTATTTTTTGTTTTCTCTATCAAAATCCTAAGGATTTCAAAATTTTCCTGATGCTCCATACACCACCCTTTTTTTTTGCATTTCTCAACGTTTCATGACCTAGGGACTCGAAAAAACAAAAAAAAAAGTGGGGTGTAATGTCTATACGTATATACATGTGTTGGCATGTTTTAAGCTTAATAACTTTTGATGGAATTTTGTAGAGATTGTGTATATGGGGCATATTGTTGGTAAATTTTTGGGGAGTAGAGATAATTTTTTGGGGTCAATTTTCTCAAAATTTTGCAAACATAACTCCACTTTACATTAAGTTCAGTACATGAATGCATGCTTATTTTACCATTATTAAAAAACTTTTCTTCAAAATTCCCCCATTCCCAAAAATTTTAAAAACCTATCTTTATTTATTATATATTTTGTAACCAAAACTTTTATGTCTTTCTAGGCATAATAGCAGTGCAATATAATAAATGTGTGTGTGTGTGTGTGCGTGCATGTGCACACGTGCACATGTATAATAAAAGTAAATTTTTGTTACTTTTAAGTCTAGTTTATTATTTTTAAGTTTTACATTATTTAAAATTAAGTCGGCCTAAAAGAAATGCTTCTGCCTTTTAGAAGAAAAACTGTTATTAGTATGTGGAAAGCCAAGAATCTTGTTAAAAATAAGAGGAACAGGGTACAGTAGAAGTATATAGAATACTACAAAAGGCTCTGGAATTCAAGGATATGTAGTACGTTAAGTTTTCCAAACAGTTTTTGTGAATTTTTACATAAAAACACTTTAAATATACTCTTGACATCAGACTGGGTGTTATCCTATTAACTATTCAATACTAAACAATGATTAAAACATTCTTATATATCCTCCAGTTTTGTGAAAATAACCTTTGTTTAAGTATCTTTTCACTAACTTTCTCTACAAAATACAAATAAGAAAATCAGAAATATTTAGCATTTGCTGCCAACAGTAAATCAGTTGGTAAGGCTTGAACACATCTCTTCTTTTTTTTTGAAATATGTTAAAATGCTTTAAAATTATTTTTTTAAATCTTATTTAATCAAAACATAGGAAAATTATCTCAAAACTAAAGACTAAACTATAATTTATTTAACATAAATTGATAATTTAAATAATACGTTACTTTAATTACATTTTATATTTTAATAGTTTTTTTTTTTTTTTGTATTTTAGGTCATAGTAATGACTGCCCAAATATTATTAAACATGTTACAGCATTATTATTTAAAAGTGAATGATATTAAAGTTATAGTCTTTGATGAATGTCATAGAGCAGTAAAGGATCATCCCATGAGAAGTGTAAGTATTTAGATCTCTGCATTCATATTTACTGGTGTTTATCAATGAAATTATTTTTTCATCATATACTTATTCAGTAGCACACCCTTCACTTTGTTCTGAGTAATATTTTCCCCCATTCACTATTAACATGTTCACTGAGGCTGAAGTGATATATGATGAGGTCTGTAAATAAAGTAATGAGACTGGTGCAGAAAAACTATTTATTTACAATCCAATTATACATGGAAATCACCTTCGAAATAGTTCCCTTGGGAAGCACGCAATACTTCAAACGGTTTTCCCACTCTTCATAATAGTGTTGGAACTCAGAAACTGGAATATTCTTCAGATGGTCGGTTACATTTTTTTTCTCTTTTTCTTCTGCTGTTCCAAAATGGTGTTCTTTGAAGTGTTTTTTAAAGTTTGGAACAGGAGAAAGTTTTAGGGACTCAAGTCAGGTGAATAAGATGTTTGAGGAACTACAGGATTGTTTTTCTTTGCCAAAAATTCATTAATTGAGAATGCAGTGTGACAAGGTGCATTGTCATGCTGCAGCATCCAGTTGTCTTTTATGACTGGTCTCATGTGGCCAACTCTTTTCTGCAGGCTTTCGAGAATTTCTTGGTAAACATATTGATTTACAGTCTGTCCTATAGGTAAAAATTCCTTCTGGACAATGCCATTGCAGTGCCCCCTCATGATTTATATCCGTGAAACTAATTTAAAAACTGCTCTGAGGTGATAACCTGTGTGATGCAATGAAGTGATCATTTCAATCATTTCATTTTTACAATCAGAGTATCATTTCCATAGGCTTGTTTCAAAACTTGAAGAGTTTCTGTGAAAGTTTTCCCCAGTTTCATGCAAAATTTTACATTTGTTTCATTGCTTCTGAAAAACACACATTACAAAACTTGCTACTAACACTTAAACATGTTGCACTCGAATAACAATAACACGAAAACTAAACGAGATATCAAGAATCCAAGTACATGTGGTTACAGAGGAGGTTATGCGTAACACAATGCTGCCAACCACACATCACTAAATATCTCTGTTGGTGCAAAATTAAAAAGGTTCGGTTATTTTTTGAAAAGACCTCATAACTTCATGAAAATTATTTTTATGTTTGTATAAAACAATTATAATAGTTCATTTCATGTTCTTGATTACTCTTAACAATGGTTAGAGTAAATAATTGCATGAATAAAGTAGAGTGATGCGTTATGCATATGATAGGCTAGTGTATGGTTTTGATTGTCCTTGCAAGGTGATGGGCAAAGAGAAGTTCATAATCAACTCAACTCCACATGCAAGTTCGGATTGTAGAAAGTATATACCACATTCCAGAACTAGATGATCTTTCCTCTTATCTCAAATGTACTTTATATTTTTATTAAGCAATTCCAGTTAAAAAATACTTCAGTATGCTGCAGAGCAGCTTTCGTTTTCCTCCTGTTCTATTCTGCTTGTACCTTCATTATTACTTTTGGTTTTCTACCAAACTATTCTAAGGTTGATGGGATGATTGTATTAATGAATATATCTTTTACTCATTGTTAGTGAATACTGGTATTATGTTATTAAAATCTATCTCTCCTTGCTTACCAAGCTACTCTTCGTTGGAATTCTTCTGTTATTCTGTACCACAATTTATCAAACAAATTTTTTATTACGTATAGCGAAGGACTGGAAAAATCCAGCGCTCATTTGTATTTCTTTTGTAGGATTCTTTCTCTTTTCATATGATGATATTAAGGAGTTGTTAGTATACAAGAATCACCTCCTTATAAAATTCATAGGCTATATTTTATATTAAAAAAATTTATGTAATATTAACACGTATAGTTGCAAAAAAAAGAAAGTAAAATCCTTTTATTTCAATTTAAAGGTAGCATGTTCAGTATTAAATTTTCAGGTTTTAGAAACTATTGTACCGTATAAAAAATTGTATATAATTTTTTTTGTAAATTCTCTTATCCCATTAATGATTTTCTACCTTAATAATTATCAATATCAAGTCACGAGATACTAAGCTGGAAAACATTGACTTCATGAAAATTAAATTTTTCCATTATTCATTTTGTTTTTTTTTGGGGGGGAGGGAGTTAGCCTGTTTAATATGCAGAGAGACTAGAAAAATTAAGTGTGTATTGATTGATGTTAATGATAAGGCGTACTGTTATATTCTGATGTTTCTGCTACATCTGGTTCCTTTCAGTAAGTAACATATGAGAAAGTAAGAGTGTTTGAAGTAAGGATAGAATGTCAAGTTCCTAAGTATCTTATAATAGTTACAGATAATAGTGGAATCTTTTTTTTTTTATATGCATGGTGTCAGCCAGTGGTTACAAGCATAAAACATTTTTTTTGTAATGTTTAAAGGAAACTGAAAATTTTATTAAGTAAGCATTTGATATTTCTTGACTATTATAGAAAACTCTAAAATTGATCTATTGGTGACATTAACTGTTATATAATCCCCTAAAATTGAATCTCCCAAACAATCTAGTAGACTATGTTTATACTTTGACCATTACACTCAAATTTTAAATTAAAAAAATAACATTTTCACCATTCAGTCTGAATATTGGTGATTCCATATTGAAATTTTCCTGACAGGTTTTGTGGGTGGTTTGCCATTGTTTTCCCAATGTGGCTGTTTGAAACCCAACTACCAAAGAACACGGCATTCACAGTCTAGCATTCAAATCCATTTAAAAGCAACTGCCTTTATAAGGACTCGAACCTTAGAACTCTCGACTTCCAAAATCAGCTGATTTTGTGATGACAAGTTTAACCACTAGTCTAACCCGACCGGTTACAATCAAATTTACGTTTCTACAAAAATGGCCATTGTTTGTATGCACATTCTTTAAGATTTTTAAACTTTGATTTATTCAGTTCACTCTTGAGTTTACGGCTACTTGTAGATTAATTCTGTTATGTTATCTAGTTCTCCATTTTTATTTTATTATGATCACATTTTGGAACCATTCTGATGATAAATTGGAGAATATATTCTAAAAAAATGAATCTCATTTTGGCGAAACAAGAAAAAATATGAATGATAAAATGAATTAATAGCAAAATCTTCAATGATATTGAGGATATGGAACAAAATCATTCTGGCTGAAATTACGAATTTTTATGAAAAGTTAGTTTGTGATTATTTTCCATTTGATAATTAAAACTTTAACTTAATTATTCTCATTCATTACATCTATCTTTTCAACTACTTGCAGCTATTTAATGTTATAAAAGTTAATGATCAGAGTTAAAAGGTGTGACTGTCCATTTATTAGGATTTCAGTCCTGGCATTAGAAAACTCTTTTCTTAAAATTTTGGTATAACTTTTTCTATATACACTGCAGCCTATCATTTTTATTTCATCTTGTAAGTTCTCATAATTATGTTTATTAGATTAGCTAGATTTATAATCGATAGCAGCTTCCCCAACACCCAACACCCAAGCTCCTGACTTCAATAGATTTTGTACATTCCTCTTCTAGCTCAAAACTAACCATTAATTTGAAAAAGCAAAATTTGTAAAAAAATTTTCTCGTGAATCAATGAACAGGATCCGTTAGATTCTACTTTTACCATTATCTGATAAATGTTTTTGTTAATGGATTTCCTTAATTTCTATACGTGAATTAATGGGGTTAAAAGTTAAATATATATCGCTACATCTCCTTAAACCTTATCTTTCCTGATAACTTCAAAAGTTCTTTGCATCATTGAATATTCAAGCAAATTTTCCTTGTTGGTTTATTGTTAAGCCAATATGTGTTTACGCCAATGCGTAAAGTTGTTTTATTCCAATAAATTCAAGGTTATAATTGAGTCTTGTAGTTATTACAGACTTGGTAAATTTATTTTGCATTTTTTGTAAGGCTTATCTTATCTGTACTTTTAAAATAGGTTTTTTTTTTGGTTTGTTGTTTTCGTTATCAATTTCTCTCAGGCTCCAGTTTGTCTTCCTGTTGCATCATCATATTGGTGTCAGCGTATTTCTATCACGCTTTATTTATTGCTGTTTAGTCTTAATATATATATATATATATTATAAGTGTTTTTGTTCTCACCAATTTTAATGTTGTTGTCAAACTTCCTAGAAGTCTAATTTTCTTTGTCTGCGATCACGTCATTTCTTCAAATTGTGCGTATTCAGAAATTATTCTTATCAGTCTTACGTAATTCTTTAATGGTCTGCTTGCTTGTAAATTATTTTTGTTTTGTCTTCGTCCCCGAATTCCACACGTTTTCTCTAATCGTTCTCATACTAACACTTGTTATGGTTTTAGGAAACTTGAATATTTTCAAGAAAGTTGTTTACTAAATGAACTGTATTTATGATTACTTATTACAATTTGTTTATATTGTAATTAACTCTTATCATTTAATTTAATGTAATCTGTTAATCGCAGAGATTAATTGTAATATATTCATGAATTGAATTCATACTATTTTTTTAAATTAATCTAAAGAAAATAACTTCTGAAGTGAAGTTACGTTTTAGGACTTCTTTGTAATTAATTATTGTAATTTGCTCTAGTATTATTTATTGCTTTTGTATTCCATCTTGTAGTTTGAATAATAATGTATTTAATTATTTAAACTGTTTTTAGACTCGTATTTAATGCAAATGATTTTTTGAAATAAGGTATATTTGTGTATTTGTCATTTATTATTATAATTGGTATGTTGATTTCAGCTGAAATTCCTTGTATAAATTCTGTATAGAATTAAGTTATGTTTTTTTTCCGTAAATTCATTTAATTTTATTTAAGTGTATGATTGTAAAAAAGGGTGTTTTATGTTCTTTTGTTTTCAGGCTTTGTTAAATTGTAGATTTTCATACTATTAGCCTATATGCCATTTATTTGTTGTTTTTCTAATTAAAGTCCAATTTATTTTGGCAAATACGAGCTGTGTCATTTTATTTTGTAATTTTACCCGACAATATGTGAGTCTAGATTTTTGTTGTCCCTTTTTATATATTGCTTTAATTTTGTTTTTTTTTAGATAATGAGGTATTTTGAGCGTGTTCCTCAAGATGAACAACCCAGAGTATTAGGCTTGACTGGATCGTTATTAAATTCAACGATTAAAACTACCCAAGTATCCAGTTACATTAGAGATATGGAGAATACATTTTTATCACGAATAATAACTGCTAAAAGTGAAGATATGGCTAACCAGATTAACAGGTATTGTTTTACTGATTGTGTAATAGTTATTTTATAATCTAAAAAAAATTAGTTTTAGGTTTTATAAAATATTCCTATATTCACTCATAGTCATAATGATATTTTTTTATGAATTTATTGTCTTTATATTACAATTCATATTGTGATATATAATTGAACATACAGACTGCATATAAATTCAATTAGCCTACTACAGACACAAGGTATTAGTAAACCACATTGTAACATAGATGATTTCTATTAATGAGATATTTATACATATTTTTTTATAATAATTTTTCTAAAATCTGTCTTTTCAAGACCCCCTATATCACTTTTGTACTTAATATTATTGTATATATAATTCAACTTGATCCACCCAAGTAGAGAATTAAAGTATGACACTCGCCTTAGTTTTTCATAATGTCTACAGTAGTACTTTCGTGGCCACCCACATCCTCAGTTATATATACGAGAGTTGTTTGGAAAGTAACCTCCATTTTGCTGTAAATAAAAATACTGCATAGATAAAAATATTTTATTATATACAACATAAAACTACAGCTTTTAAGTATTTTTCAATGCAGTCGCCATTTAAATTCAAGTATTTATCACAGCGTTACTCTAATTTATAAATACCTTCATGAATTCAGCCCCCTGGGTACCTAGCCAACCTTTCACGGCATTTTGAAGTTTGTTGTCATCATCAAAGTGCTGCAATGCAAGCCATTCCTTCATGTGAGTGAAAATATAAAAATCACTTGACATCAAGTCCAGGCTGTACGCGGGATGATAAAAAATGACCCATTGGAATTGATTCAGAAGTTCTTGAATTCTTCGGGCACTGTGAGGATGACCTCTGTCATTTGGTTAGCTGGCATTTCTCCCGCCACCACCCCATTCGGTCGCCCTAGAGCATAGACCAAATGTACTGTGCCAATAAACGGCTACTGAGCCTCGAAACAGATTTGCGACCTCGTTATCCTAATTGCACCTAATGAGCTCCTATCTTGCGTGAGCGGTTAAGCTGGGCGCCGTACAGCACCCGCCTATGTGTCCCTACCGCTCACTTGTCACATTAAAACTAAATCGGGGAGGCGCACCCCTTGTTACAATTAAAACAATAAAAGTTACAAATTAAAAGACGGCAATTTAAGCCGCCACGCCTCGGTCGCTGTTTGCCAGCTAGTGTCTGTCCACCATTTAAGCGCTTGGAGCTTTATTGGCTGATGGCAGCCATTATTTCCAGGAAGGTTTTCACCGACACGCTACAGGAATCAATAATTCCCCATTAAAATTAACTTAAATTACCGATGACGGTTGAACATCGCAACCTCATCGAGGAACTCCCACACGGTCCGACAATGCGGCTCACGCCACATTGACTCGCCGTTTATGAGCGGCCAGTTTTCCCCCTGACCTCTAAGTTCCAGGGTGGCCCGGTCTCTGGCCCCCCCAAGAGCAGGGCAGTCGAACATTAGGTGTTCGTTCGACTGGACCTCCCCACAGACGCACAACTCATCAGCCGCTAGGCGAAACCTGAACAGATATTGCATCAAATTCACGTGGTTGGTGAGCACTTGGGCACCCGCCGCCCTTAAAAATGAACCTGAGGCATACCATCCCCCCAGATCCTGTATAAATCTATACAGAGGTCTTCCCTTAGACGTGGTGTGCCATTCATGCTGCCATGTCTCCATCGCGAGGCCCCAAAGCCTCTTCCGCAGGCGGGAAATGGGCAACTGTTCGAAATTTAGACCCGGTGCATTGTGATCACCGTTCCGTTCCGGTTCTAGCCCGGCCCGAAACCGTATCCCAAATACCTCGGTTTCCCGACCTCTTCGCAACTTCCACATGGCTGCTCGAACTTTCACCACTAAATCGATTGGGAGAGCCTTTCCCAATACGGTAGTAGCCTCGTAGGAGGTTGTTTTAAAAACACCAGTGCATACAATTAAGGCTCTGCGCTGGGCACTCCTTAAATTTAGAAGCAGTGCTCTATTTCTATCCAACCTATGCGCCCAAACTGGCGCCGCGTATGCAATCATAGACTCGAAGACACCTCGGTACACTAAGTACATTTGGCGACCAGAAAGCCCGTAGTCTTTCCGAGTAATCCTTCTAAGTTTGTGCATCACAGAGACGGCGTCCGCCGCAACTTGTCTAATGTGGTTGCTAAAAAGCAACTTATCATCAAACAAAACACCTAGGTACTTATGAACCCTTACTCGGCTGATTACACAGCCTTTATACTTAATGTGGGGGTTTCGACTGCATGATAATTTGTCTGCGCCCTTTAGAAGCATAAACTTCGTCTTGGGCACAGAAATCTTTAAATTTTGCATGTCCATCCAGCCTTCGGCGGTTGACAAGGCCGCCTGCGCTCTACTTTCCAGCTGTGGTCGTGAATTTCCACGAACTAAAAGGAGACAGTCATCGGCGAAAGCCTGGGCCGTGACTCCTTCTGGGAATGTCAACCCCAGAAATCCTTTTTGCATGACCTCTGTCATGCAAAAACACAACACCGGATGACAGTATATAGTGATGTTTGTTCTGAATGGCTCGCCTAAGTTTTTTAGTAGATTTGCGTCGCAGCACTTTGATTATGACGAAGAAATTCCAAATGCTATGAAAGGTTGGCTGGGTACCCAGGTGGCTGAACTTTATGAAGTAGATGTTTGTAAATTAGTGAAACGCTATGTTTGAATTTAAACGGTGACTGCATTGAAAAATATTTAAAAGCTGCAGTTTTAAGTTGTATTTAATAAAATGTTTTTATCTGTATAGGTTTTTTATGTGTAGCCAAATGGAGTTTACTTTCCGAACCACTCTTGTATAAAAATATATATTATTACTATAGAGTACTATAGTGCTGCCTGGCTAAACAAGTAGTATATTTTGTTTTTAACCTATTTCATTTAATTTTATCATAATTTATGTCATATTTTTATATATGTAACTTTTAATTTCAATAATTTTAATTAATATTAATTTTTAACATTTTAAAAAATATTATAAATTTGAAAATTTTTAATCTTAATTTCAATTTATTTTTAAATCTTTTATAATTAAATTTTATATATTTTGTATTTTAATTTTAATTTTGAGTTTAATATATAATTTGATGATAAACATTTTATAAAGAAGAATTACAACTGAGTATGTGGGTTGCCACGAAAGTACTATTGTAGACATTATGAAAAAGTAAGGCGAGTTTCATTTTACTGTAATTCTCTGCTTGGGTGGATCAGATTGAATTATATATATTTATACATTTAAATTCTATTAAATAAATTACTTAGTACAGAATATTGAGATAATAGATTATTATAATCCTAATAATTATAATGGATTATTTCAATCATGACTGAGAATACAAATCTCCACTACTACTTATATCGATTTTTTTTTTTTTTTTTTTTTTTTTTTTAAACCGTCTCCGTTATACCAAGAAAAATGAGTAAAAATTTGTTCAATTTTGTTCATCCCGAACAAACAAAAACCTTCTTCCTCTTTATATAATAGTATAGATTTTTAATTGCACTTAATTAAATATTTCAATCATGACTGAGGAAGTGGGATCCGGCAGAAGTACTTTGATGTAAAACTAAGATAAGATATGTCTTGATCTCAATATTCTATACTAGATAGTTTATATTGGTAGAATTTAATATATGTGTATGTAAATTATTAAAACTTATTTATAATTTATTCTTTCATTCTTCATGACTTTATGAGAACACTGCTCGTAATCATTTAAAAATTAATGGTTGGTGGTAGTAATTTTTTTAATACTGTTTAGACATAATATTAAAATGCAACAAGTGCATTGCAATTTTAACCTTACCGTCATTGGAATTTGATATGTCGTCAGTTAGTTTACATTAACAAGAAGTAATTACGTTCATGTTTTAAAGATTTATATATTGACTGAGAGTCACAGTCCATTGTTTACCTCTGAGAAGCTCAGACCAAGAATGTAAATATCTTGGATTACTGGTCCCAGAAAATAAACAGAAATTTTTTGTATTATTTTTCATTCAGAAAAATAATTTTTTCCATACAATTCTGGTGTGATTTTCAGTTGTGCTGAAATCCACACTAGGACTGGGCAGGCAGCTACAGCTTTTGCCTCACTAAAATGGTGCCTATGGAAGCAGGCAAACATTACCATCTAGACAAAAATCCACCTATTTTGCAGTTATCATCCCACTTCTCCTTTATGGATCAGAAAGTTGAACTCTCCACCTAACAGACTTGAACTGGCTAGAGGTTTTCCAAATGTGGTGCCTGTGCCGGATGATATGGATCTCACTTTATGACCATATCTGAAATGAAGTTATCAGATCCAGGTGTGGGCAGCAACCAACCACAGAAATGATATGTCTGACTTAAGTAGTGTCCATGTTTCTGCTCCATACAGTAAAACTGGCAAGATCAGGGTCCGTTCATACATCTCATGGCAGCAAAGCGAACCTCCCCTTTTTTGGTGTAACTGCCCTGGATTTGAATTGGGGGTGGCCAGTGTAACACATTTCTCACCAGCATCCTGGTTCCATAATACTGGTGCATCGGCTGCCCCTGATGTGGAAGCATGGATCATATTCCTTGAGTTTGTAATGTCCATTGGTTACCAGTTTTTATTGATTTAAACATCAGATTATAAACTAAATCCAGTAATAATAGCATTAAAGAGTAAGATTTTTTTTTGTTTCAGTTTGTTTTTTCTCTTTAAAATCTTATAAGTATCATATGGTGGAAGTTCTAAAATTAACAAAGGATTTATGTCTGCATTTTTTCTGCAGAATTGGCAGCATTCTTAAAGGCCATGTTGTGTAGGACTGTTGTGCTAACACATTGCAGTTTGTCAATATGAAGCACTACACAGTAGAGGAGCAATTGAAGGTCATCATTAAAATTGTTACAAATATGGAGATTGTTACACTGAGTACACTGAGACTGCACAGATTAAATTACATTTTCAGTAGAAAAATTACCAAAATAAAATAACTGTGAAAAGATTAGATAAACCAGTTTGGTTACAGACCAACCTTTTGCTGGCCATTCGGACAAAAACATTGTCATGAATGATAATGTGTCAGAATGGCTGAATTCTCAGTTAGCCTTTGGTCATTGCAATAGAACATTTCAAAAATCATAATGCAGCAGATTTTAACCAAAGATATATATGCATTTTTTATATTCTTCTAACCCAAGAACTCAGCCAAACGACTATTTGAAATGCCAGGTATCTGTCAATTGGGTAGTATTTGAACAAGTGGATGGCGATTTTGTTAAGAAAATCAACTTTATCAATGAGGTACATTTCCACTTTAGTGAGTACGTCAACAAGCAAAATTGTTGCATTTTTGGCCTAGAAAATAATGGATCAGTTATGAACGGCCTGTGTATACCCAGTGAGTGACAGTTTGGTATGGATTTCATACTAGTGGCTATTTTGATTTGGGCCATTCTTTTTTTGAAAATGTGGCTAGAAACATAGTAACTCTGGATGATGAATGTTATCATGAGATGATAATGAATTTTTTGTTGCTTCATATGGGCTGCATAATTTTGGGTGACATGTGGTTGCAGTAGTATGGCACCACTTGCCAATTCAGCTTGTGATACAGTCTGCTTGTTGCTGCAGAAATTTAATGGGTGACATCAAGTTCAATAGTGGATTAGTTAGCCACCCAAGATCATCCATCTCATCATACCAAGATCTCATATTGTGCAATATTTTCTTTTTGGGGATTCATTTAGTGAAAAGTCTATGCTACGAAATAAGAACAATTCCTGAATTGAAAGTAGAAATTCAGAGTTATCAATGGCATTAAGTCACAGTTTTGTGAAAAAGTGATCTAAAATTTTGTCAAATGAGTTGTGGAGGATGTTTGTCAGATATCCTCTACTACGTTTAATGTCAATGTTTACTTTTTCAAATAATGTGATAGCTTTTCCAATATAATAACTAATTAAGTGATTTCTATATATTTGTTCAATTATTATTAAATCTAGAATGATTACATCATTAATTTAAAAATATCATTGAACAAAATCATTTCATATAAAATGATTGGTTTGGGAGTGTTCTTAACTTTTCTGGTTTCCATTTGGTGGTTTTAATTAAACATCTAATAAGATCATTAAATAATTGTAGGCAAACTTATAGAGTTTGCCTACATGAGTTATAAGTATCATTATTTGTGTTAAAAACATTATTTTTGTATTTTTGTTAAGTTTCTCAACGGATCCTACAGAAGAACTCATTAAGTACACAAGTGAAGATGATAATGAAATACCATTGTTTACCAAATGTAATTGTAAATTTGATGAATTGAAGAGTGTTATAAAATGCATAACATTAGAAGACATACTCGAAAAACCTGCCAAGCCTCAAGTAGGATGTGTACAAATGAATGATGAATTTAAGTTGAATAAAAAACTTGGCAACATGGTTGATGATATTGTGGTAAAAATATTTTATATTTTTTTATATTTAAGAGTAAAATATTAATTGTTATTTCCTTAATGTATAAATTTTGCTTTTATTATTATTATTTTTTTTTTAAAGGTGTCCAAAATTGAGGTATCATTTTAATTTTGCTGCCATTTTTTTTCTACTTGTAATTTTTATTCGAAATTTTTATTTTCAGATTCTAAATACATTCCGGTTAGTTAATATGGAACGTTACACGAAGGAACAAGGTGTTTTTATTATTAAAACATTTTTTGAAAATGGCAAAAGTTTTCAAGTTGTAATTAGGAAATTTAGAACAAAATTCGGTAGAGAAAATGCTCCAACAAATCGTGCCATCAAGCTGATGGTTGAGAAATTTGAAGAAACTGGATCAATTCATGATAACAGAAACAGAATTTATCAACGTAGTGGTTGTTCAACCGAGAATATAGCAGCTGTGAGCCGAAGTGTTGAAGAAGATCCAAAAACATCCATTCATCATCGTTCGCAGCAATTAAACATCAAACGATCCACATTATTCAACATTTTGCATCGTGATCTCCATTTAAAGGCTTATAAGATCCAGCTGACCCAAGAATTAAAACCAGCTGACCACGCATTACGTCGGCAATTCGTTTCTTGGGCCATCGAAACACAAGAAGAAAATGAAAATTTTCTTAACAAAATAATCTTCACCGACGAAGCCCATTTCCAGCTCAATGGCTACGTCAACAAGCAGAATTGCCGCATTTGGGGTGAAGAGAATCCAAGAGTTATCTTAGAGCAACCATTACATCCACAAAAAGTAACAGTTTGGTGGTTTGTGGTCCAGAGGAATCATCGGACCATATTTTTTTGAAAACGAAAGTGGAAATGCGATTACAGTCAATGGAAATCGCTCAGGGAGATGATCCGAAGCTTTTTGTGGCGGAAAATTGATAATTTAGACGTAGAGAATATTTGGTTTCAACAGGATGGTGCCACTTGTTATACAGCAAGAGAAACAATGGATCTTTTGAAAGAAAAGTTCGAAATTCGCATTATTTCTCGTAGAGGAGGAGTAAATTGACCACCAAGATCGTGCGATTTGACACCTTTAGATTTTTTTTGTGGGGTTTTTTGAAATCGAAAGTATACAGCAATAATCCCACAACAGTTCAAGAGCTTAAAACCAACATTATCAAGCAGATATCAACCATTGGCAACAGTTTATTGAAAAACGTGATTGATAATTTTTGTAAAAGATTGAGAGCCAGTAGGGGAGGATTACTTGACTGACATAATTTTTCATTTTTAACCAGAACCTAGTTGTAATAAACTGAAATAAAAATAATTTTAATATCTGAAAAAAAAAGTATTTTTTTTATTAAAATTAAAATGATACCTCAATTTTGGACACCCCTTAGTTGTTCTGTTAGCATTAATGTATATAAATATTCATTGGATTGAAAATTATTCAAAACTGAGAAATAGATGTCCATGCCTGATGTGATCCCAACCAAGAGCATAAAATTAAGTTAATTGAAGCATTCTGTGCATCAGAACACCAACATTAATGACATGTTTTTTCTCAGTAACTTATTTTTGTAATAATTTGGTAAAAGATAGAGAGGTACCGTTTTTCTTTTTTTTTTATTTATAATTAACTTATTTTTAAAACTAAAAACATTTTAAATAACTTATTTATAAAGAACTTGGCTGGCCATAACTTTACATTATATAACTAAATATTCAAATTGTTATAGAAAAACTTATGTATCTACCCTTTTTTTCTATGCAGTTGTAATTCTTGAACAAAGATTTTTCATGTTGCATTTCTGATCTCATAAAGTAGTTTCCTTTCTAATTCTAACTGTCAGCGCTCTTCCGCCATTATGAAGCTCAAATTACATCATTGTTATAAGATATTCAGTGTGTGACAAACCAGGTGATCGTCTAGGCAGTTACATATTACCAAATCAAACCAGCCTTCAAACATTTCACTCAAAATTTTCGATGATTTATTTGTCTTGTGGTAAGACCTGTAGCAGGTTCATGTTTAAATAGGTATTGCAAGGTCGTGTGATTCAACTTGAGACTGAAAAAAAGTCTGGATGATCTCAAGATATTTCCTTACATTAAAATTGATTGAAATTCCCCCAAGGGATATTCCATTTTCAAGAAATTTTCAAAATTTTATTGCATCACTATTTTTGATTTTAATCATATTTAGTATGTGATAATCACCCACCTTGAAGTGGCCGAAAAACTTTTTAAATATTTAAAAAAAAATTTTTTCCTGATTAGTAGATTACTTTCTAACTTGCCAACAGCTAAAAACAGCTATTTTCATCACTTTTTCCACAAGTAAGTAGCATTCTTATTTTACATCATACAGAGGGCAGTTTGGAAAGAGTAAAGATGAAACTTCATCTTAGTGTTCTCAAAATTAATTTTGTTGCATAATCAAATCTTATAATGTTTGCTGAAGCTACGTTTACAAATTGTTGGTTTTTTTTTTTAATTTTGGGCCCAAAATAAATAATAAAGGGCTTGGGATAACAGACCTGTTTTTTTAGCTTCTAACTCTTAGGTATTAGTAGTACTTATAAAAAAAATGGATTGTTATCGAGTGTCTTCATTAAACAGAATGGTCGCCAAATTGTAAGATTTTGAAAATGTCTCATTTTTGGGGCCCAAAAACCACATTTGGGATGGTTGACAAAAATCTGAAATTTTTACAGCAGTAACTACTTTTTATATTTTAAAACCATATAAAATTTATTTTGTTACTCAAAGGGATTGACAAGTAATGAAGCCATCAAAAACACTGTTCCTTCTAACTGTGAACAATTTATCCAAAAATTCACAGCATGTATTTTTTCAAATTAATAATGTAGGCTTACTCTACAAAATATTTTGATGTCTGTAACAAGATTATTCAAAAAAGTGAATAGACATGCATGGGCTTGAATGTTTGCGTAATCCTAAATGTAAACATTGCAGAAGGCTTAGTTACTGTTTTGATTTCAATGTGATATGTTGTATTGTTGTTAGTGTTAATACTGTGGTTAGGTAATGTACACTTGTTTATAAAGTAATTTTATTAGCAGTGAACTTCTCTTTTATGCGATCTCTTTTATTTTTACTTTTTTTAATTAGAGAAACTTTTATTTTAGCTGTAGAGAAACTGGGATAAGGCAAAGTGAGGTGCAATTGGTAGTTTTACAATTTATACTAACTGTATTGTTATTGTAAGAACCCTTGCATTTTAAAAGCGGGTTATGGAATGTTCAATTGGCATTCACACTGAAACAGTATGTCACAAATTGACTTAGAATAGATCTTCAGTGTTGCACGATATTCTGGAGTTTACTGAACAGCAAATAACATTGTTATCTTTAAGAAATAGATGTACTGAAACAAAAAATATAAATCCACCTTTGATAAAACTGAATATTTAGTTAAATACTTTCATATTAATGGGAAAAGTTGCTCTGACCCATTTAGCTGTCACACTAAACCTGTTAAGAAATCTCTTTGAGAAATATCTTTGACACTTCCCACAAGCAATCCAAAATATAAAATTAATTCTAGGTAGAACACTATGTATAAAATGCATAAACAAAGTACAAAAACCACAAGGTGATACAGAATACAAATCAAAATGTCAAAATATATTTGAGCTTCAATGTGTTATAATCGAGTCTGTGAATGAAGCTTGTTCAGCACTTGGCATTTTCCCTGTTTAGTTTCAAAAGTTATCGAATAGCACAAAGGAACCAACTTTAAAAAATATAAAGTTACAAAAATAGCCGAGTCAGTTACCAGTAAATTGAATGATTCCTTTGATTTAAATATTTCTACCGAAGAAACCAGTTTTGAGGGATAACAAACATGGGTTCAACTAGAAAATAAAGATTCTCACACCTTCAGAACTTTTTCTACCAATTACTGGAAGAGGACACAAGATTACACCAAGATGAATGAGTTCTACTCAGTAAAAAAATGGCTGGAGCACTAAGTTAAGTTAGTTAAGTAAGTTTGTTATTAAAAAGTGCAAGATTTATTCATAACGTCCATTAGCAGGAGTAAAATAAAGTAATAATGAGTTGAACAATTTGTTAATGTATTTGAATTATTATTTATCATTCTGTAATTGACTATTTGTTAATTATCAATTTATTCATTCTAATGAGTTTTGTGGAAATTTTTATAATCTGAAAAAATACATAACATTGGTATTTTTAGATATGTTGTTTATGTTTAGAAGGAAAACGGTGTTTTTAGTGGTTTGTTGGCTTCATTACTCGTCAACTCCTTTGAGTAACAACATAAATTTTATATGGCTTTAAAGTACGTAAAAAGTAGTTACTGCTATAAAAATTTAAGATTTTTGCTGCCTGTCCCACATGTGGTTTTTGGACCCCAAAAATGGGACATTTTTTAATGAAGGACACTCGATAATAGTCCGATTTTTTTTTTTTTTTTTTAAGTACTTCTAGCATCTAAGAGTTAAAAGCTAAAAAACAGGCCAGTTACCCTAAGCCCTTCATTATTTATTGTGAGCCCAAAATTTGAAAAAACAATTTGTAAACGTAACTTTAGTAAACATTACAAGATTTGGTTATGTAACAAAATGAATTTTGAGTACACTAAGATGAAGTTTCATCTTTACTGTTTCCAGAATGCCATTTTTGACCCTCTGTATAGTGTAAAATAAGAATTCTACTACAGCTCATGGAAAAAGTGATGAAAATGGCTGTTTTTACCTGTTTGAGAGTTAAAAAATAGTCTTATTACAGCTTCAAATGGAGAAGAACCCAGAATAAAACTATTAATTGGAATGCCAGACGTTCGAGAACAAAGAATTTCTTATCTGAAGACAATGAAGCATTTCAGAAATCAAGGACAGCTCATAATTTATCTCTATGAATCATACATACTTAGCAGTCGTCTTAAAAGTCAATCATAGTCTCTAAAGGGTTCAGATTAATAATTATTCATGCTGGCAGTGAAAAAAGTTTTGTATCCAAATGCCTTGACAATGTGGAAAGCAACGAATTAACTTAATCAGTGATATGTTTATGAAATGGATGAAAGAAAAATTGCTGCCAAATTTGGAACCATTGATTGTTTTAGTAATAGACAATGCCCCTTACCATAATGTTCAAATCGATAAAACTGAACTTAAAGAGCCGGAAATAAGGTATGAAAGATTGGTTTGTGAAACACAACATTCTTTTCACCAGTGCTAAATCTGGTAAAATTTGCCAAACGTAGATCTTGCCGCCATATCTTTGATGAAGTTGTTCAAGAGAAGGGTCATGATATCTTCAGACTGCTGCCACATCATCCGGACCTCAGCCCAATTGAATTCATATGGCCTGATGTTAAAAGCTACATCACTAATAAAAATATATCTTATAGTTTTCCTCAAGTTCAAACGCTAATCGAAGAGAAGATTGCTAGCATGGGCCAAGAAGACTGGCTAAGGAATTGCGATCATGTAAAATAAAATTGAAGATAAGTACTTATCAAAGGAAAGTGAGATCAACAACTTCATTGAATCGTTCGTCATCTCATTGGAGAGTGATTTTGACTCCGTGAGCAGTTATGAAGACTCAGGTCATATGAGTGGGATTGAGTCGCTTTAGTGAAAAAGTGAAGGTACTTGAAAAAGTAATCGGTGACATTTTTTAATTTGTTTAAAGTATGCCTTGTTTAATACTTCTTTATTATGCCTTGGTTGTTAACATATTGCTAATATTTAAGTGAAAAGTGATAGATAAAACAGTAACTTTTTTTAACCATCTTATTGTAGGGTAAGTACAGTAAAATATTGCTTTTTACTATTGTTATAATAAAATTTATGAAATAGTTCATAGTAGTAGTAATTAAGTGGCAGAACATATGCTTTTAAATATTACATTACCTAATTTTTCTATAACGCTATTACAATACCATACTAGGTCATTGTATTTTATTAAATAATTTCGCATTTTATTGGATAAATTGGGATTAAAATAATATGTGTAGTTTATGCTAGAGATAAAGTACCATATTATAAGATCATATTTTAATTTTAATATTTTAAATTCAAAATAAATACATTAACGAAATCATAATAATTATTTCGAAATTGCAAATTAATGAGTTGTATTATCAAATAGTAGTTTAATTTTAATGAATGTTATTTTAGCAGTACATATTAAGTCGCACAGGTGTCAGTTGATAGAAGTGAGCATGGTGTTTTTGGTTAGGCTAGTAACAAAAAAACCGCGCGCACAGACAGTTTGGCTCAACAGTAGGTGAATACTCAGCTATAAGTCTAAAAGTGTTAGTCCAAAAAAAGATTATTTTTTCTACTATAAATATAGAAAAATTTAAAAACAATCAAATTTCAGTAATTGATTAGAACTGTTCTGGATGCCCAGTTGAAGTTTCAGCTTCAGTGCTTGTGTAGACTCTCTCAATACTAATGGTTTACAGTTGAGATTATATCTGAAAAATAACAAGTAAATGTCAGTACAGTTCATAACATTGTCACCAACAAGCTAAAGTACCGTAAAACTAGTTCAAGATGGATTCCAAGAGACTTGACTGATCACCACAAGGAGACAAGACTTTCCATGTGCTCAGAGCTGAAGGAATGGCATCAACAAAAAGGTGATTCTTTTTTGAATACTATTCTAACCTGTGACAAGACATGGATTCATCATTATCAACCAGAATCAAAAAGACAGAGGATGGAATGAAGAACACCAGTTAAGCTGTAAAGAAAAAAATTCTAATCCTACCATTGGCAGGAAAAATCATGATGAAAATCTTCTGGGATGCAAAAGGGCCAGTTTTTTTAGATTTTTTAAGTGAACAAAAAGCACCACATACTACTGTGACACGCTTATCAACAAAGTGAAACATGCTAAGGTAACCTACTCAGAAACCAGCGGTAGATTGCATTGGGAAGTATTACCTCCCATATAGTCCTCTCATCCCCCCATATACCTAGTAAACTATACAGTCCTGTCTTGCAACCATTGGATTTCCACTTGTTTTTTCTCTCAAGGAGGCACTACACGGTAAGAGATTTAATGGCAACAATGACATCAAAAAAATGTGTTAAATTGGCTGCAATGTTGACAAAATGTTTTTACAGCAGCCATAAATAATCTGATTCAGAGGTGGGCCAAGTGTGTTAATGTTGCTATACATTATGTTGAAAAGTGAGAAAAATGTCACATTGATCAAATAAGCCTTTTAGCAGTTTGTATCTTTAATTATTGAATGGCTCGAAATTTGGTATATGATAAGTAAGTGTGAAGGTGTAACTTTTTATCAGGTTCTAAATCACATGTGTAATGTGCCAAACCCTCGGTGAGTTAATTGTTGCTCAAAGTAGAGTTAAAAAGTTTTCCATACTCAAAATATCATTAAACATTATTTAACACAGGTTAGATATTGCCAGCAATTATTGTTTGTGTAGACCTCATTAATTAATTATTACCTGTAAGTAGCAATTGTAACATTACATTTGTGTGTGCATGATGATGGTGGATGAAAATGACTTGTCAACAGGTACTGGTAAGGAAGCAGACTGGTTATGAAAGAAATTCAGTTATGCAGATAAATAAACTTTTTTTATGATCACATAGGATCACTTTAGAATTATCCATTATCAAAGTCTCTTCAATGGGATTGTTTGGGCCTTGTGGTCCTCGCAGTACTTTTCCATATGTTCTGATCTTTGTGCCCTTTTTAGTGTTGTAAATGTTCTTACTGTGAGTTTTTTCTTGTCAGTGTGAAATGAGTGTTTTTGTTCTTGATTAATTTTATTTTATCTGTGGTGTCTTCTGATGTAAGGACAATTTCCTTTAGATCCTCTCTTATTTCTCTGATCCATCTGTTTCCTGCCTTGGTGTTTTTTTGAGTTGAGATTGTATTGTACTAGCTGTTTCAGAAGTCTTGAATCTTGCATCCTCATGATATGTCCAAAGAATCCTAGTCTCCTCTTACACATGGTATCAGTGACGAGTTCTAACTCTTTGTACACGACTTTGTTGGGCACAATCCACCACTGCCCGTCTTTCAGGTACTTTTTATTGGTACAGGTTCTTCCAATTCTTTTTCAACTTTCTGGAGTCTGTTTTCTTTGATTGTTCAGCTGGAAGAGTGTTTCTGCTGCATAAGTAGCTTCTAGTTTTATGACTATGTTGTAGTGTCCTACTTCTGCAATTATTGATAGATATTTTTTATTGTAGTGTACCAGGTTAATTTTTGAGCTTTAGCTAGTTTGTTTCTTTTTTGGATCGACGTTATTTCATTTAGGTTGTTTGTTACTATTTCTCCGAGGTATTCAAATTGGTTACTATTTTGATTTTGTTACAGTACATGATGATTTTTGGGGCATAATTTCTGTCTTTTCAAATGATATTTTGAGGCCAGTTTTATCTGCAATGTTTTGAAGTTCTTATATCTGTGATTTAGCTTTGTCTATGTCATTTGCTAGCAGTGCCAAGTTATCGATGAAATCAAGACTTTTTGTTTTGATTTTTCAAAATATTTTACTTTTGGAGGCAATTTTTTTTTTGAGCTATTCCCTCATTACCATTTTTAGAGTGCAGTTGAATAACAGTGGTGAGACCCCCATCGCCTTGGCACAGTCACGTTTTGATCTCAAATGGTTTTGAGAGCTTGCCTCTGAATTTTACTTTCGACTTGTATTTGTGGGGGTTAGTTTTATCATGTTTATTATTTGGTATGTAGTCCGAGGTGTCTTAGAATATTTAGTAAGGATTCTCTGTGGATGCAGTCAGCTTTCTTTAATCTACAAATGTTGTCACCATGTCTCTGTTTCTTTTCCTGTTGTAATCCATTATTAATTTAAGATTCATGATCTGGTGTGGATAGCTCCTCCAGGGTCTGAAACCTCCCTAGTTCTTTCTTGATAGTTCTTTCTCCTAGTTCTGGGCCGATTCTGTTGAGGATGATTCTTAAAAGAATTTTGCGTCTAGGAGTGAGATTCCCCTGTAATTGTTAGGGTCTGTTTTGTCTCCTTTTTTGTATAGCAGATGGGGACGGGCTGTTTTCCAGTGTTCTGGTAGTTCTTTGATCCAGATGTTGAGCTGTTGATGAAGGGCAATTTTTACTGACCTCCCTGCATGTTTCCTGATCTCTACAAAAGTCTGATCTTCTCCTGCTGCTTTGTAATTGTTCATCTCGCCCAGTGCTGGTAGACTTCTTATACTGTGGTAGGGTTGATGTTTTCTGCTGGGATTGTTACTGGGGTGTTGGTGTTAAAATATTTAGCTAGGATTTTGACGTCTTTATTGTTATGGGCCAGTTTACCATTTTCATTCTTTATTAGTAGGGTTGGTAGTTTGTATTTTTGTAGCTGATTTTTGAAATTTTGTAGAAGTCTCTCAACTGTACTTTATTAAATTCTTTTGACTTCAGCTTTGTATTATATGGTTATATAAAACATTTATGCATAAATCTGAATGACAAAGTATATTTTTACCCTTGAAATATGAATTTGTTTCTCTTTGTACGAAAATATAAATTATGGTTAAAACATTTTTATTTTGCAGTTTCAAATGAGGGAACTTGGTATGTATGGTGGTTATAAAGCTACATTAGCGCACATTATCCAGTTAGAAAGACTAAAAAGAATAGCTAACAACTATGTACTGGTTTCCACATATCAAAGTATGATAACCGTTTTTACATTAATCAGGTGTGTATTAAGACATATTATATAATTATAATTTTTATAATGTAAATGCCTTTAACAGTTGGCTATCACAACTTATGATTGTAGATACTGTTCTTTAGTTAGTGCCATTGCCTACAGATTGTCATCAGCTTGTACTTGTTTTCTTTTTATTTCCTACATATTTTGTTTTAAAATTACAAGTAAAATATGTTTTTACATTTTTTTTAAATAAGATTTTCAAATATGTAAGTTGCAGAAATAAAATAACAAAACTTACCTTTGCAAAATGTAAATGAACAGACAGAACAATTTGTTTTAGACTGTTGATGCAAATGTCAATAGGTTTATCAATATAAAAATCTCATCTATATGTATACATATATATATTTTTAAATTTTAAGCACAAAGAAAAATTTGTGAGAATGTTGGGTAAAGTTAACTAAAAAAAACACAGCTCATATTTGCCAAAAGAAATTGGACTTTAATAACTTTAATTGGACATAACTGAACTTATGTTAAATCATAACCTTAAAAACTAAAAGGAAATTATGAAAATAACATAATTTAATGATACATAAGAATATCAAATGAAATCAGCATAACAATAATTTAATATTAAATGAGATTTACAATTATATATTTGAGAAAAACAAAACATCAAATAAACATAGTATGTCTGAAAAACTATTGCCTTGCTGACAAATGCTGTAATATCGAAAATTAGCAATGAACAAATGTCATTAACTTAGAAAAATAAATTACAGTAAATCTTAATTGGCACTGGCCTTTCCTGATTTATGAACAACAAACTTAGCATTAAATAATACAAAAATGTAATTCTAGTTTAACGTAGAAAAAGGCCACAATAATATTATAATATAAAAGGAGGTAATTACAATAATCCAATTGAAATTAATAAACATATAAATAGAGTTCCTTTGCTAGTAAGCTTTCTTGAAAAGTATAAATTACAAAGTCCTAAAACATAATTGCATGTCAGGAACAAATTGTTTTAGGTTCATTTTAGAGCAGTATTATGCACACAGTTCATGAATAGAAATGGATTAATCTCGACGATTAACAAGATACAGATTTAAATTGTAGAGTTAATTATCATAAATACAGAATTGAAATTAATAAAGTACGTGTTGCAGCTGAACAATGACACAATCTTATGTAAGTAACCTGTCGTGACTGTACTTAAATGGTTTTGTGAACTACACTTGAAAGTGAAAATGCATAAGGTACGATGAACTGAATGTTCCACAAATTTTTACTGATAAAATAACTGTTTAAACGTAATAAATAATGAAAATTAAACTTGCCTGTAGCACACAAATATTAGTAAACGGCGAACTCGTGAATGAAGGTAAATGAATACATACAGTAATTCCTGGGCATAGTCCGCCATGGTGTATCAGGAACTCAGGGGTGAGACGTGGTGTAGAGTTAGACTAATACGTAGTAGATATGTAGCAACGAGGTTGGAGATTCTGGATCGAGGAAAATGTAATCTGCGATTCTAGAAGATTTGACGTCGATAGAAATGGCAGTTTGTAGTAATTGAAGCACTTTCAGGAGAAACATAATATAGTGAATTTGAAGAATAACTTAACGAAGTTAAGACGAAGTTAAAAATGAGGCTGGACGAACATAGAAAACTGTGAAATCACGAAAAACTGACGAGTAGAACTAGAAAATATTTTAGACACAGGAATACCGCATCGTGCATGCGAGTATGGAGGTGATGATGAGATTAGCACAAATCTTGAGAGCGAAACGTAAAGGCGTCTTTACATTGTGAATGTCTGGTGAACTCTGCCGAAAAGATGGCGTGAACGAAAGGAGGGGGAAACCACATCTAGGCAGTGAACAGGAGAGAGTGTGTGTTGGCAACAAGAGTAGTGTCTTAGTGTTAGTATGAGAACGATTTGAGAGAATGTGTTGGAATTTGAGACCGAAGACATAACAAAAATAATTCTGAATACGCAAGTTGAAGAAATGACATCAGAGCCGACAAAGAGAAATAGACTTCTAGGAACTATGACAATATTGAAATTGGATGAGAATAAAAAAAAAAAACACTAAGCCTAATATAAACATTAAGATTACAGCAGCAATGAAATATTGCATGATAGGAATGAGCTAACACCATAAGCTTGAATTCATTGGAATAAAATGACTTTACGCTAAATGGCGTAAACAGAGAAGTTATAGCATTCTGGAAAGCAGTTCTTTTTCTCAAAATAATTATTTAAAGATACTGTTTATTTATCAGATTGATAATATCTATTTTATAATTTATTATTTTATTCATTACAAATGAAGAACTTATTTAAATATTTATCAAACTATGAAATGACAATTTTTTAAAAGAATCAAAAAATTATTTTTAACTATAATTCATAAAAAAAGATATATATATATATATATATATATATCTTTTTTTATGAATTATAGTACAGGGTTATTACAAATGATCTTTCAGATTACAAACTTGAATAATTCATGTTTAATAACACCCAGATATGTGACAGAAAGTAGCAGGAATGGAAAGGAAAACTCAAAATGTTTTAGTGGTTGATACAGCTTTCATGTAGTCATTGATTTTGTTACTAGGGAGAAAATTATAGTGTCTGTAAAAGCTCAAAAATAATTCAGTGTAATTTTCAAATAATCTTTATAGAAAATTATTATGTATTTCATCTGATGATTTATAAAGATACAAGTCTAATGTTTTATGAACATACGTCAATGTTTTGTGAACTTTAAATTTTAAAAAACATTAAAAAAAATAAGATTAGCTTTGAAATTGTGTACCCCTTTCTATCTCTTAAAAAGTTTATAATTGCTAGTGTTTATAAAAGATCATTTTTGAATAATTAATGCTGTATGAGTAGATTTGATCGATATATTTTGACCATCCGCATTAAAGGGGTTAAAAAAATTAAAAAATGTTCCTGATAACTAACATGTATAATTTTTATTTATTTATTTTAACTCTACATCCAAAGAGTTTTCCAGCTTCACTGAATTGAACTGGTGCAATGTCAAGTTTATTCAAAAAAAAAAAAAATGATCTAGTAAACAACATTTTGTAAAAAAGAAAGTACAGTAGATATCTCATTATTATTGATTATTATTGCAGCATTATAAGGATTTAGAAGTATTATATCATTTTCTTTTTGTAAACATTTTTTTCTTTATTTGTGTAATTTTTGTTTTATTACAGAATGTTAAAATTCTTACAGGTGCTGAGAGCCTTAGCATAATTTTTTTTTTGTTTTAGGGAAGTTCAAAAATAAGGGCTAGTTAATCATTAAAGAAACCAAAAGGAAAATGTATTACCAGTTAAACATTTTTAGATACTTATTTTATTTTTCAAGATATTCATTATTTTAAATATTGAATAGGAAGAATGTATAAAAAATTAAATTTGTACTTATATAATTTTTTTTTTGAAAATTCAAATAATTCAAGAACATATTGACCACTGTGCTAATACAACTTAATGTGAAGTGAAATATAAACCACAAAACACAGTAAATAGATAAATAGTTAAACTTACATATTAATTCCAAGAATCAACTTTCACAGGATTCTGCATCTTCAGTTGTTATTAAATTCAATAATTACATTGAAACATATTTATTGATAATTTATCAAAAACAGTTTCAACAAATTAACAAAATTAATTCTTGAAATTAATATGCTAAGTTTAACTTATCTATTTACTGTGTTTTGGTGGTTTGTATTTCATGTAATTTGTATACATACGAGGTGCTACCCAAAATTTTACCATAAAAGCTATCGGGGATAGCTTACCATAACTTATAATTTCCACTGTCTCCTTCAAAGTAATCCCCTTGGGCATTGATACAGTGATCCCAGCGTTTTTTCCATGATTCCATGCATCCCTGGAAGTCAGCAGGTGTAAGTGTTCGAAACACGTTCTGCGTTTCTTCCTGAATCTCCTCAATTGTGTTAAAACGACGGCCTTTCTATTAAAATTTTATTTTCAGAAAGAGAAAAAGTCACATGGGGCAAGCTCAGGCGAATAGGGTGGGTGGGAAATCACTACCATCTTTTTGGAAGCCAAGAAATTCTGAACGGCTAGCGATGTATGTGCGGGCGCATTGTCATGGTGCAGAACCCAGCTATTGCCCCACAGATCTGAACGTTTGCGCCTAATGCTTTCACGTAACTGCTTCAAAACTTCACAATAGAACATCCCATTGACAGTTTGACCAAGAAGAACAAATTCCTTATGGATAATGCCTTTGATGTCGAAAATAGCAATCATCATGGGCTTCATGTTGCTGCGAACTTGGCATGCTTTTTTTGGCCGCGGTGAACTTGGTGACTTCCACTGCGACAACTGCTGCTTAGTTTCAGGGTCATCTCTTGCTGAATTTTTCAATTCACTACAGACAGCTACATGATTTTGTTTCTGGTCGTTGTTCAACAGTCTTGGTATAAATTTTGCAGCAATGCGTCTCATGTTCAAATTGTCCAACAAGATGTGTTGCACAGACCCATATGACATTTGTACGATTGCACAAACATCATGGATTGTTTGTCTACGATCTGCAACAATAGCCTCTCGCACTTTCGCGATGTTTTTCGGTGTTGCGCTTGTTGATGGTCTTCCTGAACGCTCATCGTCATCGACTGTCGTTCGTCCTTCTTTGAATCGTTTATACCACAAAAACGTTTTACTTTTACTCATAGCATTGTCACCAAATGCTTCCACAAACATGCGATGGGTTTCTGTACCAGTTTTTTAAGCATGAAGCAAAATTTGATGCAGGTTCTTTGCTCTTTAAAATCTGCCATTTAGAACTTCGCTAAAGCTGTAAAACACAACGTTACACAACCGCACGAAAGTCAACAATGCAGCCTCTCACCGTCACAGCTGTTAGAACACTGATTCACAAAGAGTACTGTTAGCCACATCTAGCCGCAGCAGGTCGTACCAGCAATGGTTCACGCGTGAAATTCAAATTCCCCGAATATTTGGGTAGCACCTCGTACATATGTGCGCATGTGTGTGTATATACACATATGGGAATTTTATATATATAAAATTTCCAGTTATTTCTTTCTCTTTCATTGACAGTACCGAAAGAAGGTTTATTCCAGGATTGAAAGTGTATTGTGTATTTTGTCCATGGTATCCTAGTATATGTAGTTGAGAAGACATAAGGAAAATTAAGAAAATAAAAACTTAATCACAACAATTCAGAATAGGAAAGCTATTTCAAAAAGAATCTGTAGAAGGTGGAAAAGAAACTGTAGAGTGTGTAGTGTAAATCAGAAGATTGCAAAAAGTGTATAGTAGCATTAATTTGTGACCTGTATTTTCTTCTTTTTTTTCTTAAATTGTGAAAATATGTGTGGAACTTTTTTTGTACAGGAAATTTTGTGCTGACACATTAAAAGAACATAGTCAGACCAGTGCAGTACTGAACTTTTCTACTAATAAGGTTATAGAATTTCTTAATTTATTGAAAGGTATTAAGAAGGAAGATAAAGTTATTGTATTTGTTGAAAGAAGATTCTCTTGTAAAGTTATATTTTACTTATTACAGGTTAGTAAAATCATAAGTGATATATTTATGTATTTAAACAAATTCCATAATTTGGTTCAGAATCTTTTTTAAATAAGCAAAAACTTTTATGAAAATTTGCCTCCTTTAAAATCCTGTATATCCTATGGCCCTGGTGTATCATTATCTCTTTTTCCTAGACTTAACATTATCTCTTTTATCACAATTATCAGTGTGCATTTCCCTTTTTTTGGGGGGGGGGGGACTGTGCAAAGCTGTTTTTACAACTAGTAAGATAACGTACTTCTTATTTTCCATTTGACTTTCAATTTATAGATTATTTTTTTAAACTATTTCATCAGTCAAGTATTTAAGTTGATTGCTTATTTTTCATTAAGTAACTAGGTAAAAGAAATTTAATCAGAACATTCTTACATAATATTGATTTCTTCTATTTTAATGCCTAATACTTATAAAATTGGGCCACTGAGGCAAATAGCAATCTTATATTGAATATGACTGTCATCATGCTTCTCCTGTGTGTTAAGCTCTGGGTGGTATTCTAATTAGGGTTAAAATATATAATTATTTCTCTGTATTAACTCTTATTGTATATTTACTATGGGTTTTTTGTTTTTTAATTTTTAGGATCTAAACAAAACAAACTATCTGCCGAATGTATCAGCTGATTTTATTGTTGGTTATAATAACAATCCTTTTAATGATACTCGTGAAGGACTGTATGAAAAAAAAATCAATAAAGATGTTATGAAAAAGTAAGTAATAAAGTATATTAATAGTATAAAAATAAGTAATAAAGTAAGTAAGTAAAAATAGACTTAGTTTGTAAATTAAATGGTGTGTAGTTTTATGGATCTTTTATTTTTTATTTCTTTCTTAAAATAGTTTTAAAACTGTTTTTACTGTTTGATATGGAAGACACACTTACCAACTCTTACAGGAGGATTAAAGATAAAAATTTGCCATCTTAGCATTTTTCTAAGTTTTAGGGGTTGTTATAAATTAGAATTTCATTTTAATTCTTGCTGTATGTATAGATTTTTACCTTTTTCGCTTCATTATTAGAGTGTTAGTACTGAATATCATGTAGGATACATACAGTGAGACATTATGTTACTCCTGACTCCGATTTCGTTCTGTTGGAATTGTTACATGCTGACGTATATGAAATATATATTTTTCTCATCAGAAAATTGCTAAATTTTAGGATTGAAAGATACTTTTTATAGCTTTGTGTTCTAACTAGAGTTAGGTAATTTATAACTAGTAGTATCTAAACAGGTCAAAGGTAGTACTGGTGAAGATTTGGCTGCGAATATCTTATCTGTTAAAAAAGGCAGATCTGAAACATTGGAGTTACGGTTCATTGACTTAGTTATGGCAAAAAGAGAAGACACTTAGAGACACCTGTTTTCTAAAGTTGCAGATGCTGTGGTAAAAGATAGGCCACAAGAAGGCTGATTGATAGCTTTACACTTGAAAGATTTAGATATTGATGTCACTACAAAAGAAGTCACCATGACGATTAAATATGAAGTAGCATATGACATCCCGATCCGAGTCTCTTTGATGCGACCCGCATTCGTCACAATACAAAAAGCGATAGTCCCATTCCGGGCATGAGATGCCAAGCTCCTAGATGATAAATACAGAATTAAAGTAGGTTGGCATTCTTGCTGTATTAACACGTCCACTGCGTATCACGCGGCTCCCGCGTGAGTGTGGTTGTCCCCTGCAGCCGGGCCACACGGCTCCCGCGTAAGAGGGACTATTCCATTCCTTGGTCTCCCCTCCCTTGCCGGCTGCAGGTATAACATCCCAACCTTATGACGCACTTAGTTAGTGTCCTACCTTTGCACTGTGAAAGTCGTAGCGAGTTTGTGTTAATTTTTTTGCATTTTTTTTGTGATCAAAGTTGGCTTTGTGTTTTCTGCTCCAGCTCTTCTTTCTTCAACAACATAAAGGTAATTTCTTCTCATAACACTTATCTTATTGTAGTTTTTATCATAATAAATACAGTATGTGGCAAAAAAAAAAATAGCATCCTTTCACACGTCAAGATTTTTAATTTTAGCACATAATAAATTGCACAGCCAGATTTTTGCTTATTTTTTTTTACTTTTACTTTCCTTTCAGACATGGCTGATAATGAACCATCAACTTCTAGGGGTCCTGAACCAAAAAAACGCCGATCGGCTGAACCGAAAAGGGTGTACACAGAAGAAGAAATTCAGAAAATTATCGAGGATTTGGAGGATTCTGATGATGATTTGGAATTAATCGACGATCTGGAGGAATCAGATTTTTCTGATCCGGAAGAAAAGCTAGTTGCTCCAGAACAACCACAATCACCTGCATCAATCTGCGAGGAAATTCCCGACATTGTCGAGGAAGGTGAAGCTTCTGACTCCGATATTGCGGTTCAACAGCCTATTTCTTTACCTGGCCCTAGCAACACAACGGACAAGTGGCTTCCTAATCCCCCAGATGTGACGAAAATAAATTTTACAGGTAGACCAGGTATGAGGGGAAAGCCCAACGTTCAATCCCCGTTCGGTTATTTCAACCTGTTTTTCAATGAGGATTTTTGTTCTTATCTGGCTAAAGAGATAAACAATTACGCGATAATTGTTTTATTCGATAGTGATGCGGCTCGAGCAAGAATTTCCAATTGGAAAAACGTTACAACTGACGAAATAAGAACATTCGTCGGTGAACTAATGCTCATGGGATTGATTCGGGTGAATAGGATGAACGATTGTTGGAAGAGGCATTATCTATTCAATCTACCGTTTTCCCAATTTATGGGCCGGGACAGATTTTTAGTAATTTTGCGCTGCCTCCATTTTCAAAGTGAAAGGACTGGGAGCGATCCCATCTTCAAAATTAGACCCTTGATGGATTATTTCAATAACAAAATGAAAGAACTATGCATTCCATCAAGGGAGCTCTCAATTGACGAGAGCATGGTATTGTGGAGGGGGAAGCTCCTTTGGCGACAGTATGTTCAGGGGAAACGCCATAAATTTGGTTTCAAACTGTATGTTTTATCGCAACCAAATGGGCTGGTCCATAAAATCCATATTTATGGAGGCACCCGGGATCTAGATGTAAGTGGAGTGGGACATGCCGCGAAAGTTGTGAGGAAGTTGACGGAGGATTTAGAAGAGGAAGGACACGCTCTCTATATGGACAATTTCTATAATTCCGTGCCCCTTACCGAAGAGCTTCTTGCTAATAAAATGTACACTACGGGAACATTACAGTCAAAAAGAAGAGGTAATCCCAAAGAAGTTCTTTCAAAAAAAATCGCCAAGGGAGAATCTTTTTGTATGTATACGAAAGAAGGAGTGTGCTGCTGCAAATGGAAAGATAAAAGGGAAGTTCTTTCCATTTCAAGCGAATTTGGTGGGAATTTGGTAACAACAACAAACAAACGTGGTCAAGAAAAGAATAAGCCGAAGTTAATTGTTGAATACAATAAGAATATGAAAGGTGTGGATCGGCAAGACCAAATGTTGTCGTATTACCCACTAACTCATAAAACGTTGAGGTGGTATAAAAAACTCGGTATACATATTTTTCATTTAATGTTGAATAACGCGTACTTCTTATACAACATGTACAGCGAAGAAAAAAAAAATGACTTGCATGATTTTCACCTCGAGGTTGTTACAAAATTGCTCCCGAATCCAACAAATAAGCCGCCGGCGGCATTACCAAAAGACCATATACACCTCCCACAAAACCTCCCTAAAAATGCGAAGAATGAGACGATGAGAAAACGTTGCAAGGAGTGCAGTGCAACGTTGAAAATAAGAAAAGAGACAGTTTTCGGTTGCCCGTCATGCCCTGGTTTTCCTGATCTTTGTTTGGACCCATGTTTTAGGTTATACCATAAGTATAAGTAGTTTACGATTTTTTTTTTATGTATGTACAAATGTAATTATCTTTTAGAGCATTATAAATGAATTTTAGTTGTAAGATGTTTGAAATTAATTTTATGTAAATACAAATTATAAAAAAAATATACGCAAATTATAATAAAATATTTTAACTTTCAACTTATTTTTTTAATTCACCAAGAACCACTAATTTATCAAAAGAAAGATTCGAATAGAATTCTGGAAATAATTACGTATAACCAGTTGTTTTTACACTCACGCGGGAGTCGTGTGACTAGCATACCATTAGCAAACATACATTGATTTCAAGGGCCGGGCTGGTCACGCGGCTCCCGCGTGAGTTATATAATCTCGATAATACGCATTACTATACCGAAAATCATTTTAAAAATGTCAGGTAGTATTTAGTCCATAACAGTAGAGTAGCTTTACTAAAAAAAAAAAAATCAGCACGGGAGTTCACACTAGTGATTGCGAGAAGCAGCGAACGTGTTAAAGTTAGATCTGATAGAGTGAAATGTTATAAATTCTGGGGCTGGGGACATATGTTGAATTGCTGTGGGTCCAAACGCACTGCCCTATACTTCAGCTGTGGGGTTGCAGGACTCAGGGTGATAGAGTGCATAGACCCCCAAAAATGCTTAGATGTGGCAAGGTGGGATACACCACACCACAGTTCAGGCATGTAAACACCTAGATCATGAAGTGCCTCCAAATTAATGTGAATAAAATGATAATGCCCACCACCTTGAATGGAAAGTTGCAATGGAACAAGACGTTGATTTCATTGTACTGGCTGAACTGAACATTAGGTAGATTGCTTCCAGCGACTGGAACATAGATGAATCGGGTGACACTACTATTAAGAACGTTTCCAACTGCTTTGTGATTCTGAATGTCTAATCTCGTAGAGGCTTAACTTCAGTATATCTGACAACATGCGTCATTATTGGTGGATATATTTCACCCAACTATGAAGAAAGAAGATATGAAGAATTTCTATATGATCTCAAAGTAATGATAGGAATGGCAAGACAACCGATCATATTGGCGGGTAATTTTAATGACGAATCCCATGAACTTGGAGGAACAAGATCAATCTGCTGAGGGTACGAATTAGCAGCGCTGCTTGGTTCCCTTGATATGGAAGTACTTAATCTACCAATGATCCAGACATTCATTGGCAAAGGATTCAGCTCAACAATTCATATAACTGCAGTTTCTGAGAGTATAAACGTAAGCATTTTGTCATAGAATGTGCTACAGGAAGATCTTACTAGCGACCACCTAGGAATTTTATTTGAGATCAACCTGGGAAATCTGCTGAACAAGCGATCCGCTGCACATGGAGACCAATGATGACCCAGACTATTTATTTTGTTAGATTGGTTATGGAAAGAATGACTGCAAGAAGAGGCCATAACTCGGACGGATTCTTGCAGGTTATGAAAGAGGAGTGTGATAGACTTATACCCTGATCAGAGCTTCATAGAAAAAACATTTATTGGTGGTTTCAAGAAATAGCAGACCTCAGAGCTTCAACACTTGCAGCTCATAAACAACTACAAAGAGCAAGATGAAACTACCCTGAAGAGATTGAAAGGGCAGAAACTTGTTACAAGAATACACGTAAGAAATTCTGCTTTACAGTGAAAACATCCAGACGTGAGGCTTGGAAGAGATTGATACTTGAGCTAGATGACAACCCATGGGGAAGGGCACAATGGATCTTAATGAAGAGATTCAGTGCTCCCTCCCTCTGCTTTGAAGTGGACAAGTTAAGACAGTAATAAAAACCTCTTTATAATGGAAGAAGCAAATCGGGTGGTTGCATTTTGCTTTGAGATAAGACGTTTCTTCGTAGATGAACTGTTGGGCGGTCTCTCAGATCTGCCCCAATAAAATCCAGGGTCAGACAGTGTCCCAGGATTACTGCTTAAGGAACTAACAAGAGGGCACCCGTGGATCGTACTAGAGGTCTTAAATGAGGTGCTGATGACGGGCAGTTTTCCTTTGTCATGGAAACTGGCAAGATTACTACTCATCCCTAAACTGAAGATGAATGATTCAATTCCAGCCTCTCGACCATATGTCTTTTGCCCACTGTGGAAAAACTTTATGAAAAACTCATTGCGGACAGAATTTGGTGCAAAATTAACGCTACAGGAGGGCTGTCATCACCCAATAAGGTTTCATTAAGAGAAATCGGCAGTTGATGCTGGAAAATTTAACAAACACCTTGAGATGGTCACATGTAAGGCAGAGAAACCATAAACTCTTTAGGATTCTTTATGGGAAACACATGGGTGCCAAAGACCATTAAAAGAAGACATCCTCACAGCAGTGACATCCATCATATTGTATGCCACTCCAGCTTGGTTTTCGGCCTTTAACATTAAGAAGAACAGAAGTAGACTAAACTCCCTGCAACAAAGAATGAATTTGAAAATTTCATCATCTTATAAAACTGTTTCTACAGTTTTACTACAGGGGTACTGGCATGGGTACCACTCATTCACCTCCAGGCTCGGAGAAGAAATCGATTCTATGAAGGCATGAACAAGGAAGACGCTACTGGGTTGAGCAGGAAGAGTGGAACACGACTCGTACAAGTTCCTGGATGTGAAGGTTAATCCCCAGATTGAGACCATGGCTGGAGAGAAAACATGGGGAGGTGGGATATGACATCTCTCAGTTCCTCTCCGGCCATGGGGAATTCAGTAACTATCTGAATAGGTAGTTCCCACAACACACGATATTTGAATGTGTCAAATGGGAAGAGCACAGAAAGAGAGCTCAAGTCTTGGATGTCACTTCAGGTACAATAGTAGCATTTATGCTTAAAGTTGAACAAAAATGGAGGATAGTTGAGAACCTAGTCACCGAGATCCTAAAAACTAAAAAGACAGATTGTAAGGAATGGATCAGAGACTTTAATGTAGAGATAGACCGAGACCCGGCCACTGGGTAGGGCCCGTGAACAACATAGTCGGGCCTGGTTCCCCTCGCCTGGTGGTTTGAGGCAAACACAGAGGTTAATAACAAAGTGTACAGACCAAGTGCCGGCCGGTGGAGAGGGACTTGGTTCACCCCTCTCCAGTGGTTTGAGGCAGGCGAATAGAAGAATCAAAAGATCCAGAGTAGCAAGCTGACCTGCCATGTTGGACATATTGCTGGTAGGCAGAAGGCTCATTTGAGTTAAAGGACACTCTCCTGGGTTGAGCTAAACTTGATTGCATATCCAGTCCAGGATAGCAGAGGGGAAAAAGTAGTATCTTTTTAAAACTAGAAAAATGTAATTCTCTCTCTCTCTCTCTCTCTCTATATATATATATATATATATATATATATATATATATATAATATGCAGTAGCTTCTCCCGGCGTGCCTACAGCATGTGGCCTCTGCAGCTAGGCCCTCCAGGCAGGTTGCCCTGGTGGGCGGCGACTTTGAATGTGATTATTAGGTGTCTAAAATTGATTACCTTTTCATCTCAAGAAGTAAAATAAACTTTACTAGTTCTTATAGCTCAGTGTGGACAATTTGTATCATCGATTTTCAGTTATTGGTCATTTTTCAAAGCTACTGCTTCGTCTAGTTAATTTTGGAGATATTAATTAGTATTTCTGATTTCATACACTTAGTAAAAAAAAATGTTTTGTAACAAAAAAAAGAAACATTGTTACTTCTCAAAAATATTATATTTAACGATATTAGAATAAGAATTCCCGTAAAAGAAAACCTACACATAATTCAAAGTACTCTGTAATGGGCTCTAAATAGAACTGTAAAAATATATCTAAAATGAATAAAAATTCATTATTAAATAATAATAGAAAACATGAATTTATAAGGTGAATTAAAACATCAGTATTAATAATAAAGAAGTATTAGCAATTCTTTTTTTTAAATTAAAATGAATATTCAATGTTAAATTAAATGAAATCAGAAAAAAATGATGAAGGATGGTCAGAAGAAACAGTTTTTGGTTATATCATGGTTAATTTGAGTAATTATGTTTTGGTTATACTCCATTCATTTATACTCCATTTATGGTTATACTCCATCTATGAAGAAAAATAATCACATAAAAAAAGGTGTTATTAATATATATTTTGAATATGTATCGATTAAATAAAAATATATTGCAAGTATAACTAATACAAGTATAATATATTGCAAGTATAATACAAGTACAAGTAATAAATATATAATAATATAACAAGTATACACCTGACCACAATGAGACATGTACTAACAAATCAGGATTTTCCATTAGTGATCGGTGCATTCCGGTGCCTGTTACCTGAGCACATTATTACTTACTGTTGTATAGAATGACATCATTTGACTACTGGTGTTTTATATGCTAAGCTAAGGGAGATGGACACACACACAGACAGGCAGACTGACTCATACAAATGCCCTTTAGTAGGGTAGAAGGATAGAATCTATATATATATATATGTACACACACACACACACATACACACACACACACACACACATACACACACACACACACACACACACACACACACACACACACACACACACACACACACACACACACACACACACCTTTTCATTTGTAATTATTTAATTCATTATTATTATTTAATATTACTTATATTATTATTATATAATTATTACTACATCTTTAATTATTATATTGTATCATAATTTTGTAAAGAAAAATATCACGATAGAACCTCATCTTCATCAAATAATTCAATGAAATATATGTTAAAAAAATATCTTAACATTTTTACAGAAAGTGTTTTGAAATTTTTTTATAGTAGTTTACTTCCTTCATCTCACCACTGTATCAGGTTTCAGCTTTTTTTTAACTGCTTTAAAAAAAATATATTAAAAAAAAAAGATAAAAATACTTTAGATAATGTAAAGCTTAAAAGAACGTTGATAGGGACAGATAGAACATAGGAATAGAACAAGAATATAATATTTAATATCAAAAAAATAATTTAACAAATTGTATTTTAGCAGCAGAATATATTAATTTATCACTTGCTGCCTTTTTTCTTTTGTCCTTGTTTTTTTTTTTTTTTTTTTTTTTTTTTTTTTTTTTTACTATAATAAATTAATAAAAAAACATGGTTAAATTTAGAAACTTTTAACAGTTGTTTACTATCTAAAATGCATTTTAAAATATAAATTATGAATTTTGTATAATTCAAATTAAATTTATCACCTCCCCAAGTCAATCGTCATATTCAGTTTCACTAAGAAAAAATATAAATAGTGCTGTTTTTTTTATTTATATTTTTAAGTGCATGGGATTTAAGTTGACATTATTTATTTCTTAAAGTGCCATGTTTTCTAGAATGGAAAGTACTTGTTAAATATGGGAAAATATAAACAGATTTAAGTCTCTCATTAGAGAGAGCTGAGGCGAGAGATTTGGAGAGTGAAGAGTGAGTCGTGGAAGCGTCTCCTTGACCAGCTACAAGAAGATCCTTGGGGACAAGCGTATAAGCTTGTCACCAAAAAGCTGGGAAGGAAACTGCCAGTCATCCCAGGAGAGCAAATCAATGGAATAGTGGAATCACTCTTTCCCCAGACTACCGGCCGTCGAGTGGCAGACGACGCCAATAGGAGAGCCAAGGCAAATCTCGCTTCAGGAGCTGGAGGGGGCAGCGGCAGCGCTCAACCCCAAGAAAAGTCCGGGACCGGATAGAATTCCAGGGGAGGTGGCCAAGATGGTGGTGGGGGCATTCCCGTGGACGGTGCTGGACTGTTTTAACCAGGCCTTCACGCGGGGTGCTTTCCCATCATGCTGGAAGAAGGCACGCTTGGTACTTCTACCCAAGCCGGGGAGGAATCCAGACCAGCCAGGATCTTTCCATCCAGTGTGCTTACTCAGTACACTGGGCAAGATGTATGAACGTGTCGTGGAAAGGCGGCTCTTGGCAGAGGTACAGGAGCAAGGGGGACTCTCCCCTCGTCAATTGGGATTCCGGAAGGGCATGTCAGTGGTCCACGCAATTCGTGAGGTAATGTACTCTGTCGACGCAGCAGCAAATGGTACGCGGCGGACAAGAGCGATTCCGGCCTTGATACTGTTGGATGGCCAGAACGCCTTCAACAGCCTGCCATGGGAGGTCATCGGGCAAGCGTTGAGGGTGAAAGGAGTCTCCGGACAACTTCAAGCGATCATTAGTAATTACTTAAAAGGGAAGTGTGCACATTCACGGATACTGGCGAGCGGGGGTCCCGCAAGGCTCGGTGCTGGGCCCTCTCTTGTGGAACAACAGCTGAGGGCTATCTCGAGGCAGATGGCAAACACAGTAGGGCCACAAGAGAAACGTCGACGAGTCATAGCTGCAACCGTGACATCAGTTCTATTGTATGCGGCTCCTGCATGGAAAAGGGCAGTGGCGGTTCCGAAGTACAGGAGGAAGCTGGAGGCCACTCATAGGAGGCTGCTTCTGCAGGTGACATGTGCCTACAGGACAGTCTCCTATGACGCGATCTGCGTCATTGCGGGAACGCCGCCAATAGACCTATTGGTTGAGGAACGATGCTTGCGGTTTGAAGGCGTAAACAAAGAGAATGCAAGGGCGCAGATCATGGCCATCTGGCAGCAACGGTGGGAGGCGAGCCAGGTAGGACGGTGGACTACGCGTCTGATTCTGGACGTGAGTGCTTGGGTGGTACGTAAGCATGGTGAAGTTGGATACTGCCTCACTCAACTACTTTCGGGCTATGGAAACTTTGATAGCTATCTGCATCGCTTCAAGAGAAGGAGAGTTGCAGGTACTGTGCGACAGCTGACACAGCCGAACACACCTGGTTCGACTGTGTCAGGTGGGAGAACGAGAGACATCAGATTCCGGTGACCTTAACACCAGATAATGTCGTCAGACACATGCTCCAGAGTGAGAATGGATGGAGGGAGGTAGAGAGAATGGCTCGTCTCGTACTAACAGCGAAGAGGATGGAGGAACCCCCTTGACTTGCACACGGCCCTCGATGTCAAAAGAGGCGTCGAAATGTGTTTTGTTTTTGTAGTTGTTAATGTACTTCGCTAGGTTAGGAATTTATGATTGTATTATGTGTCTTTGCTCATGTTGTTGGATTATGCTGCCGGATATACCGATGGACATGGAGTGGGGGGATATTGTGTGCGGTGCTCTACCACTGACAGTGAAGGAGGCATGGCGCTACAAGTAATGAGGGGTCATGGGAATGCGTGGGTGATCGAGGACAGATACTAGTCCATCTGATGCGTGTAAGGGCCAGGGAGGCAGCCTCTATGCCTAGGGTGTTCGGGCCTACTCACGCGCAAGAGTGGGTGGGTCGGAGCTCCCCGATGATGGCATGGGGGACCCTCGAGGTGTGCGTGGGGAGACGCTTAACTGTGAAGGACAAACGAAATGTATGTCTTGATCAGGTACAATAGGGACTGGAAGGGTGCTCTCCTGCGGAGAAAAATTCTGATCACCGGAAGAGGTGATTAGTATGTTTTCGAGGATGCACGAGAAACCCCAATGGGATGTCCGAGTTCGGACGAGCTAGGGAGGGCAGACTGTGCTGCCATGAAACCCTGAGGCGACTGTGTTAAGCTTTTTAGCGTGGGCTGGTCGTCTTGGGGAGTTTAAAAAAAAAAAAAAAAAAAAAAAAGTCATTAGAAAATTACACAGTAAAAAAATAATAAGGTATCATAATACTAAATTAAAATTGTACCAGTATGTTATAATAGCAGCAGAATAATTAATTTTATTTCAGTAACTAAGATAGTAAACAACTGCCTCTATTTTTAAAATCTGACTTTTTTAAAATTATTTGTTACATTAGAAAAAATGGTTCTGAAGAACCAAAGATCTCTGCAAGAATACTCTACAGGAAGTAGTAAATGATAAATTTTTAATTTATTTTAATAAATTAATTTGCTTATTTAATTATTTGTCATTTGTATTACTGTCTACTATTTGTACTGTTTATTATTATAAATTTATGTTAATGTCTTCTGTTGAATTAAACTGTTAAAAAACAATGTTAATGAAATCATTATGATGTAATTGTATGCAGCTTCTAATCTGTGGGTGTATCTGCGTAAATTTCTCCAGCGGTTAAGAATAACATGGGTTTATTTGATTTATTTTCTGCTAACATTTTCATTCATTCCTTTCTTCATTTACATATTTTCTTCTTTCCCCTTCAGCCATTTTACTCTGCCTCATAATGTCCTTTCCCTTCACTGCTGCCTCTTCTTTTTTCATTCTTTTTATATGCTTAATACTATTTCATCCTAGACTATTCTGCTTTATAGTTTGGTTAACTATTCTTCTTTCATTGAATCCCATTTCTTGTCTGGTCTGTTTTCTAATTCCCATTGTACTTCTCAGGAATAATTTCACAAGCCTGTATTTTGATTATATATCTTCTCTTTACTATTTATATGTATGCTGATATGTAAGTATTGGAAATGTATTGAAATTGAAATCAAGAGCGATTCTTTCTTGTGTAGTTCTCATTTATCTCTTTCTATTTAAAATAACATAAGACTATTAGTCAATAGTTAATTAGATAATTATTTGTGCGAAGAACATTTTACATAATTATGTAAAAGTAGAGTAAATAAAATAAGAGAGAATACTTAGTAAAAGAATTGATGATGAAGGTTGGTGTTTTGTAAGTTACTTAGGTAAAAGCTTAATATAGCCTCAAAGTAAAATCTTATTCTGTGCTTACTATTTTGGAAAAATAAAAAGTGTAGTTATTATATTCAATAGAAAATAAGTACGTAAATACAAATAAAAACTTTTTATGGAGCAGTCATTAAATGGATAAAAAAGAAAATGCTCAAAAATCATTTATAAAAAAATTTAATTAAAACTAAATTTAGATGATGATTTCAGTTGCTAAAATAGTAGGTCCTAAAGAGAATAATACATATAAGTAAATAAATAAGAGAAAAATTCAAATAGTAGTTATTATTTTAGCAGTCCTAATGAATAATAAATTAAACTTAAAAAAGAGTTAAACTACTGAAATCTTTAATTGTGATTACCTACTGTGACCTAACCCACACTTTTACATATTTGTTAGATAAAAATTTATTGCAAGGAAAATTTAGAAAGCATGAACTTTAAACCAACCAAAAACATATTCGCTCCAACAATAACATTTAAGAAAGGGAGTAACCACCCTTAAATTTAATAAATATTAAAGAGAAAGAAAGAGAAAAGAGTATTAAACGGTTATCTATGCTCTTCCTTTAATTTTGTTCATCGAAGAAATTATTTATGTGTTCGGTTTAAGATTTATGTTAACATGCCATTTCTTGAGGTCAGTTTTTATCTATCCCACCTACCTTAGAGGTGGTAGCCAGGCATATTGAGTGTAAAATTTCAGTAGTTTAGATGGTTTTATCTGAAACTATGCTTTCAATTAAGATTGCCTTAAACAATCTCACTTGTTTTTAATCTTTACTCATTTTCATTCAAGTTTCATAATTATTATTTATCTGTCAATAAATAATTTGAATTTATAAATTTAATTTTACATAACACTAGCTGAAGTTTATACCTGTTCTTTACTCTGGTAAATACTGAATTTTTTAAGCTTAGAAATTACCTTTTTAACCCCTTAGGGATTATTGATTAAACTAATTATTATTCCTGAAGGAAAGTTATGCCTTAAATGACAACGCATGTGGGAATAAATTTGCTGAATTACAGCTGATCAAAAGTCATGTCTTTATTGTACTCATTAAAATAGTACATGAAAATTCCTGTTTATATTTCAACTTACTTTTATGTTTATATTCATTCAGAACGGTCTCCTAATTTGAAAAGATTAATCATTTTAATTAAGTTAATTTCTAGTACGTTTATAAAGTACTATAATTTTTTTGTGAAAACAGAAACAAAATGAGATAAAATAATGATATTATATCTATTTGATTAATTAAATTTTTGTTTCAGTTAGTATTAAGTTCTTGTGTTTTAATGTATCCAGGTTCACTAGCGGTGAAACTAATGTACTAGTTGCTTCAGATGTATTAGAAGAAGGCATAGATGTCCAATCATGCAACGTGGTAATTAAATTTAACCCTCCGAAGACTGCAAGATCTTATATTCAATCTAAAGGTCGTGCTAGAAGTAGAGACAGCAGATATTTTATTATGGTGGACAGCAAGGATGTTACGTTCTCAGAAACCACTTATAATCATTATAAACGTCTCGAAGAATTGTTGAAAGAGGTATGTTCAGACAGTTTTTGCTGTTTATTACTCTTTTTATTTTATAAGATTATTGTTTTATTCATAAATTAGTAAATTATGGTCACAATTTTGTAGATGAGTAGTAGAAATATGTTTTAGTTGTCAGCAGCACAACAGTTTCATGTCAGTGATTGAAAATCATTCAATCCAGACATAAAGCAATCTTTATTATTTTATTTATCTGATTTTTTTTAAAAATATTTATGCTACAGTAAGGATGGAGCTTTTATTTAAAAAAAAAAAAAAAAAATTGTAATATTTTTAGTTCTGTGTTACAGTCTAGTCAATTATAAAGTTGGATACAATTTTTCTGAGAAAGGTGGCATTCAATGAATTTTATAATCTCATTACCCAAAGCACTTGAGACCATTTATGTCATCAGAACATAAATAGTAAGCAAAATTTTGGGCTTGCAGTGAGTTACTGAGTATGGTATGTGGTAAATTTGTTTGACAATTACAGATTGAAAATACAGTAGAAAAATATTTATTATTACACATGTTAAAGCTGATGACATCTGCTCTTCCAGATGTCTAATATGTAATATGTTCAAGGAGACGAGGTAAACTTTTTCCCCAAACTCTTAAATCTTCCCCAACATTTAAATCATAATGTAAATATGAGACTTTCAGAATATGCAATAACATAATCTAAGACAGTTATTGACCGTAGCAGTCTTAAATAATTTAAGTTGGGAAAAAAGAAATCACTTATTAATTTATACCCTTTTCAAGTTAATTAAATATCTCTTATTGTCCTTTGATAATTTATTGCATCACTTCATTTAATAGCTTCAGATGGTACTTTATACAGAAGCTATTCCAAGTACTTCTCTTAGCTTGTCATCTGTTTTGTAATTGTATTTAATTATGGAGGGCTTGTTGCCATTGCCCATGTTTTTTTTTTTTTTTGTTTATATGAATTCTTTGTTAGTTACAATTTTGGAAAATGTTTAATGATTGTTTTGTGAAGAATTGTGCGTGATATTATTAATCATTGTATTATCATCATCACCACCTATCATATTAATGTTATGATTTAAAAATATATATATTATAGTAAAAATGAAATTATATACATATATAATCTATTGACCGTGTTTTGGTAGTTTATATTTCATATAATATATACGTTTTTTTTTCTGTTAAAAATTACAAATAATTCATTAACATATTGACTACTGTGCTAATAAAATTTAATGTTAAGTAAAATATAAACCACCAAAACACAGTAAATAGATAAGTTAATCCCGCATCTTCAGTTGCTATTGAATTCTCTAATTACATTAAAACATATTTATTTATAATTCTGTTAATTTGTTGAAATTGCTTCTTTTTTTTTAAATTTTGGAATTATGGGCAAATATGCAAATTCTATCCAATACTGGACAGCAGAATTTGCGTATTTGTTTATAATAAATTTCAAAATGTTCAAAAAAGAAAAAAATTTCACAAATTAAAAAATTATACATAAATAATTTTTAATATAATTAGAAAATTTAATAACAACTGAATGTTAGGGATCCCACAAAAATTGATTCATGGAAGTAATAATGAAAGTTTAACTTATCTATTTACTGTGTTTTGGTGGTTTATATTTTATTTAATATTAAGTGTGAGTAATATATATATATATATATATATATATTAAAGATAACTAATATATTTTATGTATGTTTTTATTAATTAGACTCTTTCTTAGATACTAATACAGTTCAAAGATTAAAAAGATACTGTTAAAATGAGCAAATAAGAATTCTAAAGCTTACTTCTTTAACAGTCCAAAGCTATTTTAACATTTGGCCCGATTTGACACTTGTCTCATTATCCTTAAAAATATCTAAGTATCTTTCAGCTAGTTTATGCTTTCACTTCCGTAAATTAGGATATTTTTGTATACCCAATTACAACATTAACTTCTCACTTCTGATTACTGTTTGTTTAGGAAGCTGAAGGAACAACTTTCAGATAGATTATCTATTTAAGAAGAGGGATGTAAACTAAAAAAAATTGCTAATAAAAATGAAAATAAATTGTACTTTATTTGTGGGCTAGTAATATACCGATACAAATTTAAATTGTGGATTACCGTAAAAAATTAATAAGAAATAACTCATTATTTTATATGCTATTATAATGAGGGTTCAAAAAGTAAGATGCATTCGTTCATAAATCTTGATTAAGAATTATATTGATTTAATGTAAAGCTGGTCATTCATCTCTTTTAAGGACATACTATCTTTCCCCCAGTATTGGTTAATGTTATTGAGTCATGGAAGATAAGAATCTGTTGAGAGTAGCAACCAAATTGAAATATTGATTTGCTTTTTTGAGCAAAAATGTATAACGTCACCACTGTAATCAATTAGTTGAAACCTCATTGGTGACAATGAAGTTTTGTACCAGGTGATTGAAAGATAGTATCTGTTATTCAAAAATGGGCTGATGGAATTAAAAACAATTACTCACAGGGAAGGCCAACAATTTTAACAACAAAAAATTGGCTATGTAAATAATGTGATTTGTGAAAACTGATGAATTACTGTAAGTGTGATTGTAAGAGAATGTTTTGCATGAAAGTGTGTGCATGCTTCTTGCATGTCTTGAGTATCTGAGAGTGCCTGAGTATTAAAAGTTGTGTGCTTATTTTTTGCCATGTTATTATATCAGATCAATGCAAGGGAATAATTTTCAATGATTTTCTGCATTTTTGGATTGCTATGTAGGTAAGACTATGCACTTTTGGACAGACTGTAGGTGCATCACTAAATAAATGAGATAAAAGTAAGTTCACTTGACTGATAATATTTCCAATCTACATAAAAGTATTGAATTATACTTTATGCTAGAAGGGTGTTGAAACTTTTATTTGATTATGGTGTGTTCTGCATACTTAATTCATGCTCAAGGATAATGTGATTAATCAGCAGCATATAATGAAACTGAAGAATCTCAGATGTGATAAAAGATTAATGGCCAGGGAAAACGTCACAGAAGATTTCTTATATATCATACTGTACTGCTTGTTCCAATGTCATGAATTTTCTTTTTGAATGCTGCAGGGTGAATGTAAAGGAAGATTCTTCTTACAGTCCAAATCTTCATGTGTGTTTGGGCCTGTGAAAAAAAGGGATTTTCAGAATAACGGTTTCACTCCAGTGAGGATGTTAAAATTGGAGTAAGAGTGATTATTGAATGTTGGACAACAGATTTAAAATGAAGAAGGAAGAAAAAACTGGTGCTATCACCAACAATTGCTTAATTAATATTTGATATTATTCCAGGTGTAGATTTTGAATTACGATAGCATACAAATAAAAATATTGCCCCATATATACAATATATTTTTCTTTTCATACACATGCAACTTACATTTTGATTTTCTCTCTATATTAATTTTACAAAATCTGTGTAAAATGAAAAAATGAACATTTATTATTCACGCATCTTCCATGTATTTACTATAAAATTTGGCTGTGGATGTTATATTCCTAAAAAAAAAAAATAATAATAAAATTTGTATAAAAACTTTAGAACATAGTGACGAGATAATCTGTGTATCTACTTTATCAAAATATGTTCTCATTTTTATTAGGTTTTTGTTATTTATTTTATTTTATATTATATCTTTGTGATTACAATGTTTTAAATAAAAACCAATTATCAGTTTGCAGTTGATTTGATTATAGGCTTTTTTTTTAAATATCATTTGTTAAAAAGTGTCAAATTGCTATGATTTATCTGATATTTAAATTTGGAAACTTTTGATCATTTATAGAAAGTTTTAATCAAATCAATTCTCTTGTTTCAAGTTACAAAAGGTCATAAAAATAAAATTACAGTTGATTGCATTTGGGTGTCATAATTGTAACATTTGTAACTCAACCATTGGTGGATAGGATTCTTGTAACCATTGCTTACCATACTTCATAGAGAAAATGAAGAGTGAAGTAGTTTCCTGTTGCTTTTTAGCTAAGTTAATATATGATGGGATACCTACTATAATATGAGTGATACTCAGCCCTATTACAGACATTTTCATTCTGTAAGGGACTAGCTCTGCAGTGAACATCATCCCTTCTTAGGAAAGCAACCCTGACCGGTTCCTCAGATGCTTTAAAAGCATCATAGCCATAAGAAAAGCTGGGACACAGTGTAAAACAATAAAATAAGGCCTGTTTTTTTGTTATAAAACAAGGTATTACAATTTGGCATGAATTGCATAGAATAAATAAAATACAATGTATAAAGTATTTTTCTACAAAAAGTAGGAGCCAGAGGGAACGTTTTATAATCTAAATTGCTAATTTATTTTCTGAGAAAATAATTATATAATTTTGAATCTTCATAGGTAGAATAATTATATATAAAAAATCTGATGTGGACACCACATGACTTCCTTGTACGCCTATTAAATTACATATACACATTTTTTGCTACACTTCATTTAAACTTAGTACATTTGAAAGTGAGATACAATTCTTTAATGAAGTGGACAGTTACACAATCGCTGAAATATTAATTTTTATTAACATCAAATATTTATACAATTATTAATTTAACAATCTTACATGAAATATTAGAACAGAATAAAAGTTCCTTTATTACTTGTATTACTAGTTCATTATTATTTTTATCTTCATGAGTTTATGATTAACAAAAGTTTCAGATTTCTGGTGTGTCGTATAAATAAAGTTAATAACACTGGGGAACAAAAAAGAATTATTTTTTTTTTGTCTCAGGAAGAAAAATATGATTCTGTTAGTATTTTTTTCTTCTGAATTCAAATGTGATACCAGTTTTTCCCTATCATGCAAGGTTTCCAAGAGTAATTTCAAAAATTTTAATATTCTGCATTCTTAACTACACCATATTCAAAAAATTGACTTGCCTAGAAAGTAAGAAATGAAGATTTTCTATTATGTTTCACATCTGGAACATCCCTCTTGATGTTCCAACAATAATCAGCCAGCATATTAGGATACCTCTTTTCCATAGCTGAAATCTCCAGATGAAAGTGTTCCCTTGCTCATCGCTCTTTGTGCCAAGATTTCTGGGAAGAAATCTAGGTGCGAATGCAGGAAGTGTACTTTAAGGACATATTACAACCCAATTTTTATAAGATTGTTGACAATATCACAGTAATAATTTTCTGCCTTTCGATTTCCCAAAAAAAACTGAGTAACATTTATGATTGCTTGCCAAGTTGCTTTCTCCAGTGGATTCAATAGTTCCTCAAACTTTTCATCATGCATTATTGATCGTATTTGTGGACCCACAAATATTCCTTCTTTAATTTTTGCATCACTAATTTTAGGAACTTCTGTTTTAAGTATGTGAAACCAGGATTGTCCGAGTCCTTGATGAAATTCTTCATTAATCCTAATTTGATGATATTTAATGCAGATACAAATTATTAGGATTACACAATGGGTCATGTTTCACATTTTTCTGGTCAGGAATGAGTGTTTCGTGTTTAGGCCATTCTTTTCTAATAAAATGATTTTTTCTCTTACTATCCGATTCACACGAAAAACAACAGTACTTGGTGTAATCAAGTTGCAGACCAACAATAAGTGAAATTACCTTCAAATCACCACAAATATTCCATTCTTACACTACATAAGCTTTTCCAAAATAAATTTAAAGTTTTCATATGTTTCTTTCATACTAGCAGAGTGAGCCACAGGTACTGATAGGAATTTATTGCCATTACGCAGAAAGTGTTTCCATAACAGAAGAAATGTCATTATAAAACACTAAGCCATTTTCTTCAGTAAAGTAGTCTTTAAACTAAGTAAGTAGTCTTCAGTAAGTAGTCTTTAATTAGTCAGAATGATGATTACGATAAGTATACATATCTTTGTATTCTTTTGAAGATTCCATCCTTTTAGCCAGTAAACAAGCATTTCATACTGTCTTTTGGATAACTTTAAATCTTGTATTAGATCGTTAACAGTTTCTTGAGTCAGTAAATGAGGCTCAGAGGAACTGCTTTGTTCAAAACTTATATCACCAGGATCTGTTTCTTTTTGTTTCTTACTTGCATCAGACTCAGCTCTCTTCATCTAATGTCATATTAGTTCTGGAGGCTTTGGTATGGGCAATTCTTCACAGTGTGGAACTGGTCTCATTGCAAATTGCAAGTTAAGTTACACCATTGTATGTTGTTTTGATTTTGATGTGATCCCTTTAATGTTTGTTAAGCAGAAATTACAGTCAGAAGAGTGATTTTTGTATTCCCTTCAAATCGTAGGGGTAGCAAATGGCATGTGACATGTGCCATTTTTCCAAGCAGTGAGAAGCCTAGAACACGATAAACAATAGATGTGTGGGGCTCAGGCCCTTGTTTGGTCCCCAACTTTACACCCAAAATAAAGTTCATAACTCTTTTTTACTAATGGAATAAGGTTTCGCCTTTGGGACTTGAGCGTCACTTCACCACACACATAACAAAAATTATTAGGATGATTTAAACAAACTCTAGTCACTTTGTAACTAACCAATTAAAAGAAATAAAGTTTTAAATATGTAATGCACAATAATTCAGAAACACAAAACACTCACAATGATGTTTTTACTGGTTCACTACTGTCTCACATCTGGCATTGTTCTGATGAATGTGTGCTACACTAGATCACATTTGTACATGTCTATTCAGGTCTGAACCTGCACAATAGTAGCAATGCTACCCTTTGAGTTAGCTCATTTGGTTCCTCATATTTACAATGCTCTAGGAGCTTTTACTTGACAATGGACCAAAAAACATTTTAAAATATTAAAAAAAATTAAAATAACAAAAAAACTGTGGATGATGGAGAAATTCTGAATACATATATGAAAACAGGATAAAAAACTGCATTAATTACACCTATTGGTACTCGTGAGACAAAGATGATGTTGATCAATGTAATGAAACTATTATGTTTAGTGAACTCCTGTATACTGGTTACAAATGTTAATTTTGACCTTACAGTGTAAAATATTCAGTTTTTATTATTGGATTATTTTGTGTATTATTAAAAATGAAAAAAAATCATACAGGAAAAAGAAAGATAACATGAAGAAATATATCTCAAAAAACTATTAGAAGATGAATATGAAGGGGAAGAAAATGTTAAGAACAAGGAAAGAATAAAAAAATTAAGAAATGATTTAAAGAAAAGAAAATGTTAAAACTAAAGAAAGAATAAAAAGATTAAGAGAGGATGATGAATACAAAGAGAAAGAAAATTTTAAAACTAGAGAATGTGTACACAAATTAAGATCAGAAGAATTATGTCAAACTAAAGAGTGATTTAATGATTGGCAACAAAAAACAAACAAACAAAATAATGATCAACTCCGATTCAAGGAGAATGTTGTTCGACAATATCAGAGGAGTAATGAACTAAAAGATTAAAATTTTTTGCAATTTATTAAAGATCGGACATGTATGCCTCAGTGTATATTTCTTGTTAGGGTCTACTTTTCAGTCACTCTGTAGTTAAGTTTAGTGTAGATAAAATTAAACAGAAATGCTAGAATAATAAAATAAAACAGAAATTAGAGTAGAAAATGAAAAATAATATGATTCTAAATTTTAATTTTAAATTATTATTATTAAATAAGCAGATTTTTCACTAAATCTATTAGATACACACATACTCATATGTAATATTGTTTGTTAAATTACATATACACATTTTTAAAAGTACATAAAATTCTATTTCACAAATAACTTCTGATTTTTTTTTTATTGTTATTGAATAATTATTTACTGTAGAATTTTTTTACAATCATGGGTTAATAATTAATTATTAATAAATCAATACATTTAAATTAAAAAAAAAAAGTTAAAAATAAGGAGATGACATCTGATTTGAACTGATGTGCCTTCCATTATAAGATCCAAATATTTCATTATTTAAAATTTTATTTGGCTATAACTCTGGAACCAATGAAAATACCACTTATAATATATCATTGAAAAACTCAATGAGGGCTTATTACGGCAGTTAAGAAAAAGTTCAAAATCCAAATTTTTTGGGATTTTGGCCTTTTTGCCTTTTTTTGGACACTTTTGGTTCAGTCAATTGCAATCAAAAGGGGAAGTTCACAACTAGATGTTACAACAGTCCTAAACCCAAAATTTCAACATCCTACAGCTAATTGTTTTTGAGTTACGCAAGTTACTACGTACGTACGTACATATATATGTACAGCTGTCATACCAAAACTAGTCAAAGTGGATTCAGGGATGGTCAAGATGGATATTTCTGTTGAAATCTGAAAACCAAAATGTTTCGTGATCGCATTACTTTCTTTACTTATACAAGGAAGTAAAAAGTTAAAAAAAAAAAAAACCATGATTTTTTTTCTCTTACATTTACTGTAGATGATAGTGGATTAGGGAGGTTTAGAAACAATAAATTATAGAACTTATTGATCAATTGGATGTTTATGTTGTTAAACAAAGGGTTTGTTAGATATATACTGAGATAGTGAACTGAACTAAATTCTTACATTAATTAATTTTTTAGTTTTGTGAACAATTTCTAAAAATTTTATGTTTAATTTTAAAAGCATTAGAACAGAACATTCTTATTATATAGCTCTATTTTCAAATGATTTCTGTTCAAAAAGTAACCAAATATTGGTTCTTGTTATGAATGAAAATAGCCCCTTCTCCACTTATTTGCTTATTGTCAATGATGCTATAGAATTTTGTCATAAAAAAAACTTCTGTTGGATGTACTGTTAATGTTATTTATGTATGTAAAATATAATTTCCTCATTTATGTCATATCTTTTATTATCTTGATTTAATGTTAGAAAATTAAAAAAATTAAAAAAAATTTGGGTCAGATTACAAGAGTAGAACAGCCAGAAGAGTAGAAGAACAAGCATCCCAGTTTTTGATCAAAACTTATTGAATATTGCGGTTCATTATTGTATTAGAGATGTCAAGATTCATCTCATGAAGTTTAGACTGATATTTTCTTATAGTTATTTTACATATTGTCCTTAAAATAAAAAGGTAAAAATTTTTAGTGAGCAATGCTTTTATTTTCAGAAAATCTGTCAACATGAAATTTAATTTCACTTGACATGCTATTTATTTTAACATCTTTTTTTCACCCATTGTAAAAACTGAACTTTAACATCTGAACTTTTATCAATTGAACTTTTATTTTAACATCTTTTTTCACCCATTTTAAAAACTGAACTTTAGTTCATTATGTTTCATCATTGTTGTGATCTAAAAGAAAAAAATGTTTAACCATCATTAATATAATTTAACAGCTCAGACCACAACATGGTCTTTTTATTCATGTGGCTAAAGTAGAGCACAACCTTTTTGCAACTTGTGCATCTACAATATTTTTTGTGTATCATGATGCAAGTCTTTGAAATGCTGTATTTTTTTGCTAGTTACAGCATGATTATTTTGAAACTATCTAAACTAATCGGAACACTAAATGCTTAACATCACTGTTAGATGATTTCAGTAGATATTTTCGGAATTTTAAACAAACTTTTTTGGATTTCTCATAAAATGAGAATTGATCATGCAAATTACTCATTGTAGAAATTGGAAAACAATAGGAGCAACAACTTACATAAATAATTGCAATGTGTAAACTGTAGAACAAACAAAGAAGCTTTAGATTATGGTGAGTTATGTCCTTCACACAGTTGTATCAAATACATGTCAGTGAAATTCCCTTTTGGTGAATAATTCAGGAAGTTTGGTTACTTTTTGAACACAATAATGTTGTTTTAACTGACATCCATTTATATTTTTTTTGATCAAATTAAATAAGAAATTCGGTGACGATTAATATTTATGATTATACATTACAGGAATTAGTTGGTAAGTATCTTTTACGTGTACCACCGTCAAAGGAAGAACTTGATAAGTCAATATTTAATCATGCTATTGAACCATTCTGCCCACTTGGTCCTGAAGGACCAAAATTAACAGGGGCAGCAGCAATATCTCTTGTTAACAGGTAAATAATAGTTAGTTTTTCTTTATCTCAGTATTAAACTAATAGACTTCATTTTGTTTGAAGCAGTTGAAAATGCACTAATAATTTTTTTTAATATAAAAATGCATTACCTCTCTTTAATCACATGTGGAGCTGTACATGTCATGCTGCAGAAGCAATATCTTTCTCATGAAAAATAGGTTAAAAAAATTTGTTACTTTTATTATAAGAATATTTTATTAATAGAATTATAATGATTCACTTTGAGATAAAAAAATAAATTGTTTATTGCTACAGAGATTAAAATCTAAACCTTCCGGTATTAACATTTGAACTCTCTTTTAGTGTCTGATTATTCTTTCTTTGTTTCACATGTAACTTTTTTAAATATTCATGTTTTCTATATAGATCTGAGTATTTGTAATTGTATATATCTCATTGCCTTACTTCAAAATCTAATAAGATGCCTTGAATGAATTTGACACCAGAGAAAATTAACAAACGCATACTAATAATATAGATTGGAACTAAAGAATTTTAGTTAAATTCTAACTGCCTGAATCTTTAAAAAGTTATTAATTAATCTAAGTTACTAAGAATATTAAGATCATTTAAACACCATATGATTCTGTTATTAAATATCGATTGAAAAATGTTCTTTCTTATAATTAACTTAATTAGATATTGTTTACTTTAAAGATGCAGATTTCTATGGAAAAAATTCTATATTTTCTGAATTTTGTGATTACAAAATTTTACTTTTTCCTGTGATTCAATGTATATCAGTATTTTTTAAGACTCCATGTGTATTTGTAGATTCAGGATGTTTAGAACTGGATTCTGGATATTTCCTATCAGGTCTGCATTGTTCCGTGGGAGTTTGAAAAAATTAAAGCGAGTTAAAAGGTGTGACAGTTGAATTCCTGGAACAGCTATATTGTGGTAGCCTGTATGGTGCTTTATTAATAGTATTTATTATGTGAAGTGTAAAGTGAATTTACTAAATGAAGTGAATACTAAAAATACTTTTAATACTATAAATCTCTTTTCACCTAACAAATTTACAGAACTGATTGAAAACTTGTAAACCAATATCCCTAAACTTACACCTTTAAAGATCAGACTATTAATTTTTCTGGAATTACCTTACAAAATTCCATAAGATTATTTTCTATAAAATATCTGAACTTCCTTAAGATGCCTGTCTAACCTATTGTTTATTTTTTGTTAATTATCTGTGTATGGTCCGTGCATAAAAGCATGTGTATGTGTATGTATTCACTTTCCTTCTGTTATATTTCTAGATATTGCTAAACTAACCGCTGTGGTTGTTCCATATATTTCTCTCATAATATATGTTTAGTTTTGGATTACATTGTTCGTATTATCAAAATCATAAGAGTTAATCGTATAATCACTATGAATTTTAATGTTTTGTAAAATCAGTAAGTTTGATTGTAAGTCTTATGTTTAATTAGTTAACATATTTTTTATTTTTTCTGAAATTTGAGTTATTGTATATATAAGTGCAGTTACCGGTTACAATTAAGTTATTGGTTACAATTAAAACCAATAAGTTTGTTACAATATAGCATTTCTTAAGGCCTCAATTCATAGAATTTTGTGTTATTTTGTATTTGGTTTGTTGCATGTGGAAGGGATCCAAAAATAACTAGAATGTGGGATGTGCAAATTAGAGATGTAGTGATATCATTAGGAGTTGTGAGTCAAGATAATTCTCTAGCAATCATTTGTGTGGAATAATAGGTTGCATGCTGTTGTATGCTCACAAAAAAGTTGGTAATTTTTTGGTGGTTAATGTTGAACAACAGTGTGCAAATTTTGTATTCTTTTAGGAAAAATTAGCTCCTGAAATCGTTTTAATGTTTTATTTCAACATTAATCTAGTTATTTTAATCTTTTATTTAAAAAAAAACTTTAAACAAGGTACAAATATGAGTAGTATTTGCATTTCAAGGAAGATAAAATGTCAATCAATAAAATAATAATAACTAAAATAATCTATCAAGTTTTAATGTACCTTCAATAGCCATTAAAATCTTGAAAAAGTTTGGAAGATAGAGTTCATTTTTTGACCACTGATAAGATAACGTATTTTTGAGATCATATCATCAAATATTAATGGAAGATTTAAAAATAAGATTGTTTCTGCAAAAGCTTTTCCCATGGCTTCAATCAGAAGCAAAACAAGCACTAAGTCAATGAAAAAATAATTCATCAAAACACAAGAAGACCCCAAAAGGTCTGATCCAGTGTTAAGACAAATGTTTGTTTTTTAAACTGTTTACAAAGGATTCCTTCTGAATAAAGTGTGAATCATCAATTTTATTTGTAGATTTGTAGATGATGGAAGAGATATGGCAGTTTGTGTGTATAGAATAAAAAAAAATTGGTTTCATCTGATACCTTCTATTTTCTTTTAAAAAGTAATTACTCAGAAAGCATACAAAGTGGGTCAGATTTTATTTTTCTTATCTAATAGTAAGATTTAGTAGATAGACAATTATGAGGCTGTTTCGGAATGTATGTTTAAGTTAAAAGATTAGAATGTTTGTAGAGAGTAAAAGTATTCTTAAGTGACTGTACAAAAATGAATTGGTTTTATTGTTTATTCGGTTGTTAAAATCAGTTTATTATATTTTATTTTGATTATGATTTATGAATGACTACTTACACTTTTAATTTATTGTATTAATGTAAGTAAATATTTTACAGATACTGTTCATCACTTCACGTTGATTTTTTTACTAAGTTAACTCCATTTTGGTGGAAAGAATTAGTGAAAAAAACTGTTTCCAGAAAAAAGAAACTTGATGAGCAAAAAGATTTAGTAATTGTTAGATTACAGTTACCAAATTCATCACCCATTAGAGATACTATTTCTGTAAGCAGTAATTATTTGTTATTTGTTTAAATAGATTATTAAGTGAATTTTTGTAATTGTTTTTTATAATCGTATATTCTATATTGCCTATAATAAATAAATTACAAATAATTAATACATTTTCTATAAAATTTCTCTCTCCTGATTATAAGAAGCATTGCTGGGAACAAAAAGATAAATATTTTCTTTATAATCTGTATGTGCAGCTGGTGTTTTCTTTATAAGCTGTATGTACAGCTGGTATGAAGTATATTATACGTGTTTGCCAAGCCACAGGCTGATGTTGTTAAATTGAATTCAAATAACTATTAGTGAGAAAACAGAATTTAAAGAAATAGTTAAACTTTAATATTAGTTAATTTTTAACTACTACTATATTATTAGGTATGTATTTTGTATATATTTCAAAGGTATCTATTTTATATATATTTCAATTAAACAGAACTCTGAAGCATGATCTGTCATACTTGTAATTAATAGGATGTTTTTTTTGGAAAGATTAACAATTGTTAAGAGATTTTTCAAAAAATTTGGGTAATGCCATAATTGTCATTCTTGCAGATACACAGTGAGCAGCTTAAAATTGAACCGCTACAAACTAAACACAGTTGCGACATGTAGATTTTATGAATAAAATAAAAATGGAAACGTAAATTAAATTCTGTATTTACATTACCAAAAGTTTACATATTTTTACAAAAGGTCTTTGAAATGAGTCCTATGTGCAGCACTTTTGTGTTTGAGTGATCACATAGACACAAAACAAGTCACACAATCCAAAACATTGTCAATACCATTGATATTTTATAAACGTTCACCTTTAGATCATCGATAGTAGGAATTTATTTTGATAAATTAATGTGGGGATAAGTAATGATAAATGTAATTCAGTTAAATGTAAAAACTTTTACAAAATCTTTGGAAATCGACGTTTTCAAAACTTTGATATATGTATAGATTAATTTTCTTCTTTTTTTTAACAGTTATAACTTCCAGTCAGTTCTTAAAATTCAGTATTAATTTAAAAAGGAATTGATGATAAACATAATCTCCAAAATTATGGTATTTTTTAAGAATAAATTATTTATTGAATATTTTTTATTAATATTTTTTTAAGAAATATGAATTGTAAACTATGCAATTAAATTTTAATGTTAGTGGCATTACAATATATAAATAGATAGTGGTTGTAAATTCAACCAGCCATAATGAGATTTAATCTAATATTTAATAATAGTACTGAATACTGCTCTAGGTGGCTCATTTATTAATGTTGAAATTTATAATCGGTCAAATAGATTAAATATTATGTTAGAGCTTGAATTAATTTAAAAAAAAATAAATAAAAAAATAAAAAAAAACTATAAACTCCTTTTATACTGTGGGTAAAATTCTAATAAATCAGTCTCGTCACACTTAAAAAAAAAGAGTACTACATTTTATGATTTCTTGTCTCAGTTTCCTAATTTATTTTTTATCCTCCGGGATAAAAAATAAATTATAGGTGAAATTTGTTATCTTGCCTATTAAAACCAGGAAACCCTTAATTATATTCAGGATTTTCTCCATATTTCTTCTGTTTTTCCTTTGTATGTTCTTTTTCCTTCATTCATAATAATTTTGATTCATCTTTACTTTTTTCATATATCATTTTCAAACTTTTTATATCATATTATTCCACCATTACAATAAATTTCTTTCTAGCTTGATTGTAATATTATTTAAATCCAGGCAAGGTTTTTACCTTATTACATCTTTTAATTTTTCTAGTGTTTTTATCCATTTTAATATCTTGACGATATTTTGTCTTATGCTCATTTTAATTTTTACTCTGCAAATTTTCATTGCTCTTTACAATAGCTGTGCAAAAAGGTTATTGCAGACTTTTTTTTTGTTTTTTACAGTCATTTGACTGGTTTGATGCAGCTCTCCAAGATTCCCTATCTAATGCCAGTCATTTCATTTCAATATAATCCCCTACATCCTACTTTTGTAACAATTTGTTTTACATATTCCAAACGTTGTCTGCCTGCACAGTTTTTCCATTCTACTTGTCCTTCCAGTATCAAAGCAATTACTCCAGGATGCCTTAATATGTGGCCTATAAGTCTCTTCTTTAAACTATATTTTTCCAAATGCTTCTTTCTTCATCAATTTGTTGCAGTACCTCTTCATTTGTCACTTAAACAACCCATCTGATTTTTAATATTCTCCTATAGCACCACATTTCAAAAGCTTCTATTTTTTTCTTCCCAGGTACTCCAATCATCCAAGTTTCACTTCCATATAAAGTTAGGCTCCAAACATATACTTTCAAAAATGTTTTCCTGACATTTAAATTAATTTTTGATGTAAGCAAATTGTATTTCTGACTGAGAGCTTGTTTCTCCTGTGGTATTCAGCATTTTATATTGCTCCTGCTTCGTCCATCATTAGTAATTCTGCTCCCTAAATAATCAAAATTCTTGTACCTCCATAATCTTTTCTCTTCCTATTTTTATATTCAGTGGTTCATTTACATTATTTCTACTACATTTCATTACTTTTGTTTTGTTCTTGTTTATTTTCATGCGGTAGTTCTTGTCTAGGGCTTCATCCATGCCATTCATTGTTTCTTCTAAATTTTTTTTTACTCTCAGCTAGAATTACTATTTATCATCAGCAAATCGTAACATCTTTATCTTTTCACTTTGCACTATTACTCTTGATCTAAAAAAGCAAATAGCATAAGGCCCAAGTAGAGCCACGGAACCTCACAAGAACATTTTTTTTTAAACACTGATTGGACAATTATTGAGATAAGATTGTACTACAGGATTGATGCTCACTTTCTGTAAATTGATGCTGATTTGATAAATAGCTTTCTAGCAGTTTCATGCATTAATTTAAATATGATAATGTTTTTCAATACCAAGTCAAAAGCTTTACTAAAGTCTAAAAAACATCCCATTGTTTTTTTGTCTATTTTCAAGAGGATGTATTAATTAAGAAATTTTGCAAGACCAGTTTTGTTGATTTTTGGTCAAAAACCAGACTGCTTTAGATTGAAAAGATGATTATTTTCCAAGTATGCTATAAATTGATTACAGAGAACTTTTTACAAAAATCATCCAAAAACTAAAAAAAATCTCTACTGGTCTATAATTATTCTTTATTTTAATATCCTTGTTCTTAAAAATGGGAGTTATGTGGAATATATTTAGAGCTTATTGCACTATACCACTAAGAAGTGAGGAATTTGTAATATCCAAGTGGAAGAGCAATAAGGTATAAAGCTTTTACTGTAATAAAGCATTCTTTATTACAGTAAAAGTTATCCCATTATGACCATCAGAATTTTTGGGTAACAACTATTCTTTTTTGTTGACAGCTTATATAGTATCAAAAGGTGTAACTGGATTCCTGACAGCCACATCAAAAGCCAAATTAAAAGAGGAAATGTTTTCCAGATATTAAATTTGAAACCATATGAATAAAGTAATCATTCAAAACATTGTGCTCTTCATGTGGCTGATTAAAAAATTGAATGATTATGAATCAGAGAACTACTTCAAAGTTTAGGTTGCTTAATCAGACTGTTTATATATAATATTCCAAACCCTCCTTATATTATTACTGACATAATTTTATTCCTAAGAAATCTGCTTTTATAAGTTTGATTTTTTTTTTTAATGAGATTTTCCCTTTAACTTTTATAAATTCTATATAAGAGGATATTTAGTTGATTTAAAATCATGATAAATTTGTCTGTAGTCATTTCTTTCAGTTTGCAGTTTGAATTCCAATTATTTGTATCGTGTTAAGTTTTTTGAAAGCTCTTAATGGACAAACCTTATTAAAAAGTGTAATAATATCATGAAATGAATTAAACTTTCTCTGTATCATTGTTGTTAAGAATGTTAAACTAAGAAAGGACATCAACGTAGTCCCTAAGGGTGTGAATTATTCTTTGGTTATTTGAGAAAAGAGGAATCTTGCTGTTACAATCATCCAGTTATATAATGATTCCTTTATGGTAAGAGAGATAGTTGAAACATCAGCTGAGTGATTAGTAGTGTTTGTAATTATATAATCAAGACAATTTTCAGTCCATTAGCATACTCCTGTAGTTTTGTTTATTTTCACTTGTAAATTAAAACTTTTAACTATGTCCATAATATTCTTATTTCTTTTCTGCTGTCATCAGCACTTCTAGACTCATCACATCTCACAAGTCACTTTTTCTTAGTCTACAATATCACCTTTTCCTTTACTATATTACTTACAACAAACTTATTTATGGATTAAGTAAAACTTCATCCACAATTCCCTCCATTGTTTTTCTTTCTTGTTTGTATTAATGGCATTCTTCTGTTTAATGTTCCAACAATTTATTCATGTCTATTTTTCAGTTCTTGATATTGTTTTACACTTCCTTAGCTTCTTTGAAGGGGTTGATAAAAAAAAAAGTAAAAAACCTAGCCCATGAGCTAAGTGAAATATTTTATCCATATAAAGCGCACCATTGCACTTTTATCAAATTTGACAATTCAACACTTAACACTATAACTCACTGAACAGAATTCCACCTAGTGCATAGCAGGTTTTCTAAAGTAATTCAATAAATTAGGAATGTGTTTGTAAAATTCATGCTAGTTGACAGTTATCAAAAAGATTTTTTTTAAAATATATATGTTGAAAATCTTTTTTAAAAGATGATAATACTAATTACTTTGTGTACTTTTAAAGTGTACGCTTTTTAAAAATATTTTTATACAAGTAAGAGAAATTTAAATTATTGTAATTGAAATCAATTAAAAATATTTATGCTGGTATAAAATTGTACTACAATATGCCCATATGTTTTTGTTTTTTCATCAGGATAATTTTGAAAAAGTTATTGACATTTAAAGATCTGGCAATAAAGTATGAAAAAAAATGGGAGCAATAAGTTTAAACAAGGATCTCAACCAAACAGTTCTTTAATTATTTATTTTTATTTTTTTCATAAATTATGTAGTCATCATGACCTACAATGCGTAACGTTTTGCAATTAGTTACTTTTAAGAGTTTTCTCTTTTAATACAAATATAAAGAATAATTTGGTATAATTGCAATATAATTCTAGTATATTACTAAAGCACTAAAAATTAATTCTGTGTAAAATATGTTTAAATATCTACCCAGTTGGCATTACAGCATAGGAAGTCGTTCCTTACAAATTCAGCATACTGTCGATGAGGCACAAGAGTAGCCTTACCTTACTTGAGTGACTGGAATGTATAACTTGTGCAGACTGATAGTTGTGTTTTATATATTTACAAAATGTTATACAAACTCAATAAAAAAAATTATGTCACAAAATTATCACACCCTGTATTTTTAATGTAAACATGATAAAACTTTTGTATTAATGTAGTTTCATAAATATAATCAAAAAAGAACTTATAGTAAATCATGTTTTTGATTGAAACTCTATTTTTAATTTTTAATTGTAAATAATTATCAATTATTCTATGTTATTAGGGTCTAAATAAATATGAAGTGTTTTGTAATCGGTCCGTAATTCATGAGTAAACCATTTTTAAAAAATGTTAATTTAAAACAAAATCAATTTTTTTGCTTACAAAAAGTTTTCAATGATAATCAGAAGCATTTAATCACATTAAAAACAATTAATGCAAGTGAACATAAATTATGTTTTACAATAAAAAGTAGTTGATATAGTTGAAATATCACAACACAAAGTTATTGGTGACAGCAGAGTATTTATATGAGAATCTATATAGAATTTAGGAATTTAATTTTCCTGCATAGTTTTTATATAAGTTTTGAACCGAATTAAACATGATGGATATTTAAATTTACATTAGGATATTATTTTTACAATAAAAATTTATTTTAATAGGTTTTTGGTTATTTAATTTATAGTTATTTTACCAAGGATAATTAAAATATCATAATTTAATGTTGATTTAATAATAACATCTGTGGAAGTAAGTAATATAGTTCAACAGCTCGTTTGTTCTTTACAATAGTACTATCACAAATTAAAAATGCCATTACTGAATGGTAATGTTACATTTCATGTAAAATATATCAAATTAGAAGAAAATGTATTAACAATAAGAATATTATATTACAAAAAATGTTTTTTTTTCTTTTGACATTAACATAAATAAGATTGGTGGTGATGATGGTTTTAATAATTTACAATGATTTTTAGCTACTATCTTATATCAGAAACGATCCTTTCTTTACAAAAATGATTAGAATTTGCAGAATTCATCCTTAGTTTAAGATGTGATCTGTCTTTTGGTATATATATTCATTTTTTGTAAAAGCTTTCTTTCTTTATTAAACATGATTGATAGTGAGTATCTATTTTTATAATGACTCCACTATTATATTATTTGCCACTTTAAAAATTGTTTGATTAAGAGCCTGTAATAATTTTTTCACTAATTATTTAGAGTCTTAACATCTCTAATAATTTTTCTTTGTAGCATATTTTCATATTTCCGATAACATTTTTTACTTCTTCATACTTATTCACAGTTATTTTATTTAATATTTTGTGTCCTTAACAATTGATTTGTCAGTATTTTTTATTATTAAGATTTATACACTTCAGTAGCTTTATTAAAATACATTTAATTAAATGTACCTGTACAAACCTAATGAAGAGTAAATGTGTAAAGAAGATAATTATTTTATTAAAATTTAACTATATTCTATTTTTATTGGCATATTTACATGTATGCATTCTGGTACCTCCACATTTTTCTTTAGAAGGCATTAGTTTATGCTTTTTATTAATTTAATTGTTACTTAAAATTAAGATTGAATTTTTTTAATGTGAATCTGTATATGTATATTCATGGTGTTAGTTTTATTGTAGGGATTGGCCATGGATAATTTGGATCTTGCCAAACGGTCAGCTGCATTAGAGGCGTGCAAGGTGTTGTATAACAATAACGAATTAGACAGTCATTTACTTCCAAGAGGAAGATCATCAGATGCTATGGAGGACAGAAAAATGTTTCCCAACTGGGAAGATGAAGATGATGATACATCTTCAAGAAAGTCTGATTCTATTAATGGTGATGAAGAAAAACAAGATGAACGGAAATGTCAACCGGGTACGAAGAAACAGAAGCGGTTGTATTCAAAAAAAGTATGTTTATATTTTGTGCTTTTACATGTAAATATATGTAAACATTCACAGAACTGCATTAAATTTATAATGATCATTAATAAGCATGCAAATTATCAGTGTTACTCATACTAAATAGGTTCACTAGCTTTTCTTAAAAGCTAGTTTCAGTTTTTTGCATTTATTGTTATTATTTATAAGTTATAACACATTTAATAATATGTTCTCTTTTGATAATTGAAGTTAAATGATATTGAATGAAGTCTTAAGTATGTTTGTTATTAGTGATTAATAGCAACTGGACTCAATATTATGGTCTTTTTAGTTAGATCTGTAGCATACCTTAAGCCACACTTAAAAATATAGCAGACCAAAAATGATGATTAAAATCAAATTAGCAAGATAAGATTTATTTATTTATTTTAATAATTTTTTTAATTTATTGTAGAAATTGAGAGTTTTGTCCAATCACTACTTTATTGTGATCACTGGTTAATAAATGAGCCTCTTTTAATCAAATCATAAAATGCTGGTTCTAATTGCAAAATTAATTATTAATGTTTACCAATTAATGTTTACTCAGATAATTAATCAGAATTCTGCTTAGTTATAGTAGTATTTTTTTTTTTTTTAATTTCAACATGAATAAGATCCTTAAGGTGCAAAATAAATAAGGAAATAGCAATTTGTGAACTTAATAGAAATACATTTTATGGCATTCTAGTAGAAGCATTTTTTATGTTTAATCGTGGTTTAATCTACTGCATATATATATTATGTTTAGTATAAGTTAGTGAACTAAAAAGGAAAATTCCCAACGGTCAATGAAATTTTATTTATATTACATAAATTGACCAATTTCGTGAACTCTCCCATTTGTCATCTAATAGGATAGGAGAGTTGATTTACTTAATGTAAATCAATATCTTTCAAATATTTAATCAACATACTAAAGCAAAATGCATCACTCTGGAACCTGATCTCAGAAACTTGCAATTTTAGTTGTTTTAAAAAGTACAGACAATAGGTTTTAGAAAACTACTGAATTCATGGAAGAATGTAGAAGCTTGCAGATGTGGATGAACCCAAACTTTAGGAAAAAAATTGATGGTTATTTACTCATGAATCAGTAAAGTAATTACTGATTATGAGTTTGTTGATTTCATTAAACAGAATTGTCAGAAAGTGGGATAGTGTAATAACAAGAAGAAGGAGACAGATGATAAGAGAAGTCATTAATAACAAGAAAGTTTGAGAATTTCTTGATAATAATTTGTAAGCTTTAAAAAAATATGATGGTCAAAATGAAGACTACTTTTGTAATATAGTAATGTAGATATAGTGTAGTAAGGAACTGAAGGTGTTTTATGATAGGAGAACATAATAAGATTCAAAGAATTTTTGTATTCGGGCTGTGAAATTTTAAGTGATTAATAACATCATTATTCAAAGCAGATTAGCACCATTTGCTGAAACAGATTTGCTGAGTTATTGGGTTGCTGTTAGATAATAAAGCAGTTATTAGGTTATATAGTAAGTAGTAACGAAAGGAAGAAGGTAAAAATTAGGGAAGATAAGGGTTAGAATGCTTGTACAGAGTAATTGAAATAAAGTTAAGTTGCTTAATATAGAAAATAATTGTTTTATTGCATTATTTAAAATACATAAATTTTTTCTTTATTCATATATGTTTCAGTATCCTGATTGTTTGTCTGGTTGCCGTCCAGTTCAAGGTGTAAGTGTTTATATGCATGTCATTCATGTTGCTCCACAATACCCAGAGCCTGAAGATCATTCAAGACGTCGTGCATTTTATAATTTATTAAAATCAGATTTTGAATATGCAATTTTATCAACTAAGCAAATGCCTCAGGTTTGTATAATTATTGTAATGTTATGACAATGTTGTAGTATATGTTTTAAATAATATATGCTTTTAAGGAAGTTAAAAGAAAGAAGAATTATTAAAACAATTTTTTATAAATAATTTTACAGCTCTGAAGTATAATTTCTGTATAAAATACAGGTTTTTGTTTCCAATAAGATCTGTTTTGAAGCTACCACTGACCAACAATAAGGCAGGATTACACATACATTATTTTAATATGTTCTAATATTCAGCTATCAGCTGTGGTTTACTGGATTACAGTGCACTCTAAAACCCTGTAAAACCTATATATGCTATTCAAAACAAATGGTGTGGCTAGTGATCCAGTGTGGTCATATGTTTTTGTATAATAATCCTTTAACTTGCAATTCAAATTGTTCAGCCGCTGGGAAAACTTTTACTACATATCCTATTGCTCTGATATATCATAAAGTGATTACTATTTGTTCATGCTTTTGAAGAAGTAGCTTGGATTGTGTTTGTTAATTTACAGGTGTAATTTATTGTTAAGTAAGAGACAGATTTTGGTTGCTAAAATTGATTTTATTTAAAATATTGGAAAGAGTATGCCAAAAAATTCAAAATTTTTTTTGACTGATCTTGTTCTTGGAAATCTAATTGAATGTTGTACCCTCAGTTGGCACTCCTCTTCATTTATTGAAAATTCTGTGATATTGTTGTGCACAATAAAGACCATTTTCAAGTATTTTCTAAGAAACTTCTGCCAATTTTAGAAATTTTTCAGAAATGTAGCTAAATATGGAGAAAAGAATAACTACATTAGAAGAAATGAGTTCAGTGTAAAGTATTTTGTGGCTAATAGGTATGTTCTTAATTTCTGCAAATGATAATTCGATAATTCTTCACTGTTTTGACATTAGGTGCATTCTGAATAAATGATAAAATAGTAAATGTAATAATATACAATATGAGAAGTAGACATAAAATACATACCTTATCTGATCTTGAAGATGTGACAACTTTTAAACGAGTAGTACGGATAAAAATTAGGCAGTTTTTCTAAATAATTTTGTCTTCAGTCATTGACTGGTTTAATTAACTTTTCTACTTTGGGCCGATTTCTTAGTCTCAACATTACTCACAATCCTTGGCTATCTGTTCAGTTATTTTAATTTTTGTCTTCCTCTTTTGTTTTTACTCACTTAATTTTCTAGAGCCAAATTGTCAAATTCTTCATAAATTGTGAAACTATAGATATTTTAATAAATAGTCTACCAGGCTTGTAATTTTTTTAAAAGTACTGCCAGAAACTTTTCAATTTATTTTAAAACTCTTTTTTGCAAATATTTCCTTTGGAGAATTTAGCATCCTCATTTTTGTTTTCGTGGTTGAAATAATCGTGTTTTTCTCATGGTTGAAATAATTTAACTAAAAATAAGATTTTCTCAACATCGGTGTTTATAATAAAAAGTAATCACATTTAATTTGATTGTAAATTTTCCATAATGTATTCATCATATTCGTAAAAATAATAAGTAATATTAGAAATTAATATATCCTAAAACTATTCCAATAACATATTTCAGCTTAAAAATTCGAAAAGAAAAAGAAAACATATTACGTAGTTAATCTTCTCTTCTTGCTATGACAGATTGTGATTTGCATTGTAGATCATATATTAAGCACACTGTTTGCATGAATAGAGTTGATACACACAATCACTATGTGAGAGCAAGCTATTTTTTTTCATAATTTATTTATTCTTCTTTTTTTTATTATAGGTGGCTGAATTTCCTTTGTTTATGTCAACAGGAGAAGTCAAGATATCTTTTTCAACTAATTCATCGGTTATATTTATGACTAATAATCAGATAAATAGTTTAATTAATTTTCACTCATTACTATTTGATGATATTACTCGTACTGTTCAATCTTTTATGCTTCGTGATAATGAAAATGCAGAACAAGCATTTCTTTTTGCTCCTGTTAAACCAGGTAATAATTTTTTTTATCCTTGTTAACACTTTTATTAAAATTGTTAAATATGAATAAATTACAATATATGTGTACAAGTTACCGTTATGAAAGTCTGATAAATCCTTCCAGATAAACCTTTAAACTTGTCATGCAAATTCTAAGCAATACCAGCAAGGATATATTTGCTGGGAATGGTCAGGTAAGGATGAAATTATTCTTCTCTGAAACAGAGAAACAGTATTGGAAGATACATTAGGTGCATTGTGAATGACAACATCACATACTGATGAATCAGTTGTTAATCCACCAGGAAGTGCGTCTATTTCAATATATTGTAACATTTCTGATAAAATTTTTTTAAATGAAAGTACTCCTAGATGTCTAAACCATTTAAGGACAAATTCTGGTTCTGCCATAGGTTTTTTTAATTTTAACTACCAGCTTTTTTTTTCAATTTAATTTAATTATCCTTGTTTGCAGTTGCAGATGAACAAAACAAATTGAAGAACTTTGTTTCTTTTATTTGTAGTTTTCTTCTTGATAATTCTTTAAAAAATAATTTATAACTTTAAACATAATTTTTGTTATTTATGAAATTTTTCATTATGTTTGGTTTTCCGTATTCTGTACTGCAGTTACAGATTTCAGAGGTTTATACTGAATTACTAATTAGAATTTGTTGTGAATTATTAAATTAATTGTTCTAGGTCAATATATTTACTACACCTTTTGACATATTAATGTTTAATATTACTTAGGTTTATTTTTTTTAAATAATTGATGTTGGGGAATTACGTAAGATGTGGTTTTAATATTATTGGCATGTTTGTCTCTTAACTATAGATAGCAAGATGTTAGGGTATATTAGTGCAGTCATATTGTTATTAGATGGTCATAGCACCAGTGATCCCCAAACTTAGTCCTGTACTAATCAAAAGGCACTGATTGTGTGTACATTATCAATGTTTTATGTATTTGAATATTACTGGTGACATTGGTAATTTCAGCAAATAAATTATAACTAAATCTTTAAAAAGTTAACAGTTGATCTTCAGACAGCTTTATAAAAAATATCAATTTTTATGATGCAACTTATTTTTGCAGATCAGATTTTTAAAACAGTATAACTAGATATTGAGGAAAAGGTATAAATATTGAAATTTACTTAAATTTGATTTGTCTGTACAGGATTTTTGACTTCCTTAAAATATATACTTTTGGACTACTGTAACTATGCTTAAAACAGATGCTTGATTAATAATCTTTTTTATTCCATTTCTGATCTCTAAGAGAAGTATGGATGAAGTATTTTATCCTAAGGTACATCAGTTAGAAAAAATTAATGAATTCTTTAAAGTTAATCAGTTTGTAAAGTAATGGGAACGAAAATTAATAATCTAGTCGATTGTGATTTGTTTCAATTCTTGATGTGATAATAAATTCTGCTCTTGAATACATTTGCTAATTTTTTAGATTTATGTCTGATGTGAATGTTAGATTATGTAGATTCAAGTTTGGAAAAAAGAGTGTTCTTAATAGAGAATGTATGTCACCCACCATGTGATTATAACAAATGATTTGATGGAAGAAATAAAGAAAATAATTTATAAAAATTATCAGTTCCCAGTTCTATCTTAAAAATTTTTCTGAACATCACTATTGAGTGATAGTGAATGTCTTTTATTTGGAAGGTTACAGATTCAAATTCCCTTGCTTGGAATTTTTTAAACACTACAACATTAATTTTCCATCCCTCATAATGAAAAAATAAATAAAAAATACTGTAATCAATAATCGACCATCAACCTCTTACAATATGAATAACAAGTAAATTTCTGATTGTTTCACTATCAAGAACACAGACAAGCCATACAAAGCTGCACATATAACATGGAATTGTTTTGTTTATGATCATTTTTAACATCCTAGCAGCAGTTAAAACGTTACAACAATTATTTGGGGGGGGGGGGGAGGGAGAATCTTTGATTACTCTTCTTACAACCCGATCTTGCATAGAATGATTTCCCCATTTTCAGTCTCTTAAATATTGGTTCTCATTACAGATATCTGAAAATTATTGAAATAGAAACATTCAAAAATTGTTGAGAATTGCTGGCAAATCTTTTAAAGAAGTAGAAAAGCTTGTAAGACAAATTTGTAATATTCATTGATATCTATAAGTAAAGTAGATGTATGTTGATTAATTACAGTGACTTGAATTTAAAAATAAAAAATAAATAGGTTGTCGTAAACACAAAAGTATGATTAATTTGTTATATTTTACATAAATAATTTTTTCCAGTGAGATAAGACCAATTTTTAATTGTATTCAACTTTAAAAATTTATTGAAGGAAGACATAATAAAGAATATGGGTACCAGAAAAGTATTTTATTAATGTTTGAAAAATAGTATTTATGGACTGTGGTAGTCCGTAGTCCTACTTCCAAGTTTTGGTTTCGCTTCCAGTGGAAAATAGAATTATGTTCTTTCTTGTAGTTATATAAATTTTATAAAGAAATAAAAAAAAATTATAATTTGTATCAGTTTTTTTTCAGGCTGATGTTAACATGTCATACTTCTTTTATTTAATTTTTATATGTATTAACACTAGCTTAAGTACCCAGCTTTGCCTGATTCCTATCAAATTTGTTACTATCATTAAAGTTTTATGTTATCAAAATCACATTCCTGACTTAAAGTTTAAGGTAATGAATATAAAGGCTTGATGGATCCCTGTTCTTGATAATACCACATACTATGAGAAAATAGTGTATGGTAAACCACACGTATAAACCATATATTTTCATAAATATTCTGAATAAATGGGAAAAAAAGTAGAAAAAACATCACTTTTTGAATCTACTCAAATTTCAAGGATTTGCCCCCTGAAATTTATTTATATTATACCAAATGCTGCATTTACAGGAAATTTGAATCTTTTAAATTGGATTTGAAAGTCAGAAAGAATGAAAAGAATTCTCAATATAGTTACTCTTTCACCTTAATTAACACCTCCAATAATTTTAGCCTCGACAATAAATTTTTTTTAAAGATGTGACTTGAATCTAGTACCTTTATAGAGGTGTGGAGGTACCCCAACCGGTTTCTAAGAAATAAAAAAATCAATAGGAAAGTCAACAGGATCATCTCCATTTAAATTGGTATTAATGAATTTGTAAATAACTTCCTCATACTCAATTTGTTTCAAAATCAGGTTGTTAGTAACATTTTTTCTATCATTTTTTAAGTATTACTTTTCACAAACTTAATAAGCTGTTTTAGTTTTCAGAGTCTTGAATGTTTTCATAAATATTCTGAATAAATGATTTAAAATTTTTTATTATATTCTGCTCTCTAAAATAAGTTAATTAATTTATATTTTCATGTGTATCGTCATCTTCTATTGAGAACAAAGTCTCAGAAAAATAAATTTTATTTAAAACTAGAATTATCACCATATTTGTTTTTATTTGAATTATCACCATTATATTTTTAACATGATGCTGTAAACAGGAAGGTTTTAGGCAATGTTTAATCTCATTAGTTCTTGTGTCTCTTAGAATGATTGATAGAATCTGATAAAAATCTCCACATAATATCATGGTTATTCGTTCCATTACTTGATTCTGGTTGCACATATCCCGTAAAGTATGGTTTAGATATTTTAGAGACTTTTTGTGGGCCACTGCACATTCATTCCATGCTATTTGTAAACATCTTGAAATTACATTTTTTGTTACCTTTCATAATGTTTAATGTTGATTTAAAAATTGAGTGGGAGTGTCCTTCCTCTTTGCAAGATAAGATAGCCACTACTAGATGATTCTGTTGCTAATTCTGAAATTGACCAAATTTTTGAGAGGAATATATTTAACTGAAAATTTTTTACCGATAACCTCCTGATACATTTTAAAAAAATAGACATGTGATTTTAGTTAACAGTTGAAAGTTTAGAATCATGTATTAAATCGTTAATACATGCCCCTGTTAAAAGAGGCTCATGAGTTTTAATATAATCATAAAGCTCAGTAGTATTATTTGAGGTTTCACATAGCAATTTTTTAATTTTCACATAGCAATTTTTTAATTTTCAACATCATGATTTGGGTTTGATAAAATTTAATATAGTTTAGTCTTTCATATTTTATTTTTGGCATAAATTTCAACTATGTACTGATTATAAATATGAGGGTCGTTCAGTAAGTCCTTAGAAAATTCAAGAAATGGTGCTTGTAGTATCGAAAACGGTTTGCTTTTAGTAAGAGTCATTTATCGCTAGAGTACAGTGAAAGTTTCAGCTGTATCCATCACGTGGATTCATTGTCATAGTCGTGTATTGCAAGGTACAGGTTTTCAATTTTGCACGAAAAATTGGGTGTGAAAAAAATTTCACACCGCGTTTGCTCTCAGTAGAGAATAAATGCAATTGTGTGGTCAACTCTGAGGCTGTTTTGGCACTTTTCCGTTGCAATCGTGACGAGTTTCTGCATCTATACATAACTTTGAATGAAACATGGATACACTACTACACTCCAGAGACAAAGGAACATTCAAAACAGTGGATTTTTTAAGGCGAATGGGCTCCGAAGAAGGTGAAGATGGTGAAATCGGCCGGCAAGGTGATGTCCACGGTTTTTTGGGATACACGCAGTATCATCTACACTGATTACTTGGAGAAAGGACAAACAATAACTGGAGAGTATTATGTGTCATTATTGCACCAGTTGAGTATAGAACTCAAGAAAAAACATCCTCATTTGAAAAAAAAATAGATCTTCCATTTAGACAATGCATGGGTGCATACCGGCGCAGTTTCAATGGTCAAAATTATGGAATTCAATTTTGAATTATTACAACATCCGCTGGATTTGGCCCGTAGTGATTTTTTTTATTTCCAAACTTGAAAAAATGGCTTGGGCAATGATTCACGTCCAACGAGGAAGTCATTGCCCAAACAGATGCTTTGAGGACCTTCCAAAATTCTACTTTTTGGATGGCTTAAAAAAGTTGGAGAAATGCTTGGAAAAGTGTATAGAGTTAAAAGGAGATTATGTTGAAAAATAAAGAAAAATTTTCACAAAATAATTTTTTTTTGTATCTTTTTCTAATGACTTATTGAATGATACTCGTATTTGTGTAATTATGATTCAGTGTAATAATTGAATGAGTCATCTCAAATCAATCTGTAAGAATAAAACTACATAATCGACACCATTTTGTCAAAATTAATTACTTGACAGTTATCTGTTGACTATCCATTATCTCTAAAAGCAAACATTAAAGGATATTGTAAAGAATCGTACAACAATGCAATTCATTCACCCTTTTAAACTACAACTATGTAAGATAATTTTCTAAAACGCTCTCTTTCCAGTAAAACGTCAACTCATTTACCAATAGGGTGTTAAAACAGCCTTTGTGCTTTTCTGTTGGGTTATATTTTGCATTAATTTTAATTTAAAAATTTTGTTAGCTGAATGTTGAGCATTTGGTGCATTTTACATTGCAGATTTGACTTCTTTTTTTTATTAAAGGTTTTGTTTTGATGTAGTAGCTTTTGGAAGTCTAAAATTAAAATGTTGAATAATTGATTGAAAAATTGAATATCTTATCTGTCTCTGTTTCATCATTTCCTAAAAAGTAATTATGAAAATTCAGCCTTATTTTGTGTTAGTCAGTAAATGACTAATTAAATAGTATATTCGCCCCTGTATCTTAAAAGTGAGCAAGAATTTATTATCAGAAGTTATTTTATTGTATCTAGAAGCTCTTTGAAATGCCAGTTTATAGTTATACTATCTCAAGATTTGAAAGAAAATGATATGATTTTGATTGATTGGGTTCCTAGAATAAGACTGCAATATTTTTTCTCCATTCCACTTTAGAGTGAACACATGTTACATCAAACTGTCCTAAGTTTAGTGATTTGTCATTTTCATTTGAATTTATGGATTATAATTATTTACAGACATGCTCTTTGTTTTCCAATTTAGATCTGTGCTTTCTCAGATTTGGACTCATTGATTTGTGATAATAATTCGAATCCTGTTGAGAATTAGGATGCTTTGAAGTTTAGTTTTTGTTGGTCATATATTTTAATAATTAATGATTCAACTTTTTATTAAGTTTTCAATATTACTTGAATTGTTATTGGCAGACTGACCAGTTTTTTATGATGCTGTAAATGTAGTAGTTGGGAATAAAACCTTATGAGAGTTAGTTACTGATATTTAGCCAAATAAAAGGTTAAACTGCTTGTCAAAACCAAAGATGTAGAAATAGCAATTGGGAAAATACTACACAAGTATGAATTTGGCTGATGTATCATGGGTTTAGAAACAAAATTGTATGTTAGAGGTACAAAATTTTAATATCATATGACGGCTTGTACTAACAAATCATTTAAGACTGATATACTTCAGCTGTTTTTATTGCATGACAGCAGAAAATCCAAATCCAATGATTTTTAAATCTAAATCATGGATTAAACCTCAGTTCCGTCATAAAATATCTGTAAATCATGTATGTCATAAACTGATTGATATTATTCAGGTATTTGAAATAGCAGAAAATTTTGAGGGGAAAATGTAGATTGTGATTCAATAACAGTTAAAAATCATTTAAAGCAAAGTTATCGAAGTAGTTATTTCTGCATACATCAGAAACAAGTTGATACATGTGAACAGTTATTCAGTATTTAAAAAATCAAACAAATATTAAGAAGAAAATCAGTTTTTCAGACAGAAATAAACAACCTTTGGCAGAAGTCTCGAGTACAATAGTATTAAAAAAAAAAAAAAATTTATTGGGTCAGAATTTATTTAAATTAGAATAATAAAAAGGTAATGAATATAATATAATAAAGGTAAAGAATAATAAAAGTAAATGTAAAAACAGAGCCATAAGAAGGAAATTAAAAATAAACTGTAATGAAAGTACAAGTACAGTAGAATATGTTGGGTGCACGAAATAATCCAACATTTGGTTTTGTTAAACAAATATTTATTTGAATTTCAATACAGTAAAGTAAAATACAATGTCTTTACTATATACCTGGAGATTTTTTTCTGTTTATTGTGAGTTCAGTATGACCACCATCACATCTAGCAATTTCTTCACCACTAACTCCTATGTTGTTAATAACTCGATGACACATATCCTCGGTTATCTTGTTGCATGCCTCAATCATCAGCTCTTGCATTTCTGTCACTGTATGAGGATATTTAGGGAAAATCTTTTCCTTTAGAAATCCCCAAAGAAAATAACCACACAGATTCAAATCAGGACTGTTCGAAGACCAGTTCTGTCTACACGCAAAGCAATTAGGAGATTGGTTTGAAATGATATTTGTGTTAAAAGTTTCATGAAGAAAGTCTAAAACAACATTAGCTGTGCGTGGTCTGGCTCCATCCTGCATGAACCACTCATTTTCTAATTGAAACCCTTTTGCAAGAAGCCGAGAAACAAAATTATTATGCTGCTTGTTAGATAACATTCACTATCTGTTCAAAAAAGAATGGTACCATTACCCCATGACTTGAGATAGCAGTCCATACCATAATTTTTGGAGTGTGATGCACTTTATCATGAAGCACGTGTGGATTTTCGGAAGCCCAAAAATGCACATTTTGTTTATTAGCAACCCCATCTAGGTGAAAATGTGCCTCATCTGAAAACCAAACATTGTTCAACAATATGTCTTGGTTCACAGCCCATTCAGTGAATGCCATTTTTGATATTTGTTGTCAACTATTAATTTGTATGAATACAGATGCAAATCAGTTTTCAAAATTCACTGCACAGATCACCTAGAAATCCTAAGTTGTACTGGTGCTTTTCTTGTTGATTTGCCGAGGCTCCTCAGCAACACTGCTCTGACAGCTTTGACATTCTGTGGGGAACGAACATTGGCAGGCTGTTTGCACTTACTCTCAAATACTGAACCATCACTAATAAATTTTTCGTAAAGTCTACATATTGTTTTAAATGAGGGTGATTACCAAGTTTGAAAATATACACGAAACTGTCTTTGTGTAAGCACCACACTTTTTGTTTCATTAAAAAACAACACAAGTCTTTACGCGCTGTTCAACAGTCAGTCTTCCTTTGTTAGCCATCTTGGAATGATACACAAACAGCACACTTGGAAAGAGAAGAAACTAATATTCATGAATTGCTGTTACTGTAAAACACATAAATAACTATTAATCTAAACAATTATTGCCAAAACAAATGTTGGATCATTTCACGCGCCATCCTGTCCATTCAATGTAATGGAAAAGTAGTGGAATTGATTTAGAGTTGATAAATAATCATAGTACTCCTTCTTTCGGTGGTTCATTAAAAATACATTTTATTTTCAAATAAGAAGTGGTAGGGTCTAATAAGTTAAGCCAGTTTTTTTACATCTCATATAAATTTTTCATTTGTTTTTTTTTTTTTTCAGTAAATAATAAAGAAAGTTCAAAATATGAGGTAAACTGGGATGTTGTTACAAATAATCAGAGCTTACCACCTATAGAACCATTATCAGAAGAAGAAAGAAAAAATATCAAAGTTACTGATGAAAATTATAATAATTGTGTAGTAGTACCATGGTACAGAGGATTTGAACCAAGACAAGTATGTTAATTGTTTTATCTTTTTTAACTGTGAAAAATTTGTCTTAATTTTTTCACCCTTTCGTCTTAAGGAATATTTTTAAAAAAATTCTATTATGTGTTTCTTTGTTAATAGATAAATTGTAAAATACCTTTTGAATGCTTAAATTGAGATCCAGATATTATTTATAAAGACAATTCTGTAAAATAAAATTTATATAAGAGAAACTATCATAGTAGTAGAGGAAATACCATTTCCTACAGCTGTCAATGTAGTCATTCAGAGTTTCATTCAAAAGGAATTTTTCTGTTACAATAGATGATTTTAGGTATGTGAATGATTTTTTTCAGTTTCATCTGTCTATCATTATTTAACCAACGTTAAGCTCATACTTAAAAATTCAAGCAGGAGCTAGAACTTACTAAAGATCAATGTTCCCAAATGAGCCACATATCAGTAGCTTGGCTCATTGGATTGGTTTCATGAGAATTCACAAAAAGCCATTTTGATGTGAGATATAATTAAATTACTTCTTAAATATTCTAAGTAGTTTTATGGTTACCATCTTAAATTTTTGTGTTCCCATGCTTTCACTTACATTTATAATGTTTTACTTTAATCAGTTTTGGTTTTCCTATTATACATGTCATTTTATTAAAAGGTATGCTCTACTGATTGATTGACTTAGGCAGTTGATTGTTCACATCACTTATAAAACTATGAAATGATTATTTTAAATTCATGTCTTGTGTTGTTTTTTTTCAACTTACAGTTATTGTACTTTCTGTTAAGTTTCAAATTATACTTTATTACTGTTGTTTGGAAATGAGTCAGAATATTAAATTGTGTAAAAAATTTACTTTTGCAAAACGTTTTTTCTGAAATATTTTGTAATGGAGAATATACCTAAAATTTTATTTTCATTCGGAAACATTTTATAGGCATTTAAAGTGGCATAAAAGATTCTCATGTAAATATTATAATAATGAGAGGCTTCATAGGTCACTATTACAACTTTACAATTTACTCATTTTTCCCACCACTTGTCAATGGGTCCTGATTCTTTATGAGTTAAACTGTGTTCATGCACAGTTGGAAGTATAGAATTACGAGGTGAGTGTCAACATCATACTTGTCATTAAGTATGTTAGTAATGTGATCTATCTGTATTTCTGTGTATTTGTATTACTTATTTTCTTTCAACAGACATATTATAAACTTAAGATTTTTATAGAGATTATTATTAGCCTAACTGAAATCTTGGTAAAAAAATACGGAAAAGAGAGTATCAGTATAAATTTACAACTTATTGTGAGACATGGAAGTTTATAGTATTTATTGGGATATCAGAAATAATTTATTTTGATTGGTGGGTTATAAGAAATTGAAGATTGAGAAACACTGTCCACAAGGTTAAATCTGTACTATTAATAATCAATATTTTTGTTGTTTATATATTTATTCTCTTTTCTGCTTATTAATTTTTTTTTAAATAACAGAATTATTACTGCTTAGTTATTTTTGTAAATAACTAAGCCTAAAAACAGATTCATTGCATTTATTATACTTAAAATTAAAGTATAGAATTGCATTATAATATGTTGATCTTATAACTTGTTTCTGTGGTGCAAAGTCTTCTTCTCACTTCTACAGTTTCTTCTGCAGTTATTTTTAAGCTGCCTACCAGTAATCAGATATTTCAAAATTGTTCAGTTTTTGTGTTTAGTGTATCTCTTGGACTTTATTCCCTCCAAGGTCTTAATGCATTCCTCCTTTTTCTACAACATCTTTGACGTTCTTCTTTCTTCCACTTGGCAGCATTTCATATTTAAAAATATCTTCTTTTTTTTTAAACTTTTATTTTAAATTTACTAATTTTTTAGCTGCTGTTTCTCTATTTTTCCTCAAAATCATTATTTCCTTATCCTTATATTCCTTATTATTATTTCATTATCTTAACTTATTCAGATTTTGTGCCTTTTATAACTTTTGCCAATAAGTCTTCATATTAATCTGTTCTTATTGTCACCCTCTCTGTTACTAAGATAATAATAATAATATAATCTTTAAATTTAATTTTTCATTTTATTAAAATATTTAACTTTGTTAATTATATGGCTATTTTATTTCAGGCATATATTGTCACAGCAGTTAGTGACTATGAAGATGCTCATAGTCCATTCCCATCTGATGAGTTTGAAGATTACGAAAAATATTTTACTAATAAATATGCTGCAAAAGTTTCTAAATTATTTTCACCAAAAGAAATGTTACTTGAAGTGCGTGCTGTTTCAAAACAACTAAACTGCCTTAAACCAAGGTAAAATTTATTAAAAATTGTTAAATGTATAATCTCACATCTGCTGTATAATTATATGCCATCCTTTTTGTATTGTGTAAATTCTGGAATAACCTGATGCCTTAGGGGAAGAACACCCTCCATACCTAACCCTGATGGACTTTACCGGAGGTCATCTTATAAACCTTGGCATATGACATCTCTCAGTTGCCTCAGTCCAGAATGCCACCAATGCAAATGCCATGCTATATGTAGTGTATTTTCAAAAGGTTTTTCTTTTCACATTTGGGAATATTGTAAAAATGTCCCTGTCGTATTTGTAAATGTCATTGATAAAATAAATTTTAAATATATATAATTATTTTAAGCATATTTTAATTTGTGGTTTGTTCATTGACATTTGGGGATTCACTTAATGAAATTATTTTAGAAGCTGTAATCTATGAGTGGTTTACCTTAGAAGCTGTTCACACTGGTGGGTACACAATTACAAAAATATGTTTTTTTTTGGACCCATCTCTTATTAATACAGC